>NC_051313.1:64709721-65411596 GCF_015220235.1 Choloepus didactylus | reverse complement strand
GTCCCAGACATTTTTCAGATAGTGGGAGACTGCCTCTCACAAAGGTACCTCCACATTTCTCTAGCATTTTGGAAGCAGCTTTGATCATCCATTACCCGCTAGCCCCTTCTACACACACACACACGCACACACACACACATTTCCCACACTCACATCTCCAAGAAAAATTTACCCTGTAGGAGTTGGGGGCAAACAACTCGCTGGAGAATGGGAATAGATAGTAAAAGTTTTCCCACTTCATCTTTCTATATGCCTAATCAGATGCCAAGGCCACCTAAACCATATCAGATTGCCACCAAAATCAGCTCTCCAAGCCCATTCTCAAGGGAGTTGTTTGAACTTGAGTCACTGTGCAACACTAAAGTTTGGTTCCATAAGAAGAAGAAAGAGGAGGAAAAGAAAGAGGAGGAAGAGGAATAGAATTTGTATATGACTGCAAATTACCACAAAATACAGAATAAGAGTTTGTCGATAAAGACATAGAGAAAACCCATATGAAGATCAATTCTTAGACTTCAGAGAATTGAGACAATACTATCATTATTTGAGTATATGTCCTGTGTTTTTTAAATTAATTTTGTTTTAATGATGGTTTATATCCTTTAAAATAATGAGAGACCCTCTGGATGTGGTCCCAGAAATAGGGTTGGAAGTTCTGGTCTAAAACAAACAGCTTGCAAAACGCATCCACTCTCATAGCTTCACATGAAATCTCTGTTCCAGCCCTGACATCTCCCCTGAGCTTCAAGTCTATATCTTTGTTCAGTCTGTTAGTTATCTGTTGCTGTATAACCAATTACCCCCAAACTTAGCAGATTACAAGAACAAAGATTTATGATCTCACGTGGTTTTTGATGATCAGGAATCTGGGAACAGCTTAGCTGGATGGTTCCAAATCAGGGTCTCTGACTAGCTTGCAGCCAAACTATCAGCTGGATCTACAGTCAACTCAGCACTCTACTGAGGCTTAATTTAAACAGTTCAACAGATGAATTAAAAAAAAAAAAAAAAAAACCTTAAAATTGGGAAACTGTACTTTCAGCAAGCTTTACTTTTGCTATTGCGGCTGTTGGAGCTGACTGTGTGGGAGAGTAACTGCTGTAGAAATTGTGGATTTAAAATTTAAAAGCTCATATATTTTTAGAGAAGAGAAACAATTAAAATTAAATGTAACTCAAAATCCAGTTAGTAGAGTTGGCATTTAAATTGGCTGTTTAATTAGCAAAATTCTATATGATTAGTCACTTGAAAAATATCTTTGAAAAGTAAAGTATTTTAATATGCTCCAGCTCTTAGATGATCTATGTAATTTGATCTTTGTGCTCCTCTCTGGAATTGACTTGTTCTACAGTGTGAGTTAACGAGCTCCTGGACTAATATTTTAGAGCTTATCGGAATGCAAGCAGAAAGTGAAAATTTTTTTGACAGCAAAGTATACCAAGCCTCAAAAGACCATTGTCTATTCTCAGTGTGCTAATGGGGTATAAGGGAGAAAACTTTCTCTTCATGTGCAAGTCCTAGATCCCTAGCTTACATTCCATATGAGTCATTGGGTAGATGTCCATCTTTGAAGGTTGGGTTAATGAATCAGAGAATTCTTGAGGTTGTGATCCTACCCTAAAACATTTTTTTTAAAACAAAGGGCCCATTTTTTTAAATCCATTGCACACAATCATGAGAAGTTCTTTGAGAAAGGATATCTAGTTCAATTCATTTTTTCATTTAGAACTAGACCAAAACCATGCCAACAGATAAGAATCCAACCCATTTTTAGAGCTCCCGATGGCAGAGACTGGTTAGATTCTCACCAAAAACATTTCTTCTTCCTGTGCACCCAGACAAACTGCATTTCTGAACTTCCTTGCACCTAGTAGTGGGACCATATGACCAGTTCTTGCCAATGGAACGTGAGAAGAAGGAATAAATTGCTTCCTCACCAAGACAGTTAAGAAGAATGCACCTTCCCCATGTGCTTTCTCTTTGCCCCCTTGTGCTTCCTGGATGGTGCCTTTGAGGCCACATGTTGAAGACAGCAGAGCCACAGGATGGAAGGAGGCTGATCCTTAAAGGACTGTGAGCAGAAGTCTTTCCCACAACTGTGGGGCACAGCCCCTGCTTCCCTCACCCCACTCCTGACTTCATTGATCTGGGAGACAAGCAAGAAATAACTGCTATTATGATGAACCACTGAGACTTGATTATTCAAGCATCTGGTGTTAGCCTACTTTACATCCTCCCAAAAAGAAACTCCCATTACCAGCATAATCCAAATACAATGTCTAAACAATGTTGCCTCATGTTATATTATTCTAGTTGTTAGAGGTCAGGGGATCTTAATATTTTTGGAGTCAAGGACTGTTTTGAATCAGATAAAAACCCAAAACTCCTCTCCTTAGGAAAATGCTTAAAATACGTGCTCAAAATTTTGCCTAAAATGTCACAGTATTTTCAGAACCCTAAGAAGCTCATCAATAGATCCCAAGCTAAGAACCTTGCTATTAGCAATTAGTGTATTAGGAATATAGAAGAGCTCCCAAGTAAGTATAAAGTGTATATTTTTTCAAGCTTTCCAATTTACATTTTACTTCCCCCCTTATACACAGCTATGCAATTATATTCACATCTTTGATCTTTGATTTTTAAAAAATGGTGAAAATTTAGTCATTTAACATTGATTTTTCTCTCTCAAAGCAAAGATGTCAGTGTGACAGTCCCATTGCCAAATTTCAATTCTGTGAACATGCCTCTTGATTTCTGTATCGATTGTGAGCAGTCTCCATCAGCGACATGGTGGTCAATATTCTGTGCCAGGCACTCTGCAATTGCTTTTGGAAACAGAATCTTAACTCCCTAGCATGACCCGTAAGACCTTTTCAATTTTGCTCTTGTTAAGCTTGCTAACTGCATCTCTCATCACTCCCCTACAGAAAGTTTTGGTTCCAATAACATCATCCTACTTGTCACACACTAAATCTGCCATTTTCTTTCATGCCTCTGTGACTTTGCCCAGAATGTACTTTTCCTTGAATGCCCTAAAACTTTTCTTATGCTCTAGATTCAGCTCAAGCATCAGCTCTCTGGAAATCATCTCTGACCTGCCCATTCCTGCTGAATGAGGCATCTCCATGAGTCCTTCCACAGTACCATTCATGCTCCTGCCATGGAACTCACCACACACTGTACCATATACAAAGACTTGCTGTTCAGCCTCCCACTCGACTGTTAGTTCCTTTGGGGTAAAGACTGATTTTATTGCATATTCTTTATATAGCATTGTACTTGATGCAGAATGAAGCATGTCTCATTCTAAAGGAACTCACATTTAAGGTAAGTAGTTAGGGACACAGGAAGAAAAATGACCAAATGTAGCATACTATGTTTTAAAGGCATCAATAGAAAGATGCTCAAAGTACTAGGGTATGATGGTTAAGTTCATGTGTCAACTTGGCTAGATTATGGTGTCCAGTTGTTTGGGCAAACAAGCATTGGCCTGATTGTTACTATAAGGGTATTTCATGGATTTAAATCATCAGTCAGTTGTTTGCATGTATGGATGATTGCATTTACAGTCAACAAAGGAGATTGCTTTCAGCAATAGGAGAAGTCTCATCCAAACAGTAGAAGGCCTTAAAGGGAGAACTGATGATTTCAGCAATCAGAAATTCTATCGCTACTTCAGATTTTCCTGGGGAATGCATCAACGTTCCCAACTTGGGGCCTGCCCTATAGAATTCAAACTTGCCACTCCCCATGGTCACATGACCAATTTCTATAATAAATCTCATAATATTTACATATATTATATATGTACATATACATATATATATACACACACACACACATATATCTTATATAATATTTACATATATATTATGTGTGTATATGTGTGTGGGGTGGGTGGGTGTGTGTGTGTGTGTATCTTGTTGGTTTTGTTTCTCTGGATAACACTAGTACATATGGAAACACACAAGATGGGGCAATTAGTTCTGGAAAAGTGAGAGAAGAAGAAAAGGAAAGAAAGAAACATTCAAGGAAGACTTCACAGAGGACAAGATTTTGAGTTAGGCCTTGACAGTTGAGTAAATCTGCCAGAGAGAAGTGAGGAAAAATTTGTACAGGATATCCTCCTGGGTCCCATGACAGGGCTACCCCATTGTCTTATAATCTGACTGGCAGAAGCATCAGATCTTTTCTAAGCTTTCCTGACTGAGAGACTGGCTCTCAGTAACCTTACCTCTTTGTCACCTCCATTCTCCCAGTGCTTGATCTTGAGTATCTTCCTGGTTCATCTGAATTGCTGATCATCCTCACTCTGCCTTGTGTGTGAACTTGTCAAACGTGCAAATTTTATCTCTATCACCTTGGCTTAGAAGAACTGGAGTGAGCTACCCCTACTTGTAGCAAGAGCTTAACTGAGTGCTAAGTGTATTAGTTTGGTCTAAGTATTCTAGTTTGTCAATTTAGTTTAGGTAAAAGTGGAATTTTTTTGAATGAGATTGGGGTGTCTCATGTAACCAAACCATGAAAGGCCCCTCCATTTTCATCTTAGCCTCATTCTTCCAGGGATTGCCATTCTTTCCTCCTCATAGGAGCCACCTTCACAACTCAAAAAATATGACCACAGATGGATCCTAAACCTCATATCTCAGAGCTTCCATTATCATGCAGGATTCTGCAGGTTTCAGAGGGAAAATTCCAGGAGAAGGACTCTGGTCTGACTCAGGTCAGATTCTTACCACTGGACCAATTGTGATAGGCTGAATAATATCCACCCCCCAAGATGTCCATATGCTAATCCCCAGAACCTGTGAATAGGTTACCTTACATATAAGAGGGATTTTGCAGATGTGATTAAGTTAAGAATTTTGAGACAGGAAGACATGCATTATCTAGGAAAGCTCAAAATGCAATCATAAGCATCCTCATAAGAGGGAGGCAGGAGGATGAGAGAGAGAAAGAAAGAAAGAGAAACACAGAGAGAGAAGATGTATGGGTAAAAGCAGATGTCAAGGAGGAAAGAAGATGCTATGTTGCTGGCTTTGAAGATGGTTGAAGGGGCCATGAGCCAAGGACTGTAGGTAGCCTCTGGAAGCTGGAAAGGGCAGTGAAATGGTTTCTCTCTTAGGGTCTCTAGAAGGAAAGCAGACCTATCAACACCTTGTTTTTATACCAGTGAGCCTGACTTCGGACATCTGCTTGCCAGAACTATAAGATAATGAATTCATGTTGTTTTAAGTCACTAAATTTGTGGCAATTTTTTTGCAGCAGCAATATAAAACTAATTTACCAATTAAATATGGCCAGGGGGCATGGTTATGATTTGTGCAGCTTCAGTCAGAAACAGTCCAGATTGATTTCCTATGGCCAAGGCAACCCATTAGTAGTGCCTATGTTCTGAGCTACATAAGAGGGTCAAGAGTTAGGAGTTATTTTTATTTGTTTAACCTATTAAATTCCCTTGAGTGTAGTCCTCAATAGCTAAGATTTCATTATTGGAATGAATATGTTGACTGTCCTGGGGGATTTTAATACATATACTTGAAAAAGACCTAAAATTTATAACATCAATCTTTATTCAATGACTTTTATTGAATGTCTATCATGTACCAGACCCTGTTCACACAGACAATAGTGATGGGTGAACAAACATAAATGTCAACAAAATATATATGACTCCTGCTTTCATAATGCTTATGGTTGAATAGGGGAGAAAATTACTATGCAAACACAAATAAGTATATAATTATAAATTGTAATAGTCCTCTGAAAGAAAAGAGGAGAGAAAACATGAAACAAAATCTAGAGGGCCAAAAATTTATCTGGTCAGAGAACCTTTAGAGCTTTTAACCTCTTCATATTTCAAGGAAAATAAATCTATCAGAAATAAAGGTGAATTAGTCACACTTTCCTCTTTTGTCTGCAGTAATTTAACACTTACATTTCCCAAATGCAGGCCTATTCTGTTTTTTGGATTTATGGCTTCTCTTTTATGCCCTCCTATCTTTTATTTATTTTAAGCAGCCCGTAGTGGATTTGTGGGCTATTTAGAGCTCTATCTACCCAAGAAGTCCTATCTTAAGCTTTCTGGCTGGTCAGTCTTTAAGATAGAGACATATTTATCTAAAAAGCAAAGTTCTCACTAAATATACTTATGCACAGAACCTGGTTGTGCTGAAAGGTATCAGGTAAGATAAATCTAGGAAAAACGATGGCTGTATTTCTACCTTGGATATAGTTACATATGGTATCATGTTTATTTCCTCCCTGCTTTCTCTCCAATTGAACATTTGGACTAGGTTAGAGTGATTATTTTTCCTTTTTTTCATTCCTTTATATAGTTTACCCAGAACCCAGTTATACCTGGGATTGAATGATAAATAGTAAGACACTGGAAGGAGTAAAGTGACTATGAATCTTCTCTATGTTGTGGGTGGCTTCTTGCTATACAATGACCCCTAAAATCCAGCACTGGAGCTTCAAAAAATAAGGTTGCTCCTCTTACCTCTTTTCATTGGATTATTGACCACATAATTGCTACTCTTTCCCAGCAAACCAGATTCTCTCCCTGTAAGTGGTTTGATAAAGACCTCGGGAGTCAAAACCCCACAATTAATAATGAGACATCTGAAAAAACTGGAAGATGCTGCTGGCTTCTTATCCCCATATAAATGGTTTAATCTCATTTAAAAAAAAAAAAAGGAAAAAAGAAGAGAAAAGAAATAGTGCATGAGCATAAACACACACCCACACAAACCTACCTTGGATTACAACAAGCCTTGGGTTTGACTATCAGATCCTACAAGAAGTGCAAATTATTCAAAGTATGAATTTTGTGAATTAAGTTGTGGGATCTCAGATCATGCTTGATGAAACCAACATCATCATCATCACAGTTTTATGTGATTTCTGAGGATAAGAAACCAGACTAAGCAGTTATTATGTATCAGATTACCATAATTATTTGTCCTAACAACCTTGAAAGATAGGAATTATTAACCCATTTTACAAATGAGTGAAAAGACATTTAGAGAACCAGGAAACGGTAGAGCTAACATTTGGATTTAATACACCCTAGCTTTACACATCCCAGGATGCGCTCTGACTGGGTGTCAGAATTGTTCTCCTATATTGTATATTGACTGTAACATTCAATCTAAATGAATAAAGGAATAGTAAAAGATTTTCTGATGCTAGAATTGCTTAAACCTTAAACAATCTTTTGAATGCATGTTAATTTGTTCACCTTCATTAACTCTATACATATAAATCTAGAAACAATTTAATCACATTTTTCAAAGGGTAAGTCTTTAACTGACTAACTTACTACACCTTCTATCTAAAGTGTATGTCGGTCTCATGTTTTTTAAACTGATGCTGGGATTCTCAAACCAATTTTCACCATGAGGTGCAGGCATTCTTTAGATGAAGTTATTTCCCTATAAAACCTTGTTAAACTCTCCTATTGTCTTGAAGAGAGATCCATTACAAAAAGGTATTTATTGAGACAGACTATCTTATACTGCGATAAGAAATTAATCCTGACATCTCAATGACTTTCCATAATGAAGATTTATTTCTTGCCCAGACTACGTGTTCATCACAGATCATCAGGAGTCTCTGCTCCAGACAGTCACTCAGGGACCCAGGCTGACCAAGGCCCCACCAACTTGTAAATGCTCCATCTGGTACACATAGCTTCCTTCATCAGGAGAAAAGAGAGAACGGGAAATTATATATCGGCTTATACTGCCTTAGCCCAAGGATGGCATATAGCACAGATTTCACCGACCAAAAGTAGACACATGGGCTTACCTAACTACGGAGAGACTGAGAAATGTAGGAGGCCAAATAGTCTATTTGGTGAACATTACTGTCTCTGCCACAAATAACATAATTATTTTCTTGGCTTTTATCCATCTTTCTTTGCCTTTGACTCTGAGAATGGAAGGAATTATTAATTAAGCTACATGAACTCAAATAGATATCCCTGTTTTGTTTTGTTTTTTTTTTTTTTTTTGGTTTTTTGTGCTCATTTGGAATCTGCATATATAATTGCGCTAGCTTAAAAATTCATTTCTTGGGACAGGAAACACTCCTGCCCATCGCCAGCCCCATAGCCCAGAACTGCCCCAGACAACCCAGTATGACGGAAGTGCTTCAAATAACAGGCACACACCACAAAACTGGGCGTGGACATTAGCCTTCCCTGCAACCTCAGCTGATTGTCCCAGAGTTGGGAAGGTAGAGCAGTGTGAATTAACAAAGCCCCATTCAGCCATCATTTCAGCAGACTGGGAGCCTCCCTACACAGCCCAGCAGCCCAGAACTGCCCTGGGGGGACGGCACTCACCTGTGACATAGCACAGTCATCCCTCAACAGAGGACCCGGGGTGCACGGCCTGGAAGAGGGGCCCATTTGCAAGTCTCAGGAGCCATACACCAATACCAAGGACTTGTGGGTCAGTGGCAGAGACAAACTGTGGCAGGACTGAACTGAAGGATTAGACTATTGCAGCAGCTTTAAAACTCTAGGATCACCAGGGAGATTTGATTGTTAGAGCCACCCCCCCTCCCTGACTGCCCAGAAACACGCCCCATATACAGGGCAGGCAACACCAACTACACACGCAAGCTTGGTACACCAATTGGACCCCACAAGACTCACTCCCCCACTCACCAAAAAGGCTAAGCAGGGGAGAACTGGCTTGTGGAGAACAGGTGGCTTGTGGATGCCACCTGCTGGTTAGTTAGAGAAAGTGTACTCCACGAAGCTGTAGATCTGATAAATTAGAGATAAGGACTTCAATTGGTCTACAAACCCTAAAAGAACCCTATCAAGTTCAGCAAATGCCACGAGGCCAAAAACAACAGAAAATTATAAAGCATATGAAAAAACCAGACGATATGGATAACCCAAGCCCAAGCACCCAAATCAAAAGATCAGAAGAGACACAGCACCTAGAGCAGCTACTCAAAGAACTAAAGATGAACAATGAGACCATAGTACGGGAGATAAAGGAAATCAAGAAGACCCTAGAAGAGCATAAAGAAGACATTGCAAGACTAAATAAAAAAATGGATGATCTTATGGAAATTAAAGAAACTGTTGACCAAATTAAAAAGATTCTGGACACTCATAGTACAAGACTAGAGGAAGTTGAACAACGAATCAGTGACCTCAAAGATGACACAATGGAAAATGAAAGCATAAAAGAAAGAATGGGGAAAAAAATTGAAAAAATCAAAATGGACCTCAGGGATATGATAGATAATATGAAATGTCCAAATATAAGACTCATTGGTGTCCCAGAAGGGGAAGAAAAGGGTAAAGGTCTAGGAAGAGTATTCAAAGAAATTGTTGGGGAAAACTTCCCAAATCTTCTAAACAACATAAATACACAAATCATAAATGCTCAGTGAACTCCAAATAGAATAAATCCAAATAAACCCACTCTGAGACATATACAGATCACACTGTCAAACACAGAAGAGAAGGAGCAAGTTCTGAAAGCAGCAAGAGAAAAGCAATTCACCACATACAAAGGAAACAGCATAAGACTAAGTAGTGACTACTCAGCAGCCACATGGAGGCGAGAAGGCAGTGGCACGATACATTTAAAATTCTGAGTGAGAAAAATTTCCAGCCAAGAATACTTTATCCAGCAAAACTCTCCTTCAAATTTGAGGGAGAGCTTAAATTTTTCACAGACAAACAAATGCTGAGAGAATTTGCTAACAAGAGACCTGCCCTACTGGAGATACTAAAGGGAGCCCTGCAGACAGAGAAACAAAGAAAGGACACAGAGACTTGGAGAAAGGTTCAGTACTAAAGAGATTCAGTATGGGTACAATAAAGGATATTAATAGACAGAGGGGAAAAATATGACAAACATAAACCAAAGGATAAGATGGCTGATTCAAGAAATGCCTTCACGGTTATAACGTTGAATGTAAATGGATTAAACTCCCCAATTAAAAGATATAGATACGCAGAATGGATCAAAAAAAATGAACCATCAATATGTTGCATACAAGAGACTCATCTTAGACACAGGGACACAAAGAAACTGAAAGTGAAAGGATGGAAAAAAATATTTCATGCAAGCTACAGCCAAAAGAAAGCAGGTGTAGCAATATTAATCTCAGATAAAATAGACTTCAAATGCAGGGATGTTTTGAGAGACAAAGAAGGCCACTACATACTAATTAAAGGGGCAATTCAGCAAGAAGAAATAACAATCATAAATGTCTATGCACCCAACCAAGGTGCCACAAAATACATGAGAGAAACACTGGCAAAACTAAAGGAAGCAATTGATGTTTCCACAATAATTGTGGGAGACTTCAACACATCACTCTCTCCTATAGATAGATCAACCAGACAGAAGACCAATAAGGAGAGAAAACCTAAACAATCTGATAAATGAATTAGATTTAACAGACATATACAGGACATTACATCCCAAATCACCAGGATACACATACTTTTCTAGTGCTCATGGAACTTTCTCCACAATAGATCATATGCTGGGACATAAAACAAGCCTCAATAAATTTAAAAAGATTGAAATTATTCAAAGCACATTCTCTAACCACAATGGAATACAATTAGAAGTCAATAACCATCAGAGACTTAGAAAATTCACAAATACCTGGAGGTTAAACAACACACTCCTAAACAATCAGTGGGTTAAAGAAGAAATAGCAAGAGAAATTGCTAAATATATAGAGACGAATGAAAATGAGAACACAACATACCAAAACCTATGGGATGCAGCAAAAGCAGTGCTAAGGGGGAAATTTATAGCACTAAACGCATATATTAAAAAGGAAGAAAGAGCCAAAATCAAAGAACTAATGGATCAGCTGAAGAAGCTAGAAAATGAACAGCAAACCAATCCTAAACCAAGTAGAAGAAAAGAAATAACAAGGATTAAAGCAGAAATAAATGACATAGAGAACAAAAAAACAATAGAGAGGATAAATATCACCAAAAGTTGGTTCTTTGAGAAGATCAACAAGATTCACAAGCCCCTAGCTAGACTGACAAAATCAAAAAGAGAGAAGACCCATATAAACAAAATAATGAATGAAAAAGGTGACATAACTGCAGATCCTGAAGAAATTAAAAAAATTATAAGAGGATACTATGAACAACTGTATGGCAACAAACTGGATAATGTAGAGGAAATGGACAATTTCCTGGAAACATATGAACAACCTAGACTGACCAGAGAAGAAACAGAAGACTTCAACCAACCCATCACAAGCAAAGAGATCCAATCAGTCATCAAAAATCTTCCCACAAATAAATGCCCAGGGCCAGATGGCTTCACAGGGGAATTCTACCAAACTTTCCAGAAAGAACTGACACCAATCTTACTCAAACTCTTTCAAAACATTGAAGAAAATGGAACACTACCTAACTCATTTTATGAAGCTAACATCAATCTAATACCAAAACCAGGCAAAGATGCTACAAAAAAGGAAAACTACCAGCCAATCTCCCTAATGAATATAGATGCAAAAATCCTCAACAAAATACTTGCAAATCGAATCCAAAGACACATTAAAAAAATCATACACCATGACCAAGTGGGGTTTATTCCAGGCATGCAAGGATGGTTCAACATAAGAAAATCAATCAATGTATTACAACACATTAACAAGTCAAAAGGGAAAAATCAATTGATCATCTCAATACATGCTGAAAAAGCATTTGACAAAATCCAACATCCTTTTTTGATAAAAACACTTCAAAAGGTAGGAATTGAAGGAAACTTCCTCAACATGATAAAGAGCATATATGAAAAACCCACAGCCAGCATAGTACTCAATGGTGAGAGACTGAAAGCATTCCCTCTAAGATCAGGAACAAGACAAGGATGCCCGCTTTCACCACTGTTATTCAACATTGTGCTGGAAGTGCTAGCCAGGGCAATCCGGCAAGACAAAGAAATAAAAGGCATCCAAATTGGAAAAGAAGAAGTAAAACTGTCATTGTTTGCAGATGATATGATCTTATATCTAGAAAACCCTGAGAAATCGACGATACAGCTACTAGAGCTAATAAACAAATTTAGCAAAGTAGCGGGATACAAGATTAATGCACACAGGTCAGTAATGTTTCTATATGCTAGAAATGAACAAACTGAAGAGACACTCAAGAAAAAGATACCATTTTCAATAGCAACTAAAAAAATCAAGTACCTAGGAATAAACTTAACCAAAGATGTAAAAGACCTATACAAAGAAAACTACATAACTCTACTACAAGAAATAGAAGGGGACCTTAAAAGATGGAAAAATATTCCATGTTCATGGATAGGAAGACTAAATGTCATTGAGATGTCAATTCTACCCTAACTCATCTACAGATTGAATGCAATCCCAATCAAAATTCCAACAACCTACTTTGCAGACTTGGAAAAGCTAGTTATCAAATTTATTTGGAAAGGGAAGATGCCTCGAATTGCTAAAGACACTCTAGAAAAGAAAAACGAAGTGGGAGGACTTACACTCCCTGACTTTGAAGCTTATTATAAAGCCACAGTTGCCAAAACAGCATGGTACTGGCACAAAGATAGACATATAGATCAATGGAATCGAATTGAGAATTCGGAGATAGACCCTCAGATCTATGGCCGACTGATCTTTGATAAGGCCCCCAAAGTCACGGAACTGAGCCATAATGGTCTTTTCAACAAATGGGGCTGGGAGAGTTGGATATCCATATCCAAAAGAATGAAAGAGGACCCCTACCTCACCCCCTACACAAAAATTAACTCAAAATGGACCAAAGATCTCAATATAAAAGAAAGTACCATAAAACTCCTAGAAGATAATGTAGGAAAACATCTTCAAGACCTTGTATTAGGCGGCCACTTCCTAGACTTTACACCCAAAGCACAAGCAACAAAAGAGAAAATAGATAAATGGGAACTCCTCAAGCTTAGAAGTTTCTGCACCTCAAAGGAATTTCTCAAAAAGGTAAAGAGGCAGCCAACTCAATGGGAAAAAATTTTTGGAAACCATGTATCTGACAAAAGACTGATATCTTGCATATATAAAGAAATCCTACAACTCAATGACAATAGTACAGTCAGCCCAATTATAAAATGGGCAAAAGATATGAAAAGACAGTTCTCTGAAGAGGAAATACAAATGGCCAAGAAACACATGAAAAAATGTTCAGCTTCACTAGCTATTAGAGAGATGCAAATTAAGACCACAATGAGATACCATCTAACACCGGTTAGAATGGCTGCCATTAAACAAACAGGAAACTACAAATGCTGGAGGGGATGTGGAGAAATTGGAACTCTTATTCATTGTTGGTGGGACTGTATAATGGTTCAGCCACTCTGGAAGTCAGTCTGGCAGTTCCTTAGAAAACTAGATATAGAGTTACCATTCGATCCAGCGATTGCACTTCTCGGTATATACCTGGAAGATCGGAAAGCAGTGACACGAACAGATATCTGCACGCCAATGTTCACAGCAGCATTATT
Organism: Choloepus didactylus; assembly: GCF_015220235.1. Taxonomy (NCBI): domain Eukaryota; kingdom Metazoa; phylum Chordata; class Mammalia; order Pilosa; family Megalonychidae; genus Choloepus; species Choloepus didactylus. Next base: position 65,398,085 of record NC_051313.1, on the reverse strand, counting down.
CACAATTGCCAAGAGATGGAAACAACCCAAATGTCCTTCAACAGATGAATGGATAAATAAAATGTGGTATATACACACGATGGAATACTACGCAGCAGTAAGAAGGAACGATCTGGTGAAACATATGACAACATGGATGAACCTTGAAGACATAATGCTGAGCGAAATAAGCCAGGCACAAAAAGAGAAATATTATATGCTACCACTAATGTGAACTTTGAAAAATGTAAAACAAATGGTTTATAATGTAGAATGTAGGGGAACTAGCAATAGAGAGCAATTAAGGAAGGGGGAACAATAATCCAAGAAGAACAGATAAGCTATTTAACATTCTGGGGATGCCCAGGAATGACTATGGTCTGTTAATTTCTGATGGGTATAGTAGGAGCAAGTTCACAGAAATGTTGCTATATTAGGTAACTTTCTTGGGGTAAAGTAGGAACATGTTGGAAGTTAAGCAGTTATCTTAGGTTAGTTGTCTTTTTCTTACTCCCTTGTTATGGTCTCTTTGAAATGTTCTTTTATTGTATGTTTTTCTTTTTAACTTTTTTTTCATACAGTTGATTTAAAAAAGAACGGAAAGTTAAAAAAAAATAAATAAAAGAAAAACAAGGAAAAAAAAAAGATGTAGTGCCCCCTTGAGGAGCCTGTGGAGAATGCAGGGGTATTTGCCTACCCCACCTCCATGGTTGCTAACATGACCACAGACATAGGGGACTGGTGGTTTGATGGGTTGAGCCCTCTACCACAGGTTTTACCCTTGGGAAGACGGTTGCTGCAAAGGAGAGGCTAGGCCTCCCTATGGTTGTGCCTAAGAGCCTCCTCCCAAATGCCTCTTTGTTGCTCAGATGTGGCCCTCTCTCTCTAGCTAAGCCAGCTTGAAAGGTGAAATCACTGCCCTCCCCCCTACATGGGATCAGACACCCAGGGGAGTGAATCTCCCTGGCAACGTGGAATATGACTCCCGGGGAGGAATGTAGACCTGGCATCGTGGGACGGAGAACATCTTCTTGACCAAAAGGGGGATGTGAAAGGAAATGAAATAAGCTTCAGTGGCAGAGAGATTCCAAAACGAGCCGAGAGGTCACTCTGGTGGGCACTCTTATGCACACTTTAGACAACCCTTTTTTTAGGTTCTAAAGAATTGGGGTAGCTGGTGGTGGATACCTGGAACTATCAAACTACAACCCAGAACCCATGAATCTCGAAGACAGATGTATAAAAATGTAGCTTATGAGGGGCGACAATGGGATTGGGAAAGCCATAAGGACCACACTCCACTTTGTCTAGTTTATGGATGGATGAGTAGAAAAATAGGGGAAGGAAACAAACAGACAAAGGTACCCAGTGTTCTTTTTTACTTCAATTGCTCTTTTTCACTCTAATTATTATTCTTGTTATTTTTGTGTGTGTGCTAATGAAGGTGTCAGGGATTGATTTAGGTGATGAATGTACAACTATGTAATGGTACTGTAAACAATCGAAAGTACGATTTGTTTTGTATGACTGCGTGGTATGTGAATATATCTCAATAAAATGATGATAAAAAAAAAAAAAAGAAGGGAAAGTTAAAAAAAAATAAGTAAAAGAAAAACAAGGAAAAAAAAAAGATGTAGTGCCCCCTTGAGGAGCCTGTGGAGAATGCAGGGGTATTTGCCTACCCCACCTCCATGGTTGCTAACATGACCACAGACATAGGGGACTGGTGGTTTGATGGGTTGAGCCCTCTACCACAGGTTTTACCCTTGGGAAGACGGTTGCTACAAAGGAGAGGCTAGGTCTCCCTATGGTTGTGCCTAAGAGCCTCCTCCCAAATGCCTCTTTGTTGCTCAGATGTGGCCCTCTCTCTCTAGCTAAGCCAACTTGAAAGGTGAAATCACTGCCCTCCCCCCTACATGGGATCAGACACCCAGGGGAGTGAATCTCCCTGGCAACGTGGAATATGACTCCCGGGGAGGAATGTAGACCCGGCATCGTGGGACGGAGAACATCTTCTTGACCAAAAGGGGGATGTGAAAGGAAATGAAATAAGCTTCAGTGGCAGAGAGATTCCAAAAGGAGCCGAGAGGTCACTCTGGTGGGCACTCTTATGCACACTTTAGACAACCCTTTTTAGGTTCTAAAGAATTGGGGTAGCTGGTGGTGGATACCTGAAACTATCAAACTACAACCCAGAACCCATGAATCTCGAAGACAGTTGTATAAAAATGTAGCTTATGAGGGGTGACAATGGGATTGGGAAAGCCATAAGGACCACACTCCACTTTGTCTAGTTTATGGATGGATGAGTAGAAAAATAGGGGAAGGAAACAAACAGACAAAGGTACCCAGTGTTCTTTTTTACTTCAATTGCTCTTTTTCACTCTAATTATTATTCTTGTTATTTTTGTGTGTGTGCTAATGAAGGTGTCAGGGATTGATTTGGGTGATGAATGTACCACTATGTAGTGGTACTGTAAACAATCGAAAGTACGATTTGTTTTGTATGACTGCGTGGTATGTGAATATATCTCAATAAAATGAAGATTAAAAAAAAATAATAAAAAAAAATAAGATCAACAATCAGATGCAGTAAGAAAAAAAAAAAAAAAAAAAAGCCAATCCATTGCTGGCATTTTGCATACTGGCAGCTTTAGCTAATCAGAACAAATGTGTTCTTGTGCAAAGTTACTATTTAAAAGTTTGGATATAAATAATAAAATATATTTATAAATTTAAAAAAAAAGAGGTAATCTTATTTTGTCATATTTGTACTTTTGAAATGTGTACTCTACGTGTACTGCCTATAACAAAAATAGCAAATATTAAAGAAAGAAAATTTAACATTTATAAAAAAAAAAAAATTCATTTCTTGATGAGTCAGCTAGCAATTTTTATTGGGGGAAAATAGAAATCTGCAATGCCTCTTTCTGTTTATGCTTTTGCCCCTGTGATTTGCTGCCACTTTTGGCTGATCTGGATGCATGAACCCACCGTGAAGAAGTGAGAGATACACATTCTCTTTTATGTCAATGACATGCCTCTATTCGAACACTCCAAGACTTACTTTAACAGAGAAACTTGCACTCAAATTTCTTCCAACAAAAGAGCTAGAGTCCAAGTATTATAAAACTAAAGTCATTAATTTTGTTTAATATCACCCAACATTAAACCAGTTCATAATTTAAAACTCCATAAATCCATTTATCTGTATTTTACAATCACTGTAGCTTAATATGCTCACCAGGAAATTGCACTTCTTAAAGTTACATGTTCTCTAGGTCCTTTACTGAAATAGTTGTATGGTCAAAGCCAATGTTTGGTAATAGATGCTTTAACATTTTTCCAGGATAAAATAATTTTGGACATGTTTAGGGTAAATAACTTTGACTTTATGAGAGTTTATTCGTCTGTGTTTTAGAGCTCACTGAACATTACTTTTTGGGAATAATCTCACTCTGCCCTAAGGTGCTGCCTCAGCCATCTCTGGGCAGAACTGAGATGCCTTATTAGGCCCCTAAATTGTGCTGCCAGCCAGTTTAACAAAATGCTAAAGCATGTGACGCTACACTTTGAATAATTACTGCTTCCCAGATTCATGTCAGGGAATGTAACCTCAAACCTATGGCTGGCTGGTCCCTCTCTATCAAAACTCTGGAGAGAAGATCAATATTTATGAATGATTCCCCAATGAACGTGCAGACCACCCTTTCTTTTCTCTTACTACTCGATGTATGATCCACAGACCAGCAGCATCGGCATCATCTGGGAACTTACTAGATTAGCAGAAACCGGGCCCTTACCCACACCTAGTAAATCAAAATCTGTGTTTTAACAAGATGCGTATGCACAGTAGTTTGCACTACTCTAGACCACATTCCTAACTTTGAGTCCACAAATCCCTGAAAGTGCTTCAGGAAGACTGTGAATCCCTTGAAATTATACTGTAAGTGCTGTGTACATTTGTGTATTTTCTGGGAAGAGATTACATGACTGTTATCAGGTTTCCAAAAGGTTTTCTTCAAACACGCACAAGGATAACATACCTAGCTCTAGATTCTCTAAAATTTTTCTTTGGTCTTGACCAAGACAACAGAGAGGTTTGTACCCTTATCAACTCCATTAGTTACCTATTGCTGCATAACAAATTAACCCCAAACTTAGCAGGTTAAAATAACAAATATTTATGATCTCACGGTTTTTGTTGGTCAGGAATCTGGAAATGGCCCAGCTGGGTGCTTCTGGCTCAGGGTCTCTCATGAGGATGTAATCAAGCCGTCAGCCAGGGCTGCCGTCATCTCGAGGCCCAACTGGGACTGAGGAATAGAAACTCACTCACATAAGGTGTTGGGAGCAGGCCTCAGTTCCTTACAAGCTGCTGGATGGAGAACTTGGTTCCTCACTAAGGGGGCTGCTCCATAGCCTGCCTTGTAAGGCCTCAGTTCCTTACAAACTGTTGGATGGAGAACTTGGTTCCTCGCTAAGGGGGCTGCTCCATAGCCTGCCTTGTAAGGCCTCAGTTCCTTACAAGCTGTTGGGTGGAGAACTTAGTTCGTTGCTCCATAACCTGCCTGAGTGTCCTCACGGCATGACAACTGGCTTTCCACAGTGCGAGTGAGCCAAGAGAAAGGGAGTGAGGCAGGAAGCCATGCTGCCTTTTATGGCCTATCTCTGAGTCACACACTTCGACCTAATTCTATTTTATTCATTAGAAGCAAGTCACTAGGTCTAGGAGATTACACAAGGGTATTAGAATACCAGGCTGGGATCATTGAGGGTCATCCTTAAAGCTGCCTACCACCATAGTTTTGGCCCCAGGTTATAGAAGTTTATTTTCTGAATTGTATTTTGAGGTAGCACGATATATTGCAGTGGTTAGGAGTGTGGTCACTGTACCTTCAGGCAAAACCCAAAGTAGAAAATCCTCAGCCAAAGTTTCCTCCCAGCTCTGCACCATCTCCCTTGCTGGTTTTGTTTTGTTTTGTTTTTTGTTTTTTAATCCATAACAGTTTATAATGACTCCTTCTCTAGTTTAGAAGTGTTCTGAAAATCTGAAAATATGGTTGAGTATGGGCTTTTGTGAGTGAATATTAAAATGAAGAAAGTTGTCTTTTTTTGTATTACTTTATACATATTTAAGTCTAGGTTTAATTCTGAAGACTGACTAAGAAAATGAGAAGAAAAAGTGTTAGCTAAATATTGTGGGTTGAAAAAGTGTGCTGAAAAAATCATTTTTTATACAAAGTAAAATATATCTGTCAAGAAGATGGCCTGAAGTACTAAAAAGATGATTGGGGATTCTTCTTCCCCAAACCTTCTATAAGTAGAGAAGTAGTCTTCAAACAGGGTTTACGTACCCTTGGGGATACTGTAAGACTTTTTTAGGGCTAAAGGGGCATGAATAGCTTTAGGACAACAACTTCCAGATCCTCAACTTCCATAGGTATTTTTTCCTAAACTTGATCTGCCTGAGAATGCACCTTGGTCAAGACATCATGCTTGCTCTCTTTTCCCATCTCCCGTTACCTTTCCTTTTCTATTTCTTTTATTTTTTTAATTTTTAATTTTTACTTTGAAATAAATTCAAACTTACAGTAACAGTTGCAAAAATAATACAAACCCCATACACAGAACTCCAGCATACCCCAACGCCCTCCACCAATACCCTGATCAACCAACTTTAATATTTTGTCACTTTACCATTTCTTTCTTCCCCTCCCTATCTATCATCCATCATCTATTGCTCTGTCTTCTGAACATATGAGAGCAAGTTGCACACATCCTTGAACAAATAATATAATCCACATATACATTTCCTATGAACAAGAATATTCCTGCATATAATCACATTAAGTGTAGTTAAGAAGTTCAAGAAATTTAACATTGATATAAAGCTTACATTCTATATTTCATTTTTTTCTTATGTCCCAATTGCGTCCTTTTGAGCCTTTTCTCCTCTGTTCTTAGATCTCATCCAGGATCATCTATGGCATTTAATTGTCATTATCTATTTAGACTGTCTTTTTTTTTCAATTGTGGAAACAAATATACAGCATAAATCTTCCTATTCCAACCCCTCCCAAACATTCCATTTCGTAGGATTAATCACATTCACAATGTTGCAATGCTATCACCTTCTCACCATCCATTACTAGAAATTTCCCTTCACCCCAAATAGAAACCCTACACTCATTTCTTAACTCCTGATTGCCCCTTCCCCCACTTCTCGTAACCCATACTCTACTTTTCATCTCTATGATCATATTCTCTGATACTTTCTTTCTGTTTACCATGGGCTTAAATTTAACATATTAAGTCTATAACAATCTTGTTTTCTTTGATACCAACTTAACTTCAATAGGACATGTAAACTATGTTCCTATACTCCTCCATTCCCCCACCTTTATGCAGTTCTTGTCAAAAATTACATATTTTACATTGAGTCCAAAACCACTGATTAATCATTGTACTTCATGTATTTTAGATCCTGTAGGAAGTAAACAGTGGAGTTACAAATCAAAAATACAGTAGTATTGGTATTTATATTTACCATGTGATCTTTACTGGAAATCTTTATTTCTTCATGTGGTTTCAGTCAATTGTTTACTGTCCCTTCCTTTCAGCCTGCACAATTCCCTTTAGCATTTCTTACAGGACTGATCTACTGGTGATGAAGTCCCTCAGCTTTTGATTATCCAGGAATGTTTTCATTTCACCCTCACTTTTAACCTCCAGGTGTTTGTGAATTTTCTGATTCTCTGATGATTATTGACTTCTATTTGTATTCCATTGTGGTCAGAGAACGTGCTTTGAATAATTTCAATTTTTTATATTCTGTGCCATGCTCTTCTTCATGTCCTTTATATCCTGTGCCATGCTCTCATTGTTTGTCTTTAGTTCTTTGATTAATTGCTCCAAGTGCTGTGCCTCCTCTGATCTTTTGATTTGGGTGTTTGGGTTATCCATATCGTCTGGTTTTATCATATGCTTTAAAATTTTCTGTTGTTTTTGAGCTCTTGGCATTTTCTTTACTTGATAGGGTTCTTTTAGGATATGAAGGATTATCCAGACACCAATCTATAATTTGTCAGATCTACAGCTTGGTGGCATACACTTTCTCTAACCAGCAGATGGTGTCCACAAGTCACCTATTCCCCTCAAGTCAGTTCTCCCCAACTTTGTCTTTGTGGTGTGTGGAGGTCTGGTCATTGTGGGGTCCAATTGGTGCACCAATTTGTGTGTGTTGTTGGTACTGTCTGCCCTGAATGTGGGGCATGTGTCTGAGTGGTTAGGGAGGCAGGGCAGCTTTAATAATCAAAACTCCCAGGTGTTCCAGGAAATTTAAGGCTGTTGCAAGAGTCTAAGCCTTCGTTTCAGTCCCGCCACAGATTGTCTCTGCCACTGACCCACAAGTCCTTCATATTGGCATAGGGTCCCTGGATTTTCTGAGTGGGTCCCTCTTCCCAGCCGTGCCCTTCTAGGGCCTCTGCTGAGGGAAGGCTGTGCTACATCACAAGTGTGTGCCATCCTTCAAGGGAAGCCCTGGGCCACCGGGCCATGCGGGGGCATTCCCAGCCTGCTGTAAAGATGGCTGAATAGGCGTGTTAATTTCCCCCTTTTCACACAGCTCAGCCTTCCCAGCTCTGGGACAATTAGCTGTGGGTACACAAAAGGCTGTTGTTCATGCCCAATATTGTGGCACGTGCACGGTGTTGCCAGAAACACTTCCCGTCACACTGGGTCCCATGGCGCAGCTCTGGGCTGTGGCTCCAGCACCAGGCAGGAGCGTTCCCAGCCCACCGGGAAAATGGCTGCAAGGGGTGTGGTTTTTTTCCCCTTCTGGCTCTTCTCTGCCCTCCTCACTCCAAGACAACTAGCAGTGGGTGCATGAAAGGCTATCTTCCACACCAGATATTGAGGCACTCGCACAGCCCTTTCCTGCTGCGCTTCACTGTGTGGTTCTCGCTGCCGTGTCTGCAGCCACTTGGGTTTTTTTTTAAAAAGAACTAGTCTGCCTCCAAACACCAACCCACAGTTTCCGCACACGGCAACATGGCTGCTGGACATTCAGCCAACTTGCTCATTTCAGAATGCAGACTCCTGGTTTCACCAAGTGCATCATCCCTGCAGATTTAGCAGATCTTGTCCAGCTGGTGCATCACTGGAACTGGTGTTCTGAGTCACTTTCTGGCCTCTATCTAGTATTTTTCATTGAGGTGTTTTTTGCCCTGTCTCTCCTAGCCACTATCTTAGTTTCTTCTCCCCTTACCTTCATAATTGCATTCATCCACATTACAAAAGAAAGACATGTGTTTCATCTATCCCACAATTTACTGTAATACAGTGCTCTGAGAATAAAAACTACAGGATGAAAACACAGGGATAATTAAAAATATCTGTGACGGTGAAGCCATCTTTAATCAAAACACCATAAACTTCCTCCTATGTGGGACATGACTCCCAGGGGTGTAAATCTCATTGGCAACACAGGCTATGACTCTCAGGGATGAAATCTGGACCCAGCATCATGGGATTGAGAACATCTTCTTGACTAAAAGGGGGATGTGAAATGAAACGAAATAAAGCTTCAGTGGCTGAGAGATTGCAAATGGAGTTGAGAGGTCACTCTGATGGACATTCTTACGCACTATATAGATAATCCTTTTTAGGTTTTAATGTATTGGAATAGCTAGAAGTAAATACCTGAAACTACCAAACACCAACCCAGTAGCCTTGACTTTTGAAGACAGTTGTATAACAATGTAGATTACAAGGGGTTACAGTGTGATTGTGAAAACCTTGTGGATCACACTCCCTTTATCCAGTGTATGGATGGATGAGTAGAAAAATGGGGAGAAAAACTAAATGAAAAATAGGGTGAGGGGGGGATGATTTGAGTGTTCTTTTTTATTTTTATTTTTATTTTTTATTCTGATTCTGATTCTTTCTGGTATAAGGAAAGTGTTAAAAAATAGATTGGGGTGATAAATGCACAACTATATGATGGTACTGTAAACAGTTGATTGTACACCATGGATGTTACCACATGGAATTACCACATGACCAAGCAACCCCACTTTAAGGTATACACCTAAAAGAATTGAAAGCAGGAGCTCAAACAGGTATTTTCACACTAATGCTCATTGTGCCATTATTCACAATTTGCAAAAGATGGAAGCAACCCACGTGCCCATCAACTGATGAACAGATAAACAAAATGTGATATACACACAAAAGAGAATATTATTCACCCATAAAAAGGAATAAAGGTCTGATAGATGTGACAATGTGGATTAAACTTGAGGACATCATGTTGAGTGAAATAAGCCAGACAGAAAAGGACAAATATGATCTCACTGATAAAAAATAATTACAATAAGCAAGTACATAAAGTCAGAAACTAGAATATAGGTTACCAGATACTGAGGTAGGGGTAGGGAATGGGGAGTTAAGGCTTTAATGCCATAGAGTATCTATTTGGAGTGATGGAAAAGTTTTGGTAACGGATGTTGATGATGGGAGCATAACATTTTGTACATGATTAACAGCACTGAATTATATATTTGACTGTGGTCAAAAGAGGAAATTTTAGGTTGTATATATGTTACTAGAATAAAATTTTTAAAATTCTGGGACTGTATAACACAAACAGTGAACCATAATCTAAACCATGGACTGCACTTAATAGTACAATTATAATAATATTCCTTCATCAATTATAACCAATGTACCACACTAATGCAAGGTGTTAGTAATGGAGTGATATTATATGGGAACTCTGTATTTTCTGCAGGATTTTTCTGTAAGCCTATAACTTCCTTAATTTAAAAAAAATAGAATTCTGCCAATAAAATAAGAGAGTGAGACAAAATGTTAGAAATCTTTGTTGGGATGTTTAAATTGTAGTTGTATGGTAGAAAGGGGCAGCCGAAGTGATGGTAATTCTTCCTCAACAAACTTATCTATCCCATTTTTTATATATTATTCACAAAATGCATTGCCCTGAAGACAGCTTCTTCTGAGAACAAAACAAAAAAAGCTTCACTAAGACAAGGTGAGGCAATCCCTTATCTCATTCAGTTTTAAACTCCTGGCAAATCTCTAGGCCTTATCCAAATATGTATCCTAGCACTAGAATTAGGAAGGCAGATCATAACTTTTGGGATGCATGTTAACTCATATATTTGTTTCAAAAATGATGTCAGATTTTTTCCTTATAGAAAGTAAGGCCAGTTTGGCTCATTGGTTTAATAAAAGGCTGGCTTGGCCAATTATTTTATATTTCTGAAATTTTACATAGATTGAATGAACTAAACCTAATGCTCCAAGGATTTTACACACACACAAGTAAATCATGTTAAAATATTACATTAGCAAAGTTGAATTGTCATTAATAATTTTTCAATTTTCCCAACCCTTTTTGTGTATTTTAAGTATATATTGAGTATTCAAAGAGGAAGAGCAGCTAATACTCATTTAACAATTCTTAGTGCAACCTCTTTGGGAGACTTCTGGAAGTGAAATGACTCTAAGGACCCTAATGACTAAGTGACAAATACATTTGCAAGTTAGATGGTTTCTAATTCTGTGCTTTCAACAAAATTGAAAGAACGCCTAATCCAGTTGTCAGCTGAGATCATTAAAAAATAAAAATGCAATATTTTAGCACATAACTTGAAAGAAGTTTAAAAACTGAGTAATATTGCCACAATAAATTTCTTCCATTCCCATTATTTATTTATGGGAATAAAGATTTCTCAGAGTTCATATCATTAAAATTAAAAAAAAAATGGAATAGCATTGATGCTGAAAATCCCATTTTTTTCTATTGGTAAGTAATTTTTATCCACAGATGCACATAATATGTAGGTAGAAAGGGTCACCACATAATAGGATTGCTGTGAAAAGTAAATGACCTAACACAGAAAGCATTTGGACAATACTTAGTGTATAATGAATGCTCAGTATAAGCTAACTATTATTGTCGCTATTACTGTTACTATTATTATTACTACTACTCCTGAACTTGGCATAGAGGTTACAATTAAATGAATCACAGCTATCTACACATTCATTTCTGAAATGTTTTTTTTTATTAAATTCAGTTTTATTGAAATACATTCACACACCATACAATCATCCATGATATACAATCCACTGTCCACAGTATGATAACATAGTTATGCGTTCATCACCACAATCTATCTCTGAACATTTTCCTTACATCAGAAAGAACCAGAACAAGAATAAAAAGTAAAAGTGAAAAAAGAACACCCAAATCATCCCCCCATCCCACCCCATTTGTCCTTTAGTTTTTATCCCCATTTTTCTACTCATCCATACACTAGATAAAGGGGATGTGATCCACAAGGTCTTCACAATCACACTGTCACCCCTTGTAATCTACATTATTATATAATTGTCTTCAGGAGTCCAGACTGCTGGGTTGGAGTTTGGTAGTTTCAGGTATTTACTTCTAGCTATTCCAATACATTAAAGCCTAAGAGGTGTTATCTATATAGTGCATAAGAATGTCCACCAGAGTGACCTCTCGACTCCATTTGGAATCTCTCAGCCACTGAAACTATTTCGTCTCATTTTGCATCCCCCTTTTGGTCAAGAAGATACTCTCAGTCCCATGATGCTGGGTCCACATTCATCCCCAGGAGTCATACTCTGCATTGCCAGGGAGATTTGCACCCCTGGGAGTCATGTCCCACGTAGGGGGGAGAGCAGCGAGTTCACCTGTCGAGATGACTCAGTTAGAGAGAGAGAGGGCCACATCTGAGCAACAAAGAGGTACTCAGGGGGAGACTCTTAGGCACCATTACATACAACTTTAGACTCTCCTTTGTGATAATGAGCTCTGAAATGTTTTTATGTTCATTATTACTTATCAGATCATTATATATTTGTGTTGTTTGGGTAAATTGGTCCTAAAAACAATTGTGATGATAAGTCAACCGCAAAAAACATTTTTAACATTAGAGCACTATAATGAGACAATAAAAACTTTTTTTTTAAGTTCTATTCTTATACATATTTTTTGTGGCAGATAAGTATGATGGAATTACCTGTTAAAGATTTACAAGCATTAAAATACATTACTTTAGGATAAAATCATGTAGGGAAAGTGCAATAAAAATGAATTTGAGAGAAAAAGGTAACAATGTGAACTTCGTACATGAAAAAAGTATTTGTCATGTTTCTTTTTTTAAAGAATTATATAGATATCAAATTGGGATAGCATTTCGATTCCATTTTGATACATTTAAAAGAGTGATGGAACCATTTTATTTTAAAATGTAAAATTTTGAATATGCATTAAATTGCATACTTTGCAACTCTTTAAACTTAAAATGAAAATATTTTCATAACTTACAAAAATACATTGACTGGTCATACAGATTTTGAAAATCCATTTTGAGGATGGGTAAGCAAAAATTCTTCCAGTCCCCTGGAGCTCTGTCTTTGGTTTTCTGCTCGATTCTACACCACCTTGGTTGTAGTGCTTACCCACACTCATTGTTCAATTCAGCTCTTTATCATCAGCTTTATCTGCTAATGGATGAATCTCTGATCTCTGCATGTGGCTTTCCATTTTAGTTTACATTTCCAAATGTCTATGAAACATCTCCAGTTACTGTGCTACCAACAACCTCAAACACAAGTTGTTCAAACCAAATGTATTTCCCCTCCAAACTCTTACTCCTTTTCTGTTAGTAACTTTACTTAAAAGCGAATTCATTGGCTCACACAATAAGCCAATAGTTTCAGTGAGTGGGATAATTCAGTCTTGGCTGGATTCCGGGTTCAAGTTTCACATCCTGACTCTTCCTTTACTGTGCAGGTTTCAGTTGCAGGCTCCATGTAATAGCATATGGCTACAGTAGCTCCAGAATATGCTACAGTAGCTCCAGACTTAATCTCTCAGCTCTAAATTCAGCATGCAAAAACATCTGCCTCTCTTCCAGAAGCCTCAGCAAAAGACTCGCAGTGACTTAAGGGCTTCTTTGTGGACAGCCATCCATCACTGAAGCAATCACTGGGGCCAAGAGAAGAACTAGGGCCTGGAAGACCTGACCAGGATGGAATCACCTGAGCCACAGTTGCCTCCACATGCCTTGGCCAAATGAAGTTGGATGCACTAGAGCTATATAGACTGGAATCTGAAAGGGGGAGATGCCCTTGTTTGATTCCCATACTCCTTTGGCAACTGGTATATGTTAGTGGTTAAGGGTACAGATTATGTAGGTTTAAATCTCAGCTTCATTTCTTCCTAGCTCTATAAATTTGGAAAACTCTATTTAACCTCTCCTTACTTAACCTCTTTTGCTTTAGACATCTATAAAATTTGGTAATAATAGTACGCTACCTCATAGGGTTTCTGTGAGAAGTAAATAAGCTAATTCATGTAAACCAGTTAGACAATGTCTGGCACATTAAAACTATTCTAGTTACAACAGTTAGCTACAATTATTATTATTATTGTTATTATTATTATTATCACTACACTTGGCACAGAGGTTACAAAGATCAATGATGGGAGCATTTTAGCACATGCATCTCTTCAACAGTTCATGTCTGGACCCACACTATCTTTCCAGTTTTATTTTCTGTTATGATCCGAAAAAGAGTCATCTGGAAGGCTCACATCTGCTGTTACTCACAATTCCCTGCATTTACTATTTCCTGCTTCTATGTTTTGTTGTCTATTCATCCATTTGTTTGTTTATTTTCAACTTACTTGTTTAAAAATGACACACATCTATTTAAATCTCTGGCTGCATATTAGCATATATTATTCCTTAACCACAAATTAACAACTGATATTTATGCTGATCTTATTTTGATTGCACTCAGATCTCTTTATATGCTCATAAAATAGAGGTTTGTTGATTGAAATTCTTGAAAAGTTCCACCAAGTGGCACAATACCTGCTGAATATTGGTTGCTGTGCTCAGTCTATTCATTTTTCCCAAAACTCCCCTACTTTATTCACCTGGGTTTGGTGTGGTTTGATGTTACTAATTATGTTTCTTTTGCTTTCTTATAGATATATACTAAAATGATTGCAGGCTAGGTTGCAGTTTTTGTAGCAATAAAGGACTATCTAGTTAAAGGTATGCTTGTTCTTTTCTGGCTTTTAGTAATAGCCAATGAAACATTTTTTATAGCAGCAAACTTGGGATCTCATTGAACAAAAGAGAGAGAGAGGGAAATTCTACCAGTAAACAATATAAAATATACACTTCATCATGAAAGCTGAGTGTTTGACCATTAGGTAGGGACTGGGTTGAAGCTGGGGCTAGAAACATTTTAAGTGAGAAATAAAGGATGCCACGCAATTAATTTCCATTTACCATTTCCTGCTTACTAGAAACTTTTCAGGATCTTTTTCACTTGTAGTTCCAGGAAATGCTGGTAAGCTTGTTTGACACACCCTAAGAGATATCCTTTTTGTGAGTTTGGTTCTTCAATCAAATGATTAAAGCCTTTCTGTTCGCAAAATGCCACTATAGGCTTGAAGGGATCCCCAAATCACCCGCCTCTTTAAGCTTCTCAGTTTCATTTGTCCTAACAGAGCAGTTTCAAGGTTTGCATTTTCTTTCATCTTTCTTTCTCTCGCTCACGATTTCTAAAATCTTGGTTCCTTGCTATTGATACTTTTGTCATTTTCCTCTTTTCTATTTCTAGTTTTCTCTTTTCTTAGTAGCCCCTCAAAATAATCATTCACCTATCTTGGAAATAAAATTTTCATCCTTACTAAAAATGCATACAGAAATAATGTTACATACACACAACATTACGTTAAAATACCCCCAGATTCCATTTCCATATATGCAGCATAGTCACAGTGATGTTAACACTTCATTTATGGGATAATGCAACTTTCACCAAAAGGCAAGGTTAATTTAATTCATGTTCCTGGTTTATGAATAGCTTAAACATCTCAAGCAATTTCCCTCCTGCCCGTGCCCTCACGCCCAATTCAAGACCATTCTAGGATTAGTTGAATCATGCAGACTGATCATCCCAAAGATTCACTACACCAAACTTTCCAGGAAGGCACTGCCACAGAGTCTGACATTTGCTGTGGTAGATGGCTCAAACCGTAAGCATTAGACTCTGTTTTTTTTAGGTTTATCATTGTGCAACTAAACAAACACATCAAACAAAAAGTCTTCAGCTCTGTGAATGCGATAACAATGAGGGTACAGGGTTATTATTGCACAAGATTCTAGAGAAAGTTTGTGATCTGTACAAATTATAAAAGCAGGGCCCTAACAGAGGGGGATGTGAAATTTCTTAATCCCTGAGATAACAGTAGTGGCTTCTCTGGCATGTGTGCATAGTTCTGTTCTCTAAGTGATACTCTGTTAAGTAGTAACAAATGGTGTCTCATTGTCACTGACATTTTGTGACTAGGCCCACCTTCAACACAGACATGATGAAATGTAGGTGGTAAGAAGCTTTAGTTTATCTTCATCATAATGTATTCCTGTAAGACTAAAATGTCAATACCACTTGACATTCAAAAAACATACTCATGCTGGCATATCCAGTGCTTCATAATACCTCTTCTGAGCAAGCAGTAAAATAGCTATGCAGAGGCTAAGTTTCATGGGAAAAGCACCTGGAGAGACTGATGTGGCAATAGTCTTAACCAAGAGATACAGGTGAAAGGGCTTTATTGTAAACTTCACACACAGACACACACACACACACACACATAATGATTTCACAACACGGCACCTAAGAAATTCCCCAAACTATGGTACTTGGAGGTAATCGGTACAACTCCTTAACACAAGCAACAATGTTTTTACCAGTTTGTTGATTCTATTAGGGAAATTTGCATTTCAGAATAATTTTTTGTGTTTTTTGATGACACCATCTGAAGTCTCACTAAGAAACAAAGACAAAGAACAGTAATTCTTCCCTGGTCCTTTCAGTTGCTAAAGCGAAGTCTCCTAGCATAGCTACATCCACAACTCAGCTTTAACAAAGTACACTCCTTTATCCATTACTGGATTAAACCAGTTAAGGAGAAAAGCAATTGTCATTTATTAGTAGTTTTTAACTTTTTTGAGTTTCTATACTTCCATGCCTCAGTAACTGTGTTTAGCCTAGAGAGAATTCCAGAAATAAAAGATTATCCTTTTAAAGACCAAATTCCTTTCTTGCCTGTTTATTATGGGGTGTTTTTTGTTTGTTTTTCACTAAAAACCAACATGTCTCCATCTCCCACCTAGGACCTACCTTCTCTACGAAGCTTACTTCATTCCACTCTGATTTTTCTTCTTTCTCTTAAAACATTTATTGTATGGACTGCACAATAAATTCCTCTATAGTTCTGTAAGGTGGTCAGGCATAATATTCAATAAATATTTGATTGATTCATTTATATTCTTTATTCATAGCTCTAGTCCATTAATTATGTACCTGCTATGTACAGATTTTTTGCTTTGTTTTGTTTCTGTTTTTTTTGTTTGTTTGTTTTTAATAAGGGGAGGGAGAAAGAGCAAGTTATGTGTAATTGGCTTTTTCTTGGAGGTCCCTTTGTTATTGTACCATCAAAGCATCGCACCTGGTCCATACAGCTGCCTGGCAGGAAGTAGTACACCAGATGCACCTGCTTTTGGTTGTCCAAATTTATCAGAGTCTTTCAGTATCATCCCTCCCTCAGCCCAGGGTTTGGTTTGGAGAGGTGCAGAGCTCCATTCCAGGGACCACTCACCAGCATCTAACTTTCTTGCTTTCTTTCCAGTTTTCACTTCCTCTGCCAGTACAAGAAGAGTTTGTTTGTTTTTGTTTTTAATGTACTCTCAGGTAGGAATGAAGGGAAGTGGGGATAGATTGCAACTATTCGTCAAGTATTCTTTCAAATCTTTCTGCCTTTTACTTGGACTTGGAGTTTTGAACTTAAAAGAGCAAACAAACAAAACCAGGAAGGTGCTGCCTTGGTTCTCTGATTCTGTTGTGATGACTTTGTCCTTGGGGCAAGGGTGGCCTGTCATCTAATCACTCTATTGGGGAAGGATTAGGGGGACAAAAGAAATGGAGGGGGAACACATCACATAGTAATACTTCACAACATCATCCAGTCACAAAAATAATGGTAATATCTTTAATGTCACAGGTAACCTAATAAAATTATTGAAGGACTTATTAAAATTTTATTTTGGAGAAGCAATTAGGATTTAGTAATAAATTTAAATAATGATTCAAAAAATTAAGTTTGTTTTAGATTCCTTCAGTTTTCCCCAATCCTTAGCTCAGACAGCAAATCACCCTATAAACAATTTTTTCCTATGAAAATCCATTAACAATTTTTATCTGAAAAGTGAAATTTTGATCATTTGATTGCTGTGAAAAGCGGTGGTTTGCTTTCAGCAAAGGTTACATTTTGCCCCTAATCAAGTTATGTAAGGAACTGTTATCTTGGCATTAAAAAATGGAAACTGTGTCTCCCTGACAAGAATGCATTTGCAAGTGGATGATCTTGGGGAGATTTGGAAGAAAAAGTTAATATTTTCTTAATAAACTCTCCATCACTGTAACATACAAATTAATTGTAAATAATGCAAAGGTTTGTGTGAGTGAGCATAATCTATATTAGAAGAGCTGGGGAAAGTAAATTTAGCTACAGAAGATATATGGTATGTGCCTTTTTATTAAGAAGTGGTTAATATTACATTCTTCTCCCAATGTTTTCTTCATTCTTACTACCACTACTGAACTATGTGTTACAAAAGGAATTTATTACAATCATTGTATTTCCATTAATCTTTTAAAAAATAAATACCATGTTGTTCTTTCATTTTCTCATTCCACAGCTATTGTTTTTCCACTAGGCAATGGTTTTTTTCATAATACTGAAATCAATAGACATTTAACAAGTAATATATATAGGTTTATCATCAGTCGAGACCCCAAGGACCTAACACAGCAGTTACTAAAGTTGAGTTTAGATTCATCTTTGCTATTGTATTTTGTGAAACTTTTTTATTAGCTCTAGTTTATTTTACTGAGAAAATAATGTAATTCTCAATATGATTGACTAAAAGATTTAAGGGACTATAATTCATAAAAATAATGTATTGCACAAAGCTAGAACATAAAACTTTGAAACCATTTTCTTCTGCATTCACTTTGCCTCTGGTTTTATAGTACAACAGGATATTTTGAGGCTACTTTGAGTTTGTATATTTTTACATAGAAAACCTTTGCTTAGAAAGGGGGTTAGAAAGAGTGTGTTTGCTTTACAAGAAAGCAAAACCAAACTAATATCTTTAGAAAATGCTACATGAAACACAAAGTTGCTTTTGGTTATCTGATTATACTACCTGTACCCAAGTTAAGAAACCAAAATGAGACAAGCTAAAAACTTAAAGTTCAAATTCTTAAAGCAATTGCCGCAGCTAAATTAGAATATGCTACTAATTGACATTGGCAGTGAAAGTAGAAATATATAGTTAAAACCAAGGAAAGTTGAAAATATGGCTACAGATTAACCAAGATAAAAAAAAAAAAAATCTGGCTAGCACTTAGGGGTCCTAGTAATGAAAACCAGACAACCATAAGTATGGAATATACAGAAATGATAGAAATGAGTTGCTGCTATGCTGGAATCTCAAATTTTTCATATATTAGTCCTGTTTGAAGGATGCCTGGGAATTCCTGCTGCCTCTGTATGGTATAATCCTCCTTGATATGGGTACCTATTCCTTTATCATAGTCCATCACAGTCCAACTGCACTACTTCTTTGGATTCTGGTACCCACTTATAAGTTTATCTCACCTGCCAGAAGCAATTTCATGATTGAGCTTTTACCAAAGAATAATGCTCATGTATATTGACATGGCCCAGCATCAACAGGGCTAGAAGCACTCTCCTTCTATTTAAAGAATTTTGGGGCAGTTTTTTTCTTTACACATTACTCTCACTGAATTAAACTCAGTTTTGTTTGAAATGACAATGCTGCATAGATTGTCATGAGGTTAGAAAGGAAATTTCACAGGAAATGTTTTGATGGTAGGAAAAAGGAAAAGAATGAAATTTAACAATTTAGAAATAAACCTCTGCACGGAATTGGGAATTCTGAAGGGCTAACCATAAAGCCTCTGGGTTAACAAACTCTTCTGTAGTCATTCTGACCTCTACATAAAAGTTCTAAGAAGCTATCCTTCTCCCTCCTCTCCTTTAATTTATAAATTAAAGCCAGAGGCATTTTGTCAAAAAGAATCAACAAACAAAAAGGGATAAGATCCATAAAAAGCATGTGGTTTATAGAAAGGGCTTCTGATCACGGCCAAACACTTCTTGACTTCTCTATGGCTGATATTATTTTTGCAGATTATGATACAAATGAAATGTACATACAGTAACCTACAAACAGTTAGAAGCAAAATTAGGACAATTGCCACTCCAGGCCTTAGTTAGTATTCCTTTGGAATAGAGTGACTTTTCAGAACCTTAAATGCTTGCAACTGAAAACAGCTTTTATGAATAAGAATAAGGTGGATTCTTACCAGATCAATACCTTGTGTTCAAGAGGCCAGGGTCTCATTCTATGTAACTATGGAAATCAAATTACACAGGAAAGCAATCTTCCCCAGGAGGAGCTGGTTACACGGGTGAACTTTATGATACCGCTACTGAAATTGAAATTCTAAATCCATCTATGTTGATTAAATTCAACACACTCTAATTGGGCATACATATCATTTTAGTGAGCTTTATTTTTGCAAAGAGAAACAAAGTAGAAATAATATGATTGAAAGGCTTGCTTAGCTTCCAAGTATATGCCATGGAACAAATGCGGAAACATTCTCTGCATTAAGAACCTCTTGTCTATTCCATGTAGCATACTTTACCTCCGGTGGAAACACATTAGCAACTGTTTTTGATAAGTTGTTATTTGAATCAAATTACTGTTATTTTTTCCTAATATCTGCATAAAATATTTCCATTTTAAAGTTTCAAGTTGTTGGTCCTAATTAAACTAAAATTAACAGGTTTGAAGAATGTTTTCCTTTCTTTTATGACATTAACACTTGCATTAATTGCCTACGGATGCTGTAAGAAACAACCACAAACTTAGTGATTTAAACAACACAGGTTTTTATCTTACAGTTCTGGGAGCCAAAAGTCTGAAATGGGTCTCACTAGGTTAAACTCAAGACATTGGTAGAGCTATATTCCTTTCTGGAGTCTCTTGGCAAGAATCTGATTTCTTGCTTTTTCCAGTTTCTAGGGACTGCCCACATTCTTTGGCTTATGTCCGCCTTCCATCTTCAAAGCCAGCACTGGCCAGTTGAGTCTTTCTCACATCCCTTCACAATGACCTCCCCTTCTGCTTCTCTCTTCCATGTTTAAATAACTATTTTGATTACATTATGCCCACCCAGATAATCCAGAATAATCTCTATATCTTGAAGTCAACTGACTAGCAAACTTAATTCAATCTGCTATCTTAATATGTTAATATGTTATGTTGCTTTGTAACATATTTGAAAATTCTAGGGATTAGAACATAGAAATTTACAGGGAGAATTGACATTATTCTGCCTCCCACAGCCTTCTAGTATTTTGTAATTTATCATGTCCTCCTATTTTTGGACTAAAATACATTCTAATTTTTAAACATCTCTTTGTAGATCATTCTCTCTAATCTTTTCTTATCACCTTCATTGGTCCTTTATGGATAATTTCTAGTCCATCAGTATCTTTTCCATAACAGGCTCCAAGGTACACAAAACTGTATACAAAATGGGGTCTTTCCAAAGCTAAGTTATGGTGTTGTCTGCATTTCTCTAAGGTTCACTTGTTTCAACATGTTCAAGTATTTCCTTCACATTTTAGCAAAACTCTCCACTGCATTATGAGGTACTATAGCATATTATCAGGCCTTTATTATCTTTTTTAGACTAAGTAAATTATAAATTGAACTTCACTTTTAATATTAGTATTGTTTGTAACAACCTCACAACAGATCTTTGTATAAATGTTTAAGGAAGGGCTTTATGACAGGCACTGTAGCAGGAATTATGAGAAAATATAAAGAAGATAAAACACTATTTATGCTCTAATGATCTTATTTTCTGACAAAGGATACGTTAAACATCTTTCGAGCATTTTTCCTGAATGAACTTTCTCTGAAAACTGCCCTGTACACAGAGGCAGCCACGTTTATACATGACCCTGTTTCAGTATTATAATTGACTGGATTGGAGTGGATACCAATTTGATTCTCTTTTCCAGAAATTAGGAATCAGGATGCAGGGTCGTTTGACCTATGGCTGTGGCTAGAACTAAAGAGGTATAAATGTGAGAGTTCTATGGCTGCTCGGTATGTGGAGAAACAGAGAAAGCCAATGAGCAGAGGCAGAAAATGAAGCTGATGTGTAGAAAGAAGTAGAGTTTGTGTGACCTAAGAAAGAGAGTAACTGAGGGAGTGTTTTTTGTGGTTCCTGACAGCTTTCCATTCCCTGGACCTCACATGTGAGTAAATAATTCCCCTCCTTTTTACTTAACCTACTATGAAGTAAGTGTAATTCAGTTGTAACTGACAGCATGTTGACTAAGCCAGAAGAAATTAGATAACTCTGATGCGTATAGAGAGCAGTGAGCATGCATGACTGAAAAAGAGTTTATGAAGGGCAAAAAGTCACATTCAAAGCTAGAAAGATAGGTTA
The DNA here is from genome assembly GCF_015220235.1 of Choloepus didactylus. NCBI lineage: Eukaryota > Metazoa > Chordata > Mammalia > Pilosa > Megalonychidae > Choloepus > Choloepus didactylus. The sequence goes on along the minus strand of NC_051313.1, from coordinate 65,376,404 downwards.
GAACTGCTCCTCTTTGTAGGCATTATGGCACCATTGACAGTTTTTGAGTAGGAAATTAGATGATAATAATAAAATTGACATTCATTGAGTGCTAAGTGCCAGGAACTAGCACTTTATGTGCATTTTTTTTTTCATTCAATCTTTGGAAAAACTCCAGGTCATAGGAATCATTATTACCCACAATCCAAATAAGGAAATAGGGACTGAAGGAGGTAAAGTAGCTTAACTAATCTCTCACAGTTAGCTCACTCCAGATTTGAGACTCCTGACTCTGCTAGATTGTGCTGCCTTAAAATCGGAGTTGTCCTTTAGAAGGAGAGCTCTAGCTGGCAATCATAAACACAATATAGAAAAAAGAAGAGCCAGAAAGTAAAGAGACATATGAAGAAACCTTTCTCTAGGAGAGATTCATGAGAGCCACTAGGGAATGACATTGGGAATGGGGAAGAGAAGTTATAGAAAAAATTTCATTGGCAAGTCTGAACAACCAACGGCACATAGAAGAAGGGGAAAGAAAGGAGCCAAAGCTGAACTCAAAGTTTGGAACTTAAAACCTGGAAAGATAGTGATACTCTGAACAAATATAGTGAAGTCAGGAAAAAGCTTAGCTTGGAAGAAGAGAATGTGGGAGGGACCTTGAGGCGTTCATTTTAGGATTGTGATGCCAGCAGAATATTTAGGAGGAGCTGTCCAACATGAAAGTAAATACGTAAAGCTGAAGCTCAGGAAAAAGTTCAGATTGGAAATTTTGATTCTGGAGTTACCTTCAAAGCGGTAAAATTAAAGCCTTGAGAGTGGATGAGATTGCCAAAGTAGAGGGTCAAATGAGAAGGCTGATGGCAGGAAAGCAGAAAAACACTTAGTGGCCTGAAGGAGTTTCTAGTGAGATAAAAGATCCAATATAATAGAACCACATTGTATCACTTCAGGCAAAAACAAGGGGAAAATTAATTCGTTGATATCTTGATTAACTAAGACACAAGTTCAGATCTTGGGGAGCCTAGAAGAATATGCCCAAAGATAAAAAGTTAACAGTTCCATAGAAAGTAATAAATGTGTCACAAGGAAGTTACTTTCCAAAATAAATTTTCAGTAAAGGTTTTTTGAGATCAGAAGTGGAAGCATGAGCTTGAGCTTCGATTCATGAAGTCTACACTATAGATTTGTCAGGCATCTTGCAATGCATACTCCAAGGCACATGTATTACCTTGCAGTCATCTTTAATAGAATGAAGTGTTTTACCTTTACTATGCTTTGAGGGGGAAGCATTTGGAGTAACTGTGAAGGTTCTTAGTGCAAAGAACTTACATTGGGAAGTAATGTTGATCAGTTACCCTTTTAAAAATAGTCTTTTGCTTCCCATATAACCAGTCCAAGTATATGAAAGACACAGAACATTCCAAATGACTATGTCATAAAACTAGGTTTCATAGTTGGTATAAGCTCATAGCCTTATAAATATTTACAGAGCAGTTTCTAATAATTCTGTTGAAAGTAACACATACTGATCATTTGGATGTTAAAAAAGTAATGTTTCAACTTTAATCTTGAAGGTTCATTTTGAAACACATTTGATTCATTTTGAAGTCCTGGTTTTATGCATTTGACAGGAAAAAATATATAAATTTCTCAGTTTCTCCTTTCAGCCTTACTCCCTGCCATGTTGTGCCACTCAATGCTCAGTGAGAAATGATTCTTGCTATCTAAATGATGCACCAGTGCTGCAGATGGGAAGTTGCTTGGAAATGTTCTGTTCTTTTTGCACTTGAATAGGGCAGAGCACCAAGGAAGGAAATCCTGCAGTGGAATGGAAATGACAAGATAAGGACATCCCGAAACAAGGCAAAGAAAGTTGCTTGCTTCACTGCATACTTCCTGTATAAAATGAGTAACTCTTACTAGAAATTAAGCCATTTTCCCTTTGTCTCTTATTCAAATGGGGAAGAATATACCAGAAAGCTATTCTGTTGACTGAACTGGTAAAGAAGAAGGAAACGTGAGCCCCATCTAATATTCCCAGATTGACTTAAGGGGATAAAATATTCCCTTAAGTGTACATTTTAACACCTAGGTTAATAAACCATACATTTCAAACACATATATCCATGGAATTTCGTATTAATATTATAGAGTTAACAATTGCTTAAAATAATATCTGGTTTTGATTGATTACATCTTTCAAAATTTAGTGGTAGCAATAAGCAAATCAAAAGATGCTCAATTTCACTCAAAATTTAAGAAATAATCATCAAGATGAGAAAACATTTTAGTACTATGAAATCCTTTCAAATGTTTGGTAAAACAGTTTTTTTAAAGATTTCTGGAAAACAGACTCTGTCCTACACTGTTGGTGGGGTATAAGTTGACCCAACATTTCAGAGGGGCAATTTTACAACATCCTTGCCTTTTATCCAACAATTTCTCTTTGAGAACCTATCCTATGGATAGTTCCATATCCAAACAATAATATATATGCACAAGAATGGTCCCCACAGCATTTTAATAGTTACAAAAATGGAAGTAATCTAATTGCTCATTGATGAATTAAATTATCTTCATTTACACTGTGGAATACCATACAACCACTAAAACCAATGCTGATACAGAAAGATTTCTAAATGAATTAGTAATTATTAAAGAAAGGTAGAAAACAACATGCTCAGTATGAGCCCATTTGTTTAAGTGGTATGGTGATACAAACATAAGTGCTTACATATGCAGAAAAAAAATCTTAGAAGGCAAACAAAAAACTGTTAATAGTTATCGAGTCTAGGAGGGGGTGAAACTAGCAGTCAGGGATGAGGGAAGATTTTTATTTTCTATTTTATGTTTTTCTTTACTGCTTGTGCCAGTTTGGATGTATTCTGTCCCCCAAAATGCCATGTTCTTTGATGCAATCTTGTGGGGGCAGATATATTAGTGTTGATTAAGTTGGAACCTATTGGTTCCGTGTTTCCATGGAGATGTGACTCAATCAACTGTGGGTGAGATCTTTCATTGGATTACTTCCATGGAGGTGTTGCCCCACCCATTCAGGGTGGATCACTGGAGTAATTTAAAAAGAGCCACACAGGCCCAGATGGAGAGCATCTGAGAGTGACATTTTGAAGAGAAGCTGCAGCTTCACTTCAAAGCAACACTTTGGAGAACACCATTTTGAAATGCAACCTGGGAGCAAACAGACGCCAGCCACATGCATTCCCAGCTAACAGAGGTTTTCTGGATGCCAATGGCCTTTCTCCAGTGAAGGTACCCTTTGTCGATGCCTTACCTTGGATAGTTTATGGCCTTAGACTGTAACTTTATAACCAAATAAACCCACTTTATAAAAGCCAATCCATTTCTGGTGTTTTGCAAAAGGGCAGCATTAGCAAACTGGAACACAACTTGAAATTTCTACCACAAACATGGATTATGTCTATAACTTAAAAATTAATGGTTCCTAATCCTTAAATAGGAACCGTAGGAACCATGGGTACTTTGAATTCACAAATCAACATTTTAATTAAATACTTCTTCCTTCATCACTTTACTATTACATTACAAGAAGAAAAATGCCTTTCATTAGAAGATAAATATAAGGAAATTAAAAAAATTCTCTTCTTCCTATCCCTGTACCCACTTTTGAGAGTGCTGTTAAAGAGTAATAAATATCTCATCCTCAGTAAATAGCTTGCTAGAGAAAGCATGAGGGAGGGAAAATGCACATTTATTGAGAACACACCTACATAATGTGCCAGGCATTGAACTAGGGGATTAGGATCCAAATGATTCACAAAGCAAAGACTTTGGATAACTGAGGTGAACAGGATGAATTAGAAAGAGTGGCTATACTTTTTAAAAACCATATTTTTATTGTAGAATATAACATATATACATAGAAGTGATAACTTCCCAAGTATAATTTAACATGTTTAGAGAGCAAATTTCAAAGAATGTTTTGGGTTACAGTTCCACAGATTCAGTTACTTCCTTATTGTGAAATATATACACAAAAAGATAATATCTTTCAAAGTATGATTTAACAAGTAGTTATGTAGGAAATTTCCAAAAATGTTACTAGTTACAGCACCATAGTTTCAGTTATTTCCTATTGTGAAATAGAACATATATATAAAAAGGTGATAACTTTCAAATTACACTTAACAAGTAGCTATAGAACAAATTTCAAAGGATGCTTTGGGTCACAGTTCCACCATTTCAGTTCTTTCCTTCTAGCTATTCTAATACCTAACAACTAAGAAAAAGAAAATTATATAGAGATTTAGTATTTATAATCCTGTTAAATTCAATGTTGTTTGTTGCTACCCCTTCCTTTAGTTTAAACACTTTCCTGAACTTCGGGGATATTTAGGCAGTGACCACCCTAACTTTTTCATGTTGAAAAGGGGTGTAGACTTTATGTGAAAAGGGGACATATCTGGTTGATGTTCTTGAAGAGGCATTTGCCTCTGGGTTTTGGAACTTAGCTATCACAGGAGCTCTCCAAAGGATTTGAGTTTCTGAAGAATAAATTTGGTGTATGAAACTTTTGTAGTGTCTCAGAGAGGGATCCAGGTATTCTTTCGGATTTGGGGACTACTGTTGACTTTGGTTTATCATACTGTGGTCATTTGGCATATCTAGCTGAACTGGCATAGGAGTAACCTCCAGGACAGCCTCTTGACTCTATTTGAATTCTCTTAGGCACTGAAACCTTATTTTGTTGTCTTTCTTTTCCCCCTCTTGGTCAAAAAGGCATTCTCAACCCCTCTGATGCTGTGGTCAGGTTCATTCCTGGAATCCATGTCCCATGTCGCCAGGAAGACTCACTCACCCAGGGGGTTCTGTTTCACGTCAAGGGGAAGATGATGGATTTATTTGCAGAGTTGAGCTTAAAGAGATAAAGTCCACATTTGAGCAACAAAAGAGATTCTCTGAAGGTGACTCTTAGCCTCCCCTTTACAACCTTAAGTTTCACCAGAGCAAGCCTCACAATTAAGGGCTTGACTTATAAAAATAGTCTTTTGCTTCCTATATAACTAGTCCATGTATGTCCACGATAATCCATCCATATCTCACATTATCATACTTAGTTGTACAATCCTCATCACTCTCCATTTTAATCAATTCTCATGACCCCAAACACCTCATAGCTCTTTTCAGCCTTAATTATTGTTCCTAGTATTTGTGTGGTACTAGTATGGTGTTCCTATTAATTATGTTCCCTAGTATGCTATAGGAAGATCTTTCCCGTATACCACTTTGTCGTCAACTCTCTGTACCAGTGTCATACCTTAGAAGTATATCATGCAAGCACCTATCTATATTTGTAGTGCTGATCTGTGGGAAATATGCCTTTATACAATCCCTTTCAATCCTATTCACACAGCACTGATACTTATAATCACACTAACAATCATCACCCCTATACATTCCCATTCCTTTGAATTCACCATCATTAACAAATTTGAATATATTAGGTCATCATACCCTCTCACTAGCTTCTGTCTATCACTAGGTCCCCAATATTCTACATTACAAGCAATTGGTTTTACTTGTTCAGGGAGTTCATAGAAATGGTAACATACAATATCTCTTCTTTTGTGTCTGACTTATTTCACTCAGCATTATATCTTCAAGGTTCATCCATGTTGCCATGTGTTTCAAGACCTTGTTCCTTCTTACTGCTGCATAGTATTCCATTGTATGTATATACCATATTATGTTTATCCATTCATCTGTTGAAGGACACTTGCATTGTTTCCATCTCTTGGCAATTGTGAACAATGCTGCTATGAACATCGGTGTACAAATGTCTGTTCATGTCACAGCTTTCAAATCTTCTGGGTGTATACCAAGAAGTGGAATTGCTGGATTGTAGGGTAATTCAATATCTAGTTTTCTGAGAAACCGCTGAACTGTCTTCCACAGCAGCTGTACCATTATACATTTCCACCAGCAATGAATAAGAGTTCCAATTTCTCCACATCCTCCCCAGCATATTCTGTTTCCTGCTCATTTACTGGCAACCATTCTTATTGGTGTGAGATGGTATCTCATTGTGGTTTTCATTTGCATTTCCCTTATAGCTAGTGAAGAGTAACATTTTTTTTCATGTGTTTTTAGTCATTTGTATTTCCTCTTCAGAAAAATATTTTTTCATATCTTTTGCTCATTTTATAATTGGGCTGTCTGTACTATTGTTGAGTTGTAGAATTTCTTTATATATGCAGGATATCAGTCTGTTACCAGAGGCTACAATTTTTTAAGTAGTTTGTGCCTATTGGTGGGTGGAGTAAGGAAGGTGTTTCAAGCATTTTTTACAGATTTGATGAAAGGGCATTGAGTTAGAGGGCAGGAGGGAAGGCAGAATTAGACAACTGCAGATCTAGAATAGTATGATTTGAAGGCCCCTGGAGAGATAGCTGAAATGCAGGTTAGGCGCACCACAATTCTACTTTCTAGGAGCATGGCCTGAGAATCTGCATTTAAGTCAAATTGTCCAAGACTGACTTACACACACTAGAGTTTAAGAGGCTCTGCTATAAAATAATTCACATCCTAAAGAATAAGTTCTACCTTGAGTCAGACAATCTCCTTATATTTATTTTCTACTTAGATTCCTAGGGAAGTAGTAAAGACCCACATTAAGCAGAGTCATGGATGTTAGGGGTTAAACTCATGGCAAAGAAACTCAGGGAAGAATCACTCATGTTAAGAAAACAATTGGGTCAGAAATTTAGAATCTCTTGAGAAAGTGATAAAAATATTCAGTATTGTGACAAAATGTAACAGCGAAGAGAAAATTAAATTAGACCAAATTACAGGGTAAGTTTTTGAAAGAGAAAGGTAGAGCCCAAGTATTTGCAGTTTCCCTGTTACAGAGAAACATTTGAGCATACACCTTGTTTTTTTAAAATTCTTCTTGTGTTATAATTTTTTATTATACATAATTTTACTGATCTCCTAAACTATTTTAAAGGCAGTTATAATTATGCTCAGGAAGTTCAGAGAACATCTGATATTTTAGATAATGAGGATAAGTGTAAACCAATTATATGACTGCCATATATAAACTGTATTAAATTTAGTTCAATGGGTATTTATTGACTGCCTATTATTACCTTGCTATATGCCAAATTATATTAAAGAAGGAAGTCTAGATATAAGGTACAGTCTCTACCCTCAAAGGGCTTATAAGCTCATGAAACAGGCACATCTACAGACTATGATAGAAGGCAAAATTACAGATTTCAAGTCAAAATATAGTAAGTAGTAAATCAACACTATAGGTGGTTTGGAAAGTGGTTGTTTCTGTATGTGGGGAGGGTAGTGTTAAGGAAAAGGAGAACAAAGGACCCAAATCTACTCTGATGACAAATGTTGCACCCAGATTTCACTTCTCTCAAGCATGCCAGAGAAAGCTTCATAGAGGAGCTTTAGTTAGAGGGGAACTGAAGAGGATGAGGATTTGGGGAGAGGAACAACGAGTAGTAACATTTTCATAAAGGTGTGATGGGTTAAGAGCTTGGAGGGAATGGTCATTGCCAACTGTATGAACAGAATACTAAATAGAGAAATTCATACTAATTGGATTATTAATGTTATTGTTATATTGAAGAACATGTTACTAAGAATCATAGAGGACAGGAAATTTCTTATGAAGTTGATGTCCTAAAGCGGGAAGAAAGACCTGTGCATTTCCAAGTTGATCACACCTTGACAGTCCCATTTTAAAAAAAAAACAAATGCCACTAAAAGTGATTCCTCTGATTTTAAATACCTCAGTTCCAATGTGATAAATGAGATAGGAGTGATTAGAACTTGGACATAAGGAAAGGCATTTTCCTATATTTCTCTTTCTGCTTCTTTTGATAGACACTGTGAGCCAACTCAAGAATTCTCAATAAAGGCAGTATATACCACATTTATTATTTAAAATATTTCATTTTGCTTTATTTCACAATTATTGTCACCTTGGCTGACTTATAAGTTTGGATAATTGAATTATTTAAAGCATTTTCTTTAAAATGTTATTACTTCCTCATTTGAATTTGGTTTTTCTTTATATGGAAAGATAAAAATCTCTATACTCCAAATAGGCAATAAAAATATCTCCCCTTATTTAATTATCTGTTCATTTAAATGTATGCATGCTGTCTTTTTTCGGGGAAGAACTCAAGGACTAAATGAATCCTCTCAGAATGTGAGGTCAATGTTTCCAATGCTTTTGGAATCATTGCAATACGTAGCACAGCACTTGCCTTATCTATTCAACATTTCATTTGACTCACTTTGCTGTTTCTCTCAAGAAAAATGTCTGCCTTGGAAAACCGTGTTTTTTTTAACTGATTCCAATAGTTTCAACCCATGCTGCCTCTTTGTTTCTGTGGGCAGAGCACTGGGTCCCAGACTGTTGGGGAACTATCTACTGCACCGGACCCCAGACAGATGCCAGCTCCCGCCTCTGAAAGCCAAGATGCTACTTGTCTGAGACCGGGCCTCCAGCTTTGAAGGAGAAGAGGCTGAGTCTGCCCGAGACCAGGCAGCAGTGCTCGCGTCGCGGCTTCCGCAGAACACTCGAGCATCCCTGCTCAGTCGGTTTCCGGAGGCCGCGCGCCCTGCCGCACCCGGCAGGGGCTTCAGCATCTTTCGCCTGGAGGCCCCAGCGGCCTACGCTGCCGAAGAGCCACCGCCGCCCTGCGGTCTTGATCCGCAGTTGGGTGGGAAAGCCGCTGAGGCAAACGCCCGGACTGCGGCCGCTGAGCACCATAATCACTTACGCGCGTGTTGCGGCGGCCCCGGGCTGGAGGACGCGAGCACCAGCGCGCCTGTGGGGCAAGCGAGCGCCGAGCCGGGTTCCGGGAACAGAGTCTGGCCTTGGCTGGGTGGGGACGCACAGAGGTTAGCCGAGCAGAGCGGAGCGACTTGGTGTTCTCCCGGGCTCCAGTCCAGCAGACCTCCTCCATCCCCGGGTGCTGTCAGGAAGAGGAGGGAAAGGGAGAAACAGTGCCCGAAAGGCACTCTCTGCCACTCCCCTACCTGGCGCTTTCTTCCCACCGGCGGGCTCGAGACCTGAGCCCCCGGTTTTCTCCGGGTCTTGGGTAGGAAGTTCTTGCCAGGCTTCATCCTTGAGCTGTCTGTCATCTGCAAATACACCACGCTCGCTGAATCCTTAGTGCGGCCCCCGGCTCTGCGCCGCTTGCTTTCAGCAGGCACAATTCAGTTGCCTGCTGCAGCTAGGCCCTGCTATTTCAGGAATTCTAGAAAAAGGGAGCATCCGCGTGGTGCGCACTAAGGGCGGCCCCCATCACTGGTGAAGCAAGCACGCGCGGCCCGGATGCAGACACATCTGTCCCCTCCCCCAAGTGTCCCTCCAGCTTTATTGATCGCGGGGAGGGTGGGGGTAGGGGTCTATTTCTGTCTCCCAGATTTACTCTGAAATCACGTCTTTTGAGACTGAAGGTTCATGTAATTATACCACGTCCATAGCAGTCGCGCGGCGTCCAAAATGGGAACGGACACTCGCGACGCAGATACTGAGTTCCCCAGGGACGCGGAGTCTCTTGGCCCAGGGGCTTATTTGTCTTTTCGGTGGAGCCGGCCCCCAAATCCCCCAGGAACGTCTCAGTAAGTAAGAGAGAGGGGGGGAGGGGGTTCTGTGAGCTGCAGTTTGGTATTCAGGAACAAATGGTTTTCGGTACAGTAAGTCATGTGTACTTATTGATGGATAAGAAAGAGATTTCTTAGATGATCAAACGCAATATTAGATATTTTCAAGACTAGGTCGACCAGTCAAGGGTAGTGTTTCCATCCCTTCTCATTTAATTAAAAAAACAAACTTGTACTTCTATAGAGATTCAGTGGACATTCTATTTAGCACATTGGTTAGACTACTTTGAAGTTCTGAGTTGAATCTACAGGCATTTCCACAATATAACAGTTGTCATATTGTTATGTATTGCAATTGCATGTCACTCTTCCACAAGACCATAATCTTTTCCAAGACAAGGATTGTTTTTATTCATCACTGATTTCCCTAAACCAAGCACAGTGCCTGCTGAAAAATATTATATATTGAAAAAATGATTATATTTCCAGTAGGTGCTAAACACTGGAGTATATATGTAAGAGAGAAGGAGTGGAGGAATGGGGAGGTAAGGCTTAAAAAAACAAACTAAAAATGAGGGACATGGCCTTCCATGCTGAGGAACATTTGCCAGACAGTAATAGTGTCCAAAATCATTTTGTTAATCAAGTCCCCTTAGTTTGAGGGTTATCATGGTATCTTGGAGGGGAGAGTGGTAACCTACATTTTCAAGCTATTTTTTAAAAGTTAACATTTAGATATATTTCTTTCCTCCTCCTTCCCTCTTTTTTTCTTACTTTCTATAGATTAGGCATGGCGTGGGCCAATAGACTTGAAGTGAAAATGAGCTTTGGTAACCTTCTATACCATATCTGTGCTTGGATTTACTGGCATTTTTGGCTAATTTCATGTTTCTCAGTTTTCAGGTTTTCACTGAACAGGATTCTAAGATAAAATAAATTGGAGAAACTGAGTTTGGATATCTAAAATACATCACTTGAGGAAGTGGGTTGCAATTATTTAACATTCATTAGCTGCATTGTTGACCTTTCAGCATTTAGTGATACTATTACATCCTCTCTCCCTAGCCTTTGAATGTACTCCACAGCCTCTTCTGTAGATAAGTACTTGAAAATCCTGCCGTGTTGGTTTACTATGTAATGTGGAACACATATGTTGTTCTAATATTTTAGCCAATATTTTTTTTCATAAGGGGTTCAGTTGTGCCCACTTATGTTATATACAGGCATTTTAAAAACATCACTACCACTGATGTATCACAGAACATTCATTCTGGACAACATACTATCCAGAACACTTTCTTATTAATACTAGAAATTTCTAGAAAAGGATGCCGCACACATGGGAATTCTTTTCATTCTAGATGCCTATATTAGAGAAATATTCTTCTTTTCAGATATTACGAAAATACTAAGTGCCTCATCAATATCATTTTTGAACTTCTGTAGCCCCTTCAGTTGTAAGAAAGACAAGCCCTTTTGTTGTCTAAATCTCTACTATTACAAAATATTAGTTTTCTGAACTTGAAGATTAGCACTTGGATTTTTGTAGTACCTCTTCTACTCGTTCGTGCAAATGCAGAGTATTCATTCCTTCCAGGTTGTTAATAAAATATGGTTCAGAATGCCACCTGCATTTGTAGCACCAAGAAAAAATGCTATTGATATTTATCTCTCTCATCAAACTTGTTTTTGTTTTAGCATCAAGTTCCCTCCCTCCATTGCAATTTTTAACGGAGTTCTTATTGCTGTTTTTTCTTGACCTACTTTCTTTTCAAGAGCTTTCATGTATTGCCTATTTTCAGCGATGGTGATTTCTGTACTGTGTAGGAGAGTCTTAAACCATGGAAAAACAGATTACTTGGCTTTCACTTATTCTACAAATGTTTTCATGTTTTAAAAATCATCTGGTCACAACGTCCACAATTTCATAGCATGTTTGAGTTCTTTTAAACCGTTGCATTTCCTAAGTAGAGTTTGCTTCGTTCTCCAGATTGAGTACTTGAACAACCTCCTCTTCCAACCCAATTGTTATTTTTCCTCGTTGCTTCCACCCGCTAGAAATTCTGTTTCTAGGGGGAGAGGCCTTCTAAGGAGGTCCTAGTGGGATGAGATCTGGTATCTCACTCACTAGATCCCTCCTCCCCCGCCTGGTGAGAAGTTGGAGACAATTCTGACAGTTCATAGTACCACTTTGGTTCTCACGCCTGTGGTCCATGGGTGGGTTTTACAGTCTCCCTTTCCCCCTACCTGGGACTTGCCTAAAAGTCGACTCCAAATGCAGTTACCAGGCTACCCAGGGCTCTCTCTTCTGTCCTTTTGGGAGACTGGGACATATGTCCGTACAAGACTTCGGGGACTGGCGAAGCCCAAGCCAGGCTCAGGACGCTCAAGACGACAGCCTCTCCCCAAGCTTTACCCCGTCGGGGCGCCCACGTGACCGAGAGCAGGCCTCGACCGTCCCGCCCCATTCGGCCGCTTGCTACCCACTTCCCGCCCACTTCCCACCCCGGGTAAGTACACCACGGTTCTCCACTCCGCCCCAACCCCGCCCTTCTCCATTCCCCTTCCCTTCACTTCCCTCGGGTTCGCTCTCGCCCGCGACACCACCACCATCAACCCCCGACCCCCCCCCTTCCCCACCGCCATCCTCCCCATCGGGCCCTTTGTACGTGCTCGGCGGCGTGCAAGCGCGCCGGACACGTGACCCCACCGAACGTGGCATTGTGTTATCACGTGACCCAGGTGCGTACGCGACGGAGCGGGGTGTGAAGATGGCGGACGAGGAGGCCGAGCAAGAGAGGTTGAGCCGCGGAGGAGGCGGCTGCGCCGCTGAGCTGCAGCGACTGGGCGAGCGGCTTCAGGAGCTGGAGCGACAGCTGCGGGAGAGCCGGGTACCGGCCGTGGAAGCGGCCACTGAGTACTGTCAGCAGCTGTGCCAGGTGAGGGCGCCTCGGGGTCCCCTCCCCCTTTTCCCCAGCTACAGGGTGAAGAGGGAGAACGAGCGCCAGGCGGTCGAGCGGTGGTCGCCCTCTGCCTTGGCATCGTCGGCGCCGCCGCCCAGGCGGGAGCGGGGAATACGAGGAAGGCGCCTTTGTGTGGCTGCGGTTGTGGTGCTTGTTGTAGGCAGCTCCCGGCCTGGGGGAAGGGAGTTGTGGTCTGGGCGGAAAGCACCCCCCTCCCCTTTCCTTCCCCGAACTCGGGACTGCGCGGTCCCCGCGGCTGAGAAGATATAGGCGGCGAGGACTGGAACCCTCTCCGACGGTGGGAGAGGCTAAGGTGGGGAATGGAGGACAGGTCGTCTTTCTTCTCCTCTTATTGTGCTCTAGGGATTACCGCGCCCCCCGTCTCTGCGTCTGTATTTCCCACTCCGACGGACCTCCGCCCCCACTGGTTTGATTCCTTTTGCCTCTGCTTGCTTTCTTCCGTCCCGCCCCTGGCCCCGTCCTTGCTGTTTCTGGGCCTTTGTTATTCGAGTTTCGCCTTACGACTGTTGGGGCCTTTGTTGATGTTCGGAGGAGCAGTCCCCGCCGACCCAGTCTAGCTGGGCGAGACATTGGAGCGTTGGGGGAGGAAGAGGGTGTCCTTTGCTTGCCTGGTACACCGCTTGCTTGGTAAAGATTGCTCTCCTCGGCGGAGGGGAGCTGTCACTGTTCTTGTATCTTAGGGTCGAACGTCCTTTTGGGGCGGTTTATCCAGAGTCCGCTTCTCGTTGCTTTCACCCTTCGACGAGTACTATTTTCTCGTCCTCTGTCTCCCCCTCCCCTCGATTTCTTGGAGGCTTCTTTATTTGGCCTCCTGGTGAAGTGGAGAAGACTAACATTCATGTTAACCTCTGCTCTGGTCAGTTTCAGACGTTTCCATCCTTTTCTTGCCCAAGGACACTGCTTTCCAGTAACTGCTTTCTAACTAGGATTGAGAACGTTAATAACACTGTCTGCTAATGAATTTGAGTCTACATTTGGAGTTAATTCCAAACCTTCTAGTTAACGTTTGAAATTTAAGGGTGCTGCTGGTAAGTATGATGAAGGTTTTGGTTAGAGTGTCGTCTTAATTTAAGAAGGAAAAAAAACACAATTCATATCAGTCAGATTTAGAGCTAACTTGGAAATGTATCATAGAGAATTTGTTTTGCACATTGAATTTAAGGTCAAACAATGTTGGACCATTTTAGTGTTTTCGGTGTAGATTTCATTTTCGCTTATTTTTGCCCCCAAGTTCTGAGATTTTTCCTTTATAAGATTAGGGATGCTTGATCACATACAAAAAAGCCATTGTTTTCTGCACTTTGTTGTCACGAATTAAAAAAAAAAAAACTATGAGAGCGACTTGTGACTTGTTTAGGAATATATGCAATGTAATAGTTCTCCATTTAAGGTAACATAGGCCTGATGAATACCTGTGGTAAAAATTAGAAATTATGTAAAAATTATGTAAAAATTAGAAATTATTGCATCCTACCTTTAAAGAATTATTTAAATTTGCCGATATCAGTACCCGGGAAGTGCCTACTCATTCTTTTAAAAATAAAGGTTTATTCTGTAAAGAATTATTTTAGTAACATACTGATGATAGGAAGTCTTTCATTCATAAGTAAGTTCAGTTCTTTAATAAGTCAAAAATACTGAAGTCTGACTTGGCTGATATTTTTCACCTGATGTGTCCAGTTATGTGTTTAAGACTACTGTAAATTCTCTTGGCTAGTGATATTTGTCAGCAGGAGTAATAATTCTAGGGAAAAAGAAATCTCATGCAAGCTGTACTTTTTTCTAGGGAGTGTGACATCATAAAGTTATCACTTAAAATATTTTTTAATGGATGAAACAGCACTCTTTTATCAGCATGAAAGTAATTTCCAGTATTGCTTTTATTAAGTGATTAGTCTTTTACCACACGTAATTGTTTTTATTGACTGGTATTACTGACACAAGACAGCAGATCATAAGGAAACAAATACTGTGATTGTCAATTTCAAAAACAATAAAATAGGCTTGCACTATAATTCCACAATAATTTAAATGCAGTGAAAAGTATCTCTATTATTTGAATAGATACAGAGTATAACTGATGTTTGTTTTCCTCTAGAATATTTTCTAGATTGTTTCAAAAAAAAAAAACAATGTAACCTCTTTGTTTTAATGAACCTGTCAGATGGAAGGTAACTTGAAACATAACTGTTACCTTAAGATTGTATCCTAGCCATTACTTCCTAGCATTTTGATAAGTTGAGCAAAGCAGTGGTTAACAATTAAAGAATTTATTGGAGCAATATAAATACAGTGCTAGAAATACTAGGAACATTATAGAATTTATTGGAGCGGTATAAGCACAGTGCTAGAAATGCTAGGAGCTGAAAATTATGCCTTGATATCTAACATTTTTTCTAAGTTTTTCCTGGGATATTCACTTTCTTCAAGAAGGCAATGAAAAATAATAATTGGACTTTAGAATTAATATTGTATTCATTATAAGTGTTGATACACAGTGCTTATATAATTCTCATTGTTGTATTTATGGAAAAAATGGACTAGTTTATATTCTGAAGGTTTACCTTAGCAAAAGGTGTGGCTCTGGAGAATGTAGTGGAACCCACAAAAGTAGAAATTGCTTACAATTCTTAGTTTAGTTATCTTCCTTCTTTTTGAATGAGATAGGATAGTAACAGATTTCTTGAGGTCTGAGATGTAAAGTAGAAAGACATTACATGCGTTTCTCTTACTGTTAACAGTATTCTTTTACTCTTTTTATTGGCTTGCTTCCTGGAAGCATACTCTCCTTTGCTTATTTAAATGAACATTTGCTTAAAGCTTAAGTAGAGGGAGGCAAGGGGGTAGAGGATGGACAAATATGAGCCCCGTCATAAATCTTATTTCTTTATAACTTTCAAAAATTAGCTTTAAGCGGGGTAATGTAGTCAACGCTTAACATTGATTTTCTTAAAATAAACTTAAAATAAGAATATAGGATAATCAGAAATATTTTCTTATATTTATTTGTTTCAGGATCATTGTTTATGTGAAAAAAATGGTCACGGAAGCTCCTGGACTAGTTGTGGTATTAGATTCAGTCATTCAGTATTCATACATTCAGTATTTTTATTTAATAGTGATTGTGGGCCAGGCAGCCATGATCATGGTTCCCAGCTTCAGGGAACATGAAGTCTGGGGAAAGTTAGACAGATAATTATAGTAAACTGTGATTTAACTATTTTTTCTGAGATGAGTGCAGTACAATGGAAGGATATTTATTTGGGAGTTTAAATACAGAAGTATCCTAACAAAGGAGTTGTTCTAAAAGAATTTTAAAAGTCATCTATTTTAAGAATTAAGCTATTGTGATACAGGTGAAGAATGATGTTGGGGTGTGGTCTGTGCTGACAGCATTATATACTGGACTGGATAACGTTGATTATACATGAGTTGTGACTGTTATTGGTCATTTATTTTCTGGTGGCTGACAGTTGTCTTAAAGAATTGAATTACAGTTGTGGAAATATATATATTTCATTACTTAATTACATATAAACAGCACTTCTTAACTGGATGCAGTACTTTTGAGCTCTCGGTTTTCCCTTTGAGGACATTTGGAAATATATGGGCTCAGTTATTTTTGGTTGTTGAAGTGACCTGGGATTTAGTGCCTCTGGGCCAAGGATGCTAAATTTTCTAAAGTGATCAAGACAGTCTCACACTATGGAAATTTGTCTCGCATAAATACCTATAGTGCTCTTATAAGAAGCATTGAATAGAAAGAAAATATATTCAGAAGGTTATATTTTTAGTCATTATGCTTTCTTCATCTTAAGATATCTAAACTCCAGAAAAGTAGTATTCTGAATAAGTTCAGGTAAATGATCTTCAACTATATTTAAATATAATTCATACTGAGCATGAGAAGTCAAGAAAATTTCTGCTTCTTAGCAGATATTACAAGCAATTACTTAAACAATTAGTAAAACAATTGACTTTTACTAGGTTAAAGAGAAGAGCAAATTAAGCATACTTGATTGTCCTAATTAAAGCAGAAATTTGACCTTTTGATATAATTGAAATTCTGTAAGTATTTATATGCAAGGACCAGGTTTAATTGCTGCAGGGGATATAATAAGATGCATGAAACTATAGTAGGATATAACTAATACGGTAAGATTTAAATATCACTTCAAAATAATTGAAGAGCTGCCAAAAGATTACTAACAAATTAGTTTTATTTTTAAAACTTTTTTAATTGAAAAGGTAGAAAATTGAAATGATAAATCAAACACTGAGAAGGGCATACAAAGAAAAATTGATCTCCTTCCTACACTAGACTTCCAGTCTCCTTCCACAAAGGAAATCATGTACTAGTTTTCATGTATCTTTCCAGAATTATGTTTGGTCTCTTTTTTTTTTAAGAGCATACTCTACACTTCATCTTCACTTAAAAATGTATTTTTGAGATTGTGCCATAGCTGCACATGTAAATCTATGACTTTATACTTGTATCCATATAATAATTTCAATCTGTGGCTAATCAGTTAATTATTGGTGGATATTTAGGGGAATAGATTAATTTTATGGATAGTGATTTCAATGAATGGTTCAGGGTAGGTAGTAAGCACTTTAGGCTAGAGTATCAGGAAAATTCCTTGAGGAGGTAGGATTTGAGCTAGACTTTAATACCTTAATTTGTGAGTGCCTTATTGTAATATAAGAAATGAAACTCAAATTAAAACTGTGAGGAGAGCTACTGAGTATTTGAATTGTGTGTTTAAAACATTTCTTTGTGTATTTCTGTTTCATCAGTTTCATACAAGTTGATTCTTTTGTTCTTTATCTATTTGTTTAGTTTATCTTTAATTGTAGTGGCTAAAAGTTTTGAGAATGCTTAAGCATTTTCCTTAAAAGAAAAACAGATTTTTTTTCTTTTGACTGTTAGAAGCTATCTTAAGTTAATTTCTAGGACATTTCTTCAATTCATAAGAAAAAATGGCTTACTTGTTAATCAGTGATAATTACTTTAGGTATTGAGGGAGTAATAAGTCATTTAAATTTTAAAAGTTCAGATAATGCTCATGGGAAATACTTTTTCAGTTATTCATAATTAGTATTGCATGCTGGATGTATTAATTTCACTGTCTAGAATATGCTTATATCAGCTTTAGCAAAGGAGAAAACTTCCCAGTTTGCCTCTTTTTTGGCCCTTCTTGGTCCTAAAAAAATGGGGAAAAGAAGATAAATTCTGCAGTTACCCTTCATATTATTTTATATGACTAAGTTGCAAAACCAAGCATTTTTTAAACATATGCTCTTAACTGTGAAACTGCTGCAGTTCTTATTTTCCTTGAGATTCTATCAAAGATGAGAGATTTCCTTATTTTTCTCAATTGTCACGGATAAATCCAGTTTAAAAGGTTAACCAATCTTGAATTGAAATATGTTAGTTGCTTATATTTACAAAATGGAAGGTTTGCTTTTCATGAATGTATTTGGCAAATAGCCCATGCAACTTGTAACTACTGGGTTGTTTTCCAGAAGAGCTTCTTGATTCACTGTTTTTTTTTTTTTTTTTTTTTGGCATTGAGGGCTGCACAGTGCAGGTCAGAAGAAAAAATGTTACTTTTTTTCTCTTAACTTTACGTTTTAAAAAAAATTAATGATCTCTGAGTACATATATTTAGCCAAGACCAACTTGTTAAAGTTCAGTTACATGTCTTTTTTTAAAATTTATTTTAATCAAATATTTAAATTTCTCTTATGTGGGAGCTCTAAGATCCATGGAGAACTAGGGAGTGGATCTCTGCGCTTAAAGAGCTTACAAAATTTGGTGTATATGTTAATGGTTAAGCAACAATTTAAGATAGTTAAGTGTCTAGTGATAAGTACAGTAAGCAAAATATGAATTAAGAGGAATAGCATTTTGAAACTACTTAATTTAGCTAAAAATTGAGCAGGAAAAGATTTTGGATTGTGAAGAGGGGATTTGGATAACCAAAGAGAAGTAGGAATGTTGAGAATAAAAACTCAGAGGAATGGAACAACTGTTCAAACTCTTCAGGGAATAGTGAGGAGACCATTTTGCATCTTGGAGAAAAATGAGTTAGAAAAGATAGATTGAAACTGGTCAAATGATTGGGTTTAGGATGCCAAACCAAGGTGTTTTAATTTGTTCTTTTTTTTCTAATGCAATTTTGTTGAGATTTATTCACACACCATATAATCCATCCAAGATATACAATCAGTGGCTCACAGTGTCGTCATACAGTTGCGTATTCATCAATTTAAGAACATTTTCATTACTCCCCCCAAAATAGAAAAAAGAACACGCAAACATCCCATACCCTTAACCCCCCATTATTATTTATATTTTTTTGGTCTTTATTTTGTTGCGCATCTACCCATACACTGAATAAAGGGAGTACCAGTCCCAAGGTTTTCACAATTACACGGTCCCACAATAAAAGCTCTATGATTATAAAATCATCATTGAGAATCAGGGCTGCTGCATTACAATTCAACAGTCTCAGTCAGGTACTTCCTTCTAGCTATTCTAATATACTAGACACTAAAAAGGAATATCTGTATAAAGCAGAATGACCTCTCAACTTTATGTGAAATCTCTTAGCCACTGAAACTTTATTTTGTTACATTTCTTTTCCCCCTTTTGGTCAAAAAGGCATTCTTAATGCCATCATGCCAGGGCCAGTTTCATCCCTGGGAGTCATGTCCCACATAGTGGGGAGGGTAGTGAGTTAATTTGCAGAGTTGACTGAGAGAGAGGCCACATCTGAGCAAACAAAGAGGTTTTCTGGGGGTGACTCTTAGGCATAGTTTTAAGTAGGCTTAGTTTTGATATTGGAGAGAGAAGTTTCATAAGGCAAGCCTCCAGGTTAAGGCCTTGGCATACCAAATTGAGAGACTCCATTGCTTAAGAAAATAGCAAGAATTCTCCCAGTGGGGAATTTTAATAGTTCCACATTTTCCCCTGGTCCCTCAAGTGGACTTACAAATACTTTTTTATTTTCTGCCCAAAATATTCTGGGATGTATTAGGGTATTATATTAGCCTGTAGAGAGTAACAAGAACTCATCCTCTATTCTAGGTTCCATGTAATTACGATGTTTAAGTGAACTTACCAGACAGGTTAAATTAGGTAGTGTGATACAGAAAATATAAATTTTGTACCAAATAAATCTCTTTTCCTTTGGTTTTATACAGAAGTTGGAGTTTTAAAATACAGTCAATATCATCCTTTACTCTGTTTTCTAGTTCTAACCAAGTCTGTTTCATCCATACCTCTAATTGTAGCCTGATCTGTTTTTCAGCTTCTTAAAGAGTTGCTTAATGGAGTATTACTGACTTACAGAGCTGCTGAATTTCAGCTCTCAGTTTAGGGTGTCACATGGATACCCAAATTTCCAGGGAACTACCAGGTTATACACAAAGAGCACAGCTTCTCAGAATTTAGAAATAAGAGTTTAATTTGTTCTTGAAAGTGTACATTATGTAAAGATGAGATGCCAGAAAACCTCATCCTTCCAAGATTGGGACATTGAAATAAAAATTAAATTCAGAATGTTACCATCCTAGGTCTTCTTGAAGTATCCTGTATCAGTTATTTTGCTGTGTAACAAACTATCTGAAACTAGTGGCTTTAAAAAGAACAACCGTTTTTATTGTTGCTCACAAGTCTGTGGGTCTACTGGGTGGTTCTGCATTCACCTGGCAGATTGTTTGGGGCTGAGTGGTCCCAGATGGACTCATGTGTCTAGTGGTTTTCTGGCAAGTTGGTCTAAGGTACTCACTTGGGTTGTCTTTATCTCTGCTCCACGTGGTTTCTCATCCTGTAATAAGCTAGCCTGGGTTTATTCACATTGGAGCAAGAGAAAGCAAGTCCTGTAGCACAAGTGCCCTCAAGCCTCTGCTAGTATCATGTTTGCTGGTATTCCTTCAGCTACAGCAAGTCGCATGATTAAGCCCAGTCTCATTGTGGGGAGGGGACCACACAAGGGCATGAGTACTGGGAGGTGTGATTCTTTACACACCTTTTATATAACAATCTACCACATATCCCATTTCCTTTCATTGCCCACTGTAATTATGGGCACTTTTATGGGTCAAATTTAAAATTCTCTTTACAGTTTTGCCTCTGCTTTCTTTTCTTATCACTCATCTTCTGTAATCAAAGCACATCTGACTGCCCCTTTTCTTAACTTAGGTTGACAAAAGATATTTCCATTCCTGTTTTCTAGTCTCAGTCTCGAAATGGAAGAAGGGCATTCCACCACCGTCACTGGGGCGTCAGAAAAGTTGTGGAATGATCTTTACTACCTAAATCTGGTTTGAATTTGGTGTTTTGTATTGTGTCTACTTTTATAGTCTAATAATAGCATCATAGTTCTTGTCCTAATCCGAGACCTTCTTTTCTCTTAACCGATGAACTTCCTTTTAACTTTCCTTTCAATTTGTGAAGTTTTCCAAGTCCTGCTTTGATCATATTCTCCTACCTCAGTGGTGGTACATTGCTTGTAGGTGTTTCTCAAATTTAAGAATTTGCAGAAACCCATGAGATTGAGTCTGTAGATTACAGTTAGAGTTCCAAGGTTGTTTTTTGTTTTGTTTTGTTTTGTTTTTTTATCTCAGCTCATAGTAAGATGTAACTTTTTTTACTTTGCTACTGAATGGTCACACTGAAAATTGTCACAAAACAATATTTACTCTTACTATGTGAAATGCATTCTCTTTTCATTTATTTTAAAAAGTTGGTCTTGATTTTATGACCCACTAACAGATCATGGCCAACAGTTTGAAAAACACTGCTTTAGGGGATTGTCAAGCTCCAGTTCAGTAGTAAGCACAAAGACAGGCAGGCCAGTCCTTGAGTTACAAGGTGACTTTCTAGTCTAGATGATCCAGAACATTCTTATATTTTATTTAAGAGACTCTTCAAAATTAAAACACAGTTTTAATTTTCTTATAGTGAATGCATGAAACCCAATTTTAGTTCATGGAACCCAATTTGAGAAATACTGGTATGTAGGATAAAATCCAAATTTAAGTCTCCTTCTATTGCTTGTTTACTTTTGTCAGCCTTGCCTTTCACTGCTCTCCTACAAGAACTTTCTGCTCTGTTGAAATTGGTGTATTCATTTTTCACAAGTACAGCTATTCATTTTAATGCTTTTGTGACTTTGCTTAGAGGAGCAGTGTTATAATAGTGGAAAGCCAAACAGCTTTGAGTTCAAACATGAGCTCCCCTACAATCTGGGCGAGATACAAGTCGTGCTTTGTCTGAAGAAATAAGACTGGGGGGAGGGGATGATAATACATACCTCATATGGGGTGGTTGAGATAGTGATGAAAACATGTAACATGGTGTCTTTCATCACTAACACAGGGGACATAGGGAGACACTATAAACACGTGATATGGCTCTTGAGTCATTCTCCTCAATTTGACTTGTACCTTAAAGCCCAGAATGATCGCTCTTACCAAGAACACCATCTTTAGTCAGCATATGCCTGTAGAGATATTTCTGTCATTTATCTGTGTTATATTGGGTCACCATCTGCATCTGTTGCCTTATTTCTATATTGTTTGATATTCCTAAAGTTTAGCTTGACAGCTGTTTGTACACTGTGTCCTCAGGTAGATTTTGAGTTCTGTATCATGCATTGAATGTAGTGACTTCTCAGTATTTGAGTTTTTCCTCAAATACTAACACTGTAAATTTTGATTTGCCCAAGTTCCCAGAGTTACTATGTGGTTTGAATCCAGGTGCAAATTCAATACACTTTTGCTGCCTGTTTCTCCAGTATACTGTGGTTGTTAAAGAATTACTCAGCTCTTCCTGAATAGGTTGTACTACTGATACTACTGGTCATATCTTCTCTACCCCCTCCCCCCCTTTTAACTGGAAAGTAGATTGAGGAGGCAGGAAGAAATAAATATTTGTCATTTATTCCATTGACAGTTATTTGGTGCTTGTGTTAGACACTGTATTACTTACATGGGAAAAATTAGCTTGTAATTCAGTAGAAATTTTTCAAAAGTTAAATTTAGGAAGGCAACCCTGAAATCTTTGATCTTTTTTTCTCAGTACAAGTTCTTCCCTTAAAGTAAAACTACTCTTAAATCTTGTTTTTATGACAGCCTTGCTGGAAGGTTGGTACATTTAGTTTTTCCGTAACATTCATGAGATTATGAGACTAGAGAAAGAACCATGTTTGTCAGATATATTTCGCAGCACTTTATGCAGTTAAAGAATAATTTGAACTAAGGTTGTGTAGGAATTCTTGGTTGATTCACATAAAGTGTTTTGGCAAGTAAAATTTAAATTATTAATCAAAACCACAGTGGGGTACTATTTGGTACCCATTAGAATAGCTACTATTAAAAAATGGAAAACAAGTGTTGGAGAAGATGTGGACAAGTAGGAACCCTTGTATATTGTTGGTGGGAATGTGAAATGGCATAGCTACTGTGCAAAGTTTGGCAGTTCCTGGGTAAGTTAAGTATAGAGTAATCATATGACCCAGCAATCCTACTTACAAGTATATACACAAAGGAATTGAAAGCAGTAACTCAAACAGATATTCATTATTCACAGTTGCTGAAGGCAGATGCAGCCCTAGTGTCTATCAACAGATGAATGGATAAAAAAATGTGATACATACATACAATGGAGTATTATTTGGCCTTAAGAAGTAATGCAGTTTTGATGCATGCTACAACATGGATGAACCTTGAAGACACCATGTTGAGCAAAATAAGCCAGACACAAAAGGACAAATATGATCTCACCTATATCAAATAAGTAGAATTTGCAAATTCATGAAGTCTGATACTAAAATACAGGTTACCAGGTGCTGGGCAAGGGTAGGGGGTGGGGAGTTAATGCTTGATTCATATGTAGTTTCTGTTTGGGGTGATGGAGAAGTTTTGGCAATGGTTGGTGGTGATGGAGGCATAACGTTGCAAATGTAACTAATGCTACTGAATTGTGTATTTGAAAGTGGATAAAATGAGAAATTTTAGGGTTTTATATGTTACCAGAATAAAAAAATAAATAAAACTATGGACTTCAACAACACAGAGTGCACCCTAGTATTAAATATGAGCTATAATTAATAATGTTGTTATAATAACAATTAATTAATAACATTATAATTAATATTAATTATAACATTGTTTCATCAAAGGTGTCACACTTACACAAAATCTTAGGGAAAACTGCATGTGAGAGGGGGTCATATGGGTACTCTGCTTTCAGCATGATTTTTCTATAAACCTACAACTGCTCTAATAAAAAAAATCGATCACTTACCAGATTCTTATTTCACATAGAGAGAAAATTAGCATTTGGCTAAAATCCTCAATATAGAAATATTCTGTTCAACTGGCATTCAGAATTAAAGCAAATGTGGTTATCTGGAGTATAGTCTTTAGCAGTAAAAGCAGAATGAAATTCGTTCTTAAACTTCTGCATTATTTCAGGCTGAAGGCTCTCTCGCCTTCATTGAGATTATTGTCTAAAATCAGTAGTTATTTTACATATACAATGATAAGAAATTTGGTTTCCTAATTTCCACAATCTGCAAATGGGGTGAAGCTTGGATTTAGAGGCAAGACCAAGCAGATTAAAGAGGAAAACAATTAATGTTCAAAAACAGGCCCTGTTAAATGCTTTACCAACAATAAATTGTTTACTCCAAAGACCTTGAGATCATAGGCTTCAAAAACCATTTAGTCTGTTTAAACACTTCAGTTTACCCAAATTGCATCCTAGTACCCCATCATTACTGTATAATATTTGTTCATTATAACCTTGAGTTATCAGAAAATGTTGAATTTTATTAGGTGTTCCTTGAGGACAGCTGGGTGTTGGGTTAAATGGCTGAAACTAAACAATGCTTTAAAAAATATGATCTATCTGGAAAATTTTTCTTGTGGAATGCCTGGCATCTTTATTGATGACTGACATAAAACGTGATGCTATTTATTAGCTTCATAATTCCTAGAGACAGGTATTGTATTTAGAAAGAGGAAATTAAATTTAAAAGAAATAATTGATAAGTGACTCAGTCCCTTTCCCAGTCAGTTTTTATAGAGAGATCAGAAAGCTGTCATATATCAAATATTTAAATTATGTTTTACAGCAATTTTGATTTACCAAAGTTAATTGAAGGAAATATGTGTGTTATTGAGAGTAAATTATTTCTAGTAACTAGGGATGATTTTGTGCTACTTTTAGATGAGTCATTATCATCAAAACTAGCCACCTAGAATTCTTATTTACTGAAAATAAATAGCTTACATTACCTATTTCTCTGTATAAACATGTACAGTCATTTTTGGAAAAACAAGCATGTGTTCTTGATCCTTCCCTATTTTTTGGAAATATGATAGGAAATAGTCAACATGAAAAACTCACAAGCCTTAATATTTTTGTGAATTTATTTTCTGTAAAAAGTAAATTTTTATTCTTAATTTTGTAAACAACACTTTCAGAAAGTTATTTTGTTTGAAAAGAATAAAACATAAGGTTTAATAAAATACTTATTAAAAGAATTGATGCTTCAGTGGTTTGAATCTGGGGCTTAGCTTGATTTATTTGTATAAGTCCATCTGTGTGTAACTTTATTTTAAACCTCTATTAGGGAAAACATTTTAAAAACATTTTGCCTGCCTAAATTAGGATTTTGTAAATTACATAAAATAATCTTATGAATAAAATTTGTGTCCTGGAACAAATTGACCAAGAAGTTCGTCAGCAGCATGAAGAAATTGTATAGGAAGCATTTCTAAATGCTTGTGTCATACCTACTGCTTTCTTTAGTAAATTAAGGATTGACCCTAGTATGTAAAATTAACTGTGTTGGCAAGAAATGAGTCAGGCTTAGTATATATTTCTTGTTTTACTTGAGAAAAACCATTACATTATCAACAGATTCTTTCTTTCCTATATACTTTGTTTGACAGCTCATTAGATATTGTGAATTAAAGCCTTGGAATTCTCAGAGCAGTGGTCCTAATTTACACACTGTTGTTTTATTGTGAACCTTGGTATGGCACTTACAACTCTTGTTTCTTTATTTTTAAGATGGAGATAATACAGACCTTTTTTGTTGTTGTTGTTAAAGGGAATTGATCAAAGCCATAGTTATTTAAAATGATTGTTGAATTTTAAGATAGCATTTTCATTTACATTTAAGACTTCTTTGGAAACACCTTTGATGTTTTATGTATGATAATGACTTAGCATAATTTTAAAACATTAATAAGTCCATTATTTTTGAAGTTTTCTACTATCTATTATAACTTTGAAAAATGTTAAGTTACTGATTTATAAACTTATTTGAAGTCTACATTTTAGAGAAGGGAAATTTAGATTTTATAATAATTTATGAAAGATGCATTTGTCTTTGAGAGGAAAATGAGTTGCTGTATGTGAATGTGCCAGAAGATTATTGGCTTTATATTTGAAACCTTTTCTTTGTCCAGAAATTTAAATCTGGAATTTGAGAGGCTGGGGGTAAGAGATAAACTATTATGAAATAGTAACTAAAAGTATAGATTTTCTTCTGTGATTTCAGTTTTTACATGGGCACTTCCTGTGAGACTTCAGGCTTGTTTCTTTTCTTTGTGTCCTCATCTGCAGACTAGGCTGGAGTTGGGGGGGGGGGCAGCAGGCTAATAATAGGATCTACCTTAAAGCTCTTGTGATTTTTAAGACATAATATATGTTGAGCGCTTTGCATATTATGCTAGAAGTGCACAGTAAATGTTAGCTATTTCTAATATATTTAAGAGGACTAGATCAGAAATTTTGCTTCATAAAAATACATTACTTTTAGTGTCAATAAAAACAGTGTTTAGTGTCTTGTCATCTAGACAGTGATTTTCACACTTAAAAAAATAAGTAGTGGAACTCCCTTTGTCTCAAAGTCTTACCTAATAATACCTTGATACATAAAACAGAGAAAAGTAGAGTTGCTTACATTAAAGTGTTAACTCTGCAGTACAGTTTGACAAGTAGTAATGCAGAAAATTATAGCACTATTACCAGAGTTTGTGAAGGGAGTTCATACGTAGTTCTCTTCTGATATTTTCTTCCGAGATAGGTATTTTTTCTTATTTTTCCTCATTTTTCCTCATTCTACTGCTTCCTTCCCTGTGCTCTCCCAAAGAAAATGAATGTTTTTGTCTTAGGAACATAATAAAGCCATCACAGAGGACTTTTCATATTTCTAATTTAATTTTTAAGGACTTTTAATTGTGCTTTTAATTCTTGTACGTACTAAGGCACTTTAAATAAAGTCATTTTTGGTAAAGAAGATTTTAAATAAATTATATTTCTTTGGAAGTACTGGTGTAATGATAGTATGAAAACAATAATTGTACTCTTATCAGAGGAACAGTAAATATTAAATAACATTGAAACTTATGCATAAACAGTGCCATGAATATACTCAATACTAATATTTAATTGTTTCCGAAAATTTATTGAGAATACCTAGACCATCTTGTACAGCTTCCCAACTCTTCTTCATGTCACATGTTCTCTGGGTCTTTCGTTATGCTCTGTGGGCTTCCAGGGAAAAAATGGCTGTTCCCTTTTCAAACTGCATCTTTTCATCAACGTCCTTGATCTCCAGCCTGTCTAAGCATCTTCCCACTTCTTATGTTTCATCGTTTTTCTTTCCATCACGCCTGTCCTTTAGACTATAAACTTGAGCATGTCTTTCTCATCTTTTTGCTTAGTTGGTTATCTGTCTTCAAAATTTTCCTCCTCCTTTGACCCCTTTTCTATCTTAACATTTTTCTTTAACTCTTGTTTTTTTGTCAGCCTTCTTGGAAAGGTACCATATTTTTTCCTTCATTTCTTTACCTTCATTGCAGTCTGGATTCTACTTCTCACTACACTGAAGAAAATTGTTGCTTTAAAGGTCACTTGTAGCATCCTTTGAAATTTGTTCTATAGCTAGTTGTTTAATTGTAATTTGACAGTTACCACCTTTTTGTCTATATGGTATATTTCACAATAAGGAAATAACTCTTTGTGTGTTCACCCACTGGCCTCTTAGGCCCAAGCAACTCAGTGAATTTCACCATCTGATGGGTTACAGCCACACCTCCAACAAGGTTTGAATTCTAGTCTTGGGAAGGGGCCTGTCTTCCAAAGTTTGTTCCTTCCTTGGGTTCTTTTACCCTGCCCTAGAGTGTTCTTTTGAGTTCTCTTTACGTGTTTTACAATTCTTTATGTCAGAGTTTCCCTGTTTAAACTGCTATGTGGATCTCTTGTTTCTTGATTGGACCATAACTTGATTGGACCATAACCATAACCTTGGGTTAAAGAGTTAAGTTTACTATCCTTTCACATAAAAACTTTAGATTAGTACCAGTGCTTTCCTCTCCCAACCCTCAAGTACATGGCAAATTTGGGTATCTGTTAGTCCATGGAAACTAGCTTTGATATTAAAAAATGAAATACCATGGTTGTGAATGCAGTCATTCACTCTAGAGGGATTATTACTATGCAGGAGTGGTCCTTAGAAGTCATTGGTCCCAAAACTGGTTGAGATGAGGGGGTGGAGTAATTGTGTACGTGTGTTTTCTCAGTTAAATATCTGTTGTACCTTAATTTAAATGATCAGGAAACATAAAATCAAAACTTTTAAATCCTATTAAGTTATTAACATAAGTGGTGACTCAAAAAATTGCATCCAGTCATTTCCTTTTGAATAAATTATCAAGTGACAGTAATGTGAATTATCTTTTTCAGATTTTCACATATAGGAAGCTGGGTTAAAAGAAAAGCACACCCATACTCCTGGAAGATGTAGGGCTGGTAAGCCAGGGAGATACAAAAGAATGTTGAGATATTAATACAAAACTCGGGAAGTCCTGCTGTGCCTAATTTACTGAACTTATTAAACAGTCTATTTGTAGACATCTAAATGTGATTATTATTTTCATATTTGAGTATTCTTGTGGGTAATTAAAGTCTCTAGTTTTGCTGGTATTTTGAGATTCTTCTAATATCTTAAATAACATTTCCCATGTATCTGCAGTTACTTCTCTATAGTTGACTAAAGCATTTTATTAATGCTATGTTCATTCCCAGGGATTTTTTTTTTTTCAATTCAGTGCTTACTGAAGTTCTCTCTTCCACTTCTGGCTTTTGTGTACCCTAGTTCTAGCTTTTTCTGTGAAGCTGTGATACATGTTTAAAATGGTTGATAAGAATATTATTTGAATGTCAGAGATGTGTTCAGAAATTGAAAGAGGAAAGTAACCATCAGGTTATTGATTCTGTAGTAAAATTTGCTTGAATTTGCTGTATCCAGCAGACTTTAAACTAGTAGAGAAGTAATGAATCTGCATGTTGCGCTAGATAAATAATAATATTTTTTAAAAATGGGGTAGGACACTAGAATATAGCTTTGAAGGTATTTCCTACCCCCTGGTCATACTGCCTTAACTTCATTATTTATGACAACTTTGGGTGTAGAGAAATTATTGAAGATGACAGTGGTGGCTCTTGCTTTGTAGCCTGATGATCTTCCCAATGGAATAAGTCATTAGTTAGTATTTTAACTACATTTTAAAAAGTAAATTATGTTTTCTGTGAAGGAGCCAATTTTTTTTTTTTAAGCTTAGGTTACAGTTACTATATACATTGAACATTTGTGAGAAGGAAGAAAGTGCTTTTCAGTGAAGATACAAATAGGATTTTTCTTCTGCAATTGAAAGAATAGTTCTTTATTCGTCTTTAATTGACAGATGAGATTCAGTAAGGGGTGAATATCCTAGAGAAAGACTGTAATTAGGAGCTGAATCTAATCATCTTAAACTAAAGGAAAATAGAGTTCTTTGTAATAATTAAAGTAATGGAGAAGAAAATAATTTATGATATATATTGCTGTGTTAGGGTTCTCTAGGGAAACAGAACCTACAGGAGATATCTGTAAATATTAATGAGGTTATATAAATTATCTTGCACAACTGTGGAGATTCATGAATCCAAATTCTGTAGGGCAGGCTGCAGGTTGGGAACTCTGATGAAGGTTTTTGTTGAGTTCCCCAGAAGTAGTTGGCAGGCCAAAGTAGAGATGAAAATTCTCTCTTCTTACCACTGAAATCATTACTTCTTTCCACTGATGGGATGAAACATCTCTCATTGCTACAGGCAGTCTCCTCAGTTGACTGTAGCTGTAATCAGCCATAGATGCAATCAACTTAATGATTATATAATTCCATGAATTGTCCTCAGTAACACTTAGGCCAGTGCTTGCTTGACCAAACTACTGAGCACCGTTATCTGGCCAAGTTGACACATGAACCTAACCATCACAATTGCTATCAAAGATGTTTTTGTTTGTTTGTTTGTTTTAAGTTCCTGGTTGGCCCCTAAGGCTGGCCTGTGCGATAAAATGCAACCTGAAACTGAAGCATGCTATATCTTCAGAAGTTATTGTTTAAAAAGGCCCCTTCAGTTGATACAGTATGGCTCTTATAATTTTACTTAAAGCATACTTTTGATCTGTTATTAATACAAGTAATAATCCAACTTTTCTATGTGTTTTTTATTGTGCACTTTAACATATATACATAACAGTGATAACTTTCAAAATACAATTTAACAGGCTTGTTAAAGAGCAAATTTCAAAGAATGTCACGGGTTATGGTTCCACAATTTCAGTTATTTCCATCATTGTAAGATATAACATATATACAGAAAGGTGTTAACTTTCAAAGTACATCTCAACAGCAGTTATATAGGTAATTTCAAAAAATGTTATGGATTACAGTTCCACAGTTTCAGTTCTTTCATTGTGAAATATAGGCTATATACAGAAAGGTGGTAACTTTCAAAGCACAATTCAACTAAAAGTTATAGAGCAAATTTCAAAGAATATTGTAGGTTACAGTTGAACCATTTCATTTATTTCGTTCTAGCTATTCTAATACCCTAGCATCCAAAAATATATATATATATTTATGCAAAGTTTCAGTATTCGTAATCTTTTGTTAAATCCTATCTTGTCAGTTGCTACCCCTTCCTCTTGTTTAATCACTTTCTTGATCTTCAGGGGTGTCTAGGCAGTGACCACTCTTAACTTGTTTCTATTGAAAGGGGGTGTTGACATTATGGGGAAGGGGGCTGCATCTGATTGTTGTTCTTAAAGAGGCTGTTGCCTCGGGGTTTTAGGACTTGTCTGGCATAGGAACGCTGGTGGATTTAAGTTTCTGAGAGGGGAAACTTAGTGAGTGAATCTTTTATAGAATCTCAGGTAGGGACCTAGGTATTTCAGGGACTGCTGTTGGTAAGGGCATGGCATGCTGTGGCCATTTGGGATATCTAGCTGGAGCTTGCATATGAGAAACCTCCAGGATAGCCTGTCAACTGTATTTGATATCTTAGCCACTGTAACCTTATTTTGTTACCTTTCTTTTCCCCTTTTTGGTTAAGTGGGCATTTGCAGTCCCCCGATGCCAGGGCCAGGTTTATTCATGGGAGTCATGTCCCACGTTGCCAGGGAGATTCATTCCCCTGGGAGTCATGTCCCTTGTTGGGTTGGGGGTGGGGTTAATGAATTTATTTGTCGAGTTGGGCTTAGAGAGAGAAAGGCCACATCTGAGCACCAAACAGGTTCTTTGGAGGTACCTCTTAGGCAAATTATAGGAAAGTTTAGCCTCCCATTTACAGCCCTAAGTTTCACAAGAGCAAGCCTCAAGATCAAGGGCCTGATTTATTTAGTAGGTGGTTCCTAATTTCACATAATATACATTCTGTCCCAAGATAAACAGTTTCTCACATTATCTTCACTTAATTATACAATCATCATCACTCTCAATTTTAAACAGTTATCATAACGTAAAACATCCCAGAGCTCTTATCAGCAGCTAATTATTCATCCCTAGTGTGAGTGTAGTGCTGGTAAGATATTCCTATTCAATATAGTCTATATAATGTAATAGGTAGTTTTCCCATATAACACTCTGTTGTTAAGTCTTTGTACAAGTTTCATACCTTATACATGTATCATGCTAACACTTATTTGTATTTGTAGTGCTACTCTGTGGGTTATATGCCTTTAAACAACCACTTTTTTTTTTTTTTTTAGCCTTCCTATCCATGAACATGGAATATTTTTCCATCTTTTAAGGTCCCCTTCTATTTCTTTTAGTAGAGTTATGTAGTTTTCTTTGTATAGGTCTTTTACATCTTTGGTTAAGTTGATTCCTAGGTACTTGATTTTTTTAGTTGCTATTGAAAATGGTATCTTTTTCTTGAGTGTCTCTTCAGTTTGTTCATTTCTAGCATATAGAAACATTACTGACTTATGTGCATTAATCTTGTATCCCGCTACTTTGCTAAATTTGTTTATTAGCTCTAGTAGCTGTATCGTCGATTTCTCAGGGTTTTCTAGATATAAGATCATATCGTCTGCAAACAATGACAGTTTTACTTCTTCTTTTCCAATTTGGATGCCTTTTATTTCTTTGTCTTGCCGGATTGCCCTGGCTAGCACTTCCAGCACAATGTTGAATAACAGTGGTGACAGCGGGCATCCTTGTCTTGTTCCTGATCTTAGAGGGAAGGCTTTCAGTCTCTCACCATTGAGTATTATGCTGGCTGTGGGTTTTTCATATATGCTCTTTATCATGTTGAGGAAGTTTCCTTCAATTCCTACCTTTTGAAGTGTTTTTATCAAAAACGGATGTTGGATTTTGTCAAATGCTTTTTCAGCATCTATTGAGATGATCAATTGATTTTTCCCTTTCGAATTTTTAATGTGTTGTAATACATTGATTGTTTTTCTTATGTTGAACCATCCTTGCATGCCTGGAATGAACCCCACTTGGTCATGGTGTATGATTTTTTTAATGTGTCTTTGGATTCGATTTGTAAGTATTTTGTTGAGGATTTTTGCATCTATATTCATTAGGGAGATTGGCCGGTAGTTTTCCTTTTTTGTAGCATCTTTGCCTGGTTTTGGTATTAGATTGATGTTAGCTTCATAAAATGAGTTAGGTAGTGTTCCATTTTCTTCAATGTTTTGAAAGAGTTTGAGTAAGATTGGTGTCAGTTCTTTCTGGAAAGTTTGGTAGAATTCCCCTGTGAAGCCAACTGGCCCTGGGCATTTATTTGTGGGAAGATTTTTGATGACTGATTGGATCTCTTTGCTTGTGATGGGTTGGTTGAGGTCTTCTGTTTCTTCTCTGGTCAGTCTAGGTTGTTCATATGTTTCCAGGAAATTGTCCATTTCTTCTACATTGTCCAGTTTATTGCCATACAGTTGTTCATAATATCCTCTTATAATTTTTTTAATTTCTTCAGGATCTGCAGTTATGTCACCTTTTTCATTCATTATTTTGTTTATATGGGTCTTCTCTCTTTTTGATTTTGTCAGTCTAGCTAGGGGCTTGTCAATCTTGTTGATCTTCTCAAAGAACCAACTTTTGGTGATATTTATCCTCTCTATTGTTTTTTTGTTCTCTATGTCATTTATTTCTGCTTTAATCCTTGTTATTTCTTTTCTTCTACTTGGTTTAGGATTGGTTTGCTGTTCATTTTCTAGCTTCTTCAGTTGATCCATTAGTTCTTTGATTTTGGCTCTTTCTTCCTTTTTAATATATGCGTTTAGTGCTATAAATTTCCCCCTTAGCACTGCTTTTGCTGCATCCCATAAGTTTTGGTATGTTGTGTTCTCATTTTCGTTCGTCTCTATATATTTAGCAATTTCTCTTGCTATTTCTTCTTTAACCCACTGATTGTTTAGGAGTGTGTTGTTTAACCTCCAGGTATTTGTGAATTTTCTAAGTCTCTGATGGTTATTGACTTCTAATTGTATTCCATTGTGGTCAGAGAATGTGCTTTGAATAATTTCAATCTTTTTAAATTTATTGAGGCTTGTTTTATGTCCCAGCATATGATCTATTCTGGAGAAAGTTCCGTGAGCACTAGAAAAGTATGTGTATCCTGGTGATTTGGGATGTAATGTCCTGTATATGTCTGTTAAATCTAATTCAATTATCAGATTGTTTAGGTTTTCAATTTCCTTATTGGTCTTCTGTCTGGTTGATCTATCTATAGGAGAGAGTGATGTGTTGAAGTCTCCCACAATTACTGTGGAAACATCAATTGCTTCCTTTAGTTTTGCCAGTGTTTCTCTCATGTATTTTGTGGCACCTTGATTGGGTGCATAGACATTTATGATTGTTATTTCTTCTTGCTGTATTGCCCCTTTTATTAGTATGTAGTGGCCTTCTTTGTCTCTCAAAACATCCCTGCATTTGAAGTCTATTTTATCTGAGATTAATATTGCTACACCTGGTTTCTTTTGGCTGTAGCTTGCATGAAATATTTTTTTCCATCCTTTCACTTTCAGTTTCTTTGTGTCCCTATGTCTAAGATGAGTCTCTTGTATGCAACATATTGATGGTTCATTTTTTTTGATCCATTCTGTGAATCTATATCTTTTAATTGGGGAGTTTAATCCATTTACATTCAACGTTATAACCGTGAAGGCATTTCTTGAATCAGCCATCTTATCCTTTGGTTTATGTTTGCCATATTTTTCCCCTCTCTCTATTAATATCCTTTATTGTACCCATACCGAATCTCTTTAGTACTGAACCTTTCTCCAAGTCTCTCTGTCCTGTCTTTGTTTCTCTGTCTGTAGGGCTCCGTTTAGTATCTCCAGTAGGGCAGGTCTCTTGTTAGCAAATTCTCTCAGCATTTCTTTGTCTGTGAAAAATTTAAGCTCTCCCTCAAATTTGAAGGAGAGCTTTGCTGGATAAAGTATTCTTGGCTGGAAATTTTTCTCACTCAGAATTTTAAATATATCGTGCCACTGCCTTCTCGCCTCCATGGTGGCTGCTGAGTAGTCACTACTTAGTCTTATGCTGTTTCCTTTGTATGTGGTGAATTGCTTTTCTCTTGCTGCTTTCAGAACTTGCTTCTTGTCTTCTGTGTTTGACAGTGTGATCAGTATATGTCTTGGAGTGGGTTTATTTGGATTTATTCTATTTGGAGTTCGCTGAGCATTTATGATTTGTGTATTTATGTTGTTTAGAAGATTTGGGAAGTTTTCCCCAACAATTTCTTTGAATACTCTTCCTAGACCTTTACCCTTTTCTTCCCCTTCTGGGACACCAATGAGTCTTATATTTGGACGTTTCATATAATCTATCATATCCCTGAGGTCCATTTCGATTTTTTCAATTTTTTTCCCCATTCTTTCTTTTATGCTTTCATTTTCCATTCTGTCATATTCCAGGTCACTGATTCGTTGTTCAACTTCCTCTAGTCTTGTGCTATGAGTGTCCAGAATCTTTTTAATTTGGTCAACAGTTTCTTTAATTTCCGTAAGATCATCCATTTTTTTATTTAGTCTTGCAATGTCTTCTTTATGCTCTTCTAGAGTCTTCTTGATTTCCTTCATATCCCGTACTACGGTCTCATTGTTCATCTTTAGTTCTTTGAGTAGCTGCTCTAGGTGCTGTGTCTCTTCTGGTCTTTTGATTTGGGTGCTTGGGCTTGGGTTATCCATATCGTCTGGTTTTTTCATATGCTTTATAATTTTCTGTTGTTTTTGGCCTCGTGGCATTTGCTGAACTTGATAGGGTTCTTTTAGGGTTTGTAGACCTATTGAAGTCCTTATCTCTAATTTATCAGATCTACAGCTTCGTGGAGTACACTTTCTCTAACTAACCAGCAGGTGGCGTCCACGAGCCACCTGTTCTCCACAAGCCAGTTCTCCCCTGCTTAGCCTTTTTGGTGAGTGGGGGAGTGAGTCTTGTGGGGCCCAATTGGTGTACCAAGCTTGCGTGTGTAGTTGGTGTTGCCTGCCCTGTATGTGGGGCGTGTTTCTGGACAGTCAGGGAGGGGGGGTGGCCCTAACAATCAAACCTCCCTGGTGATCCTAGAGTTTTAAAGCTGGTGCAATAGTCTAATCCTTCAGTTCAGTCCTGCCACAGTTTGTCTCTGCCACTGACCCACAAGTCCTTGGTATTGGCGTATGGCTCCTGAGACTTGCAAGTGGGCCCCTCTTCCAGGCTGTGCACCCCTGGTCCTCTGTTGAGGGATGACTGTGCTATGTCACAGGTGAGTGCCGTCCCCTCAGGGCAGTTCTGGGCTGCTGGGCTGTGTAGGGAGGCTCCCAGTCTGCTCAAATGATGGCTGAATGGGGCTTTGTTAATTCACACTGCTCCACCTTCCCAACTCTGGGACAATCAGCTGAGGTTGCAGGGAAGGCTAATGTCCACGCCCAGTTTTTTGGTGTGTGCCTGTTATTTGAAGCCCTTCCGTCACACTGGGTTGTCTGGGGCAGCTCTGGGCTATGGGGCTGGCGATGGGCAGGAGTGTTTCCTGTCCACCAGGATGGTGGCTGTGAGCGGACACCCCCGTTTTCTTGGGAAGTTGTGGTGTTTAGTGAATTTTCTCAGCCACTGAATTATTGCCTTTTGTCTCAGAGCTCTCTTAGTTCTGCTCTTGACTTGACGTGCCCAAATTGAAAGTCTT
The DNA here is from genome assembly GCF_015220235.1 of Choloepus didactylus. Classification (NCBI taxonomy): domain Eukaryota; kingdom Metazoa; phylum Chordata; class Mammalia; order Pilosa; family Megalonychidae; genus Choloepus; species Choloepus didactylus. Next base: position 65,340,302 of record NC_051313.1, on the reverse strand, counting down.
TGAAGCTTTCTGTATTGGGCTTCTTAGAGTAATTGTTTTAGAAAAAGAAAAAAAAAAAAAAAAAAAGGGGTCCTCCTCAGAGATCTAATGGGTTATTGAAATGCTAAGAGACAAAGCAACCAGGGCCATTAAGGAAAGGTCCACAGGGCAAAGAGATCAGCTTTTCTTCGGGATTTGCATATGCACCTTAGGGCCTGAGCTCCGCCCTTCCCCTTTCTGTGTTCACCAGAACTCTAAAAATCCTCTGCTTTTATTTTGGAGTTTTTCGTGTTGTTTTTTTTTTTCTATGCCTGTCTCCTCTCTGCTGGGCTGGCTGCTCACAGATTCTCTGGTGTCTGGTCTCTGTCTATCTATGGTTGGAGTCTGGATCAGTAGAATGAGTTTCCGATAAGAGCAGCCACTGCAGTTCTCCCTTCTCCTTCCCGGAGCTGACAGCCCCTCCTCCCACGGGACTGAGCCTGGCAGGGAGGGGCGCGGGTCCCACAACTGTCGGTATGCACAAGTCCAAATTCTGCAGAGCAGTCAGCAAACTGTCAACTCCAAGGAAGATGTCCAATGAACTCCTCAGGAAACTAACCAGCAACTTCGACGAACTCCTCAGGAAATGCTTCGCTGGTCAGTCAAAGAAGTCTAAACAACCACTTTTGAACATGTTTGCCTTCAATGTGGCACTGATACTTTTAATCCCATTAACAAACTATAATCACACTTGTCCATTCCCATACCATTAAGTTCACCCTCATTATCATGTCTGTATATATTAGATTATCATTCCCCCTTCACTAGCTTCTGTCTATTTCTAGGTCCCCTATTTTCTACATAAGACTTATTTTATATTGTTCACAGAGTTCACATTAGTGGTAACATACAATATCTCCTTTTGTGTCTGGCTTATTTCACTCAGCATATGTCTTCAGGTTTCATCCATGTTTTCATATGTTTCAGGACTTCATTCCTTCATACTGCTGCATAGTATTCCATCGTATGCATATACCAAGTTTTCTTTACCCACTCTTCTGTTGAAAGACACTTGGATTGTTTCCATCTCTTGGCAGTTGTGAAAAATGCCACTGTGAACATCGGTGTACAAATGTCTGTTCGTGTCACTGCTTTCAGATCTTCTGGGTGTGTACCAAGAAGTAAAATTGCTGGATCATAGGGTAACTCCATATCTAGTTTTCTGAGGAACCACCACACTTGTCTTCCACAGTGGCTGTGCCATTATAGATTCCCACCAGCAGTGAAGCAGGGTTCCAATTGCTCCACATCCTCTCCAGCATTTTTTGTTTGCTGTTTGTTTAATAGCATTCTTATTGGTATGAGATGATATCCCATTGTGGTCTTAATTTCCATCTCCCTAATAGCTAGTGAAGATGAACATTTTTTCATGTGTGTTTTAGCCATTTGTATTTCCTCCTCAGAGAAATGTCTTTTCATATCTTTTGCCCATTTTATAATTGGCTGTTTGTACTATTGTCGTTGAGTTGTAGGATTTCTTTATATATGCAAGATATAAAGTCTTCTATCAGATACATGGTTTCCAGATATGTTCTCCCTTTCCACTCTTCACTTTTTTTTTTTTAAACAAAGTCCTTTGAGGTACAGAAGCTTTTGATTTTGAGGAGTTCCCGTTTATCTGTTTTTTCTTTCATTGCTTGTGCTTTGGGTGTAGGGTCTCAGAAGCTACCTTCTAATACTAGGTCTTGAAGGTGTTTCCTTACATTATCTTGTGGTAGTTTTGTGGTATTGTCTCTTATATTGAGGTCTTTGATCCATTTTGAGTTAATTTTTATATAGGGTGTGAGGTAGGGGTCCCCTTTCTTTCTTTTGGGTATGTATATCCAGTTCTCCCACCCCTATTTGTTGAAGACACTGTTCTGTTCCAGTTCAGTGGATTTGGGGGCCTTATCAAAAATCAGTCAACTGGAGATCTGGGGATCTGTTTCTGAACTCTTGATTCAGTTCCATTCATCAGTATGTCTATCTTTGTGCCAATACCATGCTGTTTTGACTACTGTGGCTTTATGGTAAGCTTCAAAGTTAGGAAGTGTAAGTCCTCCCTCTTCGTTTTTCTTTTTTAGCATGTTTTTAGCAATTCGAGTCATCTTTTCCTTCCAAATAAATTTGATTACTAGCTTTTCCAAGTCTGCAAAGTAGGTTGTTGGAATTTTGATTGGAATTTCATTGAATCTGTAGATCAGTTTGGATTGGATTGACATGTTAACAATGTTTAGCCTTCCTGTCCATAACATGGAATAGCTTTCCATCTCTTTAGGTCCCCTTTTATTTCTTTTAGAAAAGTTATGTAGTTTTCTCTGTAGAGGTCTTTCGCATCCTTGTTAAGTTTATTCCTAGGTACTTGATTTTTTTAGTTGCTGTTGTGAGTGGAATTTTTTTCTTGAGTGTCTCTTCTTTTATGTCATTTCTAGTGTATAGGAATGTTACTGACTTTTGCGCATTAATCTTGTATCCCGCCACTTTGAATTTGTTTATTAGCTTAAGTAGCTGTGTTGTTGATTTTTCAGGGTTTTCCAAATATAAGATCATTTCATCTGCAAATAGTGATAGTTTTACTTCTTTCTTTCCAATTAGGATGCCTTTTATTTCTTTGTCTTGCCAGATTGCCCTAGCTAGAACTTCTAGGACAATGTTCAATAATAGGGGTGACAGTGGGCATCCTTGTCTCATTCTCGATCTTAGAAGGAAGGCTTTGAGTCTCTCACTGTTGAGTACTGTGCTGGCTGTGAGTTTTTCATATATGTCCTTTATCGTATTGAGGAAGTTTCCTTCAATTCCTACTTTTTGAAGTGATTTTTATCAAAAAAAGGATGCTGTATTTTTTGCATTTTTCAATTTCCTTGTATGCCTGGGATGAACCCCACTGGGTCATGGTGTATGATATTTTTTAATGTGTCTTTGGATTCGGTTGCAAGTATTTTGTTGAGTATTTTTGCACTTATATTCATTAGGGAGATTGGCCTTTCTTGTAGCATCTTTATCTGGTTTTGGTATTAGAGTGATGTTACCTTCATAAAATGAGTTAAGTAGTGTTCCATTTATTTCAGTTTTTTGAAAGAGTTTGAGCAGGACTGGTGTCAGTTCTTTTTGGCAAGTTTGCTAAAATTCCCCTGTGAAGCAATCTGGCCCTGGGCTTTTATTTGTAGGAAGCTTTTTGATGACTGATTGGGTCTCTTTACCTTGTGATTGGTTTGTTGAGGTCTTCTGTTTCTTCTTGGGTCAGTCTAGTCTGTTCTTGTGTTTTCAGGAAATTATCCATTTTCTCTAAATTGTCTAGTTTGTTGATGTACAGTTGTTCATGGTATCCTCTTAATGATTTTTTAAATTTCATCGGGATCCACAGTAATGTCCCCCCTCTCATTTATGATTTTGTATATTTGGGTCTTCTCCCTTTTTGACTGTCAGTCTGGCTAAGGGTTTGTCAATTGGTTGCTCTACTCACAAAACCAACTTTTTGTTTTATTCTATTATTTTTTTGTTTTCCAGCTCATTTATTTCTGCCTTAATCCTTGTTATTTCTTTTCTTCTACTTGCCTTAGGTTTAGTTTGCTGATTATACTCTAGTTTTTTCAGTTGTTCCATTAGTTCTTTGATTTTAGCTCTTTTTTCCTTTTTAACATATGCATTTAGAGCTATAAATGTCCCCGTTAGCACTGCCTTTGCTACATCCCATAGGTTTTGATATGTCGTATTCTCATTTTCATTCATCTCTAGATATTTAGGAATTTCTCATGCAATTTCTTCTTTGACCCACTGATTGTTTAGGAGTGTGTTGTTTAACCTCCACTTATTTGTGAATGCCCTTGTTCTTTGATGGTTATTGACTTCTAGTTGCATTCCATTGTGGTCAGAGAATGTGCTTTGAATAATTTCCATCTTTTAACATTTATTGATGCTTGTTTTATGCCCCAGCATATGATCTATCCTGGAGAACATTCTATGAGCACTAGAGAAGAATGTATATCCTGGTAATTTGGGATTTCACACTTTATATTTGTCTGTTAAGTCTAATTCATTCATCACATTTTTTAGGTTCTCATTTTCCTATTGGTCCTCTGTCTAGTTCTATCTATAAAAGAGAGTTGTGTATTAAGTCTCCCATGGTTATTGTAGAAACGTTTATTGCTTCCTTCCGTTTTACCAGTGTACTTTGCTGGAGCACCTTGATTGGGTGCATAAACATTTATGAAATGGAACTCAGGAATAGATGACTGCTGTAAGAGCTTGCAGTCTAGGGACCTTTACAATAAGCATTTCCCTGATAATGGTCATCATTTCTTCTGGGTGAGTTGTCCCTTTTATTGGTATATAGTGTCCTTTTATGTCTCTTATGACATCTTTGCTTTTAAAGCTTATTTTATCTGAAATTAGTATTGCTACCCCTGCTTTCTTTTGGCTGTAGGTTGCGTGGAATATTTTTTTTCCATCTTTCACTTTCATTCTCTGAGTTGCTGGGTCTAAGATGAGTGTCTTGTAAACAATATATTGATGGTTCATAATTAAAAAAAAAAAATTCAGTTTATTGAGATATATTCTCATACCCTACAATCATCCACAGTGTACAATCAGTTGTTCACAGTACCATCATATTATTGTGCATTCACCACCAAAATCAAATGTTAAACATTTTCATTACTGCAAAAAAATAAAAATAAATAAAAACACAACTAAAGGAGAACTCAAAACATCCCATTCACCGTTCTCCCCTTATTATTCATTTAATTTTTGTTCCCATTTTTCTACTCATCTGTTCATACACTAGATAACGGAGTGTGAGCCACAAGGTTTGCACAATCACACAGTCACACCGTGTAAGCTACAAAGTTATACAGTTGTCTTCAAGAATCAAGGCTAAATGGGTTGCAGTTCAACAGTTGTAGGTATTTCCTTCTAGCTATTCCAATACACTAAAAACTAAAAAGGGATATCTATATAGCAGCATAAGAATACCCTCCAGAGTGACCTGTTGAAGCAGGGTGGGCTGTGGGTGGACGGTATTCTCAAGGTATTTATCTTGAGAATTAAAAACTACGAAACACTTGCTGATTAAAAAAAAAAAAAACAAAAACACATTTCTAAAGAAAAAAAAAGTATACCCTCCAGAGTGACCTGTTGATTCCATTTGAAATCTCTCAGCCACTGAATCTTTATTTTGTTTATTTCTTGACCCTTTTGGTCAAGAAGATTTTCTCAGTCCCATGAAGCCAGGTCTACGCTCATCCCCAGGAGTCATGTCCTATGTAGGGGGCAGGGCAGTGAGTTTACCTGCCAAGTGGGCTTAGAGGGAGAGAGGACACATCTTACCAACAAAGAGGTTCTCTGCTAGAGGTAGGCACAATTATAAGCAGTCTTAGCCTCTCCTTTGAGTAACAAGCTGCATAAGGGAAAGCCCTAGATGGAGGGATTGGCCTACTAAATTGGTAGTCCTCAATGTTTGTGAGAATATCAGTAATAACCCAGGCAGGGAAGTCCAACGTTTCTGCATTTTTCTCTAGTTCCTCAGGGGGTCCCTGCAAATACACTTTCATTCTCTGCCCAGATTACTTTGGGGTGTATCAGGGCTTCACATTACCCTGTATAAAACAATCATATCTCACTTCCTGTTTAAACTTCCATGTCCCTATGGTGTTTGAATAAAACTGACTGTACCAGTCACATTATTTAGTGTGTTACAGAAAATTCAGATCCGGCACCAAATAAATATCTCTTCCCTTGGTCTCACACAGAAGTTGAAGTTTTGAAACAGTTATCATTCTTTACCTTTTGGCCTGATTTGCCTTAGTTGTAACCAGATCTGCTTCATTCATATCTCTAAATGAAGTCTGAACTCTAGCTTTTTAAATAGTTGCTCTATGAGGTAATACTGACATTCATAGCTGCTGAGCTCTAGGTCTGAGTTCCAGGTGTCACACAGATATCCAATGTTCCAGAGACCAGCCAGGTTATACACAAAGAGCTCAGCATCTCAGAATTTAGAGATTATTAATCATTATAACTCAGGAATAGATGTGACTGCTGTAAGAGCTTACAATCTAGGGACCTTTACAATAAGTGTTCCCCTGATAATCTGTGCTCTAAGGTTCAATTCTCAGAGTTTATACATTATAGTTAGTCCATATTAGTGAGGCGTTATAATGTTTGTCTTTTCGTTTCTGGCATACTTCACTCAAAATGTTGTCCTCAACATGAGTGCCAGGGGTGTAAATCTCCCTTGCATTGCAGCATATGACTCCCTGGGATGAAACTGGACCTGGCATCGTGGGATTGAGAACATCTGCTTGACCAAAAGGGGGATGCTAAATGAAACGAAATAAAGTTTCACTGGCTGAGAGATTTCGAATGGAGTCAAGAGGTCAATCTGGTGGACATTCTTATGTACTATATAGATAACCCTTTTTAGGTTTTAATGTATTGGAATAACCAGAAGTAAATACCTGAAACCATCAAACTCCAACCCAGTAGCCTTGGCTCTTGAAGATAATTGTATAACAATGTAGCTTACCAGGGGTGACAGTGTGATTGTGGATTGTACTCCCTAATCCAGTGTATGGATGGATGAGTAGAAAAATGGGACAAAAACTAAATGGAAAATAGGTTGAGATGGGGGGGATGATTTGGGTGTTATTTTTTACTTTTATTTTTTATTCTTCTTATTTCTGGTGTAAGGAAAATGTTCAAAAATAGATTGGGGGTGATGAATGCGTAACTATATGATGGTACTATGAACAGTTGATTGTACACCATGGATGATTGTATGATATGTGAATATATCTCAGTAAAACTGAATTTAATTTAAAAAAAAAAAAAGGTAAAACCAAAAAAAAAATGTGGTCCTCAAAATCCATTCACTTAGTTGCACGTCTCAGAACTTCATTCCTTCGTGAAGTTGCCCAGTTTTCTATTGTGTGCATACACCACAGTTCACCATTCTGTTTATCAGTCTGTGTACCCTTAGGCTGTCTTCATCAACTGCAAATCGTGGATACTGTTGCCATAAACACCAGTGTGCAAATGTCCATTTGTGTCCCTACTGTGAGATCTTCCAAGCATAGTCCCAATAATGAGGTTACAGGACCTTATGGCATCCACATTCTTGGCTTCTTGTGGAGCCACCACACTGTCCTCCAGATAGGCTACACCATTCTGCTTCCCCACCAACAGTGAACAGGTGCGTCCCTGTCCACGTTTTCTCCAGCACTTGTATCCCTCTGTTTTTTCCCCTACAGTTTTATAGAGATATATTCACATACCTTACAGTTATCTACAGTGTACAGTTCACAGTATCATCATGTAGTTGTATATTCGTCACCACAATCAGCACATGTACATCTTCATTACAGAAAAAAATGAAAAAAGAATAATAAAAAAGATAAAAGAAGAAATTAAAATAAAATACAACAGTGATGATAGACACCTACAATACTACCAAGAATCCCATATCCCTTCCTTATATCTCCCTCTCAGAGACATTGTATATTACCTTTATTATATTTAGTGGAGCATATTACAGTGTTAGTGTTAACCATAGATTCCAGTTGCATTGATTGTGTTTTTTCCCCAATACCATCAATTTTTCAAGATTGATTTGTTCTCCAACATGTAAAAACATTTGTATAATCGTACATTTAGTCACCATCATTGGCCACTCTAGGTTTCACTAAGTTATGCAGTCCTAGTCTTTATCGGTCTATCTTTCCTTTTGGTATCATACATGCCCCTACTGCCTCTTTCAACTTCACTTGCAGATATGTTTGTTCAGTATACTTACTGTATTGTGCTGACATCACACAGTATTGTGGTATCCATTTCTTGATCTATACAATCAATCCTGTTGAACATTCTATAGTCCTTCAGCATCAAATGCCCCATCTTTACCTTCTAGCTCCTGATAACCTGTGTTCTCAGCTTTAACTCTCAAAGCTTGCTTGTTAATGTTAGTTCATATGTGAGACCATACAGTATTTGTCCTTTTGTTTCTGGTAACTTTGCTCAACATAACATCCTCAAGGTTCATCCACATTGTTATATGTTCCATGAGTTTGTTCTGTTTTACAGCTGCATAATATTCCGTCGTGTATATATACCACAGTTTGTTTATCTACTCATCTGTTGATGAACTTTGGGCTGTTTCCATCTCTTGGCAATCATGAATAATGCCACTATAAACCAAATTTATTTGGAAGGGCAAGGTACCCTGAATAGCCAAAAATATCGTGAGAAAGAGGTACGAAGTGAGAGGTCTCATACTACCTGACTTTAAAGCATACTGCAAAGCTACAGTGGTCAACACAGCATGGTACTAGCATAAAGGTAGATATACTGACCAATGGAATCAAATTGGGTGTTCAGAAATAGACCCTCTCATCTACAGACAATTGATCTTTGATATGGCAGTCAAGCCAATACAGCTGGGACAGAGGAGCCTCTTCAATAAGGTGTTTGGAGAATTGGATATCCATTTCCAGAAAAATGAAAGAGTCCTTCTCTCTCACACCTTATACAAAAATTAATTTGAAATGAATCAAAGACCTACACATTAACACTAAAACCGTAAGACTTTTAGAAGAAAATGTAGGGAAATATCTTAAAGAACTTGTGATAGGAGATGGTTTCCTAGACCTTACACCCAAAGTGCAAGCAATGAAAGAAGAAACAGATAAATGGGATCTCCTCAAAATTAAACATTTTTGTACATCAAAGGACTTTGTCAGAAAAGTAAAAAGGTAGCCTCCGCAATGGGAGACAATATTTGGAAACCACATATCAGATAAGGGTTTAATATCCAGACTATATAAAGAGGTCCTACAACTCAACAACAGAAATGCAAATCAAAGCCACAATGAGATACCATCTCACACCTATTAGAATGGCCATTATCAAAAAAACAGAAAATTACAGGTACTGGAGAGGATGTGGAGGAAGAGGCACACTTATTCACTGTTAGTGGGAATGTAGAATGATGTAGCCACTCTGGAAGGCAGTGTGGTGGTTCCTCAGGAAGCTAAGTATGGAATTTCCATATGATCCAGCAATTCTAGGTGTATACTCACAGGAACTGAAAGCTAAGACACAAATGGACATTTGTAAACCAATGATTCATACTTTTTATTCCATTCTGCCAATCTGTATCTTTTAAATGGGGAGTTTAAGCCATTCATGTTCAGTGTTATAACATGAAGGCAGTTCTTGAATCAGCCATCTTATCCTTTGGTTTTTAGCTGTCAGATTTATTTTTTCCCTCTCTGTTTCCTTTAAGTTACCCTTACTAATACTCTTCAGTTCTGTGCCCTTCTCTTTTTTTCTCAGCCAGTAGAACCCCCTTTAGTATTTCTTGTAAGGCAGATTTCTTGTTAACAAATTCTCTCAGCATTTGTTTGTGAAAATTTTAAAATCCCCATCAATTTTGAGGGAGAGAGCTTTGCTGGAAAAATAATTCTTGGCTGGCAATTTTTCTCTTTCAGAATTTTAAATATGTCATACCATTGCCTTCTTGCCTCCATGGTGCCCACTGAGTAGTCAGTACTTAGTAGTCTTATGTTGTTTCCCTTGTATGTGGTGAATCACTTCTCTCTTGCTGCTTTCAGAATTTTCTCCTTCAGCATTTGACAATCTGATCAGAATGTGTCTTGGAGTGGGTTTATTTGGATTTACTCTATTTGGAGTTCATTGGGCATCTTTGTTTTGCATATTTGTTTCATTTAGAAGGGTTGGGAAGTTTTTCCCAACAATGTCTTCAGCTTATCTTCCTTGCTTTTTACTCTTCTCTTTGCCTTCTGGAAGACCAATGATTTTTATATTTGTGCAATTCATGTTGTCTATCAGTTTTTTTCACTATTTGTTCTTTTGTGCTTTCATATTCCATTGTTGTCCTCTAGTTCTCTAATTTTTTTCTCTGCCCCTTCAAGTTTGCTGCTGTGTGCCTGAAGTATATTTTTAATTTGATCAGCAGTATTTTATTTCCATAGTGTCTATTTTTTAATTTATTTACTCTTTCAGATTCTTCTCTATGCTCTTCTAGGTTCTTCTTGATGTCCTTTATGTCCTTAGCCATCTCATTGATATTGTTAAGGAGATTTGCGTGTACTTCTTTGGTTAATTGCTCCAAGGAAGAGTGGTTGCGGTCACAAGTCTGCCGAATCCCGAGTTCTACTGCGGGGCTATGAAGGGTTATCTTCCCAGCCAACTTCTGAGTTGGGTACGTGGGGTATGGAAAGCTGCTCCCTTTCACACTCGTCTGCCAGCTCCAACTGCCAGTCCCCGTTATGGGAGCTCTTGTGTGTGGGGCTGTGAAGGGTTATTACCCCAGCCAACTGCTGTGAAAGATGCACAGAGCTTGAAGGGCTACTTCCTTCCATTCTCATCAGCTGGCTCCAACTGCCCATCTCCAGCAGCATTCTGGGCTGAACACCCACCTGTCCTAAATGCAGTCTCTCTGCCTTTCCAGCTACATCCTTCCTATGTGGTATAGAAGTCCCTGCCCAGCCAGTGGCCCCCTGGAACTTCTGTTCTTGAGCATTTTCTGTCCTTTATCCAGTGATTTTCATGGGGAAGAATTTTGTTCTGCCTCTCCTAATCTTCTGGGAAGTCTCAGTAATCTTTTTTTTTTTTTTTTTTTTTTTTTTTTTAGGTTTTCAATTTCCTTATTGGTCTTCTGTCTGGTTGATCTATCTATAGGAGAGAGTGATGTGTTGAAGTCTCCCACAATTATTGTGGAAACATCAATTGCTTCCTTTAGTTTTGCCAATGTTTCTCTCATGTATTTTGTGGCACCTTGATTGGGTGCATAGACGTTTACGATTGTTATTTCTTCTTGCTGAATTGCCCCTTTTATTAGTATGTAGTGGCCTTCTTTGTCTCTCAAAACATCCCTGCATTTGAAGTCTATTTTATCTGAGATTAATATTGCTACACCTGCTTTCTTTTGGCTGTAGCTTGCATGAAATATTTTTTTCCATCCTTTCACTTTCAGTTTCTTTGTGTCCCTGTGTCTAAGATGGGTCTCTTGTATGCAACATATTGATGGTTCATTTTTTTTGATCCATTCTGCGAATCTATATCTTTTAATTGGGGAGTTTAATCCATTTACATTCAACGTTAAAACTGTGAAGGCATTTCTTGAATCGGCCATCTTATCCTTTGGATTATGTTTGCCATATTTTTCCCTCTCTCTATTAATATCCTTTATTGTACCCATACCGAATCTCTTTAGTACTGAACCTTTCTCCAAGTCTCTCTGTCCTGTCTTTGTTTCTCTGTCTGTAGGGCTCCCTTTAGTATCTCCAGTAGGGCAGGTCTCTTGTTAGCAAATTCTCTCAGCATTTCTTTGTCTGTGAAAAATTTAAGCTCTCCCTCAAATTTGAAGGAGAGCTTTGCTGGATAAAGTATTCTTGGCTGGAAATTCCTCTCACTCAGAATTTTAAATATATCGTGCCACTGCCTTCTCGCCTCCATGGTGGCTGCTGAGTAGTCACTACTTAGTCTTATGCTGTTTCCTTTGTATGTGGTGAATTGCTTTTCTCTTGCTGCTTTCAGAACTTGCTCCTTCTCTTCTATGTTTGACAGTGTGATCAGTATATGTCTCGGAGTGGGTTTTTTTGGATTTATTCTATTTGGAGTTCGCTGAGCATTTATGATTTGTGTATTTATGTTGTTTAGAAGATTTGGGAAGTTTTCCCCAACAATTTCTTTGAATACTCTTCCTAGACCTTTACCCTTTTCTTCCCCTTCTGGGACACCAATGAGTCTTATATTCGGACGTTTCATATTATCTATCATATCCCTGAGGTCCATTTCGAGTTTTTCAGTTTTTTTCCCCATTCTTTCTTTTATGTTTTCATTTTCCATTCTGTCATCTTCCAGGTCACTGATTCGTTGTTCAACTTCCTCTAGTCTTGTACTATGAGTGTCCAGAATCTTTTTAATTTGGTCAACAGTTTCTTTAATTTCCATAAGATCATCCATTTTTTTATTTAGTCTTGCAATGTCTTCTTTATGCTCTTCTAGGGTCTTCTTGATTTCCTTCATATCCCGTACTAGGGTCTCATTGTTCATCTTTAGTTCTTTGAGTAGCTGCTCTAGGTGTGTCTCTTCTGGTCTTTTGATTTGGGTGCTTGGGCTTGGGTTATCCATATCGTCTGGTTTTTTCATATGCTTTATAATTTTCTGTTGTTTTTGGCCTCGTGGCATTTGCTGACCTTGATAGGGTTCTTTTAGGGTTTGTAGACCAGTTGAAGTCCTTATCTCTAATTTATCAGATCTACAGCTTCGTGGAGTACACTTTCTCTAACTAACCAGCAGGTGGCGTCCACGAGCCACCTGTTCTCCACAAGCCAGATCTCCCCTGCTTAGCCTTTTTGGTGAGTGGGGGAGTGAGTCTTGTGGGGCCCAATTGGTGTCCCAAGCTTGCGTGTGTAGTTGGTGTTGCCTGCCCTGTATGTGGGGCGTGTTTCTGGGCAGTCGGGGAGGGGGGGTGGCCCTAACAATCAAATCTCCCTGATGATCCTAGAGTTTTAAAGCTACTGCAATAGTCTAATCCTTCAGTTCAGTCCTGCCACAGTTTGTCTCTGCCACTGACCCACAAGTCTTTGGTATTGGCGTATGGCTCCTGAGACTTGCAAGTGGGCCCCTCTTCCAGGCTGTGCACCCCGGGTCCTCTGTTGAGGGATGACTGTGCTATGTCGCAGGTGAGTGCCGTCCCCCCAGGGCAGTTCTGGGCTGCTGGGCTGTGTTGGGAGGCTCCCAGTCTGCTCAAATGATGGCTGAATGGGGCTCTGTTAATTCACACTGCTCCCCCTTCCCAGCTCTGGGACATTCAGCTGAGGTTGCAGGGAAGGCTAATGTCCACGCCCAGTTTTGTGGTGTGTGCCTGTTATTTGAAGCACTTCCGTCACACTGGGTTGTCTGGGGCAGCTCTGGGCTATGGGGCTGGCGATGGGCAGGAGTGTTTCCTGTCCACCAGGATGGTGGCTGTGAGCGGACACCCCCCTTTTCTTGGGAAGTTGTGTTGTTTAGTGAATTTTCTCAGCCACTGGATTATTGGCTTTTGTCTCAGAGCTCTCTTAGTTCTGCTCTTGACTTGATGTGCCCAAATTTCAATTCTTTGAAGCTTTCTGTATTGAGCTTCTTAGAGTAATTGTTTTAGAAAAAGCAAAAAGGATTAAAAAAAAAAAAAAAAAAAAAAAAAACGGCCCCCCTCAGAGATCTAATGGGTTATTGAAATGCTAATAGACAAAGCAACCAGGGCCATTAAGGAAAAGTGCCCAGGGCAGAGAGATCAGCCTTGCTTCGGGATTTGCATATGCGCCTCAAGGCCTGATCTCCGCCCTTCCCCTTTCTGTGTTCACCAGAACTCCAAAAATCCTCTGCTTTTATTTTGGAGTTTTGCGTGTTGTTTTTTTTCTATGCCTGTCTCCTCTCTGCTGGGCTGGCTGCTCTCAGAGTCTCTGGTGTCTGGCCTCAGTCTATCTATGGTTGGAGTTTGAATCAGTAGAATGAGTTTCCGGTAAGAGCAGCCACTGCAATTCTCCCTTCTCCTTCCTGGAGCTGACAGCCCCTCCTCCCCCGGGACTGAGCCTGGCAGGGAGGGGCGCGGGTCCCTTGGCCGCAAAAACTTACAGATTTCGCTGATCTCAGCAGTTCCACGTTTTCATGAGTGTTGTATGAAGTATGCCCAAAGACAGATTGCTCTGTGGTGTCCAGTCCACGCAGTTCCTGGCTTTTTACCTACTTTCCTGGAGGAGTAACTAAAACATACAGCTCACCAGTCTGCCATCTTGCCCCGCCTCCTCAGGTTATGTTTTAAAAATATATTTCATGCTTCACTGGAGAACAGCCAGTGGTGTCCGGAAAACCTCTTAGCTGGGAAGGCACGTGGCTGGCGTCTGCTCGCAGTTCTGGTTTCAAAATAGCTTTCTCCCAGGACGTTCCTCTCTAGGCCACAGCTCCTCTGCAAAATGTCACTCTCAGTTGCTCTTGGGGCATTTGTCCTCTCTTAGCTTCTCTGGAGCAAGAGTCTGCTTTCAATGGCCGTCTTCAAACTGTCTCTCATCTGTAGATTCTGTGTGTTCTTCAAAGCGCCCCTGTTGGCTATTCAGTAATCTTTTTTTAAAGAAAAAAGTTATTTCAGTAAATGTTAACAAGTTGTCAGTCCTCTCTCACTTAAACACATAAGAAGTACTGTTAATTATGGGCCCAGATCAATCATGGTGTCAGTGAACTTTTTAAAAATTCATATTGTCCAAGAATTCACATGACTAAATGCCTGGATTCCATAGCCTTGATCACTTAGTCCTTGAAAGTGTACATATTCACAGCCATGTCTTAGGTAAATTAATTTATTTTGTGGACACATGTTTGATAGTTGCTGATGATTTAATGTATTCAAGTACTTCCTGTATTAAGAGCTGCTTTTACTCCTTCACTATTTGCCTAAACCAGCAGTTGCAACATTAAATGTGTACAGAACTCAGGCACATAAAGTAAATGAATGGCTTGCATAGGGAAAGGACAGAGAGCTCCCAACCTGATTCACCAGCTGCTAGGTACATGCCTTTTACGACCATGTGTGGCAATGCTGGCCCAGTCTTGCTGGATCTTCTGATTTTTTTTTTCTCAAGAAAAGCTGGAAATCCATATTTTAATGCCTAATTTCCCAATTTTGAAATATTGGAAATTAAAATATCTGATGGGGAAAAAGATCCAAAACATTGTGTGATCTAAACAGAACATGTCTGGGGAATTTATTCCCGGATATTTTGAGCATTGTGTTGTTTGCCAGAAACAGTACATGAAAAACAACTCCTCCCCCAGATTGAGTTTTGATTCTTTACTATTCTACCACTGTCTTTATGATTCTCTCCTTCATTTGCATCCTTGGAAATTGTAGTTTCCTGAATGCTTGTGGGAAGAGGGGTATAGATATGGCCAGTGTTATAAGGAGAGTGAAACTACCTTAGGCTGGTTTGGCACCTTCCCTGGAGTAGAGAGGTTTCTGAGGCGAAAAGACCAATGGGCAGATAGGTAGAAAACTTTTGACTATCTTCCTTTCTGGTGTAGGATGGTATGCTTTGTTTAACTTATCCTGAGTCCTTGTAGATTTTCCACCAGTGTTCTAATTTTCCAGGACTTTCTCAATGTTGTGTATATCTGTTCCGGTTTGCTAATGCTGCTGTTTTGCAAAACACTAGAAATGGATTGGCTTTTATAAAGGGGGTTTATTTGGTTATAAAGTTATAGTCTTGAGGCCATAAAGTGTCCAAGGTAAGGCATCAACAATAGGGTACCTTCACTGGAGAAAGACCACTGGCATCCAGAAAACCTCTGTTAGCTGGGATGCATAGGCACGTGGCTGGTGTTTGCTCCAGGGTTCTGGTTTCAAGACAGCTTTCTCCCAGGATGTTTCTCTTTAGGTATCTGAGGATATTCTCTTAGTTTCTTCCAGGCAAAGTCTGAACTAGCAAAAGTCTGCTTTCAGTGGCTGTCTCCAAAACTACTCTCTCGGCTGCAGCAGCACTGCATTCCTTCTGTTAGCTCTTTTGTATGGCTCCAGTGATTTAATTAAGACACCCACCTTGAATGGGTGGGGTAACGCCTCCATGGAAATTATCCAATGAAGGATCTCACCCACAGTTGATTGAGTCACATCTCCCTGGAAACAATCAAAGGCTTCCAGCCTAATCAACACTAATATGTCTGCCCAACAAGGTTGCATCAAAGAACATGGCATTTTGGGCGACATAATATGTCCAAACCAGCACAGTCCTTACCGATTTTCCACCTGTATTCTCATTTTTCAGGACTTTTTCAACGTTGTGTATATATATCCAAGGCTAATTTTAGGAGTATTTCGAAAGAAGGATATAGGAGAGCAAATCAAATAACAATAGCTTGTTGCCATGTTAATGTGAAAGTTGGATGCGTTATTTAAATTTCTAAAAATATGCTTAAGTTAAAATTAGTTCCTAGAATGGCAATAATCTTGTTTTTTGCGTTATATAAAAAATTCCCGTTTATAGTAATTCCTTGCCAACTGCATTAATCTTTTGATTATTTTAAAAAGTTTACTTCACTGATGTCTTTCAAGTAAAAATAGCCAGATATCAAGTTTGAAAATAAACATAATGAATTTTTTAAAAAGACATTTTCTTTTTTTTAAAAAAAATAAACTTTTTGTTTAGAATAGTTTAAGGTTATGAAACATTGCAAAGATAGTAAAGTGAGTTCCTAAATACCCCACAGTCAGTTCCTCTATTATTCACATCTTATATTAGTATGCTATATTTGTCACAATTAAAAGCCAATATTGATACATTATTACTAACTGAAGTCCATACTTTATTCAGATTTCCTTAGTTTTTACCTGAATTTCTTTTTCTGTACCCATCCAGAATACCACGTTACATTTAGTCATCATGTCTCTTTAGGTTCTTCTTAACTGTAACAGTTTTTCAGACTTCGTTTTTGATGGCCTTGACAGTTTTGAGGAGTACTGCTCAGGTATTTTGTGGAATGATCCTCAATTGGAATTTGCCTGTTTTTTTCTCATGATTATTTTGGGATTATAGGGTTTGAGGATGAAGACCAGAGAGGTGAAGTACCATTCTCATCACATCATATCAGGGTAAATAATACGTATATCAACTTGACTTATCACTGTTGATGTTAACTTTAACCAACTTCTCAAGGTAGTGTTTGTCAGGTGTCTCCACTGAAAAGGTACTCTTTTTCCCCCTTTTCATTCTGTGGTCTTAGGAACGAGGTCCCTATGCACCATCTCCTTAAGAACTGAATATCTTGATAAATTATTTGGAATTCTTTTGCATGAGAGGTTTGTCTATTCTCCCCGAATTTTATTTATTTATTCAAATTTATCAGTATGGACTCATGGATATATTCATTTTATACGTGGGGTTATAATCCAATGCTACTTTATTTTGTTGCTCAATTGTTCCAGTTTTGGCCATGGGGAGCTCTTTCATTTGACACCCGGGTCCATTTGACGTGCTCCCTTTCATTGTGGGTTTTGTTTCTTTCTTTACCACAATAAGTCTTTTGATCTGGAAAAAAATTAATTTAAAAATAGAAAAGTTAATTTTTATATACAGACAGTCCCTCCACTTTTACATCTGTGCTAACCATAGTATCCCATAAAAACTAACAAAATTCATGTATTATATTTATGCCCTATCCTCAGCATTCTTCATTCATGTACTTCAGAGGCACTTGTGAACATTGACTTGGAAGTGAACATTATCAAGAGAGAAGATTCCAAAAGATCCCTGTTTTAAGGTCTCAGAGTAATGAAGAATTACAGGGAAATTTATGAGGAAATGGAGTTTTTAGGCCAAACAGTGGATATGTATTTTTAAGAAGACTTTAGAAAATTCCTCCTTCTTTATTTTAGTGTTTTAAAACTAAACACTAAACTAATTGCTAATTACATCTTTGAAGTATATCTTTGTTTTACTTTTGATCAATTTTAGTATTTTTTTGAGATAAAACACATTTCTAGAAATTGGGTTCTTTAGGGTTTCATTTACTAGGAGCCAATGAAGTCATAAGTTAGCATATTGTCACTGTCATTTAATATATCCATAGAAATGTAATTTAATCATGAGCATCCTTTGAATGTCAGACTATCACAGTTTTAAAGATAGGGGTAGGAGGCATCCTTTAAGTCAGGTAAATATATAACACCTTCATGTGATTAGCTTTTCATAACTCTCCAATACATAGTTTAAGTAATCCCTTTCCTTTTTTCTTATCCTTTCCTTTTTTAAGTTATAAAAAAATTACCTTTTTTTAAAAAGTCTAAGCAATAAAAAGTTATATCCTGTTCCACTCTTTACTGAGTATCTTTCTAGACAATTTTCAAAGTACTCACATAAATGAAATTCATTTATATTTATGTGTTCATACTTAAATAGTGGGATCATATAATTTGCATTGTTCTGTGGCATGCATTGTTTTCACCTAATAATATATCTTGGTCATCATTCCAGGTTATTATATTCAAAGCTACTTTGTTCTTTTTAAATGTAATATTCTATAGTATGGTCATACCATAACTTTTTTACTAATGTTCTATTAATGACACAGATTATTTTCAATATTTTGGCTTACAAATAGTGTCAGAATACCTTAATATCAGTATCTTTGTGCATATGTGGTGGTATTTGGTTAGGATTCATTTCTGGAACTATTGCTTTTTGGTTCAGAGAGTTAATATTTTGTGTGTCAAAATGGGAAGTATGTCTAAAGCACTTTGGTTGCATACTGAAATATGGTTATCTTGAAGAAAAGCACTTGTTTGTGAGCTGAACTAGCTGTGTTTATGGGATACCATTTTTTTACTTGAAAAAATGACTGACAAACTATGGCTATCCAGAGTTGAGAGTTTGGCAGATAATTTTATTGAAAAAAATCGAAGTGAGCCACTCCAAAAAAAACTGATGGTATTTGTTTCTATTGAAAAAAACTATGCTTTCAAGCTCAGCTTAAAACTTCTCAGAATAGATCTGAGATTTTATTCGCAAATATGAATTTTAAAGTTGAATAATGAAATAAGTAAATGTTTGGAAGATCTCCATAACTCAGTGGACCAGTATTTTCCAAATGACAAATACATGATTTTACAAAATCCAATGGTAATAGAGCCATTCAAATGGTGGATGTAGGTATTCTGATGCATATTGATATAACCAAATATATCAATGAACAAAAAGTTCATAGATGTGGTTTCCAGTTCACATTGCAAATAGTCTCTAAAAAACGACCACTTTTCAAGTTTTGATTTAAGTCTCAAGTTACAGTTATCTGAAAAGATTACTAAAATTCTCTTCTCTTTTCCAACAACATATCTGCTTGAGGCCAGATTTTCTTCATATATTTCAATCAAAATGTAAAAGATTGAATGAAGATTAAGATATGAGAATGCAGCTGGAATCAACCACATCAGACATTAATGAAATTTTGCAAAAATGGAATCTAATCTTTTTTGCTTTTAAAAATAATTAGTTTTTGATTAGATTGTTAACATATGATGGGTTTATTACTTTAAAATTAATGTATAGATGTTTTAAATTCTCAGTTTTATTTTCTAAGGTGCTGTTTATAGCTGTAACCTGCATAACAAAAGCTCTTTGAATCTTCAATAATCTTTTGTGTATGAAGAAATTTTTTTCTTTTTTTTTTTAAATTCAGTTTTATTGAGATATATTCACATACCATACAGTCATCCACGGTGTGCAATCAGCTGTTCACAGTACCATCATAATATAGTTATGCATTCATCACCAGTCAATTTTGGACATTTTCCTTACTCCAAAAAGAAGAAAAATAAAAGTAAAAAAAGAACACCCAAAGCATTCCATCCCTCCATCCCACCCTATTTTTCATTTAGTTTTTGTCCCCATTTTTCTGCTCTTGTCCATACACTGGATAAAGGGAGTGTGAGTGAGCCACAAGGTTTTCACAGTCACACACTGACACCATGAAGCTACATAGATACGCAATTATCTTCAAGAATCAAGGCTAATGGGTTGCAGTTCAACAGTTTCAAGTATTTCCTTCCAGCCATTCCAATACACTAAAAACTAAAAAGGGGTATCTATATAGTGCATAAAATTGCCCTCCAGAGTGACCCCTCTGGCTCCATTTGAAATTTCTCAGCCACTGAATCTTTGTCTCCTTTCTCTTCCCCCTTTTGGTCACAAAGATTTTCTCAACCTCACGATGCCTGGTGCAGGCTCATCCCTGGGAGTCATGTCCATGTTGTCAGGGAGATTTACATCCCTGGGAGTCATGTACCATGTAGTGGGGAGTGCAGTGGGTTTACCTGCAGAGTTGGCTTAGAGAGAGAAAGAGAGAGAGGGCCACATCTGAGCAGCAAAGAGATTCTCTGGGGGAGACTCTTAGGCACAATTATAAGTAGGCTTAGCCTCTCCTTTGCAGTAACAAGCTTCGTTAAGGGCAAGCCCCAAGATCAAGGGCTCATCCTACTAAATTGTTAGTCTTCGATGTTTGTGAGAATATGAGTAATAACCCAAACAGGGAAGTCCAATTTTTCCACATTTTTACCCAGTTCCTCAGGGGGGCCCTGCAAATACACTTTTATTCTCTGCCCAGATTATTTTGGGATATATCAGGATTTCACACTAACTTAGACAAACCTACCAGATCTCACTTCCTATTCAAAGTTCCATGTAATTATGGTATTTGAATAAACTGACCGTTCAAGTTAAATTATTTTGTGTGCTGCAGAAAATATAGATCTTGCACCAAATAAACTTCTGTTCCCTTGGTCTCACACAGAAGTTGAAGTTTTAAAACATGGTCAGTATCATCCTTTACCCCTTGGCCTGATTTGCCTTGGTCTTAACCAGATCTGCTTCGTTCATATCTCTGATTAAAGTGATTTGCCTTGGTCTTAACCAGATCCGCTTCATTCATATCTCTAATTGAAGTCTGAACTTTTTTTCATCTTTTTTACCAGTTGCTGTATGAGTTTATGCTGACGTTCGTAGCTGCCGAGCTCTAGCTCTAGAGTTTCAGGTGTCACACAGTTAACCAAAGTTCCAGAGACTGAATAGTTTATACACAAAGAGTTCAGCATCTCAGACTTTGGAGATAACCATTACACCTCAGGAATATATGTGACTACTGTAAGAGTTTACAATCTAGGGACCATTACGATAAGTGTTTCCCTGATAAACTGTGCTCTAAGATTCAAATCTCAGAGTGTACATATTATAGTTAGTCCATATTAGTGAGGCATTATAATGTTTTTCTTTTCATTTCTGGCATACTTCACTCAAAATACTGTCCTCAGGATCCGTTGTGAGGGGATTTTGAAACCAAAAAGTGTGAAAAACAGTGATAGGGGACATAAAATAATTGCCTAATACGTCCAAATTTGCTGTAATATATAGAGAAACAGCTTTATACCTTTAATACAGAATTTTATCTTTTATATGTCCCTGGACATTTTATAAAAATTTAACATGTACCTGATTTAAAAAAAAAACTTTAATACAATTAAAAAATTTTAAAAAAGGTTTTATGAGCCAAATTCTCATGATCATAGGATAGTAATGTTGAAAAAAAGTTTTAAGTGACCAAAAAAAAATCTCAATACTTAGAAATTCAGAAATATTCCTTGGTAACTTTTGTATCAAAGAGAAAATTGAAGGGGTTATTACACACTATCTAGAAATCATTGAAAGGGCAAATACTTAATACTAAAATTCGGAGACACAGCAAGATCAATATTTATCTTAAACTAGAAAACAAAACAAATCAGAATTTAAAAAGATAAATCTAAAATTAATGAAACTGTATAAAACTTTAGAAGGCATTAAAAGAGAAACTGATTCCTTGAAAAAACAGTAAACTCAGTTAGGTTTTTGTTGCAAGTCTCACCAGTTGGGGAAAAAAAGGGAGCACAAATAGACAAAATCAGGAATGAGAAGACAAATGCATATCCAAGGGAGATTAAGAGAATTATAAGAGACTGCTTATGCTGGTTTGTATTAGCAAAGTTGAAACCTAGAGCAAATTAAGGATTTCTGTACAAAACACAAAGTACCAAAATTGAGCCAAGAAAAATCAGAATAGTCTGTAGTTCAATTTTTAAAAACTGTTGTAGCCCATAGGGAAAATAAAAATGGGAAGTGTCCAAATTCATTTTACAGAGTAAAAATAAGTTTAATAGCAAAACCTAATAGATAAGGTTAAAAAAAGAAAACAGTAGGCCATTCTCACTTATGAAAGTGTATATATGCAAAAATTTAAATATTAGGAAATAGAATCTAGAAATATATTAAAAATAATTCCTTTATAACAAGGCAGATTTTATTGCGGGGTTTCGATTGGTTTACTATCTGGAAATATATCCGTATAATAAAAGATCTACTTGTATTTACATCAGTAGATGGTAAAAATGATATTTGATAAAATTCAGCCAGCATTCCTAATAAGAATTCCAAGTAAAATATGAGTAAAAGGAAATTATCTAAGCATAAAAAAGACTAGTTTTCAAAAAGTAACAGCAAATAACTTTAAATGGCAAAACACTAAAATCTTCTTCATTGAAAATAGGATATAGATAGGGATACCTGTTATTGCCATTTATTACTTACTTAACATTGTGTTAGTGGTTTAAGACAAAGTGAGATGTTTAAGAATAGATAAGAAAAACATTCAAAAGAATAGTTGAAGGAGAATTTGAAGTACCAGATTTTAGACCACAGCGATAGGTAAACAACGATAGTAGAAATATGTATTAGTGGGAAAAGTAAAGACGTAAGAATTTAAATTTTAATACAGATTGGAAAGTTAAAGTGTAGCAACATATAGTGTTCAATTCAGTGGGAAAATCTTAATGAAAGGACATTTGTGTATTGAGCCAATATAGTTAATAAAAGGATGTTGGCATAAATTGATTACCCAAAGAAGAAAATAAAAATAGGTTCCCATCTTACACTACATGCAAAATTGCTTTCAGGATGGATTAAATATTTAAATACAGGCAGTCTTCGCTTTATATAATAATGAGGTACCAGAAAAATGACCATGAAGTTGAAACTGTTGCAAAGTGATCTGAATAATCAATTGGAAATTTTGCAATTTTCTGTGACCTTTAAATTTTTTAGTAAACTGTTGAAAACTGATTTTTGGTCATAAATGTTTAAGGAAATGAAAATAATAGTAAAATAGTACACAGAAATTTAAAACATTAGAAACATTAAGAAGTAGAGTGTTTTATTTCTTTGGAAAAGCTTATGAATACTAGTTTGAATGATTCCTTCTCTTAGAACATACAAGTGAGCAATTCTTCTGTGCCTTAATTGTTTATGCTGGTTTAAATCTGTTATGTACCCCATAAAAAGCCATGTTCTTTAATGCAGTGTTGTGGTTGCAGACTTATTATGGTTGAGATCTTTTGATTAGATTGTTTCCATGGAGATGTGACCCACCCAATTGTGGGTGGGACCTTTGATTAGATTCTTTCCCAGGAGATGTGACCCTGCGCGTTCAGGGTGGGTCTTAATTAGATCGCTGGACTCCTTAAGAGAGCTGAGAGCACACACAGACCCAGACACTTGGAGATGCTTGGAGATGCAGACAGAAAACATTTGGAGATGCTAAGCTGAGAGATGAAGCCCACAGTTTGTCCCAGAGAAGCTGAGAGAGGACCACCAGAGTCTTAGAGAGAAAAGCCCTGGGAGAACAACCAAGAATGCACAGGAGCTAAGAGAAAGAAGCTAAGAGAGACAGAAGCCCAGAGACATTTTGGAGAAAGCCATTTTGAAACCGGAATCCAGGAGCAAAGGACCAGCAGACGCCAGCCATGTGCCTTTCCAGGTGACAGAGGTGTTCCAGACACCATCGGCCTTTTTTCAGTGACGGTATCCTCTTGTTGATGCTTTAGTTTGGACACTTTTATGGCCTTAGAACTATAAATTTGCAACCAAATAAATCCCCTTTTAAAAGCCAATCCATTTCTGGTATTTTGCACAATAGCAGATTTAGGAAGCTGGGACATTGTCATACTCTTTTCTAAGTTTGTGTCAGTTTCCAACATTTTACACTCTCACTTTCAATGTTGTGAAATATCTCTGAGACTGCCTTTAATGTAAACGTTTTTTGCCAGCATCACTTCCTCTGGGACAATGCCATGCTTTTCATCACAACCACTTGTCAGTTTTGTTTCCAACATTACCATTTTTTGTTTCTTTGCTGCACTTTAATATTTGTTAGCTAATTTTCTCTTTTGGTTATTCACTTTTTTAAAATGTTGGGGGGATTTATCAGTAGGTCACAAGGAGGCAACACAAATATACACATTTCTGTCTGTGTGAACTGAGTAACATTCCCAGTGATCAGTTAGATTTTGAAAGAAGTGATGTGATTGGTCACTTATCTTGATGTGTATCTCTTATCTGTATAGTGACTTGTGGACTAAAGAGTTAGTGGCAAAGCTTGGACTTCATGCAAATACTCAAAGTTACTGTGATTTGAGCTGTGTTTGGGAATAGTTATTTAACTAAACTGTGGTAATTGATATTCATGCATGTTGGAACCATGCACAAGGAAGGACTGCTTACACATGCACACTGAACACATATACAAATGTTGCAAGGTAATCTGGGAGACTGTTCAATTAGGTATTTGGGGCACCTTCCTAATGAACATGAGAAACCCAGAATGTATTAAAAGTAAAGATGAACATATTTCATTACACATAAAGATAAAAGCTTTTTTATGATGAGAATATCGTCAATAGGCAAAACAGTAGATATAAAAAATTATTTATAAAACTGGTGAAAGACGAAAGGTTAGTTTCTGTAATATGCAAAATTTTCCTGAGTGACAAGAAGGGGGACAGTCAGTCTGATAGAGAAATTGGCATAGGAATAGACAATTCATGGAAGAACAAATCCAAATGTCTGAGAAGCAAGAAAGGAGGTCAGATTCATTAGTAGTTAGAGAAATGCAAATTAGAGAAACAATTAAATTTAAATAGGCTGTTTGCTGGTTTGAATCTGTTATGTGCCCCAGAAAAGAACATGTTCTTTTAATCCAGTTTTATGGGGGCAGACCTATTGTGGGTGGTACCTTTTCTTTAGGCTATTTCAATTGTAATGTGACCCAGCCCATTTAGGTTGGGCCTTGATCTTTTACTGGAGTCCTTTTGAAGAGGACAAAAGACAGTAAAAGCCAAGAGAGCTGAGACAGAAATGCCCAAAGACATTTGGAGACAGCCATTGAAACCAGAACCAGGAAAGAAGGACTAGCAGATGCCACCATGTACCTTCCCATGTGACAGAAGAACCCCGGATACCAGCAGTCTTTCCTCAGAGAAGGTGTCTTCCTCTTGATGCCTTAATTCAGACATATTCATGGCCTTAGAACTGTAAATTTGTAACCTAATAAAAAACCCCATTGGAAAAGCCAACCCATTTCTGGTATATTGCATTCTGGCAGCTTTAACAAACTGAAACAGGTTGTATATCATTTCTTGCTAGAGAGAATGTACAGAAAATGTACAGAAAAGTAACCCTCATAATTGAGTAGAAATGTGACATGCTACAACCTTTTGGGAAAGCAATCTGGCCAAATTTGTTAGTAGTAAAATAGCTTATCTGTTTGTTTCGTCCTATCAGTTGCTTTTCTGGAAATCTAGCATATTGTGGAAGTTTCAGTATTTCAATTATCTGTGATAAGTGAAATGGCTGTATAAATGTTTCTGAAAACTGAATATAATTTGGGGGTATGAGATTTTTAACATTTGTCCCTTTTCTCCTTTAGAATTAAATAAAGCTGAAATTAGTTCAGAGTATAATCCAAGAGGTATCAATTTCGTTTGGAAACCACTCATTCATTTCTAGCTTTCAACAGTAAATATTATCTACCTATGATTCTGGGTAATGAGGGTAATACATTTAAAGTGATTTTTAGATCATTTCTATCATAAGCAGATTTTAAGTATCTTTATAACAAGTACTCTGAGTTGTATGTACTTAATGTTTCCTAAACAAAAAAATAATATGATTTGAGTCATCACTGTGTTTTGAGCAAGTTTTAATATGTATTGGTGGGTATTTTCTTTTTCACTAGTTTCAAATTGATCCTGTAAGTTGGATGAATTAAATCAGAAAATTCAGACAGCTAGGGACCTATGTCTTAAATAGCCATAATTTGTTTAAAATTTAAATCCTAACCTAACCAGCTCACTATTACATCTTTAATTATGTCTTTAAAAATAGTAAAATGAACTGATTGTTAGTTTAGAAGTGGATGATGCTTAATATAGATTATTGTATGTGTTGGGTGAGTTTGGGAAAGTTAATTTTCTCTCAGTTCCTCATCTGAAACCATTGGGGCCAGGTATGATTTGGAATTCAGACATTTTCCAATTTCTGAAAGGTAACAAGGTGCTTATACTACAGGTTACACAGTACCCTTATTGGAGCTTTGGATTGTATTTCATAAACACCCAGAAGAATATATGAATATTCTTATGAACTGGGATAAAACTATGACGTATTGTATTCCTTTCCAATGTTGAATAATATTCTACCTTATGGATATATCACATTTTGTTTATCCATTCACCACTATTTGATGGACATTTGTATTGTTCTCAATTTTTGGCTGTTAGGAATACTTTTTTCTATGAACATTCATGTGCACTTTTTTGCCAATATGTTTTCTTTTTGATGGATTGATAAGAGTTGGATTGCTGGGTTGTTCAGTAAGTTCATGTTTAATTTTTTAAGAAATTGCCAGGCTATTTTTCCAAAATGATTGTACCACTTTACATTCCCAGTAGCGATGTGTGAGGGATCCAGTTGCTCTGTATCTTCACCAATACTTGGTATTATTTGTCTTCTTAATTACAGCTATTCTAGTATTGTGCTTAAATTTGCATTTCGTTAATAACTAATTATATTGAGTATCTTTTCATGTGCTTGTTACCCATTTGTTACCTCCTTTGGTGAAAGTTCATTTAAATTTTTTGCCCATTAAAAAATTGTGTTGTCTTTTTATTACAGAGTTGTAATAATTCTTTATGTATTCTGGATATAAGTCTTTTATGAGATATATCATTTGTAAAAAGATTTTCCTGGCCTATGACTTCTCTTTTCATTTTTTTAATAGAATCTTTTGAAGCACAAAAGTTTTTATTTTGTTGAATGTCAGTTTATCAATTGTTTCTTTCTATAGACTGTGCTTTTGGTATTGTATTCAGGAACTCTTTGACTAATCCAGGAACACTAAGGTTTTCTCCTGTGTGTTCTTCTAGAAGTTTTATAGGTTTAGCTCTTCAGTTATATCTATGCTTCATTTTGAGTTGATTTTTGTATATGAGGAAAGGTAAGGGTCTCAGTTCATCTTTACACATGTAGATATCAGTTGTCCTAGCACAATTTGTTGGAAAGACTATCCTTTCGTCATTGCATTGTCTTGATACCTTTGTCAAAAATGATTTAACATTAATGAAAGTATTCATTTTTGGACTCTAAATTCTGTTCTCTTGCCTAGCCTTATGTCAGTGCTACACTGTCATGATTACTATAGCTTTATAATACGCTTTGAATTTGGATAGTCACAGTTCTCCAACATTGTTTTCCTTTTTCACAATTATTTTAGCTGCTTGGATTTTGGAGGATTTGCATTGAATTTATAGACCAGTTTGAGAATTGCCATCTTGACAATATTGAGTCTCGTAATCCATGAACTTGGAATGTATCTCAGATCCAGCTTAATTTCTCTCAGTAATGTGTAGTTTTCAGTATATATGTCTTGCACTTCTGTTAAGTTTATTCTGTTATGTGTTCTTTTTGGTGCTGTGAATGGAATTGTTTTTCTAATCTCATTTTCAGACTGTTCATTGCTAGTATATAGAAATAAAGTTGATTTTTGTATAGTGATCTTGTATTATGCAATCTTGCTAAAGTCATTAGTTCTAGTAGAATTTTTGTGGATCCCTTGGGAATTTCTACATTCAGGGTCCTGACATCTGCAAAAAAAATAGTTTGGCTTCTTACTTTCCATTCTGAATAACTTTAATTTCTTCTATTGCCTCTTTGCATTAGCTGGAGCCTCCAATATGATGTTAAATATAACAGGCAAAAGCAGACATCCTTGCCTTGTTTTCCTTATTAGGAGAAATCATTCAGTCTTTCACCTTTCAGTATAATGTTAGCTGTGGGCTTTTCATAGATGACCTTTAGCAGGTTTAGGGAGTTACCTTCTATTCCTAGTTTGTTGACAGTTTGTATCATCTGTGGGTATTGGATTTTTTAAAATGTTTTTTTTCCAACTATTATCATGTGGCTTTTTGTCCTTTATTCTATTAATATATGTTTATTACATTAATATTTGAATGTTAAAATAATCTTATATTTCTGGGATTAAATCCTATTTGGTCATAGTGTATAATTTATTGGCTCATGGTCTTGAGGCTAAAAGAAAGTCCAAATCAGAGCATCAAGGTGATGCTTTCTTCCTCAAGACTGGTGTTCTGGGTCTGACTGTTGGTGATCCTTGGTTCTGAGCTCTTGTCTTACATGGCAATGCACATGGTGGTCTTTCTGTTCCCTTCTGAGTTCCGTTAATCTTCCATTGATCTTGCTTTCCGTGGCTTTCTCTCTGTGTGTCTGAATTTAATTCCACTTATAAAGGACTCTAGTAATAGAATTAAGACCCATCCTGATTGGGTTGGGCCACAGTTTAATTGAAGTAACCTCATCATAAGGTCCTACTTACAATGGGGTAACACCCACAGGAATGGATTAAAATTAAGAGCATGTTTTTCTGGGGAACATACAGCTCCAAATCACCCCAACTCCATTATACAAATGGAGAAATCAAGTATTTGCTCTATTTTGTTAATGATTTATGTTCATGAAGTATAATCGCCTACAGTTTTTTTTGTGATATCTCAGTCAGGTGGTATTAGGGTATACTGACCTTATAGGATACAATAGGAGGTGTGTCCTTTTCTGAAAAAGTTGTGAAGGAGTGGTATTGCTTGTTTTTTGTTTGTTTTTTAAATATTTGTTTGAGTTCACCTGTGAAGCCTGGGCTTTTCTTTGGGGAAAATTTTAAATTACTAATGCAATTTCTTTAATAGATAAAAGCATATTCAGGTTGCCTATTTCTTTTTTGGTTTGGTTTTAGTAATGTGTGTTTTCATAGTAATTTGTCAGTTTCATCTAAATTTCCTAATTTGTGAGCATTAAGTTCTTCATAATATAAATATATTGGTAGGGTCAGTAATGATAACCCCTTTGATTCTTGACTTTGGTCATCATTTGTGTGTTCTTATTTTCTTGGTCAGCCTAGATAAAGACTTGTCAATTTTGTTGGATTTTTCAAAGAACCAACTGTTGGTTTCTTTAATTTTTCTCTATTTTTCTATTTTCCATTTCATTGATTTGTCTTCTGTCTTTATTTCCTTCATTCTGTTTGCCTTGGATTAGTGTACTTTTCTTTTTCTACTTTAAGGTAGAAACTTAGGTTATTGATTTAAGACCATTCTTTTCTGATATAGTTGTCTAAAGCTATACATTTTTCTCTTAAGTACTTCTTTAGCTGTGTTCCATAAATTTTAATATGTTGGTTTTGTTTTCATTCAGTTCAAAATGATTTTTAATTTCCTGTGTGATTTCTTCCTTAACTCATTGTTTGTTTAGGAATGTGTTGTAATTTCCATTTATTATTTCCCAAATTGCCTTCTGTTGATTTCTAATTTAATTCCATTGTGATCGGAAACATTGTTTGTATGATTTCAATCCTTTCAGAGATATTGAAACAAGTTTTATGACCTAGTTTATCCAGTCAGTCCTGGAGAATGTATCATGTGGGCTTAAAAAGGGTATATGTTATGCTGATGTTGGATGAAATGTTTTGTAGATGTCAGTTAGGTTGAGTTTGGTGATGGTTTTGTGCTAATCTTTTATACCTTTTAGTTTTTTATCTAGTTGTTATGAGAATGGGGTTTTGAATGGGGTTTTGAGAATGGAGAATGGGGTTTTGGAATCTCCATTTATAATTATTGAATTGTCTTTCTCCTTTCAATTCTGTCAGTTTTTACTTTATGTATTTTGGGGTTTTAAGTGCATATATATTTACAACTGCTATATCTTCCTGAAGTACTGATCCTATAATCATTATGAAGTATACCCTTTTGTCTCTAATAAAATTTCTTGTCTTAAAGTCTATTTTGACTGATGTTAATCTTGCCACTCTAGCTCTCTCATGGTTCTTATTTGAATAGTATATCTTTTTCCTGTTTGAATGGTATGTCTTACTATGTCTTTGAATCTAAAGTGTGTGTTTTATGGACAGTATTTAGTTGGATCTTTTGTTTTTTAAATCTAGTCTTACAATCTCTGCCTTTCTATTAGATGATCAGACCATTCACATTTAATGTAATGATTGATGTGATTGGATTTACATTTGCTATTTTGCTGTTTTTCTCCTCTCTCCTTTTTATTCTTCTGATCCCCCTTGACAGCATTCTTTAATATTAAATAAGTATTTTGCATGAATAGCATTTTAATTTCTCTAAATTTTTATTTTATTTTCTTAGTGATTGCTCTAGGGATTAACTTTCACAGTCTGCTTTAGATTGTTATGAAATTAATTCTAGTAAAATAAAGAAGGTTTAGTATAGTTTCATTCCCTTCCCCCTCCTTAGTCCTATTATTGTCTTATATATTGCTTCATAATATAATAATTATTGCTTTATATAGTCTTATGTCTTCTAAAGAAGTTAAGAGAAGTGAGAAACTATGTGTTTATTGAGTCTTCTATATTAACCCTCATATTTAACATATCTGGTGCTCTTCATTTCTTCTGTGTATTTGAGTTACTATCTGATATCATTTCCTTTCAGCCTGAAGGCCTTCCTTTAGTATTTCTTGAAGGATAGTTTTGCTTTCTTGGTTGAAAGTTTTTTCTTTCAGAACTTTGAATGTGTCATTTGACTCCTTTCTAGTCTCCAGTTTTTTCTGGATGAAAAGTCGCCTGTTAATGTATTGATGCTCCCTTGTACTTGGTGAGTCTTTTCTCCCTCTTGGTGCTTTTAAGATTTTTAAAATATTTCTTATTGACTGTTTATAACATATGTCCTGAAATGTACTTCACATAGTTGTGGAAGCTTACAACAAATAAATTATCTTTTAAAATGATAGAGTTTTCTATTGATAGAGCTTTTTATTTTTTTAAATTTTTTTAATTCATTTTATTGAGATATATTCACATACCATGCAGTCATACAAAACAAATCGTACATTCAGTTGTTTCCAGTACCATTACATAGTTGTGCATTTATCACCAAAATCGATCGTTGACACCTCATTACCACACACACAAAAATAACAAGAATTAATTGTGAAAAAGAGCAATTAAAGTAAAAAAAGAACACTGAATGCCTTTGTTTGTTTGTTTTTTCCTTCCCCCATTTTTCTACTCATCCATCCATAAACTAGACAAAGGGAAGTGTGGTTCATATGGCTTTCCCAATCACATTGTCACCCCTCATAAGCTACATTTTTATCCGATCGTCTTCAAGATTCATGGGTTCTGGGTTGTAGTTTGATAGTTTCAGGTATTTACTGCTAGCTACTCCAGTTCACTAGAGCTTAAAAACGGTTGTGTTAGAGCTTTTTAATGATAGAGAATATGATTTTTAAAAGTGTGTACAATGTGATACTCAGACAGTTGAGAATACTTTGAGAATCAGTTCTTTTTTGTGCTTCTTGAGGAGTTAAATGATAGAGATAATTCAGTATTTGTGTGCATGTGTGTCTTGTGTCTGTATCTGTGGATATGAGTCTCTTACATCCTAGGGACCTCATAGCCCTCCGTACTTCATAAATGTTTTATAGGGTGTTCATTCATTTTATCCTTCTAGCAGCTAGAGTCTCACACATTCAACTTGTGTTTCTTTTACTGAGCTGACAATGAATCACACCCCTTCATAGTTCAACCTATGACATTTTAAGCTGGGCTTCCTGCCATTCCTGTTTGGGGGTGGTATATGTGTGGCAGTTGATGCTTCCCAGAGCCATGATATGCATGCCCAGTGGACTATTGGCTCCCTTTCTGGCTGAGCCACCACAAGTTGAGATTGAAGTATATGCTGTAACTACTCCTGGCAGCTAGATTCTGCTTCTTCAAATGTCCTATTTTAGACATACTAGACTTGTGGGTCCTTGGAAATATTAGGGTTATATTATGGGAAGAGTGCTTACTCTGTAGGATTATGGCTCTCCATTGGATACTTAGCTATATGTTGGAGTAAAATCATCACTTTAAACTTCAACCAAGTGTTTTGCTCCATTATGACTGCTTGGACTATCTGAGTCAAGATGTAAAGGTACAGATCAATCGCATGTGGTGTTATGTTTTTGGAATATAAGTGTAAAGTCAGAGATATCATGGAGACAAAACTGAAGTCAGAATTGACATTTTTAGAGTATTCAGAATGGAGAATCAGAGTTTTTATATAGCATGATGAGAATTAAGTCAAAAGAAGGAATATTTTTTTAAAAAACACTCTTTTAGGTTATGTACTAGACCTTAATATTTTTTTAAATTTCTACTGCTATAAAAACCAAGTTTCTTAGGAAATTAGAGTTATTTGTAGGCATTGAGAACAGGTGAAGCATCAGATGTGCTCATATTAGTGGAAGATTGAGGTGCTCTACACCAAGAAATGGATCTGTTTACCTCTGTAGGCCTTGGTCATGGCAAAGGATGTACCCTACAGTATATACCCTGTCAGTATAGGGAATGGGAGATTTGGAAGTTACGATTGATTCATTCTACCAAAATGATGCAAAGAAATAGGCCTTACAGTCTGAGAAATTCTGGAGATTGCCTGTTCGTAACATCCATATTGGGTATTTGTGGTGGTACAAAGTTGAAAGTACTCTAGTAAAACATATTGTTAAGTTTAATCCATTCCTGTGGGTATGAACCTGTTTTAAGTAGGACCTTTTTATGAGGTTACATCAGTTAAGAAAGTGTGGTCTACCGCTATCAAGATGGTTCTTAATTCTGTTGCTGGAGTCCTTTAAAGACAGGGTGAAATTCAACAGACAGAAAGCCACGGAAGCAAGAAGCTGAAATTCAACGGAATCTGGAAGAGAACAGAGCCATCAGGAGACACTGCTGTGTGCCTTGCCAAATGACAAGCTAAGGACCAAGGGTCATCAACAGCCAGTCCCAGAGCGTGGTCTTCGGGAAGAAAATATCGCCTTGATGGCGCCTTGATTTGGACTTTATTTTAACCTCAAAACTGTGAGTGAATAAATAAATCTCCATTGTTTAACCTTACTTGTTTCATGGTGTTTGCTTGAGCAGCCTAGGAAGCTAAAACAGATTTTGGTACCATGAGTGGGGTGCTGCTATTGCAGATACAAAAAACATGGAAACAGCTTTGCAATCAGGTAATGGATAGTGGCTGGAAGAAATTTGAGGTGCTTGATAGAAAAGGCCTAGATTGCTTTGACAAGATTGCTATTAGAAATGGATGCTAAAGGTACTTCGGTGAGGCCTTAGAAGGAAATGACAAATGTGTTATTGGAAACTGGAGAGAGGTGACTCTTTTTTGAAAGTGGCAGAGAATCTGGTGAAATTGAGTTCTGATAATGGATGGAAGGCAGAACTTGAATATTTACCTGAGATTTTCAAGCTAAGTGTGCAGAGTGCAGCCTAGTTTCTCCTTGCAGCTTACAGTAAAATGTGAGAAGAAAGGGATAAGCTGCAAACTGAACTTCTGGGTACAAAGAAGCCTGAAATTGATGGTTTGGAAAATTCTGTGCTTCTAGAAAGTGAGTCCCCAGAGAATAGTGCTCCATGTGAGGGTTTTACTGAACATGACCAGTCAGCAGTTTCCATGGAAGTCTAATTTGGAAATTCAGTTATCCAGGAAGGATCTGTGGAAAGTCCTGTTGTCTGATGATGTGAACCCTGTGAACTACATGCAAAACCAACAAACATTTTGCATAATTTGTGTAAATGGAACCTCTGTCAGCCTGGACTACAAAGGACAGAGAAGGGACAAATTGAAGGAAAAATCTACTTCAAAGGCAGAACCATGGCAGCCTTGGGCCATGTACTCCTTGGGCCAGTACTCAGAGGGGACGGGCCTACTGCTCCACTTTTCAAGAAGAGTGCTGCCACTCCAGTGCTGAGAGAAGGCAGAGCCTGTGCCCCCAGCATTTGTGGAGGGCCTGGCCAACATACCAATGCTTGAAGAGGGTGGAGCCTTCACCCAAGTGTTAAGGTAGAGCATGGCCACTGTGCAAGCACTTGGAAGGGGTGGAGCTGCCACTTCATCAGGTTTAGAGGACAAAACATCATTTCATAGATGACTCTCAGACCTTGAAACTTAATGAAGTATGCCCTGTTGTGTTTTGGAATTGTTTGGGACCTATTACTTATGTGACCCCTAGGAATGTTTATCCTATACCTGGCCCTCCATTGTATACTGGAAGCAAATAACTTGTTCTCTAGGTTTCACAGCTCTACAGACAGAGGGGAATTGTGCCCCAGGACAGAACCAATTTTGATGAGCCCTTGTACTAAGCATGGTTTCTGAAATGACTTAAGGCTTTTGGGATATTGTGATGGAATGAATGTATTTTCATATAGAAGAATGTGTCTTCTTGGGGTGTAGAAGGTAGTGTGTGGAGGTTTGAAAGGTATATGTACCTGAGAAGAACATGTTCTTAAATTTAATCCATTCCTGTGTGTGTTACCCCATTTTAAGTAGGACCATTTGATGAGGTTACTTGAGTTAAGATGTGTGCCATCTCAATCAGGATGGGTCTTAATCCTATTACTGGAGTCCTTTATAAGTGGAGTAAAATTCAGACAGAGAGAAAGCCACAGAAGCAAGAAGCTGAAGTTCAGTGGAACCTGGAAGAGAACAGAGAGGCCAGGAGACACTGCCATGTGCCTTGCCATGTGAGAAGCTGAGGAGGGAC
Source organism: Choloepus didactylus (assembly GCF_015220235.1). Taxonomy (NCBI): domain Eukaryota; kingdom Metazoa; phylum Chordata; class Mammalia; order Pilosa; family Megalonychidae; genus Choloepus; species Choloepus didactylus. Next base: position 65,305,776 of record NC_051313.1, on the reverse strand, counting down.
CGAGGGTTGCCAGAAGCCAGCCCCAGAACACCATGAGCAAATAAATTCCCATTGTTTAACCAGACCCATTGCATGGTAATTGCTTGAGCAGCCTTATTTAGAGATTCAAAACCATCAGAAGCTCCTGTTCTGTGAATGATTACTCCATGCCCTAGAAAGAGGGTCTGGGAGTATGAATTATGACTGGGAATCATATGTCAGATTCATAGTTGATTTTCTTTGAAAATGCCAAAGTGATACTGAAATCACTAATGCAGTGGGCCACTTGCTAGGGACAATAAACTGAGGTGTGGAGAACCAAGTATCTGGACAAGAATGATGAGCAAGTAAAATTATTAAATAAAATGAGATTTTACCACAAATAAGGGAGACTTCCCTGAATTTTCACTTTTTGAGAATGCAATATAAAGATAGCACCCCAAGAAGAAAATATGGTGATGGACAAGTTCAAACTTGGGATGCTGAGGCACACTTGAGAGTTGGAAGTAATACAGGTGATTACAGTTCTTTGAGGTCAGACTCCTGTCAAGCTTAGTAGTTGAGGACAAGCACTTTTTCCAGTTCCTGTCATGGAAACTTTTTGCCCCATAGGATTTTAGTTGATAACAGAATTTTATTTAGGTAACCAGCTAATTGTTTCTATCCTTTGCCCATTTCTTTGTTGGATTGTTTTTCTTTCATTAATTTATAAGAGTTGTCATAAATTTTGTATTTTGAATATGTTAATATGTATTCTTTGGGAATATAGGTTGCAAATATATCTCCCCAATCTGTAGCTTTTCATTTGATTTGACGTGGGTTTTGGTTAACAGAAGTTTTAAATTCTAATGTAGCTGCATTTATCATTGTCTTCCTTATGGTTGTGTATTTTGAATCTTGTTTTAAGAAATCTTTCTTTGCCCCAAGGTCTGGAGATTTTCTCCTGTGTTTTCTTCTTAAAGATTTAAAATACTGCTTTTCATAGTTAGGTATTTATTCCATATGGAATTGATTTTCTGTTGAGTGCTGGGAATAGTTGTAATTTTCTTTTTCCTGTAACTGTTGTTTCAGCACCACTTATTTAATAATGGTCTGTACTTACCTCACTGATTTCTAATGCATATCTTTTATGTATCAAACTCCCATATATATACAACTCTGTTTTAAAGCTCTCTCTATTCTCTTCCATCATCTATTTCTATACCAATACCACCTATACCAATACCACCCTGCCTTATTAGGTTCAGCTTGTCAAGTTCTGTGAAAAACTTTATGGGGAATTTCATGGGCATTGCTTTGAATTTTTAGTTTAAATTTGAGTCATTTATACAGGGCTTTTATGCCTTTAAATGAAGTTTCATAATTATTTCTGAAAAGTTCTTGTAAATATTTTGCTATATTTATTCCTAGGTACCTTGTGGGTTTTCTTATTGTGAATAGTATCATTCTAACAATTACACTTTCTAATTGCTTGCTTGTTGAATAGAAATGCAAATGATTTTTGCATACTGATAGGGTATCCATCAACTATACTGAACTCTCTTGGAATTCTTCACTTATGCATTGTTTGCAATGATGACATTTTAATTTTTCCCTTTTAACCCTTAATACTTTCATTTCTTTTTCTAATTGCACAGAATAACCTTACAGTGTTGACTAGAAGCAGTGATAGCAGGCATTTTTGTTTTGTTTTTGCTTCAAACATAGGAAGTTTCCTGTGGAGTTTTACCCAACACTTTCTATCGTGTTAAAGAACTTTGCTTCTATTCCTTGAATGGGTTGAATTTTTATTATGTACTTTTTTTTGCATCTATTGAGATAATCATGTTACTGTAATACATTATATTAATAGATTTTTTCTAATTTTTCTAATTTTAAACTGTCCTCACATTCCAAGTATAAACCCTACTGGGCCTAAAATACATTTAAAAAATACATTATAGCCAGTCTTCTTCCCTTCCTAAATAGTTCTGTCCTAACGCCATTAAGTAGGGCGGAAGAAGGTAGGGCATTTGTGGTGAGGAGAGGGTGCAACAGTGGCCCAGAGTGGAGTATTAGAGCCCAAATTGATAAGGGGGTGCCCCCCAGAGAGGAGCAGCTTGGGATAGGGATTATGAGAATAGTACTATGAATACCTTTCACAAAGATTTGTTAGTTGTTAACATTTTGCTGTATTTGCATTATCTTACACTTTAATTCTTTTGTTTTGTTTTTTTTTTCCCTGAATTCTTTTAAGAGTTTGCAGGCATTATGGCATTTCCCCCATATACTTAAAGTGTTTATCTCCTAAGGCAAGACATTCTAATACACAGTCTGTATTCAAGTGTCCCCATTTGTCTCAATGTTAATAAAGATACGGCTGTTTTTTTAGGTTTTCTTTTTTTCCTAATACAGTCGTGTTCTGGTTTGCTAATGCTGCCAGAATGCAAAATACCAGAAATGGATTGGCTTTTATGAAGGGGGTGTATTTGGTTACACAGTTACAGTCTTAAGGCCATAAAGTGTCCAAGGTAAGGCATCAACAATAGGATACCTTCACTGGAGAAAGGCCATTGGTGTCTGGAAAACCTCTTTTAGCTGGGAAGGCAAGTGGCTGGCGTCGGCTTGCTCCCAAGTTGTGTTTCAAAATGGTGTTCTCCAAAATGTCTCTGTGTCAGCCCCTCGGGGCAAACTCTGGGCTAGTACATCCAAAGCATCAGCAAAACTCTGCTTTCAATGGCCGTCTTCAAAATGTCTCTGTAAGCTGCAACTCCGAGGTCCTTCTATTTATGAGCTTTTGTAAGACTCCAGTGAACTAATTAAGGCCCATACTGAGTGGGTGGGGCCACACCCCAGTGGAAATTATCTAATCAGTTATCACCTACAGTTGGGTGGATCACATCTCCATGGAAACAACCTTAATCCAAAGGTTCCAACCTAATCAACACTAATACATCTGCCCACACAAGATTGCATCAAAGAACATGGCTTTTTTCTGGGGAATGTAATATATACAAACCAGCACAAGTCGGTTCTGCTTTATCATGAAATATGTATTCCTAAAATTCATCTTGCTTTGCAAAATGCAATATAAAACCACAGGGCTTATGGGACAAGAGGTTAGGGTTAGAGGCACAACATTCAAAAACCTCATCAGTCATACACATACACAAAAAGATACGAACATAAAAACCTAATAAAAATGATAGCACAGTTTTATAACTGCCAAGTGATTAGGAAATATATAATTATTACAATAAATGTGGGGCTTTACCTCAAAAAGATCTGACGTTTGCTTGTAGAAGTTGGTGTTGGAAGGGTTGCAGCTCATGAGTTATTGGCAGAAAGAGGATTCTCTGAAATTGTACAGAAAATTGTAACATTTTATGTGGATGGATATGACTCATACCAAACATAGTGGACTGAAGTAACTGGTAAATGTTTGAATTTTGTGTGTACACGTTTTGTCTGTTTCTGTGCACTCAGTTCAGCTAGTTGTAGTTTTCTGCATGTTTCTAATGTTTCTCACTGAAAAAATTGCACATAAGCAGAAGGAAAATTTATGTTTTGCTCAGATAATTTCCTAATATATCAATTGCATTGAAACAAATCTGTGTTTTCAAAAAAAGAAGCATTATTGTGGAATTTATAAACATTTACTTCTATAAATTTCCCTACAGTTGTTTTAGCTACATCCTACAGATTTTGATATATTGTGCTTTTGCTATATATAGTTCAGGTCTAATTATTCTCTGATTTCTAATATGAACTCTTCTTTTACCCATGACTTATTTAGAAATACACTTTAAATTTTCCAAGTGTGTAATTTTCCTTTTAAGTTTTAGTTTATAGCATTGTGTTCAAAGAATGTGTGAAATGTATATTATTTCTTTATTTCTTATGATTGTCTTTGTGGCCTAGATTTTGGACAGTTTGGGGGAATTTTTTGTAAGAATGTGTGTTCTACAGTTGTTGAGTGTGGGTTTCTCTGGAGTTAAATTATCTTTTTTCTTCCTTAGCTTAATTTTGCTAATTCAGTCCAAACTTTCCCTCAGTTGTGTTCAAGCTCACTAGGTAGTCTGTCAGTTACGTCTTGAAGAAATTTCTTCTTGAGCCACCTGACATGCTATAATTACTCTTCAGATCTGTTACACAGTTGACTTCTTGGCATTTTTCTTCAATATCCCTCTCTTGTTTTAGATCCCCCTTTTCTTGGATTTCATGTTTCTCACTCCTTTCCTGGTTTATGCTCTCATTTTGGTGAAACCTCCTTGAATAGCATCCTGAAAAAAGGTTCCTAGAGGTGACATTTTTGAGAGCTTGAATGTCTGAAAATGCCTTTTCTGTCTTCATGTTTAGGATATTTTGGTTGGGTAGAAATAATTTTCCCTCAGTTTTTAATGCAGTGCTTCATTTCCCTTTGGCTCCAGTGTGGCTGTTGAGAAGTCTTATCATTTTCCCTCCTCTGAAACTTTTCAGATCCTCACTTTGTCCATAAGTTCTGAAATTTTATGAAGTGCCTTGGTATAGGTCTATTTTAATTCATTGTGCTGGGTGCTTAGTGGGTCCTTTTAATTCTTAAAACTCATGTCCTTAGATTCTAGAAAATTAACTTGAATTAGTTCTTTAATTTTTTCTCCATTTCTCTGTTCTGACTTCCTGGAGTACTTATTAATGATTATGGGACTCCTGGTACAATTCCAGTTTTTTTTTTTTTTTTGGGGGGGGGTCTCTTCTCTCCGATCTCTTTTTCTCTGGTATCTAGGGGAATTTACTCAATTTATCGTCAAACTCTTCCGTTGAGGTTTTCATTTCAGCTATATATTTAATTTTCATTAGTCTTTTTCCTCAAAATATTCCTTTATGACATGGTACCCTTGTTAATAGGTGTAACATGTTCTCTCACATCTCTAAGGTTAATGATAGTTCTTGAAATTTTGTCTTCTCCTTACGTAGTCTCTGCTCACTCCATTGCTTTTTTTGATCACGTTCATATGTTAGATGCTTTCATCAAATATCTAGTGTTCTTGGCTCTTCATATTTAAGAGTATATTAATAAATACTGATTGAGAGATCCAAGCCCATGAGTGAGGTTTGTTGTAGTCTTCACTGCAGGGGTGGGGGTTGGGGATTCTAGCTTGTCCCTTTCTCTGGGGAAGGCCTAGTATCAGAATCTTTGGGTCTTTTCTCTTGAGCTTTCAGAGAAGGGCTTGCCTAAGGACTCAGGAGGTTCTAGCAATAAGTGTGGGAAGTTGACTTGAGAAAGCTGCTGACTCTGCAGTCTATGCATAATGTTGACTTTATGCCCTGTTAAAAATGAGGTGTCTCCCTGACTGTGTTTAGATATATTTTGTTTAAGCTTCTTCAAAGAATAAACTTCTGCTGGGGATGTAGAGTAGTAGTCACCTAGCTGAGGTCATCCAGCTGTGTGGTAGTGAGGAGGAAAATCAGGGAGGATTAACTGCCTAAATAGACCTTGAACCAGTTCTCCTATTTATAGCCTTGCCTCTTCCCCGCCCTATCCAGAGGCTTTCAGTTCTTTCCTGAGCCCTTTGGAGAGTCAGCAGAGTCAATTAACTTCTTTACCTAAAACCTCCTTAGGAGTTACTTTTCATATAGTCTGTAAAGACTGTTGCCAATATTCTATGTTCCTTCCGGCTTTTAAATATTTATTTCTCTTTCTTCTGTTACCATTTTCTTAGTTCTTCTGGGCTTATGTCACTTAAAAAATTTTAGCGAAGTTTGGGGAAAGCAAGATGCAAATACATGTGTCTAGTCTATCATTTTTATACAGAACCTTAAAATAAATTTTAATAACTTTGAAATGTTAAATGTATTACACACTCGCCAAAGACACGGGGGGTCCAAAGGGTTAAAACTGTAAGACGTTATTTGCCTTCTTTACTGACATTCTTTCATTCTTGTACATTGAAGTTTTCCAGAAGTTACTTGTGTGATATTGCAGCAGATTGAATGCAGAAGCAGATGTGAGAATCCAGCTCTTTTCTATTAAGCAGACATTGAAGAGATTGAAAAATGTAAAACAATGCCCATCTTCTCACTAATTTTTTTCAGAAATAAGAAGATGTTTTTTTTCATTTAACAAAATATAATGTTTTAACATGTGATGGGTTTATTGTTATTTTAAAGCAGTTCAGTTTCCATTTTAATTTCTAATAGGGTTATTATTAATAGTTATAACCCACATAAACTAAAGGTTTTGGGGGTCCTCAATAATTAAAGAGTAAAAGGTCGTGATATCAAAACATTTGAGAACTTTTGCTCTAGAGAATCCTAGTTATAAATTGGAACTGGAACATGAGTATGACAATATAAACATATATCTAAAACTCCACTGGCTTTATCTTTATATAGGACAGATATGTAATTTAATCCCCATGCTCATTAAATTTAAAACCCCTGTTATTTTATTCCTCCTTTGTTTTCTTTCCCATTGATCCTTAGGGGAACTAAAGCTAGTGGAAGTTAATCTTTACTATCTTTTCCCCCAGGGCATATATATTATAGTTTCTACGGATCTAGATAATGAGAATCAACTTTAGAGCCAAACTGTTAGAGCACGCATTCTCACCCCTAAGGGGGTGGAAATTGGTTCTCAAAAACAAAAAACTCTTAGATACTGCAATGGTTTGTAGCCCGTAAACAGATATATAGTGTATTTGTGATTTGAAAATTGCACTGCAGAGGGGCAATTAGGAAGAAAACTCAAGACTCTCAAGGGGGGCCAATAATGAAAAAGAGGTTGAGAAACACTGTTAGAGCATGATCCTTTAATCTTTCTTTTGCTTTTATTTCTTTCTCTTATTCCAGGCTTGCCCCATAATACATGTTATCACAAATACCTGGAGGGGGTCCAATAAGTCTCTTGAAGAGTGAGGCAGCAATGTATAGCAGGTAGAAGAGTCCCTGCCAGCCCTCAGTGGGGATAACTTAGCTCATCATTCAGCTGTAGCTAGTTGGTGTCATTTTGGAAGATGGGCCCAAGGTTGCCAAATTTTCTTCTTACCTGCCTGCCTGCCTTCCTTCCTTCCTTTTCTTTCTTTCTTTCTTTCAGAAATCTGAGTTTGTGATTGTTAAATATTAGAAACTAATTACAATATTTTTATAGCAATATATTCATGCTATTCAAAACGTATCTGTGAGCCACCAGTTAGAAACACCCCTGCATACTTTATTATAGTTTCTTCAGGTTTGATGGAATGTGCCTCCAAAATATGGCTCCTTTACAGCATCCCCAACTCAGGGTTATGTTTCTCCTATATGGATAATTTCAAAGATAGGTCCCCTCCTGTCTCACCTTATTCTATTTTTGGTTAATTTTAGTTGTTTGGTAGTTCTGCCTTATAAGAAACAGAAATGCTTCTTCAAACTTGAATCTAGTGGCCTTAGTTTATTCTGTGAGACCACACAAAATGAGTCTAATTCCTTTTTAACTCAATAAGCCCTCACTTTTTTGAGTATGACTGTGAATCAGATTTTTATATCTCCATTAATGTATAGCATAGTGGTTACGAAGTCAAACTCTGGAAGTGACATCATCAACATGGTGACATAAGATATCTCATGAAAAAGTCTCCCCTCAGAATGAACTAGTAGAAGGATTAATCCCACTTGCTTGGAACTATGGAAGATGATAAAAGACTGGAGAAGGATTCTGTGAAAGCTGAATGGAAGAAAAAGAAAAAGAATCTCCAAGATCACGTAGGAGAGTTCTGTCCTGGACCCGCCAGTCTGGATTCCCTCCCAATTGCTCAGTCCCATGTGGCTTGGAGAGTCACAGAGAGGCAGTATGGCCCAGGTCCCTCATGCCACAGATGCAGACTATAGAACTACTCACAGCAGCGAATTAGAATCCCATGCATATTCAGACACAGTGACCCAAGTCCATGGAGACCCAGGGCAGAACACAAGCAGCTGAGGAGTACCACATACAAAAGGGACCCCATGGAAGAAAGACCATGGCACAACTGTTGGCAAGAGGTGCTCACACTCAAGCCAATCTCTGTTAGCTGGACCACTTAAACATAAAACAGACCTTTCTGGATTGACCCTTCTTTCTGGATTGACCCCATCTGGGTCCCAAACAGGGAAGAACCTGGAGGCAGAAAGACTCACAGAAAAAAAGAGGGTGGGGGGTGGGGATTAAACCGCTGTAAGACAGGATGGGTTCCAGAACTGAAAAGTATAGGGAAAGGGGGCACTGAATGAAAGAGAGTTTAAACAAATCATAGCAGCTGGGGAGAAAATTCTGCATATAAACAAACAGAACAGACCAAGATTCCTGTAGGAGGAACAGAGGAAAGGAAGGTTTCACTTAGAGGTGAAATAATTGCACAGAAAGTGTAAAAATTGTACTGCATATCCAGGGCAAGAACCAGGGGAAGAAGAGCTGAGAAAATCTCAACAGTTAAACATGCGCTACTCTTAAGGTCCAGAATAAGTTGGACCAAGCATCAAGGAGCTCTTACACAAAGCCAATCAACAATAAAACCCTAGATGAGAGGAAGAAACTGACCTTCAGAGTTAACACATCAAAATAATCAGATGCCCACATATCAGCAAAAAAATTACAAGCCACACTAAGAAACAGGAAGATATGGCTCAGTCAAGGTAAAAAATTAAAACTTCAGAGGAGATACAGGATTTGGAACAACTAATCAAAGAAATTCAAACAAATCTCCTAAATCAATTCAAGGAGCTAAAGGAAAATATTGATATAGAGCTAAAGGTTATTAAGATAGTGTGTGAACATAAAAAAAGATTTAAAACATGTGAACATAAAAAAATTTAAAAAGAAACATAGCAGAAATTATGGGTATGAAAGGCACAGTAATGGAGATTGAATATATACGGAAGGCATACAACAGCAGATTGACAGAAGAGTGAACTAGAAGACAGAACAATTGAAATTATATAGTGTCCGGCGCTGCCCCGCTCGGTCCCCGGTTCCCGGCCGGCGAGGGGAAACAGGGAAGGAGAGAGAGAGATGCAGACTGCGCGAACTAACCTGGTCATGAATCACGACTCGAACCACACGGCAGTTGTGAAAGCAAGCCCTTTACTACAGCTAGATGAACATTCTGTGTTACTGGTTCCCACACGGGGCACGGCGCCTCGTGGGAGAGCAGCCTCGATGTGGCCGTCAGGCACGGCTCCTTGTGGGCTGTCTCACCCTACCCCGTCCGGGTAAGACCTTTTATACACAATTAACAACCAATAAGCTTCTAGGCTAGTATCGCGTATACAGGATTTCGATTGGTAGGAGCGGGTGGCGGATACATGCGTCACTATGCGGAAACAGGATGCAGGCGCCATCTTGGCTCACTCGATGGGCGGGGGTAACTCTAGAGCAGGCTGCAGCGCATACGCTAGGCCCGATTCGGGAGGCGGCTTTCCACATCTCCCCCTTTCTTATTTATTTTTGACCCAGTGTCTCCAGTGATGAGCGTGCTCCCGTGAACCCAAATGGTTCACAACCTCTTTGGTGCTTTGGGGAGTCTGGACTAGGCCTCAGCCATCCAGCGGCGGAGCCTCTAGCACCAACCAGAATGCTCACGTCATATGGAGACCGGAGAGTCCGTAAGCTGGAAGCAACGTGACTCTCCCTGCAGTGCTTTGCCTGGCAACTGGGGAACAACGACGGGGGCAGGAACAGCAGTAACCAGAGTCGGGGGTGTCACTAGGTGTCTCTGTGCAATGGCTAGGGTCCAGTCTGGCCACAACTAGGACTCTGCCCTAGAGACCCACCTGAGACAAAATTATGACTACTGGTGTCGCCTTTTACACCCGAGAAACAGCCATGCGATTCGCTACAAATTTTGCTCCAAAGCGCCCCACCTGAGGCGACCAGGAAGGGGTATGGTTAATAAATCGGTCACTATCGGGGGTAACAGAGGTGGGAGTCATAGCCATCATAGTGGTAACACGCAATTGCTGCTGCGCTTGAAACAGGCGTTCTAGCAAACATTTAACAACGACTAATCCCACCAATAATCCCACTGCAATGAGGATCCAATTAGTTAAATTGGGCCAAGAGAACCAGGAAGAAACACTGTGCAATAGTTTCTGTAGAACCTCGCCTAACCCGGAGAGATCGACTTTAACGGGTTTTAACTTGATCCCCCCAATTGTGTCTAAACTAGATTCCACCTGTTGGGAGAGATTAACAAATTCAGGAAAATATGACCTTTTCAGCCAATCAGAGACTCTGGAAATGCTTCCGGTCACGTTGGCCCTGACAGGAGTGACACAGAGTTTAACCGTAAGCCACCGGGTGTCACATGTTTGCTGAAGCACTCTCCAGAGTCCATCTATTTCCAGTCCAAGTTCATCTATCTCCGCTTGGAGTTTCTGAATGGCCTGGAAATTTAAGTTCAGCATCTGATTGTGGCGGCGTAGCACGTCTCGGGTAAGGTTGACCAAGCCATTTACCGTTTCCATCGTTATGGCGAGCTGCCGATCTGTCCATGCTTGTAGCACAGCCTGCCCGATCGTTGGGACAAACAAAGAGGAAGCTACACTGGCAGCATTCGATAGCCATTCTTTTATGCCTCTTGGACGCCTAGACTTAGAGAAGGGGATATTGTTAAGTGAAACAACTTGAGAAACAGGGCCAACCCAGTCGGTTGCCTTGACGGGGAGCCAGACATAACTTGGGCGATACACTAGGATAGCGGGGCGGCGAGGCATCCGGGTCTTTGGAACGGTTGCAGACTGTAGGAGCAAACCCCGGAAGGAAAAGGCACCTTTGAGTCTCCTTTTTACTCAAGATCCCTTCACAAGACTGGCGGCTCTTCCCTGTAACGTTAAGAAATTCAAGCAAGACTCCCTTACTTAACTCGCCATTACCAGTTTCACAAGTAGCATTCGCCGCAACTGTGGTGTTGACAACCTTGACAGAGAGGTTAGCAAAAGAGAGGATCAGTGTGTCATTGGTGAGGGGGAAGGACTCGTTGAAGCTTGTGGAGGGTCAGAAGGCAGGTGGTGGAGACCTAGAGACAGGGTACGAGTGAAAAACACAGGAGAGGCGGGAGACCCAGCAGAGAATGGGGCCAGGGTCGGGGGATGATGCCACAGGCCCCAAAGACCACTCTCCTGCGCTACCACAGTTCCACTAAAAAGAAAAAGGCAGATTAGAAGGATTGCTATAGGAGAGCAAAGAACAGAGTTACCGATCCTCTTTTTGGGCAACCGCGGGGTGGTCAGTCCTACTATTATCGTCTTGTCGGTCGTCGCCATCATCAGCAGGGTCGGAGGCTTGGTCTAATGGTTCAGGTTGTATATTCGTTGGCGTTTCTGACAGCTGTTCCTTGGCTTCTTCAGGTGATGTCACGGTTCTCACCAGTCTTTCCGGAACCCACACTGGTTGACGTCCTGGTTCCTGGGGAAAAACACAAACAGAGCCTCTGGCCCAGCTGAGCACCGGGTCAGGGCCTTTCCACTGCCCCGACAGGACATCCTTCCAACGGACTAGACCTCTATGCGGAGGACTCGGGGTGGTGTGTTGCAGGGCAGGTGTCATTCCTTGTGAATTTTCGTTTAAAAAATTATATGTGAGCAAGGCTACAGACAGTCGAGCTTTTGGGGACAGGCCGTGGCCTATACCCTCTTTCTGTTTTTTAAGCAAGTCTTTGAGAGATCTGTGCGCTCTTTCAATGATTCCTTGCCCCTGAGGGTTATAGGGGATGCCATGTTTTAATTGGACATCCATGTTGTCACAAAATTTTTGGAAGGATTTACTAGTGTAGGCAGGCCCGTTATCGGTCTTTAACGTCTTTGGCTTACCCCAAGCTGCCCATGCAGCAAGGCAGTGTGCAATGACGTGGGAGACTCTTTCTCCTGGTTCAGCAGAGGCAAATAAAACTTGGGAGCATGTGTCCACCGACACATGTAAGTACTTGATCTTACCATACTCTGAATGATGAGTGACATCCATCTGCCAAGTATCCCCTGGGGTGAGACCCCTAGGGTTGACCCCAACCGAGGGGACTGCTCTCTGCTCTGCACAATTGTTGCAGGCTCGGACAATATCTCGAGCAGCTGCACGTGGTATGCTGAACCGCTTAGCTAGGGTACCTGCATTGATGTGAAACTTGGCATGGAATTCTCGGGCTTGTTGATACGGTACCAGCGTCGGAAAGATGTGCAGCTGTCGAGTGGCTACATCTGCGCTATGGTTCCCCTGGGCCATAGGGCCAGGCAAACCTGTGTGGGCTCTAATATGGGTTATGTAAAAAGGGTGTTGCCTGGTCCATATAACCTCCTGTAGTTTGGCAAAGAACGTCCTTACTGTAGAGGAATGTTTAACAATGCCCACCGTTTCTAAAATTTGTACAGAGTTCACAACATAAGCAGAATCCGAGACGACATTTAAGGGCTCGGAAAGGCTTTCCAGGACTGCAATGATAACCTGCAGTTCTACCCATTGAGGCTTTTGTGGTTGGAAGAGCACTGTTTTAGGAGTGTCCCCCTCCACACAATACGCCCCTGTTCCAGAGCTGGAGCCGTCCGTGTATACGGTGGGGGCGCCTGCTAGTGGCCTAGGAGAGGTTACTTTGGGAAAAATCACTGGGTGCCGGGTGACAAACTGCAAGAGAGGAGCCTTAGGGAACTGATTGTTAATGGGACCAAGAAATGTACACCGGAGAATGGCCCATTGATCTATGCATCCGGTGAGTATCTCAAGCTGCTGGGAAGAATAAGGCACCCTGAGATTTTTGGGCTGCTGACCGAAATGCTGCACAGCCCTTTTAATGCATTCTAGGGCCAAGTCTGCAACCGCTGTAGGATAGTGCTCTAGGACTTTTTTGGGGGAAACTCCAGGGTGGACCCAGAGCAGCGGCCCCCGCTGCCACAGTACCGCAGTGGGCTGTAATTCTGTCGGCAGCACGCAGGCTTCAAAAGGCTCATCAGGGTCTATTCTCTTCAATGCAGCGCCACTGAGCGCCTGTTCCACCTGGCATAGTGCTCGCCTTGCCTCTGGAGTGAAGCTTCGAGGTGAGTTTATATTAGAATCCCCCTTCAACAGGTCGAACAAAGGTGTTAGTTTGACATTGGGTATTTTTAGGTATGGACGGATCCAATTGATATCCCCCATGAGTTTTTGTAGATCATTGAGAGTGTGTATATTGTCTAGCCTGAGAGACACCTTTTGGGGGGAAACATGAGTGGGTGCGACTTTCGCCCCCAGGAAAGTGGTAATGTCAGTCATTTGGATTTTTTCAGGGGCAATCTCTAGGTTAGCTTCTCTAAGACTAAGGACTAAATGTGACAAAACTGTTTTAAGAAGATCTGTGTCTCTATGGGCTAAGAGAATGTCATCCATATAATGGATGATTTTCACTTGAGGGAACTGCTGCCGAGTGCTAGCTAGCTTCGCAGCGACATACAGCTGGCACATGGTAGGACTATTAGCCATGCCTTGGGGCAGGACTGTCCATTCAAAGCGTTGACAGGGCTCCTCTTGATTACTAGAGGGCACAGTAAAGGCAAACTTAGGAGTGTCTTCAGGGTGGAGCGGAATAGAAAAGAAGCAATCTTTCAGATCTATGATGAAAATCGACCAGTGCTCCGGTAATGCCGAGAGGAGGGGCAGTCCCATCTGAACGGGCCCTAAAGGCTCCATGCAATCGTTAATAGCTCTTAGATCATGTAGCAGTCTCCATTTACCAGATTTCTTTTTATTACGAATATAGGGGTGTTCCACGGTGACGTGGAAGGGGCGATATGGCCCTTTTCTAGTTGTTCTGATACTAGGGCGTGCAACGCTGCAAGTTTTTCCTGTGGCAAGGGCCACTGAGGCACCCACACCGGAGCCTCGGTTTTCCATTTTAGTTTTATAGGTGTGGGTGGGAATCTCTCCTCAGTGGCCCCTATGAAAAACCCAAGCCTCGTCTGTCAGACTTGGGGGCAGCTTGTATAGGCTCCGCACGTCCGTGCAGTGAAGCTCCTAAACCCTTGCCGGGGGTATACCCCATTTCTTTTAGCAGTCGCTTAGAGGTTGGGGAGTAGCCGCTAATTAAAGTAACGTCCATTTGGGTCAGAATGTCTCTTCCCCACAAAGACACAGGCAGGGCTAATACATAAGGCTGGAAACTGCCTTGGTGTCCTTCTTCATCGGCCCAATGAAGGGCAGCTGCACTGAGCATGGGCGCTGAAATTTGGCCTATTCCTCTAATGGGCTCTTCCGCCCTGCTCGTTGGCCAGGTGGGGGGCCATTCTTGTTGTCTTATGATAGACCGATCGGCCCCTGTATCGAGCAGGCCCAAGAAAGATCTGCCTTGCACCTTAATGGTTAGCATAGGTCGAGACTCCAGGGACATATGGAGTCCCTCAAAAATCGCTCCACTGGATCCGAACCCTTTTTCCCCTCTCTGTCTGATTCTGCTTGGAAAGACTGCATGTAAGCTGGGTAAGAGCAGGAGCTGCGCCAGCTTATCACCTTCTGCAATGACTAAGGTGCCCCGCTGAGATTGAACCATAACTTGGGCACGGCCTGTGAAATCTGAATCTACAAGTCCTGGTATAACTGTTAATCCTTTCAGGGCCGTGGATGCTCTTCCCAATATGAGCCCTACAGTACCAGCCGGTAAGGGCCCCTTGAAGGAGGTCCCTACTAACTGGACACCCATGGAGGGGGTTAGTACGAGTCTGGAGGTGGCACAGAGGTCCAGTCCTGCTGAGCCGGGGGACGCACGAATTTGATCGGATCCTGTGTTGTCGAATGGCATGCAAGGGGGTCCGTCGAAAGGGCGGACCCCCTCTTCCCGTTTTTTGGAATCTGCTCGGGGCGGCCAGAGAGGCGTCTACCCTGCGCATCGAAAACCGATTTACAGTCTTCTGCGCGGTGGGGGCCTTTGTGGCAACGGCCACACGGCCTGGTTGCTGCACCTGGTTCGCCAAACCGTTGAGTGGCAGGGGGTTGACGTCTATTGGGACAATCTCTCTTAAAGTGCCCTGATTGGCCACAGCCATAGCACCCGTTAGACTTTGCCCCTAAGGTTCTCGGGCTTTTTGTAGCCACCTGTAGGGAGCTGGCTAGCATGGCAGCTAGACCTGCATTAGTTAAAGGGCTGCCAGCATCTCTACAGAGCCTGACCCACTCTGTCAAATTTTTTGCTCTGTTTTGTGCCAGGATAACTTTGCACTCCTTGTTGCACTGCTCAAAAATCATTTGCTTAACCACAGTCTCTGCTACTCCTGGATCTGAGAAGATTCTCTCAGCTGCGGTTTGCATCCTGGCTACAAAATCCGCAAATGGTTCTGTGGGGCCTTGGTGTATATTGCTGAGTGAGGCCTGAGCCTCTCCCTCACCTGTTAGCTTTTTCCAGGCACCCACAAAACAGCGGAAGATCTGGGCATAGACCTCTTGTGGGAAACCCGTTTGGTTCTGGGCATGGGCGCCTCTCCCCAACAGCATGTCAGCATTCCACCCGCCACGTCTCCCCGCCGCATTCCTTGCGGCCTGCTCTTCAGCTAACTCCTCAAACCATGCTTTCCAATCTATGAATCGGCCTGACGGCAAGCAAGCACGGGCTAGCTGAAAAATATCTGCGGGTGTATGATTTAGAGCAGAGAGGTTCTCGATCATGTTCAAGGTATAAGGGGCATTGGGGCCATACTGATGGACGGCCTGCCTCAATTCCCTCAATAGTTTGTAATCATATGATTCGTGCCGATTGCCACCTTGGGGATTGATAATAACCGGGTACATTTCTGAGACTGGCTGCGGCTCAAGTGGCTGGTAGCCACCCAGCATGCCAAAAGGTCTAAATGTTGTGAAAGGGTTCCATCTCCAGAAATGTCTCCCACCACTACCTAATGGCAAAGGGTCCTGAGGGCCTGTATACTCGGGCGGGGGGTACGGCAAAGGTTGCCCCTCCCCTGACCGACCCATCGGGGTTTCCGGGTCTGGCAGCAAAGGATAATTACATTTACTGGGCATGGCCACTAGAGGGAGCTCTCGGCAAGGTCCTTTGGTGGGACCGCCCAAGGCGTCAGTTGGGAGCTGGGGTGTCCCTGGGGGTGCAGCGGTAGACATTGGCGGGGCGGAAGGCCGCACGGGTGTGGCGGGAGGCTCCTCCCACTCAATTAGCGGGGATGCTTCCGCCTTCTCGTCAGTATCGCTATCTGACTCTGAGTCAGAGTCACTGGACTCCGGCGGTTTGCCCTTACAGGAGCCGTCCGCTGACGAAACTGACTGGGTTTCTTGGAGCGCGCACCGTGCTTCTTGCAAGACAGAGGACGGGCTTAGGCCGGTAGCCGATTCTAGTTCAAGGACCGCACGGACGGTCTCCCATATGGGTACTAGAATCGGGTCCATACACACGCCCGTCTGGCGCGCTCGGTCTATGTCGCGACCGAGCTTCATCCAAGAGGGTAGGCTAAGGCTGCCGGTGCAGGCAAACCAAGGGGCAAAAGTATCAACATCATCAAGAAAACGCTGAAGGGAGCTTTTCCTGACCGAGATACCCCGTTGTTTCAAAAGGTTCTTTAAGGGAGCTAAGAGAGGTGAACTTCCGGACTGCCCCATGATTGCAGTCGGCACTATACTTCAGTCACTCGGAGAGCTCTTCCGAGTCCCCCGGGGTCACCTGAAAACCCACGGGCCCTAACTATCATGTAATAAGACGCACTCACCTTCTCGCGTTGATCAGGCGCGGGAAGTCCGCCGTAAGCTCGACGCGCAGCGCTGCTCTCCTCACAGAGGGACCGTCGAGAGCGAGGCAGGAGGAGGAGCTTCCCCGTACGGGCCACCACTTGTCCGGCGCTGCCCCGCTCGGTCCCCGGTTCCCGGCCGGCGAGGGGAAACAGGGAAGGAGAGAGAGAGATGCAGACTGCGCGAACTAACCTGGTCATGAATCACGACTCGAACCACACGGCAGTTGTGAAAGCAAGCCCTTTACTACAGCTAGATGAACATTCTGTGTTACTGGTTCCCACACGGGGCACGGCGCCTCGTGGGAGAGCAGCCTCGATGTGGCCGTCAGGCACGGCTCCTTGTGGGCTGTCTCACCCTACCCCGTCCGGGTAAGACCTTTTATACACAATTAACAACCAATAAGCTTCTAGGCTAGTATCGCGTATACAGGATTTCGATTGGTAGGAGCGGGTGGCGGATACATGCGTCACTATGCGGAAACAGGATGCAGGCGCCATCTTGGCTCACTCGATGGGCGGGGGTAACTCTAGAGCAGGCTGCAGCGCATACGCTAGGCCCGATTCGGGAGGCGGCTTTCCACAATATAGTCAGAAGAACAGATAGAAAAAAGATTAAAACAAATTGAACAGTGTCTCAGGAATTTGACAGCATGAAGCTTACAAACAATAAGCATCATGAGAGACCCAGAAGAAGAGAAGGGGAAAAGGTCAAAAAGAATATTTGAGGAAATAATGACAAAAAATTTCCTAAGCCATATGAAACACATAAATGTACATGTCCAAGAAGCACAATGTACACCAAACAGGATAAGTCCTAATAGACCTACCATGAGACGTATACTAATCAGAATGTCAAATGCCAAAGATAAAGAGGGAATTCTGAAAGCAGCAATAGAAAAGTTATTCATCACATACAGGGTATCCTCAATAACACTAAGTGCCAATTTCTCGTTAGAAACCATGGAGATAAGAAGGCAATGGTATGATATATTTAAAGTACTGAAAGAGAAAAACTGCCAGCCCCAAATTCTTTATCTGGCAAAACTGTCCTTCAGAACTGAGGGAGAGTTTTAAATATTCACAGATAAACAAAAACTGAGAGAGTTCATCAAAAAAGTACCTGCCCTAAAAATTAGTAAAGGGAGTTCTGGAGGTTGAAAGGAAAAGACAGGAGAGAGTGGCTTGGAGTAGTGTGAAGAAATGAAGATCTTCTGTAAATGTAACTAAAAGGGTAAATGCAAAATTCAGTAGTACTGAATCCTCAATGTACAGCTCTACACTTTAATTCCTATAAGATTCCGTATACAACTGAACAAGAAAAAGGCATATTTCCTGATAATGGACATGCAAAATATAAAGAGGTAATATGGAACAAAAACAACATAAACAGGAGAAACAGGAATATTGGAGCAAGAACATGTGTGCTACTGAAGCTAACTTATTATCATCTTTTCAAGTTAGTAGATTATAGACGTAGATTGTGTGATACAGACCCCAAAGCTAACTTATTATTCTTTTCAAATTAGTAGATTATAAATGTAGGTTGTGTAATACAAACCCCAGGGTAACCAAAAAGAAAGTACTATTTAAATAGAAAGAGAAATGTGAAAAGGATTAGTCAGATACATCACCAAAGATCAATTATACAGAAGAGTTGCAATAAAGGAATAGAGAGACGAAAAAATGTATGACACACAAAAAAACAAAGGATAAAATGGCTGAAGTAAGTACTGCCTTTACACTATTAATACAGAATGTTAATGGATTAAACTCCCCAGTCAAAAGGCAAAGATTTAGAGAATGGACAGAAAAGCATGATTGAACTATTTGTTGTTTACAGGAGACTCCCCTTGGACCCAGAGACACAAACAGGTTGAAAATGAAACTATGGAAAAAGATACTCCATTTAAATAGTAACCAAAAAAAGAGCCTGGATAGCTAGGCTGTACTAATATCAGACAAAATAGACTTTAAGTCAGAAGCTGTTACAAGAGACAAAGAAGGACACTATATATTAATATAAGGGTAACAAACCACCAAGAAGAAATAACAATCATAAATATTTATGTACCCAACCTTGGTGCCCCAAAATACATGAGGCAAATACTGGCAAAACTGAAGGGACAGACAGACATCTCTACAATGATAGTTAACTTCAATACATCACTCTCATCAGTAGATAAAACATCTAGCTGGAAGATCAATAAGGAAAAGGAGAATTTGAATAATATGATAAATGAACTAGACCTAACAGACATATATGGAACATTGCACCCTCAAACAGTAGGATATACATTCTTCTCAAGTGCACATGGATCATTCTCCAGGATAGATGACATGTTGGGTCACAAAATATGTCTCAACAAATTTAAAAAGATTGAAGTTATGCAAAACATCTCTGACAGCGATGGAATGAGACTGGAAATCAATAACAGGCAGAGAACTGGAAAATCCACAAATACGTGGAAGTTAAATAACACTCTTAAACAATCCACAGGCCAAAGAAGAAATTGCAAGGTAGTCAGTAAATTTCTTGAGATGAATGAAAACAAGAACACAACATATCAAAACAAGTGTGATGCAGCAAAGACAGTGCTGAGAAGGGAATTTGTAGCCCTAAACACTTACATTAAAACAGAAGAAAGAACTAAAATCAAAGGCAAACTACACACCTGGAAAAACTAGAAAAAGAACAGCAAACAGAAGGAAGCAAGCAGAAGGAAGGTAATAACAAAGATTAAGCAGAAACAAGTGAAATAGGATATAAAGAAACAATAGAGAGTATTAACAAAACCAAAAGTTGGTTCTTTGAGAAGGTCAATAAAATTGGCAAACCCTTTGCTAGGTTGACAAAAAAAAAAAAAAAAGAGAGAAAAGATGCAAATAAATAAAATCAAAGTTGAGAGTGGGACGTTACTGTTGACCCCACAGAAATAAAATGGGTCATAAGAGGACACTATGAACAGCTACATGCCAAGAAATTAGGCAACCTAGATGAAAAGGACAAGTTCCTACAGATATGCAAACAACCTACACTGACTGTGCCGGTTTGAGTGTATTGTGTCCCCCAAATGCCATTATCTTTGTGGTCTTGTGTGGGGCAGGCGTTTCGGTGCTGGTTAGATTTGCTTGGAATGTGCCCCACTCAGCTGTGGGTAATGATCATTTCGATGAGATGTTCCCATGGAGGCGTGACCCCACCCATTCGGGGTGGGCCTTGATTGGTGGAGCTATATAAATGAGCTGACTCAAAGAGAGAAAAGAGAGTGCAGCTGGGAGTGATGTTTTGAAGAGGAGCAAGCTTGCTAGAGAGGAACGTCCTGGGAGAAAGCCGTTTTGAGGCCGGAGCTTTGGAGCAGATGCCAGCTGCCTTCCTAGCTAACAGAGGTTTTCCGGAGGCCATTGGCCATCCTCCGGTGAGGGTACCCGATTGCTGATGTGTTGCCTTGGACGCTTTGTGGCCTTAAGACTGTAACTGTGTAGCGAAATAAATCCCCGTTTTATAAAAGCCAATCCATCTCTGGTGTTTTGCATTCTGCAGCATTAGCAAACTAAGACAGATTTTGGTACCAGAGAAGTGAGGTGCTTTTGCTGCTGTGTTTGCAAATACCAAACATGTTGGAACGGCTTTTCAAATGGATAAGGGGAAGACTCTGGAAGAATTGTGAGGAGCTTGATAGAAAAGGCCAAAACTGCTTTAAAGAGACTGTTTGTGGAAATATGGACTCTAAAGATACTTCTGATGAGGACTTGAGCAGAAATGATGAATGTGTTGTTGCAAACTGGAAGAAAGGTGATCCTTGTTTTAAAGTGGCACAAAATTTGGCAAAATTGAGTCCTGGTCTCAGATGGAAGGAAGAATCTGGAAGCAACGACCTGGAATACTTAGCTGAGGAGATCTCCAGACTACGTGTGGAGGACGTATCCTGGCTTCTCCTTGCAGCTTATAGTAAAATGCGAGCAGAGAGAGATAAACTTAGAACTGAACTCTTGGGTTCAAAGAAACCAGAAGTTGATGGCTTGGAAAATTACGGGCTTCCAGTGGGTAGAATCCCAGAAGCTACAGCCCAACCTGAGGACAAGCCAAGATTGGATAAGGAGTTAAGCAGAAAGGATTTGTGGAAACTCCTATTGTCTGATGGCTTTGACCCCTGCATGCTTCATGCAAAGCCAACAGAATTTTTGCGCGATCTTTATAGACGGAGCCATTGCCGGTCTGGACTGGAGGAGACAGACAAGGAAAAAATTAAAGGAAAAATCTCTTCAAAGACAGAGCCATGGAGGTTGAGGTCTGGAGTCAAGAGGTTTAGGGCTGGGAGAGCAGAGCAGCCCACATGCATGGAAAGGGTGTGTTTGCCCTGGAGGTCGAGGACGGGCTTTCCGCCTCGATGCTCTGGAAGAGTTTTGCCACCTCAGGTCCCAAAGAGGGTGGAGCACATTTCCAGGGAATTGGGGAGAGCCTGGCTGCCACCACACTGTTCTGAAGGGGTTGAGCGTGTGACCCGGAGATGGAAGGGAATCCGGGAGCTGCCCCGATGTTTGAGGAGGGTGGGGCCGAGAAGGTGGTCTCCCCAATGTGTGGAAATGTTGGAGCACTCACCTAAGTGTTTGGAGAGGAACGGGCTGCCAAAAAGGCCCTTGGGAAGGGTTAGGCTCCCACTCTCTCAAGCCCCAAGGATGCAACATTGTTCTGTAAATGACTCTCGGACTTTGAAATCTAATGGACTTTGTCCTGTGGGTTTTAGGAACTGTTTTGCTCCTGTTAACCCTGTTTTCTTTACTGTTTCTCCTTATGGCAATGGAAATGTTTATCCTATGAATGTCTCTCCTTTGTATACTGGAAGCACATAACTTGTTCTAGGTTCACAGATCCACAGCTAGAGGGGAATTATGCCTTAGAACTGACCAAGCCTAAACTGATTTTGATGGGATTTTGTACTTAACTTTTGTTACTGAAATGATTTAAGTTTTTGTGATATTGTGATGAAATGAATATATTTTGTATTTGGAAAGATAATGTCATTTTGGGGTTCAGGGGGTGGAATGTGCCGGTTTGAGTGTATTGTGTCCCCCAAATGCCATTATCTTTGTGGTCTTGTGTGGGGCAGGCGTTTCGGTGCTGGTTAGATTTGCTTGGAATGTGCCCCACTCAGCTGTGGGTAATGATCATTTCGATGAGATGTTCCCATGGAGGCGTGACCCCACCCATTCGGGGTGGGCCTTGATTGGTGGAGCTATATAAATGAGCTGACTCAAAGAGAGAAAAGAGAGTGCAGCTGGGAGTGATGTTTTGAAGAGGAGCAAGCTTGCTAGAGAGGAACGTCCTGGGAGAAAGCCGTTTTGAGGCCGGAGCTTTGGAGCAGATGCCAGCTGCCTTCCTAGCTAACAGAGGTTTTCCGGAGGCCATTGGCCATCCTCCGGTGAGGGTACCCGATTGCTGATGTGTTGCCTTGGACGCTTTGTGGCCTTAAGACTGTAACTGTGTAGCGAAATAAATCCCCGTTTTATAAAAGCCAATCCATCTCTGGTGTTTTGCATTCTGCAGCATTAGCAAACTAAGACACTGACTCTAGAATAGGAGATCTCAACAAACTAATTACAAGCAGAGACTTAATCAGTTATCAAAAACCTCACAATAAAGAAAAGCCCAGGACCAGATGGCTCTATGGGTGAGTTCTGCTGAACACTCTAAGAAGAATTAATACCAATCCTGTTCAGACTCTTCCAAAAATTTGAAAAGGGAACACTACTTGATGCTACATGGCCAACATCACCCTATACCAAAGCTAGATAAAGATACTACAAGAAAAGAAAATCACATATACATGTAATTTTTTCTATAAATCTATGTATATAGATATCTATCATTATTCTAATGTATATAGATGCAAAAGTTCTCAGTAAAATACTTGCTATTCGAATCGAACAGCTCATTAAAAACCTTATACACCATAATCAAGTAGGTTTTCCAGTTGTTCAGGGGTGGTTCAACATAAGAAAATTAATTAATGTAATACACCACATTAACCAAATGAAGGGGAGAAAAAACACATGATCCTCTCAATTGATGCAGAAAATTCATTTGACAAAAACCAACATCCTCTCTTGATAAAACACTTAGAAAAATAGGAATGGAAGGAAATTTTCTAAGCATGATACAGGAACATCTGAAAAAAACCCACAGCTAAACATCATACTTAATAGTGAAAAACTGATAGCTTTCCCTGTAACATCTGGAACAAGACAAGGATGCCCACTGTCACCACTGTTATTCAACATTGTACTGGAAGTTCTAGCCAAAGCAAGAAAAATAAATAAAAGGCATCCAGATTGGAAAGAGGGAAATAAAATTTCCACTATTTGCAGATGACATGTACCCCATATGTAGGAAGTCCCAGAAAATCTACAACAAAGCTTCTAGAGCTAATAAATGAATTCATCAAAGTGGCAGGATAAATTCGTACAGATACTCAACCTATGTGAACACCCCCAAAATCAGTAGTGTCTCTTTACAGTAGTAATGAGCAATCTGAAGAGGAAATCAAGAAAAAAAATTCTATTTAAAATAGCAACTAAAAAGAATCAGATATCTTGGAATAAATTTAACCAGGGATGTTAAATTTAAAAGAAATCAAAGAAGATCTAAATAAATGGAAAGACATTCCATGTTCATGGATTGGAAGACTAAATATTGTTAAGATGTTAATTCCACCCAAAATGATTTACTGATTCAACACAGTCCCAATCAAAATTCCAACAACCTACATTGCAGAAATGGAAAAGCCAATTATCATATTTATTTGGAAGGTTAAGTTTCCCTGAATAGTAAAACAATAGAAAAAGAAGAATGCAGGAGGACTCAAACTTCCTCAGTTTCAAGCTTATTACACAGCTACTATGGTCAAAACAGCATGGTTCTGGCACTATAATAGCTATATAGACAAATTGTATTGAATTGAGGGTTCAGAAATAGACCCTCAGATTATTAGCCAATTGACTTTTGACAAAACTGCCAAGTCTACTCAATTGGGAAAGTATAGTCTCCAATGAATGGTGCTGTGAGAACAGGATATCGATAAGCAAAGTAATGAAGGAGCACCGCTATCTCACACCATATACAAAAATTAACTCAAAATGGATCAAAGACCTGAAGAACCAGGACTATAAAACTCCTGTAAGAATATGTTGGGATACATCTTCAGGATCTTGTGTCAGACAAAGGTTTCTTAGACTTTATACCGAGTGCAAGCAACAAAAGAAAAAATAGGTAACTGAGACCTCATCAAAATTAAACTCTTATATGCATCAAAGGAATTTATCACAAAAGTGAAAAGAAAACCTACTCAATGGAAGAAAATATTTGGAAACCACATATCTAATACAGGTTTAATATCCAGAATATATAAAAATATCCTACAAACTCAACAATAAAAAGATAACCCAATTTAAAAATGGGTAGAAAACTTGAATACATACTTGTCCAAAGATTTCTACAAAGAGGGTATACAAACAACAAAAAAAAGAAAAAGAAAAGAAAAAGCAAATGGAAAGATGTTCAACATCCTTAACCTTTAGGGAAATGCAAATCAATGAGATACCATTTCACACCCACTAGAATGCTACTATGAAACAGAAAATTGCAAGTGTTGGAGAGGATTTGGAGAAATAGGAACACTCATTCATTGCTGTTGGCAATGTAAAATGGTACAGCCACTCTGGAAGACAGTTTGGTATTTCCTCGGAAAACTAAGTGTAGAATTACCATATAACCCAGAAGTCCTTCTACTAGGTATATGCCCAGAAGAATTGAAATGAGATATTTGCTCACTGTTGTTCATAGTGGCAGTATTCATAATTGCTAGAAGTTGGAAGCAGCCCAAGTATACATCAGCCGATGAGTGAATCCGCAAAATGTGTTACATTTATACAATACCATATTATTCAGCCATTGTAAGGAATGAAGTTCTGGTTCATGCAACAACATGGACGAATCTTGGCGACATTATGTTGAGTGAAATAAGCCAGACACAAAAGGACAAATATTGTGTCATCTCACTGATATGAAATAATTAGAATAAGCAAACTCATTGAGTTAGAATCTAGAATACAGGTTGCCAAGGGCTGGGTTGAGGGTAAGGAATGGGGAGTTTCTGCCTAATTTGTATAGAATTTCTATTTAAGCTGATTATAAAGCTTTGGAAATGGGTGGTGATGATGGTAGCACAGCTTTGTAAGTATAATTGACAGAACTGAGTTATTTATGTGAATGTAGTTAAAAGGGGAAGTTTTGGGTCATATATATGGTACTAAGATAAAAATTAAAAGATAAAAACATAAGTCTGTGCACAACAGTGAACCTTATTGTAAACTGGACTATAGTTAATGGTATAATTGTAAAAATGTTCTTTCATAAATTGTAACAAATGTACCATTAATGCAAGGTATTAATAATAGGGTGTTGTATGAGAAAAAATACACCCTAGTGAAAGCTGGATTATGGTTAATACCACAATTATAATAACCTTGCATCAGTTGTAACAAAGGTACCACATTAATGCAGAGTATTGATAATGGGGGGGGCAGTATATGGGAACTCTTTATTTTTTACATGGTTTTTCTGTAAACCTACAACTTCTCTAATTAAAAAAAAAGTAACAAAAAAAAATGAACTCTAACTCTGGAGTCGACTACTAGGGTTTGAATCCTTTCTCTTACTAGTTTTGTGATCTCAGGGCAGTTTTTTAACTGCTTTATGCCTCCATTTGTTCATCTACAATATGTACATATCACTATACTTTACCTAATAGGATTTTCAATCAATAGTTAATGTTCCAAGCCACCTTGTGCCTGAGACCAAAGAACATGCTAGGCATGGAAGTGGACATGGATTTAATTGGGACTTACAAACAGGAGATGGTCCCCTGATGATAGCTGGCCAAGGAAAGTGAACCACACAAAAAAGAGGGTGGGGAGTGCCAAAAGGGTGGCTTATAAAGACTTAGGTCCATAAGGTGTGACAACTGAGTTTCAGCAGGGTCTCTGTGAGATTTGGGTATTAACAGTGATTAGAGGAGGGGAGTTTTAGTGCTTTGATGGTACATTTTTTTCACCCCTGAGGGGGTTTGTTGACCTTTAACATCAGGTAGGCAGCCGCATGCAGTGACTTGCTCCCAAAATGGAAGAGGGAGGTGGGGCCCTGGGTCCTCACAGTTAAATATGTAAAGCCTAGAGCAGTGCTTAGCACATAGGAAATATTCAATAAATGTTATTATCAATATTAAACATCCATGGTTCCTTAAATTGTTCTTCATATAACAGTTTTAAATATTCTTTCCATACTTAATATACAGTTTACTCATTAATGGAAGCAGTCTGATGCCTTGTAGGAAAACCTTTAATTATCTTTCCCTATCTTTTCTCTTCTGTACAGTCCCACTATGCACTCTCTTTCCAAACCAGATCACAATGACTTTTGTATTTGTATGTTTATATATATGTGTATAAATATAGATATAAGTAAATGTATAAATGTATATAAGCACACATAGTTGTGTACCTTCATTCACTCATTCTTTTTTATGTTTTTTACTGTAGAATATAACATATGTACCTTTCCAAGTGAAATTTAACAAGTAGAGAACAAATTTCAAAGAATACTGTAGGTTACAGTTCCACAGTTTCAGTTATTTCCTTACTGTGAAATGTAACATATATTTAAGAGAGGTATTATCTTTCAGAGTATGCTTTAACAAGTAGTTATATGGGAAATTTCCAAAGTTGTTATAAGTTATAGACCATAGTTTTTGTTATTTTCTTATTGTGAAATATAACATATATACAAAAAGGTATGATAGCTTTCAGATTACAATTTAACAAGTAACTATAGAACAAATTTCAAAAGATGCTATGTGTTCGTTACACCATTTCAGTTCTTTACTTCTAGCTATTCTAGTATCCCAGCAACTAAGAAAAAGAAAATTATATAAAGAGTCAGTATTCATAATCCTTTTCCATCTTGTCTGTTGCAACCCCTTCCTCTAGTTTAATCACTTGCCCATTCTTCAGGGATGTCTAGGCAGTGACCACCCTAAGTTGTTCATGTTAAAAAGGGGTGTTGACTTGATGAGAAAAGGGGACACATGTAGTTGATGTTCTTGAAGAGTCTGTTGCCTCTGGGTTTGGGGACTTAGCTGGCATAGGAGTTCTCTGAAGAATTTAAGTTTCTGAAGAATAAACTTAGTGAGTGAAACCTTTATATAGTCTTAGATAGGGATCTAGATATTCTTCAAGGCTTTCGGGACTACTGTTGACTTGGGTTTTTCAAAATGTGCATGATGGTGAATCCTCTCACAGATTGTGACTCTGTTCTTAGCTGTACTTTTAATTGTTATTTAATTTTATATGAAGTTTTATGTATCACGAATGTGCTCAACAAGGTAATAGAATGAAGACACTGACTTGAGATAAGATTTGACTAATTATGAAAAGTAGCGATTTAAATAATCATACTGTGTCTGTGGAATAATAGAGATTTTTATTAGGTCAAGTACATTAGATTTCATTGCATTGCAGGAACAAACACAGTTTTATATTCTTTTAAAAATGGCTTAAAATTTTATTGTTAACTTCCAAGTAAATGGTCTGATATTTCTGTCAAGGTTGGTTGGCAATGTTTTGCCTTTGTTGTAAGCTTGAACTTCCTGGATGGAATGAATTGGAAGCCATATACAGAATTAACATCTCTGGAAGTGCAGAAACTTAAATAAAATCATGTTTAAATGGTTGCTTCTCCAATCTCTGTTTTAAAAAATAGATGGCTTTTCTAGATTCACACTCACATCTGGAAAATGATCTGATGATTCTTTTAATTTTTATAATCTCAAAATTAAAATATGTATTTAAATACAGTACATATTCATTCATTCTTAAGGGGTGTGGTAATTAAAACCATTGGCTTAGAAGGAAAAATATATGGGACTTCGGTGTCCCCCTCCCTTTCCTGTTAGAACCCTGATTTTCTTCACATATCTTCCTTCACTCCACATGTACTATCTCCAGCCTGAAGAGTAGCTTCTCATTGGTCTAAACGTCAACCACTGGGTTCTGTTCTGGCTCCGTGATTTTTTAACATAGGCATGTAATGCAGTTCTGGCCAGTGAGTCATGAGGAGAGATCTGCTGATGGAAATTGAGTTTGGGGTCTCTGGGAGAGGATTCCTTGTTCCTGAAAGAGACTCACATGAAGAGATAGTCTTGTTTTTTCCTTGATTATCGCTGTCTCAATAAGATGCCAAGATGTGATATACTCTCTTGATAACCTGGGGGTTTTGGAGAGTGGACACCATCTGAGGATGGCAGAGTGAAAAGATTGCTGCATCCTTGAAGACATGGTGAGCTGCTAAATTCGCCAGTCTTGGAACCTGCCCTTTCTCTTAATTTCCTTTTAGGCGAGAGAAACTTTCTCATTGTTTTTGCTGCTTTGAGGTGAATTTTTTTACTTTCAGATGACAGTAAACTTAACTGATAAAGAAGCCAAGTTTAATTCTGCTATACCTTGCAAATGGATAAATAGTACTTACCCCACAGAGTTGTTGCAAGGAATAATTGAATTAGTATACGTAAAAGACATTTGGTAGTTATGTAGTATCTAAACAGATTTATAGTTCTGTTACATTACCACAAACAGTATTTGTGGTGGAAAGAATTTGCACACAGTGAGGCTGCCTAACTTTCCTAATACCAATTTATTAATGCTGTGCATATCACTGTACCCTTTAAAGACTATAATCTGTAAAACAGAATTAAATGTTCTTTAAGGTCTCTTCTGATTCTGTAAAAATGAGTGAGTCTAATTATTCTGGGGTTCCTGCCTGAAAGCCCTTGTGTAGATTATGGAAGTAGATGCAAATCAGTAACACCCCCTCCCATTTTTTAATTGATGAAAGTTTAATTTATTAACCAATTAAGTTGGGAGTGCTCTCCATTTCACAGTGGTTCTACTGATCTTACTGCCTTGAGAAATAAGGGAATCTCTGCTGTAAATATGCTTAACTTGCTATGAGTATCAACTCTAATAGCTTTATACAGATTATAGACGTTTGCTTGTTGACCCAGCTTTTAAACTTGTTCTCCTATATCTTATCAGTGATAAGCATGTCAGTTTTCTTTTACACACCATCTCATATTCTGCTATCACTGTTTTTTTTCTGCCATCTCCCCAGTAACAGTATTCCCATACTATTACTTAAGCCCCTAAATGGTCTGCCTTCTCTCCCACTTTCCTTATGTAAAAAATGAGGTGAAAGGAGTTCATTTTTAAAAGGTGCATTCTGGTTCTAACATTCTTTGACTTGTCAACTATTTTATTATCATCAATTCGGACTATGTTATACCCAAAAAAACTTCATTTTGGGTTCCATAGTAGAGTTAAGTTTAGAAACTTCTTAAATCTGAGGATACTAGAAGAAGAATTGCATAAAGGAAAGAAGTAACATTTGAGTAGCCTTTGCATAGCTACACATAATCAGGAAATGAAGGGCTTGGGCAAAATATAGGATATGTACATAAATGTAGATATATATAACTATTTTCAGGGATTTTTTATTTTTTTGAGAGTTGGATAGGAAAAGGAAGAAGCTTATAATTTCAAAATTTTGGGAAACTCACTATTTTCTTACCTCTTTCAGCAGAAATTAAAACTATTATGGAAATTGGTTTATTACTGCAAAAGGACTTACCAACGCAGGCTTGATTAGGAGCATTTGCCAAGTGTGAAACTATACATCTACACTTGTTTTTTTCCAGAAAGTGTAAAATATTATTTAATTACTTTGTGTAGAAAGACAGGTGCTAGGTAATATAAGAATCGTTTGCATAGTTGCTGTTAATTTGAAATCCTTGACAATGTGACAGCATCATTTATCACCCATCATAGCTTTTACAAAAGGCCTGAGGAAAATATTAATGCCAACTATGCCAACATTTTACATTTCTTAGGCACAGAGTGTAATGCTTACAGTTTCTGTTGGAGGAGCGACACCCATTACCACCTCCAGGGAAGGAGTTCTCCTGCATGGAGGACAGCAAAGAAATTTCTAGTCCAATATATGTGTCAAGGTCTCCAGGAAAGAAATCGACTTACATAGGCACTGGATAGAACAATGTTTACTCACACCAAAGCAAGGGCAGCTTCAGTAGGCATCAGTCCTGCATGCCCAGTGGATCTTGCTTTGCAGCTGATTCTGACTTCACAGCCACTACAAGGGGGTGGTCTACATGCATCCTTCTCTTGTGTGCTGTAGGTCAAGAACTCAGCCTCCTCACTGCCAGGAACAGATATAGCAGTAGGGGTGGGCCAGTTACCATAAAACACATATACTTAGCCAAGCAGTCTCCAATGAATGCTTATATCTGCTTGGGGGAAAAGGGAGAAAGAATGTGGCAACAGGCCACTGTCTCCAAGCAGATGAGTTTTATCAGGACACTCCCAAGAAGGGAGTCAGCTCACAGTTATCATCCTGTCCTAGGAGCCAGGCTAACACATTTAACTCCAAGCATAGGGGTTATTTGTGGATCACAGTGAAAGGCGCAGGCCATGCTTGGACTGTCCCTTTCCACATTTTTGGTCCTGGAAATTGAGGGGTAATCACAAAAGGACCCCAGAATGCAGGTTTTTCCATTCAGATGGTAGGTTTTGTTTAGATTTGTGTAGTCCTATATGCCTATCAATGGCACAAGCTTAAAAGACTGATGATGAAGTTGTCTTCCTTTTGAATGGTTGTATCATTGAAGTCCATATTTTCTTGTGCAGTCTTTTCCAGTTCATGTTGGTTCAAACAAGAACTAATCGCAGCTTCAAACGTTTTGAAAATTGCTCTAATCAAAATCATGCAAGAGAATGTCTTCATCTTTCAGTGTCCATAGCTCTGTCATCTATCTTCTGAATTATTTAGCAGTCCAAATCCATCTCATATCCATGAGAAGTATAAGGAACTCTTTGCAGAATATTTAGAAGAAAGTAACTCCCTGGCAAAACTGAGTCTGGGTTGGAATTATATATAGGCAAAAGAGTGACCCTGACTAGGCAGATATGAGGCATTAATTTTTCTGTCACAGTGAAGCCTGAATCATCTTGGCTATAGGATGAGCAGCTTTAATTCATTTTCCATATTGACCAGCTATGGTGTCATTCATTCATCGTTACATTTTAACAGTCCTGTCCCTCCTTAGAGAATACCAAGAGGGTACGTTTGCACAGAAACAGAGTCCCCATTTCACAAACCTCCTTATCCCTACCCTTAATTAAAGTTCAGGGCGATTCTAAAGTTCAGGAAGATTCTAAAGCCCTTCAGACTTCTAGGTATTCAAATGTGGATGAAGTTATGGTATCTGTTTTGTACGAGAACGTCTTGAATTTATTGGGACTGTGAGGTAGGAAGTTGTTAAAATATTAAAATGTGGATGAAGAGCAGGTTGGTTTCAGGACTCATCTGGAAAAGTTTTGGATATTATTTTCCTGGATATTTGAAAAATAGGTTTTTTCCACTTCAATTTTCTGGGATTTTCTACTGTTGGTTTTGGACAGAGGGTGAATGTCCTTCCCCCTGCCACTCCCAATCTCCATGACTACTGAGAAAGTGATAAGTTGTTATGTTTTGGTTTAAGATACCAGATAACCTTTTCCTTCCTTCCTTCCTTCCTTCTTTCCTTCCTTCCTTCTTCTATCTGATCACTTATTATTTCTGCTAGTTAGAGGTTAGTAAAGAATGCAAGACAGTGTTTTCTTTTGAATATTTGATAAACTGTAATTCTCTGCTTTCTCACTCCCTGTCGTCCTCTCTTCTTCCTTCCCTTCCTTCTTTTTTCCTTCCAACACACTGTTTTGAAGCAACTTCTGTATATGCCAGGGGATACTGGCCTTCATGGAGCTTTATTCCTCTTTTCTAGGAAAGAACACCTGAATTTCCAAATGTGATAATACTAGTCGTAGATCTTGAAGTGTGAAGGGGACCAATTATGATAGTTTTATTTATTATCAAAACAGTTCATTGGTGACCCACTTCATTTAACATAACCATAGAAACTTTTAGATGGGTTTTAATAACTGAAGATTTTAATAGCTGTAGAGTTATTTAACTTACCAGTTATTAATAACTTACCAGTTATTTGCATCTCTTCATTCTGCTGGATAAACAGTATTTTTTTAGTGATTCTGGTGAGGCAAATTTGAAATATTTACTTTTTTGGGAGATGGGGTGTTTTTTAATTGAAAAAAATAAGTATTTATTTACAAGAATTATTTACCTTAGAATCATTCTTTAATATCTTTAATGTTGATTTTATAAATGTTAAAAGTCTTTAGATGGTTTTTAAATAAAACTTATCATAAAAGCATTAGTTTTATACTATTTTTTTGTGGATTGAAAAATTATGTACAAATTCTGACCATTTGTTGTTAGGTGTTGAATTTTCTGTGCCTTATATGAAAAATAGAAAATATAAGCATTCTTTGAAATTCTTTAGTGCATGCATGGGCAAGTATTACTTGCCTGTGTCTTAAAATAACTTTTAAATCTTAGAAATTATTAGGTGAAAGGTGGCATTTTGACCAGGGAAAGGAGCAAATAATGCTTGCACTATTTAAAACCAGCCTGGAAGAAAATATGCTATGGCTGGATGAATTAGCACTAAACTTTTCTCCTACTGAGAACTATTAGAAATATGGCTATGGTTTTTTTCTTTTAATATTTTAATCAGAGTAAGCTACTTTCGCTTTTACAAATCAAAAATGTTATTTTTCAAGAAAAACAGTTTATTAGTCAATGTATGTATTTTTTTAATTGAGTACTTTTATTATTCTTCTAAACAGACACTCCTTGAATATGCAGAGAAATGGAAAACTTCGGAAGATCCCTTACCTTTATTGGAGGTATACACAGTGGCTATCCAAAGTTATGTTAAAGCGCGACCTTATCTTACCTCTGAATGTGAAAATGTAGCATTGGTTCTGGAACGCTTGGCATTGTGAGTAGACCTTTAAAACTTTATATCTCGGGTCTTATAATTTAATTTTATAGAGATTAGTTATGAGGAGTTTACTGATCAATAAAATTATTGATTTTATTTTACTTTTAATTTTAATAATTATTTGTATCCTTACTAATTTTTTGTTTTTTAGAAGCTGTGTCGAACTTTTACTATGTCTGCGTGTTGAGTTATCAGATAAACAGTGGGAACAATTTCAGACACTGGTGCAGGTGAGAATATTTACCTATTAGATTGAAAATAGGTATATCTTGTATCTGTTTTTCTTATTCTTAAGCAATTATTTGGTTAAACTTTAAAACCTCTAAGTAATAACAGACATTAATGTGCCACTCTTATGTCTTGGCATATGGTTGATATTCAATAAATTTTTGCTAAATGAACATATCCATTTAGACAGATTGGTTAAATATTGCACTATTCTTTAAGATAAAATAATTAGATCTTTGCCAGAGTGATGAGTGAACACAAAAGAAAATGCCCTCATTTGGTTTTAGAAACCATTTAATTGCTGACAATGCAATATGCTTTATAAGAAATTTAATGTATCTCATTTAATCCTTATGGAAACTTTGTGGTGGTAGGTTTATTTTCCCCATTTTAAGGTGAGGAAACTGAGGCTCATACTCTAAAATATTTGTCTGCCAAACTTAGGTAACTAACATCACAGAGGGGTTATTTGGACCAAGATTCTTTACTCCAAATCCCGTGAGTTTTCTGCTGTATTGAAAACACAAGCTTTGTTTCTTTTATTTATTTGTTATTCTACTTATATATGGTTCTATCTGATTTAGTACTTACTTGTTTGGGGTTTTTTTTTTTCAGGAATATTTAGTTCTGTTTCAAACACTACATTATGCTGGATAGCTTTAAGTAAATTTTGATTAATTGCTTTGTTAAAAAGAATATTCATGCCTAACTAGTTTCAAAAGGTATAGTTCTTTCTCTCTGTTTCTCCAGCCTGAACTCTTAAAATATATTTTGACCTTATGTTTTTCTGTAGGAGATTATTAAGGAGAGTTGTTAAAAATTGGGAGTTTGTGAAATAAGCAGTGGTTTGGCAAAGAAATAAGCTTTCCTGTTTTAACCATAAACATTAAAATCTACATCAAGTTCAAGGTCCTTGATGGTAGGATTCAGTATCTTATTAAATACAACACAGTACATTATACTGAATAGATGCTTAATAACTATTTGTTGAAATGAAGGTGTCTTGTCCAATTTGTCACATTGCAACTAACTTTTTGGATGTGCAGTTTCTCCTTCAATGTTATCAGTAACTTGTGTCTTAGGTTTTTTCCAGGAAGTGTTTATTTTTAGGTAAATAATTATTTGAGAACATTTTATTGTTTGGCATACAATAGAATTATTGAATAAACTGTACATAAGTATAAAACTGATGTATATATATGTTATGCTACTGATTTTGTTTATCAAAATATGATTAACTTTTAAATTGCCCTTTTTGAAACAAAAGCACTATTTGGTTCTTTCTCATAGAGGTTAATGAGAAAGTACCTCTTTAAATCCCTGTAAGATAGTCTTTGGCTGCTGCTGAAAGAAAACTTCTTCAAGTGCTTGAACTTTGTTGTAATGAGAATATTTTTATGACATTAGGAATAAACTTTTTGTTTGAATAGCATATAGCTTTAAGAGTTTCCATGGCATTTGCTCTCTTTACGGCAGAGTTTTTATACACCTGTTTAGCACATTTTACTTGTGTCTTAGGTGTTTAAAGATTTCTTTACTCCAGTAGAGGATAAATTCCATAAAGGCAAGGACTGGTTTCTACCTTCACCAGTGCTTTGCCTATTGAAATTCTCAAAAAAACATTTTCTAAATCAAATAAAAACTATTGATCATTTGTGACCTGAGTGATATACTGGTTGTATGAACACTTGTAAAAAACTAGTAAGCAGGATTCAATGTCTGCGTTAATATGAAATTGCCAAAGACATGTAATGAATAAATGAAAAAAGCATGTATTTATTTTCTTTTCCTAATTCCCTTTTATTGGAATCTTTGTAATTAGCCTAGCTATAATTTCTTAATGGGGAGGAGGGTTTGAGGGGAAAAATTTTTACCAACTCAGAGGACATAAAATGTGTATGCTTCTGGATATTCTGATAGTTTCCTTGAGAAGTAACTTCACTCTTGGTTTAGAATTTGAAAAATAATTCTAATATGAGCTTATTTCTACAGATACATTATATTTAAGGTTTGTAATTAATTTGTTTCTTATCCTTTAGATTGATCTTTAAAATCAAAAGTAAAGGAATTCAGCATTTTGTAATATGACTTGAAATTTTTAAGATAAAAGTTATTATTTTTAAACTTTAGTATTTTATTTAAAACCTGATAAGCTTGCTTTTAAAAATCTGTTGTAATTCTGTGGATGTTTATTTAATATTTGTAGGTAGCTCATGAAAAGCTGATGGAGAATGGCAGCTGTGAATTACAGTTTTTAGCTACTCTAGCTCAAGAGACTGGGGTGTGGAAAAACCCGGTACTGTGCACTATTCTTTCCCAGGAACCATTGGATAAGGATAAAGGTAAATTTTCTAGCCAGAGAGAGAGAAAAAAAAATCATTAGACTGGAAAAAATAAGTACTTAAAATTGTTTTGATATAATTCATTTCAAGATATCCTGAAGAAAGACGATTTAATTATGTTTCATCTGAGATGCTTGAGGCTCTTCACCTTTATTATTTATTTTGGGGAAGATGTATTCATAAGATTATAGAATCTTAGAGTAACAGAGGAACTAAAATTTATTCCCAACATCTTTTTAACAGAGAGATCCTTTTCTACAGCAGAGAAATCCCTTTCTGCAGCATCCCTGACAGGTGGTAATCTAGCCTATATTTGATAGCTAACTTGTATCTGACAGATGGAAAGACAGAAATAGGGTGATTAAATGTTTCTTTTTCAAAATAGAATAAGGAATCAAAGTTAGAACTCTCAAGCCTTCTTTCTCCAAAATTAGTACTCTTTCTCAACTGGTTTATTGCCCAGACTTATTTTTGCCCTGCTGTTACTCTTATATGAGCTTGGGAGGTAAAAGTCCCAGTTGAACTCATACTGGCAGGTTTACTATTGGAAGTACATGGCTATTGCTAGTATGTATAGTTCTTAATGTTCAAAGTTCAAAAATTATATCTGCCATAAAGAAAAGCACAGTTGTTTCCTTCTAAATACTTTTCTTGAGATTGTTTAGGAAAGTGCCTAGATTTCACGCTAACCTTTCCCAAGATGTTTAACAATTGGTGAAGTAAATAAAGAACTATTTTGTAATATGTCTAATGGCAAAAGCATATATTTTATTTACTAATGCAAGCTTCTTCCATCGTTTATTGCTACTTCTCTTGTTGATTAATGACAAACCCATGTGATAGCAAATTATGAGGGCCATGAAAAGGGAGACTTAAGCTCTGCCTTGTGAAATCTGCTGATACTTTGAGATTTACTAAAAGTCTATTCAGTCAGTTTCTGAACGTCAAGCTAGTTGCTTCTACGCAACTAGCACTTATCTGTTTTCACAAGAAACTTTTAACGCCCCCTTGCTTTGTGGATAGCCACATATTAACTACAGTGTTCTCAATACCTTGGAGAAATGGAAATAAAGACCCTCATTATTTAAAATAATAATAAAATTTAATAGTTGAGATCTTTTATATTTTTTTGCCTTTAGCTTATTAGTTTTGTTCCTAATATATTAACTACAATATATTTTATTTCTAGTATCAAAATTGTACTATTTAATCTCAGGTTTTGGAATTATTAGGCATAATATATTGTTAATATCAAATTATAATGTAGAGTTTATAGTTGTTTGAAAAGTGCTTTTAGATGCATGGTTTCATTTATTCCTTCACAATGATCTTGTGATAAAAGATAGGATCTGTATTGTCCCTGTTTTACAGATGAGAAAATGGAGGCTCAGAAAGATTAGTTGTCTTCTTCAAATCACATTTCCAGTGGTGAGAGGCAGAGCCAGAAATTGAAGTTAGGTTTAACCTCTCTCCTTTTTACATTGTGTCCTGTTGCCTAAATAAAAGATTAACTCCTTATTCCATTGTCAATTTCTAAATAGCTTGTTGCCAAACTCACACAGTATGCTAAAGCAGGAAAAAAGAAACCTTAGCAGAGATTTAAACTTTATTTTAAAAGACCCTGTTGCTCAATTTTTTCACTTGTTTGAATGTGCCTAACATTTTATCTGTTAATATATGTCTCTGTGCATCGATGTGTGCTGTTTTATTTCTTGGTCTTTACCTGACGTAACCCTGGAATAATTTGGACTGTGCAATCTGGAGTCGTTTCTATAATAGCAAATGGATTATAGGTACCCAGATTTTAATACAGTTCATAAAGCAACCAAAGAGATGTTATTTATATGGTTCAGAGATTTTGCAGCCATAAACTTTATCTGGTCCTCTGTTATTCAGAATGCTTTGGATGGGAGTTGTTTTATATGTCATATACATAAATCAGAACTACGATTATTTCCTCTTTTAACAAAGCTGAAGGGATTCTTTGTACATACATGCTTATTTACATAAATTTTTTAATTTGATGGTACAAGGAGGGGAACTTTTAACTCTTATATCCTATATCCAGCCCCTTGGTTTAACTACTGTAGACTGCAGCAAGTTTGAAGAGAAGAGGAAGAGCTCAGAGAATAATGAACACTTTTTGGGGGGCTGTGCTCAGTAGTTTATTTATGTAGTTTTATGTAGTATTTGTGCAGTGGATTATCCATTTAATCCTAAATTCTTTTAGTTGTTTTTTTTTTTAATTGACTTCTTTTGAATTATTCAAAATACTAAAACCCAGCAAGGATCAAAATATGCTCTTTGATTTGGAGGAGTGAGGGTGGGTGGGACTCAAAACTAAGGATGCTGGTTTCACTTTAAGGTTTGAGTGTCCTAGAATGAGGTAGCCCGAATAACTAAAACAATGTGAGTTAATTAGATGGCTTTTGAATGTCAAAGGAACTTTTAGGAATACTCACATAATATTGTGCCTTTCTTTAATCATAATCTCAGGATTGGACATGCACTTAATGGCCATTTATTTCAGTTACCCAGAGCTTAACTCCCTCTGTAACATGACTGATAAATAAAATCAGCCTTTGCTTGAACGCTTCTAGAGAATGGTAGCTAGGTAATTCAGTAAAGTCTTAGCCTGCTATTAGAAAATCTGCATTGTAAAAATTGTATCCTTGTAGTTTCCATGTTTTAGATCTGGTGCTACCCCTAAAGCCTTACCAAAATGTAAATCTGTCATTCACTGTGTAGCCATTGAGATTATTTTTAATCATTTTTTTTGTTTTATTGTGGAATATAACATATATACATAGAAGTAATAACTTACCAAGTGCAATTTAACAAGTAGGTAGAGAGCAAATTTCAAAGAATGTTATGGGTTACAGTTCTACAGTTTTAAGTTATTTCCTTACTGTGAAATATAACATATATGCAAAAGATAACTTTCAAAGTATCATTTAACAAGTAGTTATATAGGAAATTTCCAAGAATGTTATGGGTTACAGTACCATAGTTTCAGTTATTTTCTTCTTGTGAAATATATATACAGAAAGGTGATAACTTTCTAATTACAATTTAACAAGTAGCCACATAGCAAATTTCAAAGAATACTATGGGTTATAGTTCCATCATTTCAGTTCTTTCCTTTTACCTATTCTAATACTCTAGCAACTAAGAAAAAGAAAATTATATAGAGATTCAGTATTCATAATCCTGCCATTGAGATTCTTTAAGACAGCCATCATGTCCATATTTAGTCTTTTCTTCTATAGGAAGTCTGAGAACCTTCCTAGTGTGGCATGATTTTAAATGCACAATCATGATTCTTAATCTTCAGGTGCATTTTATCTTGCTCTTCCCTTTAATGTATAACTCCCAGAGTTGAATCTGTACCCCAAATTTTATCTGGCTAGCACTGAGGATAGTGGTACACTTGAGTACCCTCTTCATCCTAATGATTTGTATATGTTAATGTGATCAAAGATGGCATTATCTTTTTGGGTAGCCATATCCTTCTCACAATTGAGTGAGGTTACTAAAATCAAGAAGTTTTGTTATATTTTTAAAATACATGTTATACTTAAATCGTTATCTTCCTCTATCTATATTTTTATACTTTGTCTTTAGGCACAAAGTTTATTACATTTTTTTTTTTCTGTTAAATTTCATTGTCATAGATCCACCCTGTCTTTCCAGTTTGTCAAAATTTTTTTGAATACTCATTTTTGTTATTCATTGTTTTTGTCCTTCCCAGTTTCTTCTCTTGCAGATTTTATTAGCATCTGCTGTTGGCATCTAGGTTCTTGATAACAACTGTTAAAAGGGCATATCTACAAAATGAGCTCTTGGGATACTTTAGAAGTCTTTCTGCTTATTTTCAGTTCTTTAATCAACATTCTTTGGTTATGGTTCTTTTATCATAAAAACCTATTTGTCCTTGTGTCTGGCCCATGGTTCCCTTTTTTGTTTGTAAGTATTTAATGAAAGACCAAAACTAGTATTTGGTGAGAGTTCTATTAAATTAAATAAGATTGTTCTATTTTGAGGTTAGTCTGACCTAGTTTATTATTTTTAAATATTTTTTTAATTCTTTAAAAATAGTTTTAGATTTATAGAAAAATTGTGAAGATAGTACAGTGAGTTCCTATGTATCCCACACCCAGTTTCCCCTATTATTCACACCTTGCATTAGTATGGTACGTTTATCACAATTAATGAACCAGTATTGATACATTATTGCTAACTAAAATCCATACTTTATTCAGATTTCCTTAGTTTTTACATAATGTCCTTTTTCTGTTCCAGGGTCCCATCCAGGATACCACATTACATTTAGTCGTCATGTCTCCTTAGGCTCCTCTTGGCTGTAACAGTTTTTCAGACTTTCCTTGTTTTTGATGACCTTGACAGTTTTGAGGAGTACTGGTTAGGTATTTTGTAGAATGTCCCTCAACTGGGTTTTGTCTGTTGCTTTTCTCATGATTAGGCTGGGGTTCTGGAGTTAGGGGATGAAGACCACAGAGGTAAAGTGCCATTCTCATCACATTATTTCAAGGGTACATAATATGCATGTCAACATGACTTATCACTGTTGATGTTAACTTTGATCACCTGGCCAAGGTAGTGTTTTCACATGTCTCCACTAAAAAGTTACTCTTTCTCCCCCTTTCCATGTGTATTATTTGGAAGGAAGTGCCTATACACAGCCCACACTTAAGGAGTAGGGAATTATTTTCCACCTCCTTGAGAACTGAGTATATTGATAAATTAATTTGGAATTCTTCTACAGGAGAGATGTGTCTATTCTCCCCCAATTATTTATTTATTCAAACACTTATTTATATCAGTATGGATTCATGGATCTATTTACGTTACTATATGAGTAATCCAATACTACCTTAATTTGTTGCTCAGATTCTACCTTTGGCCATTGAGAGCTCTTTTAGTTGACTCCTGTTTCCCTTTGACATATCCCCAGTATTGTGTGTGTGTGTGTGTTTTGAGCACTTCTTTACTTTCTGGCACTATGAGATGCTCCAGGTTTATCTTGAGTATTTTCTCCCCCAGTTCTACAATCAGTCATTTCTCCAAGGAGTCCTGTTTCCTTTTATTGGACGATGGTATTAGAAACTAAGATCTGGTTGCTAGATGTGCTCATTGCTTCTAGGCCCTCCCAGTGGTCTGAGCAAAGAAATAATATGTGTGTATACTAACCCATGTGTGTATACATAGCTATAAATATTCTATAGGTAACCAGCTGTATATTTTTATATTAAGCTAAATACAAGTTCATACTAATGTCTGCAGCTTTTATCCATTACTACACAGATCATTCTAGCTTCCTCTCCTTGCATATCTGTAACATCTCACTTAAACAGAATGTCATGTAATTGAAATCATATGGCATGTAGCCTTTTAAGACTTGCTTCTCCCACCATCCATTATCCATTTACTTAATTGACCATTCTCAGTATATGTGGATAGTGGTTTCAATTACCAGTCCATATCCCTGTGGAAACTTTTATCAGAGTACATTGGTTATGAAAGGTTTCTTTTCTGTTATTCTTACAGACTCCACTCATTTCCAAAGTTTCTTAGGGCAGCACCTTATTCCCCCACCCCCCTTCAGTGAGGTTCTTTCTTACATTTGTAATATAGTTAGGTTCTTTTTTCACATTCTCTGTTTCATACTGGTTTCCCCTAACCTCCTAAATGATTTTTTAAAATTTACATATATTAAGGTTCCCTCTTGGTGCTGTTAAGTTCTGTGGCTTTTGACAAATGCATGGTATCATGTATCCGCTATTACAGTATCATACAGAATAGTTTCACTGCTCTTAAAAAAATCATCTGTGTTTCACCTATTCAACCCTCCCCGGAACCTCTGACAAATACTGATCCTGTTTATTATATCTATAGTTTTGCCCTTTCCAGAATGTCATATAGTTGGAATCACACAATAATGAAGCCTTTTCATACTGCCTTCTTGCACTTAGCAGTATGCATTTAACACTTACCCATGTCTTTGTGTGGCTTGATAGCTCATTCGTTTTTATCAAGGGGTATTCCACTGTATGGATGTACTGCAGTTTATCCATTTACCTATTGAATGACATCTTGTTTGCTTCTATATTTGGAGATTATGGATAAAGCCACTAAAAACATTTGTGCGCAGGTTTTTGTGTGGACAAAAGTTTTCAGATGATAACTAAATACCTGAGAGTGCAATTACTGAATCATATAATAAGACAGTTTAGCTTTGTAAGAAACTGCCAAACTGACTTCCAAAGAGATTGCGTTTTTATCAGCAGTGAATGATCTGGATTTTTAGCCATTCTTATTGTTGTGTAATGATGCCTCATTGTTGTTTTAATTTGCATTTCCATAGTGATAAGTGGTATTGAGCATCTTTTTATATGCATATTTGCCATCTGTGTATTTTCTTTGAGCTACCTGTTCAGATATCTTGCCCATTTTTATTAGTTCATTCATTTACTTATTGTTGAATTTTAAGAGTTTTGTATATTTTGGATACAAGTCCTTTATCAGATATATGTATTTCATAAATAAGTTCTTTCGGTCTGTGATTTGTCTTTTCATTTTCTTAACAGTTTTTCACAGAGCAGGAATCTTCAATTTAATGGATCATGCTTTTGGTGTTGTATCTAAAAACTCATCACCAGACCCACGCTCACCTAGATTTTTCTTCAGTGCTATTTTCTAAAAGTTTTATAGTTTTACATTTTACATTTGGGTCTGTAATCCATTTTGAGTTAATTTTTGTGCAAGGTGTAACCTAATTTATTTTCAGTGAGCCTGCCTTGGCTTTTAATAGTCACCCTTTCTTTTTCTGAACAATCACAGATCATCTTTTTAATACAATCAATTTTAGACTGTTGCCCAGGATAATTTCATATATTCTTCTGTCTCCATTTTGAAACTTACATTTCCCATCTGTTTCCACTTCTTCCATTTTCATTCTGTCCTTTTCATTCTGAAGCTTATTATCAGAATCATCAAAGCAGTAGAGGAATTCTCCTTTTCTCGGTCATTCATAAATAATACACAATCAAACCCCATGCAGCAGACCTTTCCCAAGAAGTTGCGTACCTCTCCTAGTTTGATTGTCCTTAGCATTCATGTAAGCTCAGTGTCATTTTAGGTTTCCACCCTACTTAACATTTTGAATAGGTTACTTCAGAATTCTGATACCATGTGGTATGATACCATGTGGTCTTGATCATGAACCTGCTTTTCCTGTTTTTGTATATGTCATTTTAAAATCTAAACTCAGAGAAAGCTCCCTTTTTCAGTCACAGTTCTTTAGGGACATTCCCCTCTACTTCCATATTGGTATAATTTACAATTGAATGAATTATATTTTTATCTGCTTTTTTTTTTTAATCTTAAGCCTTCCAGTTGTCTTTCATTTTCAGAACCTTTTGGTTTTCAAAGGAGATTTCTAAAGCTTGAAGTTTTCTGTGGTACTTATAAATCCTTCAGATTTTTATGGGAAAATAAGCCTTTATAAATTTCAGTAATAAACTTCACATTTTGAAATGAACATGGAAAAACTGCTTTCTAGTTTACCAGATATTAATATACATAAGGATAACACTATTTTAAAGGGAGAGGGGATGGGAGGAGAGAACAAGTAATAATACTGACCAGATTTATAGGGCAAGGCCAGATCTGATTATATACAGCAGCATTTGCTTTGGGATAGTGAATCCTCTGGTCTTTCAGTGTTTGATACTTTGGTATATATTTCTTTGTGTGTGTGTGTATATTGCTACCTGTCTTATATAGAGAGTGTCCAAAAGGGGGTCACTTTGGACTCAACGTAATCTAGTAACAATTCCTTTGTGTTAGGGCATTTCTTACAGAAAGTCACTAAAAACAGCTCCTTTAGACTGTATTTGGTACTCTTAGAAATAGTTTTCCTTACTTATTTTTCTTTGGTTGTCTTTATTTTTTTATTGTAATTTTTTTGCCTTATATACCTCTCTCGACCCTTTGCCCTTAATTGAACTTTTTTTGGTACAAAAAATAAGTAGATGGAGCATTTTAAATTTTATTTTTAAAAATAGCTGCTAAATTAAGTTGCTTTTACTTGTGTGAACCCCTTAAATCTTTATGGATCAGTGATTCTGGATATAGAAGTAAGCTGATAGATCTTAACTACAATAAGTTTATGAAGGTATTCACTTTCCCATTTCAGGCTCATGACGTATTTTGTATTTTGTTAACATTAATTATACTGTACTATTTTATAATTAAATACAAATATAATAACCCCAGATTTTCAGTTTTAGTGAAAATGGTTTTTTATAAAAACACTCATGACTGCTTGAAACATTATAGAGAAGTATATTGTTTCTATTTTAATCTTGAAAAATCCTCTTATATTAATCATGTCAAAAAATCAGTTACAACTTTGAAGTTTTACCGTCAGACTTAATGAAAAAAGCAACCAACATGATTAAAGATATTCTGAAAGCTTTAAGTGAAAAACCTATTACGTGAATTTTTTGGACTAATAATGACCAATTGTTTTTTTGTTTGTTTTGTTTTAGCTTTGTAGTGAGTTTTTTTTTTAATTTTATTGAGATTGTTCACATACCATACTATCATCCAAAGATCCGAAGTGCACAGTCAGTTGCCCACAGTGCCATCATACAGCTGTGCATCCATCACCACAATTAATTTTTTTTTCAATTTTTAGAACATTTTCATTACTTCAGAAAAGAAATAAAGACAAAAAAGAAAACTCAAATTCTCCCATACCTCTAACCACCCCCCTCCATTATTGACTCATAGTATTGGTATAGTACATTTGTTACTGTTGTATTGGTATAGTACATTTGTTACTGTTGATGAAAGAATGTTAAAATACTACTAACTATAGTACGTAGTTTGTGATGGGTATATTTTTTCCCTATATACCCCTCTATTATTAACTTCTAGTTATAGTGTCATACATTTGTTCTAGTTCATGAGAGGTTTCTAATATTTGTACAGTTAATCACAGACATTGTCCACCACAAGATTCACTATTTTATACATTCCCATATTTTAACTCCAACTTTCCTTCTGGTGACATACGTGACTCTAAGCTTCCCCTTTCCACCACATTCACGCACCATTCAGCACTGTTAGTTATTCTTACAATAATGTGCTACCATCACCTCTGTCCATTTCTGAACACTTAAGTACAACCTAGTTCAACATTCTGCTCATAATAAGCAACTGATCCCCATTCTTTAGCCTCGTTCTATATCCTGGTAACTTTTTCATGTCTATGAGTTTACATATTATAATTAGTTCATATCAGTGAGACCCTGCCAATATTTGCCCTTATGTGTCTGACTTATTTCACCCAATATAGTGCCCTCAAGTTTTCTTCAACTCGTTTTCTTTTTTCCTAAGATGGTTGTGTTCACTCACCATATATTCCATCCTAAGTAAACAATCAGTGGTTCCCTATATAATCACGTATTTATGCATTCACCACCATCACCACTATCTATATAAGGACATCTCCATTTCTTCCACAAAGGAGAAAGAGTCACAGAAGGTAGACAAAAGAAAAAGAAAAAAAAAGGGGGGGGGGGTAAAGCTAAAAAGCAACAAAAGGAAAGATAGAATTAAACTGAAGTATAGTAAAAGTCAGACAACATCACCAGTGCCAAAAGTCCCATA
Organism: Choloepus didactylus; assembly: GCF_015220235.1. Taxonomy (NCBI): domain Eukaryota; kingdom Metazoa; phylum Chordata; class Mammalia; order Pilosa; family Megalonychidae; genus Choloepus; species Choloepus didactylus. Next base: position 65,260,844 of record NC_051313.1, on the reverse strand, counting down.
CCCCTCCCTTTTGTTCCCCTCTTATATAGGCATTTATATTTGGTATATTGCCTTTGTTACATTAAAGGAAGCATAATGCAATGTTTCTGTTAACTATAGTTTCTAGTTTGCATTGGTTATATTTTTCCCCAATACCACCCCATTTTTAACACCTTGCAAGATTGACATTCATTGTTCTCCCTCATGTAAAAACGTATTTGTACACTTTATCACAATTGCTGAGCAATCTTTAAGTTTCATGGAGTTATACAGTCCCAGTCTTTATCTTTCCCCTTTCCTTCTGGTTTCCCACATGCTCCTAACCTTCCTCTTTCAACCATACTCACAGTCATCTTTGTTCAGTGTACTTACATTGCTGTGCTACTATCTCCCAAAATTGTGTTTCAGACTTCTCACTCCTGTCTTTTCCTATCTGTTTGTAGTGCTCCCTCTAGTATTTGCTGTAGAGCAGGTATCTTGTTCACAAACTCTTTCATTGTCTGTCAGAGAATATTTTAAACTTCTTTGTATTTGAAAGACAGTTTTGCTGGATATAGGATTCTTGGTTGGCAGTTTTTCTCTTTCAGTATCTTAAATATATCACCCCACTTCCTTCTTGCCTCCATGGTTGCTACTGAGAAATGTGCACATAATTTTATCAAGCTTCCTTTGTATATGATGGATCGCTTTTCTCTTGCTGCCTTCAGGATTCTCTCTTTGTCTTTGATTGGTAATCTGATTATTAAGTGTCTTGGCATAGGTCTATTCAGATCTATTCTGTTTGGGTATGCTGTGCTTCTTGGATCTGTAATTTTATGTCTTTCATAACAGATGAGAAATTTTCGTTGATTATTTCCTCTGTTATTGCTTCTGCCTCTTTTCTCCTTCTGGGATACCCATAACACATACATTCATGCGCTTCATGTTGCTATTCAATTCTCTGCTCATATTTTTCCATTCTTTTCCCTATCTGTTATTTTGTTGTAGGATTTCAGATGTCTTGTTCTCCAGTTCCTGAGTGTTTTCTTCTGCATCTTGAGATCTGCTGTTGTGTGTCTTCATTGTGTTTTTTCATCTCTTGTGTTGTGCCTTTCATTTCCATAGATTCTGCCAGTTGTTTTTTCAAACTTTAAATTTCTACCTTGTGTTTGCCCAGTGTTTTCTTTATAGCCTTCATCTCTTTGCCATATCTTCCCTGAACTTGCTGATTTGTTTTTTGAGTTGATTTAGCACATTTCTTTGAAAATCTTGAATTGATTATTTCATTAAAGTGAAACAATATCTCAGTTGTATCTTAATTGAGGTGTAAGTTTGTTCCTTTGACTAGGCCATATCTTCATTTTTCCTATTGTAATTTGTCATTTTCTGTTGTCTAAACTAGGCCTCTGGTTTCCTTGGTTATCCCAATCAGATTTTCCCAGACCAGAACAGGTTCAGGTCTCATAATGGGGTTATATTCAGTTTTCAGTTTCCCTGAGGGTGTATCTTAGAAGAATGACAGACTTCCCTGTGAGGCTTCTAGCTGCTGTGCTTTTCCTAACCTACCCAGCTGGTGGCACCTGTCAGCCTGTCACTCCCAACTGGTGTAAGGAGGTATGGCCCCTTTAGTTTCTGTTTAGGCTGTTTTCCCCCAGGCTCCGGGGACTTGAGTTCTGAAGGGAAGGCTAGCATTAGAGCTTCCTCTTAGGGAAGATACACCCCTTAGGGAGTTATTTTCTGCTTTTGAATTGCTCCTTTGTCTTTCTGACTCTGTTATCTCCACCCCTGTCTAGGTCAGAGCACTGCGAATTGAAAATGGCTGAGGCACTCTCCACTGCGCCACTCAGGTTGAGAGAGAGAAAAAGGGAAAGAAAGCCCCATTTCGGAGCCAGTCCATGGGCCCCCCAGTTTCACCCATCAGTCAGAGAGCGTACCTGGTCTTTCTGGCTCTTTAAGGTCAATCGTTTCTAAAAGCCTCTGTCTGCTCATTAGGGATTTGTCTATGTTTGTAGCTTGTATTGAGCAGTCCACATTTGTTAAGTAAAACTCCATTTGGATCTGGGCTGAGCTATATATTCTCTTGCTCTGGGAATGTTGCTTTCTCTACAGCAAGATCTTGTAGCTCAGCCTGCCGCGGGGGGAGAGAGTTCCCAGCACAGTTCCGCAGTTTTTACTTACAGATTTTATGCTGTGATCTCAGCCATTCCACCCAGTTAAGGTTGGTGTACAATGTGTGGACATTTACAGTTGTCCCCCAGCACTTGTTCCAGATTAAGTTGTATTTTTTTTTAAAGGGAGTAAGTGATGCAAGTTCATAAGTAGGCCATGATGAGAATTTTGAAATTTATACTTTGAAGGCAAGGGGAACCGCTCAAGGGTTTTAAATGAGAAAGACAAGAGTCTGCTTTTTTAAAAAAGCAGTCTGACTCCTGGTGGAGAATGTGATGTAGAGGATAAGAGTGGGTGCAAGACTAGTAGGTGGCAAGGTGGTCTGAGAGATTAGCAATCTGGGCTGGGGCAATGGTGGCAGTGGAGATGGGGGAACGTGAATAGAATTGAGAAATATTTAGAAGTGACAGAGATAGATAGCAGATTGTATATATGGATGAGAAGAAGGCAGGAGAAGCATTTTTTTTTTTTTTCAATTCAGTTTCGTTGAGATGTATTTACATACCCTACAGTCATCCACAGTGAACAATCAGTTGTTCACAGTACCATTGTATATTCATGCATTCATCACTAAAATTAATTTTTGATCATATTAACTCAATAAAAAGAAGAATAAAAATACAAGTAAAGAAGAATACCTAAAATATCCCAACCCCCTATTATACACTTAATTTTTGTTCCCTTTTTTCTACTCCTCTGTCCATACACTGGATAAAGGTAGTGTGAGCCACACGGTTTTCACAGTCATATGGTAAGCTACATAGTTATACAGTTGTCTAGGAGAAGCATTTTTAAGACCAACTTTTAGGTGCCTGGCTGGAGCACAACTGAATGGATGAAGATAACACATATATGGTATAGAGATTTGTATGTGTTGAAATGGAGATCTTGTAAAACAGCTAATTGGAGATGCTGCAAAGGAAATCCTGTGCAAATCTGAGTGTAGGGTGCCCACTAAAATAAGTTTAAGTCTTGGTGTGTATTACATGTTCAACAAATATTTGCATAATAATTTATAGATCACAAAAATCAAGCATATATTGTAAGGTTAATTATGTATTTTTAATGTAGGAATTAATATTTTCCTTTTTAATATAATGAAAGTAGCAGTTTCTGGGGGAAGAATGCTATTTTTGTTTATTAATTTAGTTGACTGAATACAGTTCTTTTACATTGCCATTTTGTGTCATCCAACTTTCTTGAGAGGCTTAAATGTAGTAAAACCCACTATTCTATTTAAGTCCGTAGGTACAGAGAAAATAGACAAAGAGACTATTCACAATACGGACAAAATATTTTAATTTTTTTTGGGGGGGGGTCTGTGGTGGGAGTGGGAAGAGAAGGGCAGGGAGTTAAATTTGATGCAACTAGCTATTCAAGGATGAGGATCACAAAAATTTTTCCAGTAAGTCTGGCAAGCACTAACCAGGTAGTCTCTGTTGGTGTGTTATAGCTGCATAAGGCAAAACATGTCCTGAAGTGGGGAGAAGTAGAAAAAGATGGAGGTGGAGGTGGGGTAGGGAGCAGTGTGGGAAGCAATGAAGGAGAAATAGAGGGAAGGTGGGTTGGAGGATGAGAAGAGAGCCCTTGATAGGTTTTGAATTGAGTATTATAGTCTACTTGTGATTCATTTGAATCATGAACTTCAGAATACATGTTATTTTCCTTTAACAGCTAATACACCTTCACAGCCCTTTACTGGTATAAAACACCATTGTAATTAGTAGTCAGAAGAATTTATTTTATTTATTGTACCACAACTACATAAAGCAAGAAGTCAGAAAACCCCATTATTCTAGTTCTGGTTCTGTCATTCACTGGCTTTATGACCCTAGTAAATCATTTGCCTTCTGTGAGCCTCAGTTTACTCATCTACCAAATGATGAGTTCAGACTAAATAATCTACAAGGTCCCTCCTGCTCTAATGTTCTATATTTCTTTGAAATCAGTACTACATTAAGTAAAGCAGTGGTTTGCTACCTTGGTTTAAAAAAAAAAAAAAAAAAAACTATGGTTTTTAAGTTTATGATATAAATATATATCCTCTTACATTGATTTAGCACAGAAATTACTTCACGTATATTGTTATTCTAATTTACATGCTGCTATTTAAGATTTTAGAGACTATTTAACTTGATCTATCAAGATTGCCATCAATTTTGTTAGATACTTGCCATCTTTAAATTATTTCTTCATCAGAGCTTTTGGAATCTGTTCATTATGAGTTTTCTTGGGAATATTTGAAATAATTCCCAGTCTTTTCATTTCTTTAGAGTTTCCTTTTGAGACAACTGTAGTAGGAAACTGAAGCTGTTGTGTTATTGTTTTTTAATGACTTGTTTGTAGCCACAATAGCTTTATCTTAACTTTTTTTTTTTTCTTAAAACTTTCATTTAAAATCTTACAGATTTTGCCATGGCAGAGACCTGAACTGTGAAAAGATATTTACAACGTAGTCCTAATAAAATTATGTTAAAATTAAAAAAAGAAGAGTAATGCCCTTTACCTCAGTGAGACATGTAGTCAGAGGCACTAGAAACTTTTGCTTTTAGTTTTGTCTGTGTTTAGTGTTTATACTTACTGGTTTATTCTAATGTAAAGAATAGAGGGTAGCAGATAAGGATCTAGACTTGAGGAAGAGGATGAAATTTGGGATCTCTGTGTTTTATTGGTTATATAATATCATGGTTTTGATACCAAAGAGCCATGATCATAGTGCCTTATACAAGAATCTTCCCAATGAAATGAAGTACCATTAGATTGAAAAAAATTACGTACTAAGAGGGGAGCAAAGGATATTTAAAGAAGGGAGGACTCTCTCTGATTTTCCATCTTCTGATATGTGAAATTGCTTTATAGCTATATCTTCCAGTCTGTTTACAAGTAGAGAAAATATGTTTTTATTTATAGGACATTTAAATTAAATTTTATTTCTAAAGGTCTTCCAAAGCCTTTAGGCTAACCATCACCAAATTCAAGTTTTAAACATGATTTTCATCCTGGTAAAGCTTAGGGAAAAGTTTGCACTTGTTGTATTGAAGTTTTCCTTCACAAATAAAAAATAAAACGTAAATTCTTATTGTAACTGCCTGCACAGGCAGTAGGAAATCCAAGCAATTGAACAGAGTAGATTATTATGATAGTGGGTCTCAAGTAAATGTTGAGGTTTATTGATGTCTTTAAAATAACGATATTAACCCACAGAGGTTTTATGAGACTTATCCTTCAGCATTCTCCCTTCTTTCTGTAGATATTTTAATTCATTGTAAAACATCTATTAAAGAAAGATAGACTTCATCTTTATAAAGGAAAAATACATCATCAATATTGAACAAAATATGAATTGAGTATTGTTTTCTAAAATATCCAAACATCTTTTATGGTTACTGATTTAAGTGTATAATAGCCTAGCATTGCAAATTTCTGCTGATGCTAACCACTGGTATTCCAGAATAAGAGCTGTGGGGAAAAGAATTTAGTGTAATTTTAATAACAATGAGTATTAGAATTCAATGCAAAATTATTTTTATCATTAAGAAATTAATTCACCTTATTCTAAATGGTACTCTAAGGGGCAAACATATTTAATGAATCTTTTAAAAATGAGCAGTATAATCTCTTGTTTTATAAGGTCAAGCATTTTTTGTGATAGCCTTACTGGCAAAGATAAGGAAATCTGAAAAACAAATTTAGTTCCTGTGCATTTAAAAAACTACTCCTAATAAGTATTTGTACTGCAAATGAATTATTACCAGATGTTAATAATCTATTATGTCTTGTTTTTTAAAGTGAATGAATTTTTAGCTTTTGAGGGTCCCATCTTGTTGGATATGAGAATTAAACATCTAATCAAAACAAATCAGTTAAGTCAAGCAACTGCTCTAGCAAAGCTGTGTTCTGACCATCCAGAGATTGGTACAAAAGGTAGCTTTAAGCAGACTTACCTTGTCTGTCTTTGTACATCATCACCAAATGAAAAGTTAATCGAAGAGGTAAGTATGTTTTCCTTTGTTAGTAATTTTTTTTTAAGTGGAGAAATTAATTTTTAATTTTAATTAGATTAGAATATCTTTGATTTCCCTCTCTATTAAATAGTGAGGGACCGATGTCAGTCTTAAAAGTTTGGGATGTTCTCAGGTAGAGAGTGCTAAGTAGCTTGCAGAATTATTTTAAATAATTAGCTTCTATTTTAAATAATGTGGATCTTGTAAATGTTTTGGCTGAATTTGTGGGAAAGACAGTGGTGGCTTAACTGTTTAGTAGGATATTTATATTTGTCAGCACTTGGGCCTTCACTTTTTTTTTTTTACCTGACTTCAAGATACTTAGCAGATCTTTTTAAATAGAACTTATATTTCTTCCTTCTAGAAAGACTTTCTCAGTTGCATATATATTTTTAAAGGATTAAATATTTTTTATTTGCATGTTTAATGTGTAACTTCATTTTCTCTGTGAGACATGTGATTCTATATTTTTACTTCTGGTTTGGCATACAACTTGGTATGTGTGTGTTTTATAACTATAAAATTCTGAGAGTAGAATCATGGTGACAATGGGAATTTTGCATTAAAAGTTGTTAATGAAGAAATAGGGGAGATATGTACTTCAGGAATTTAGATAAAGAAAACTATACTACATAGAACAATGTTCTGTCCATGCTTAATGTATGTAAGTGTCTTATATTTCTAATGTAAGTACCCTTTGACTCCAGAGCAATAGAGAGGGGGAACAAAGGGATTTTTCATAAAACTTAATGTTATTAGAAAATGTTAGGCTAAAAAAGGTTGAGATACGAGACAGTGAGGACAATTAACAGACCATGATTCCTCAGTAGATGGAATGGGATTATAATCAGTCCAGGAGAAGGACAGCTTCAGACAACAAACTGGATACTGCCCACATGAGTTTAGAGGTTGTATCTGTGATGGTGATTGTGTGAGTTTTCTTCACAATAGAAGTGAGGAGGCAGATGGTAGGCTTGAACCACGATTAGGAATAAGCCTGATGGGTATGGTGAGTATATTGAGGATAGTAGAAGGAGTGATATAAGACAATATTTAGGCTGATTGGGACAGAACCTTGGGCTCTAGCCTAAGATATACCATTAATTTGGACATTGGCTAACCTATAGATCTTTTTCTTTACTCTTTCTCTTTTACCACAGGTAATTGACTTTTAAATCACTCTATCAAAGCAAAATAGAAGATTGAAGTTTTATTATTAGTTTCAAATAGCAACATAGACAAGTTATTTGGAAAATGTATAAAATTTCTTGATAGCCTTTAAAATTTGTGTGACATTTTTAAAAATCTTACATAAATTAGTTACTGTGCTGCTATATCTTAGACATGTTTCATCTTCAGCAAAGCTTTTTTTATCAGTTCAGTTCCTGCCTCTAAGTCCATTTGTCCATCTGTCCTTTCTCCATCAGTGATTTTTTGTTAAGTGAATGATGTTTGCCATCTAGGACTGGGGATTTAAAAGTGAGCAAACCATAGGCCCTTCCCTAAAGAAGCCTACCTTGTATTAGGAAACTGATTACTTAAACATAGAATTGTTAAAGTCTTTGAAGTTAAAGACTATGACTTTGTAGTCTTGAGTAAGAATCCAGTACAAATCTGTATTTTAAGCTCTCTTGAATAATCAGAATATCTTGCAAACTGAGCCTAAATTCCCTCTTGGTTTAATTATTTGGAGTTGAGAAGCTGCCACCCAGTCTGATCTGGGAGATCCTCAGAAAATTCTCTGTGAGGACTCTGGATACTCCTGGTGCCATAAGAAATGATTTTGTTTTTCCTTCTCATGTTAAGCAGGTGGCATTAAGACTTTTCGTGTTCTTAAACAGGTTCTCTTTATATCCTGCATCAGAAACAAGACTAGATCATTTAGTGCCAAAAGGGACAGGAGATGTGTATATCCACACATTCCTTGTTAAAGATCCCTTTTAATGCTTAGAGATTATGCTTGATTACTCTTTTATGTTTATATTAGAAATGCAGAAGAAACTTGTTCTTCATTGTCTCCTATGGGGTGAGAGTGAGTTAAGGCCTATTATTTCTTTTCCAAGGGAAGATAATCAAATCACCTGCCCCTTTAAAAACAATAGTCCAGAGACATTGCCCCCTTTAGGAAAGGGTATGCCTGCCCTCGGTGCTCACTCCTCCTTCCCTCCCTCTCATGACCCACTTCATTAGCTTACTTTACCTGCCTGGTCTTTGTAAGTATTGAGAATGGCTATCTGTAGAATATAGGTAGTCGCTATATAGATAATATATATTGGTAATCCCTACGCTATGCAGTTTTGGATTTTTAAACTAATTCTTCTTCATTAGTGGTTATATTGCATGTTTCACAGTTTCAGTTCAGCCACTCATTAGTTTAACCATGGTTTCATTATTCCTGCCATCCTCTTTTAGTGTCATATTGTTTCACGAGAGCCATCTAGTGGTAAATAAGGATATAAAGACTATCTGGTGCTTGTAGAAATTGTTTCATTAGTATGCCTATAAAAAAGCAATTTTCTATATTATTGGATATAGCAGATGTTTTAATTGGTATATCACATATATACAAATAAATATGTAGGTGATCATGCATGCATAGAAATAAATATTTTAAATATTAAGGGTATAAGTTAATGAGGGTAATATCATTGGGAAAGTAAATTTCTCAAATATAATGTATATATTTTGTATCATATAAGTATTTAACAAGGATGGCTTAGATTTTAGAAAAATGACGAAAATGATTAGACCTAACGTAAATCAGGCTTTCAAGAATAAGGATTTTTGTTAAACCTGAACTTGTAAAAATAGCAATGTAGGAACTCAATATGCTTGTGTACATGGAATCTGGAAAGAGCACTGACTCTGAGGCTAGACCTGGGTTGAAATCTTGACTTTGCCACTAATTAAGAGTGTTATTTTGAGCAAGCAACTTAACCTCTTTGAGCCTTACCTCTATAAAGAAATCATGGTATCTATCAGGCAAGCTATTGTAAAGATAAGTGATGCTATTTCTGAAGGTGGCACATAACAAGTAAATTGTAGCTGTTGTTATTACTAGCACTAACAACTAAAAAAAAAAAAAAAAACTCATGGGTTGACTTCCTAACATTTGTATTTGCCTACATGGGTGTGTCAGGGTTATTGTTTTAAATTAACACAGCCTTTAGTAAAAGGTAATGTGATTAAATGGAAAGAGCATAGGTCTTTGATGTCACTCAGGCACAGTTAGATTTGTGGCTCCACCACTTTATTAACTGTTGTGACTTGGAAAAATTTTGTAACTTCTTTGATCCCAGATTCATTATATATAAAGTGTTAGTGATAATATCTACCTAGTAGAAAACTTCTGATTAAATAATGTATATAAAGTGCCTGGCAACATGTTTACCATACTGTAGATATTTGAAAAATATTTGTTGTATGAATATATGTCTCAGCCCTTTTTTTGTTTGTTTAAATAGGGTCAGTTAACTCTGCCACTAACTTTTTACAGCCTTAAAGAAATCGTTGCTGTTAAACATACAGACACTAGAGTTTGGTCTTGTCTTTTTTTTTTTTTAAATGTTCTCTAACCCAATTTGATGTATAGAGTGTAACTTCTATCTCCATGCAACCTTTATCCTCATTATCTAAGATCAACCGCAGGATCAGCCATATCCCTCATTTATACCTTTGTCCAGACCTAAATACTTTATATATTTTATCCACACACACACCACACACTTTTCCCTTACAAAAAGTTGATGAAAATAAAGAGAAAGTCAACAGGGAGGGACATAATCACCTGTTAGTACACGAGTGTTAATAGTCTATGTTTGGTGTCTAATTCTTTTTGCCAGCTGTAGGCTGTACCATGTTGGGATTAATCTTTTTCATTCTGTAGAACACCAGTGATTTGTGATTGTATGTTGTCATATCTCTTGTCTTATAGCAAATGCTTGTAGAGATCCTTAATAAGGACCCTTTGTTTTATACAGTAAATCATGGTAACAAGGTAGAAGTTTTAATTTTTTAAAATAAGAAAAAGGAATAAATGTGAGTGCATAATTAAATGAAGCAGGTTGCCTTTGTCTAGGTTGTTGTGACTTTTGATTACCTTTTGAGCTGAAGTAAATTTATATGAAAAGAACAATAGTGGAGATTTATAGGAAATTGAAGTGAGAGTAATTTAAAAGTGGTATAACTACTTAAAATGCTTTGTATTCTATTTTTTTCTCAGATGAATAAACAGTTATTAGTCTATATACAGGAGACTTCTCTATATATGTCTGCTAATGCTCATGCTTTTTAAATCACTAGATAAAAAGGAAAAATAATACAAGTATTATACCTTCTCTTTTTCAGTATCTTAGATCTGATTAATGGATGGGGTACTTACAATTAGCATCAATTGTTTACATATAAATGAATGTTTGTTAAAGTCATGAAATTAGTTGGTGCTCATGTGTTTCTTACTGTTTTTCTAGAATTACTATGTTAATTTTCACTGGCTATGAAAAAGCGTTTTTTTAAAACCTGCAGCCCCATCTCTGACCCCATAATGACAAATTGTGAATTAATAGTGTATGAGTTAATGAAGTTTTACTGGTGAAATGATCTGTAAATATCTGATGAAAATTTTATGGTTTATTACTGTATATCCTAATGTAAAACCATTTTATTACATATTTCTTTATCCCTTTCTGTAGATTTCAGAAGTTGATTGCAAAGATGCACTAGAAATGATCTGTAACTTAGAATCTGAGGGTGATGAAAAAAGTGCTCTTGTTTTATGTACTGCATTTTTATCACGTCAGCTACAGCAAGGAGATATGTACTGTGCTTGGTGAGTTGATTTTCCTTTTTTTCTAGGAAAATTTTGTTAATACAAGGAAGGTTGTGAGAATTTATGTAGGATATGTACATATTTTTAAATATCTTTTTATTAAAGTCTTATTGAGACAAAAAGCTTATTTTCAGGTATTGCATACTCTATGCAAACTGATTGTCAGATATTTCAGTTCATAAATTTAAAAATGTTTTTCTGTTTAAAAACTGCTTGGTCAAAAACAATCATCATTTATTGACCAGGAAACTTTTAAATGTTGGAAGATGAAAGAAAGATTTATTTTGTCTAATGCCACAATAAATTTTTCAGATATGTAAGCAACCTGATAGAATGTGTGTATTTTTTTTTCTCTGCATAGTACACAAATTTAGCTACAGAGTTAACTGCTAGCCAGCTATGTGTGGAAATATAGTTCATTTTCCACCCATAAAAAATCATCCCACTTCAAGTTTTTCAGTACTCATCATCAATGCAAGATTTGTTGTATGGGAAATTCCCACATGGATAAAGCTCATTATTTGTAATTCTTTGGGAGCATATACATCTGGAGAGTTTGACTTCAGTTAACTAAAAGAACTTAAGATCAGCTGTCTAAAACTGCTAATTTATCTGGTCAGTGAACAGCATTAATAGCCCTGAATATTGTGTTGGCTGTATGGGAACACACAAAAAAAGTTTGCAACATTCTGACATTTAAAAATATTTAGCAAGTGACACATGGCATACAAATTAGTGTAGAGCAGGCAAGATAAATAAATGGCTGTATAGTCGAAGATTGAGGTTCATAATTATAAAGGTTTTCTGAGTAGTTGAGCTTTGTTTTGGAGGAAAAGTTGTATATGCAATATAGAGGGGATTTCAATGCATGTGGAAAGATTTGGAAGCAGGGAGAAATAGAACAAGTCGATTTTTAAAGTATATTGTAGCATAAATATTAGTGATGACTAAGAAATTAATAATTACATTGGGAAAAGGGGATCAAAGTTTGAATTTATGTAAGTAAAAGCAGTCCATTGTAAGCCATTGAGTAGAAGGAGGGCAAAAGAGAAGTTTATATTTAAGAAATACTGTAAGACAAGCAGTTGAGAATGAACTGAGGGGGCCAGTTCATGAGGGCAGAATTCAGGAAGGGATTGGCAATACAGTTGAGAAAGAAAATCAACTAGAAAACTAGCCAATAAATAGTTAAGCTGGGAAATTACAAAGGCTTCCCTATGCTTGTAGGATCAGATAAAAGAAATGTAAAGAAGTTTACAGTCTTGAAGATGGAAAAAAGCAGATCTGTGATAATGATGCATTAAGTTAGAAAGATGGTAACATGGGAAGAATGTTAATCATTTTTTGTGTATTAAGTTTCAGGTTTCAGAATACATCAAAGAGGAGAGGTCTTATAAAGAACTAGAGAGGTGAAAGTGGTCAGGACTAGAAAGTCAGGATTTTGAAGTCCTCAATATATAGGTTGAAATCTAGTAAAAGAGCAATTTATTCAAGTGAATGGTGAAAAGGCTAGAGTTCCTAAGATTGAAAATACTAATAGGAGAGCCCTATATTGAGAAGAATACTTGGTAAAAAAAAGTAGAAGCTAGGAAGTAGATTTTTTTTTTGGAAATTAACCATGGAGGATAGAAGAGAAATAAGGCAAATAGGTCAAAAGAAGGAAAATTCTTCACTTCAGTAAAATTATTTTCTATGAAAAATATATTGTTACTGTATTTGTGTGTTTTCTTTTTCAAAATTACTTTTATTATTTCATCATTGTGGCACAGATTGCTGTCTTTTCTCTGGATTTTGTGTTTTTAACATAGATTTGATAATCTTTTTGATTGGCTTTAAATTTAAGCTAGAAATTAAGATAAAAGAGAAATGCTTTTAAAAAATCATTATGCATCGATGCTTTACTTGTGTGTTTGTTCATTTGTTTATTTATTGCACTTTCTTATTACATAAAGTTTGAATGTGGCTCAAAGTTACCATTTGTATACCTTGGTTAAAATAAGATACTTTACTAGTAAAAAGTAGTGCTTCTCTGTCTGGGATTGAAACTATTAATTAACAAAGTAATGAAATCACATCCTGATTTTATTTAGTCTTTAGAAAATTAAAAACTATTTTATTTGCTTTAAACTTTTATTTTCTTGGTTTCCACATGCAGAAATGGAATCTAATACCAATTTTAATTTGAAATGTAATGACTATAGTCCGTGATTATTACATTACTGCTCCAACTTATATTTAAACTATTTTTTTAGGGAACTCACTCTCTTTTGGAGTAAATTACAGCAAAGGGTAGAGCCATCTATACACGTGTACCTAGAGAGGTGTCGTCAACTTTCTTTGTTAACCAAGACGGTTTATCACATTTTCTTCCTGATTAAAGTTATTAATTCAGAGGTAAGAAATATCAAACTATCTCTTGTTAATTTAAAATATATAAATTATCTTTAATAAAAGACTTTAACTTTTATTTTGGCACCTCTTTCAGTGCACTTTCATTTCATTTAGTGTTTTGAACCTTGATCCCTTTAAGGCATTTGATACATATTATCAAATACAATATAATACAATAATAATAATAATAATACAAATATTACTATATTTGATACATATTATCCCTTTAAGACATTTGATACAGAGAAACTTACATGCAGATGAGAACCAGGGACTTGCTCTTAGCCTGAGAAAAAGAAAATATACATAATATATTTTATCACTCTTCCATTTTTGTATCTAGGTGCTATAATACTTTGATTATTTGGCTCTATAGTAATTTAGAAAGTATGAAGAAGAATATAGACTATCTTACATTGCTAGCAGCATGGCAGGTTAGATTATGTAAAAACCCTCTTACTACAATGCCCAGAAATATTGATAGATATAACAATATCTTTTTAAGGTATAGCAGCTGAGATTGCAAGAATATTAGTGAAACCCCTAGGACCCCAAATGGAGAGGAACGCCCAGAAAACTGGAGCAGAAAGCTTGAGCTGATATTGGGTCTCTCCTAACCTGGGAGGATTAAGATATATTGCTGTTTGCAATAATCAGAGAGTTTGAGTTTTAATATCCATACCACAAGAATATGAAATAGCTATATGTGGATAGGAGATAAGGTCCTGGATAGCCTCAGGGTAGAGAGAACTGAGCACTCCCCCCACCCTTTAAAGCTGGAACCTGTGAAGTACTATATTTGATTGAAAAGGTAGACTAGAAAAAAATTTGCTCTGTAGCACAAATGAGTGATAGAGAATTTTGTGGATGTCCATCTGGGTTGAAGGGGTAAAATGTTTCCTTGAAGAAGTTGTAACCAGAGGTGTTCTATCATTCAGAATAGAAGTCCAAATTTCTCCTACCTACATAGTCCAGGAACCCCAGGACAAAGAAGTAATGTTTAAAAAGGTGAAGGTAGAGTCCTCAACTGTTACTAATCCTTGGATACCTGGAAGAAACAAATACAAACTGCTTTGGAGATACCCACTGTCTCTACAGGATTCTCAAACATCAAGTCTTGCTTGAGATGAGTTCACCATCAAGATTAGACATACAAGGATAAAACTTTAAAACTGCATATGTTTAAGGACATAATGAATTCAAGATTTATAAAATATAAGAAACAGTTGGACATGAGTGAAGAATAGTAGGATTAGTAAAGTAGTACGTTAAATAATGCAATTATGTGTACTTCTGTAAAACACATATATTTAGAGACATGAGATAAGGAATTAAAACCATGATAACAAAAGACACTAACAAAGTGACCAAGCATTCAAAGAGTGTTTCAAACCTTTAGGAATATATAAATAAATAAGTAAATAAACAAGTAAATAAAATAGCCATTTGGTTTAGTTTGCTAAAGTTGCCAAATTGCAATATATCAGAAATGGGTTGGCTTTTACAATGAGGATTTATTAACTTACAAGTTTACAGTTCTGAGGCCATGAAAATGGCCAACAGGCGATGCTTTCTCCTCGAAGACCAGCTACTGATGTTCTGGGACTGCCCTGTCACATGGCAAGGCACATGGCCAGAGTCTGCTGGTCCTTCTCTCCTGGATTTCATTGCTTTCAGCTTCTGGCTGCTTCTTTCTCGGCTTCTCTGTCTCTCTTAGCTTCTCTGGCTTTTTTCTCTCAGCTTCTCTGACTTTTCGCTCTTATATAGGACTCCTGTAAGAGGATTAAGACCCACTGGGGCATACCTCAGCCAAAATAACCTAATCAAAAGGTCCTACCCACAATAGGTCTACACCCACAGAAATGGATTATCTTTAAGAATACGATCTTTTCTGGGGTATTTACAGTTTCAAACCATCACACGATTGATATGTAAAACCTAACAAATGTATTAAAACAGTAGATTACATGTAACAGAAGAGGGACTTATGAGCAGGAGCTGCATATGTGCTTCTGTTTATTATTTTAGAATCCAAGTTTTACAAAATTATGCTTTTCTTACAGTAACCCTTGTAGGAATGAAGGGTTTTTTGTTTTTTTGTTTTTGTTTTGTTTTTCCATTTTAAGTGTACACAGATCACAACTTTCCAAAGGTGGTGCCATGGCATAGAATCCAAAAATGGGTACAGCATGACAAGAAGTATTCTTAAATTAATGGATACTTTCTGAAAGAAGGGACAGAAGACACTCCCTTGCCCTTTTGAAAAAACCTTCTTAATCTTAAAGCTGTTGTTTTTTTAGTCTTAGATGTATCTCCGATTTTCTCTGCTGAAATAATTTTTCTTCATGTTCAAGAGTAAAGAACAGAAATGAATCCTGCTGTATTACAAATTTTTCTTCCATATTTTCCTCTTTCAAGCTTCTAACTGATTCTCATTTTGCAGTTTGTATATATATTGTGGTGCTGTGGTTAAAAAAAAACTGAAAATTAACAATAAGTTTATTTGGAAATTACTATGTAATTTTTAAATATAGGTTGCACAGCTACTTAACATCTAACTCAAAGGACTACATGGCAGAGTAGAAAGAACTTAGAACTAGAAGCCAAAAGACCTGAGGACAAATCTCTGCTTTACTGTTGACCTTAACCACTTTGAGTTTCATTTCTTCATCAAATGAATCAAAGAGGTTAGATAAGAGTGACAGCCCTTACTCCCCACTCATAAAGGACCATGTTATACTAGAGCTGCACTTTCCATTATGGGAACCACTAGCCACATGTGCATATTTATGTTTAAGCTAATTAAAATGAAATAAATTTTAAAATTCTCTTTCCCAGTCATGATAGCCACATTTCAGATGCTCAGTAGCCACATGTAGCTGATAGCTACCATATGAAACAACACAGATACATATTTCCATCATCACAGACAGTTCTGTTGAGCTGCACACTTCCAGAGAGTCTTTGGTCCAGTAGTGAAGTATAAAGAAAGTAGTTAAAAGCGTTAATAGCTTCAGGAAGTTGACCAGGGAAGCAGACTACTAGACAAAGATAGTCTGCAACACAGTCATTGCTCTTTGCCCCAAAAATCTTATTTCCCATTACATGAGTTCCACCCCCCCTTTTTTTTCACTTTCTGAAAAATTACTAAACAAAGAAGGTTTTATCTTAAAAATAGAGTCAGAGATTTTTATTGTTTGGGCACTGGAAAAGACCTTAAAGTTAAGCTCTATTGACTAGGTTCTAGTGTAACTTGTCTCATTTTACAGATGGTGAAATTTAGGCTGAAGTTTAGTGATTTGAGTTCACTGGTAGTCCTCTTTTTTTTTTTTTTTTTTTTTTTTTTCAAAACTCCAGGAATTGTTGGAATTTATCAGATGGCCACTTACATATTAATGCAAAATAATTTTTTCTTCCTAAACCCAGCAAAGGAAATGGAGCAGGTAGCTTATGTCTTTTTATTCATACAATTAAAAATATACTCTCTACTAGACTCCTAAAGATAGAGAGTTAAAAATATGGACCTGCCCTTAAGGATTTCACAATCTGTTGATGGAGATATGGAAACAATTGCAATATAATGTGGATCTGTCTATTATAATGGAATGCCAAGACTCCTGTGAGAGCATTGATTAGCACAGTGCCTGGGATAAAGTAGATGCTGGATGAATAAAAGAAGTGGCCCATCTAACCTACTTGTCTGTTTTTGACACACAAATGATGATGACCAGAGAGGAAGGGGTATTCCTAGAAACAGGAAAAGCATGGAAAGTAGCAAAAAGATGAATGAAAGAATGGCATGTTTGGGTAACTATATAGGTAGCTCAGTTTGCCTTGAATATAGAGATTATAGGCTGTTTGGATAAGGGGGAAGATAAAAGATGAGGCTAGAACATAGGGAGAGATAAGATCATGAAGACCCTTTCTTGTTCCCAGCTATGAAGTTTGTATTGAATCCCAGAATACATGGATAGCCATTTAAGAATTGCAAAGCATGGGTAAGACTATAGGTGGGTATTTAAGGGCTGACTGGGATGCCATGTGGAGAACTAATCTCAGCATGAAAGCCCTATGTGGCTTTGGGTCAAGGATACCAGACTGCCAAAGGAAAGGAACAGAAAATGGGGTACCAGCAACAAACCTTGCCTTTTTCAGAAAATTGTCCTGTGCTGGTACCAGTGCTAGAAAGGGGGATAAGTCACTATTCCTTCTCTGAATTCATATCTTTTTTGCTTTTTGCCCATAACCCATTAATTCAAACTGGTAGTATCAGTACTATTATTCACTAGTATTATGAACAAAATAGATTTTTATGGGCTAATTACTTGGTTAATCATTGTAATAATAGAAAATATATGAATTCAAACAGCTCAGCTTTAAAAACAAACTTGTTATTATATAAACCGTTTGTGATTTGAATACTGCCTATAAATTTTCAGTTATACAAGATGAAAACAGGAGAATAAAATTTTGATATGGTTTATTTGGATATTGTTGGCTTTGTTAAGGTTTCACATTTAATTACAATATTGAGATGTTTTCAAAACAAATTTATTGAAACTATTTGCCCCTTATGAGTTGAAATGAAACCTTGAATCCAGTAGTGAACATGCAGTAGAAATATTGAATTCCTCTCTTAAATAGTTTTAGTTGTGTTTTCTAAGTAATAAGGAAAATTTTTAGATCATCTTTGTCATTTCTGAAGAAAGCATTCAACATTCACATGATAGGAAATAGTTATAGTTGTCTTTACCAAGCCAGATATCCTTCATCCAGAAATCCTCTGTTCCCTGCATCCTTTCTTACATTCATTACTTTCTCCATTCATTTCCTAAATTTCCTAAATAATTATATCCCTTTTCAGGATTCTCATCCTCTACATATTTACTAGTCCTTCTTATGTTATATGCCTCACATCGTCTTTATGGTTGACATGGCCTTTGATTTCCTCCAAGAATTCCTTGTACCTTCCTGTCTTTATTATGCAGCTTCATTGAACACATTGTCTTTTTCTTCCCTTCATATTAAAACATAGAAGAGTGGCCTGGCTGTCCACTATTATTAGTTGCCCCTCTGGCATGTAACAGGTGCAAGTGTTTTACTTTCAAAGTTTTATGGCTCAGATCATCTCAAAATAGTATAAAATAACTGCACAAGTTTATGTGAAGGTTCTTTAAAGATGCTGCAGACACCCATATGGTCCCACCTGTTTCCCAGTTGTCCTGTCTTCCCTGTCACTTTTAAAATAGATCTCTTCATATCTTATCTTCTTGCCCATTTTCTTCTTGTCTTTGTGCCTCTGCTTTTCCTAGAATCAAGGCCAGTTCTGTATCCCAGCCTCCTTTCCTCACCCTCCTTTTGGCCTACAAATCTAGGCTTCTCTTCTGGTGAAATATTTATTTTTCTCATTACCTATGAAAGCTAAAACCCTGCCACCCTTTTTTATTTATTTTCTTTCTTGCCTTTTGATCCTATATCACATATATACCATTCCCATGGATGTGACCACATTCTGTGGCTGGCTTATTCCTCATATTTTCATCTTTTCTAGTCTTTTAAAACCCCTCTTCATCTGTTTTGTCCATGTATATTTCAAGTGACTCTTACCTTTGTTACTGCTGTCTTTTCTTCATAATAGTTTAAGGTGCTGATTCAAAATTAAAAAAGCTCACTGGCCTTTTGTCCCCTCATGCTTCTAATTCTTGAGCCAGTCCAGCCATGAGGTAGGTGATTTGATGCTGTTTTATCATAGCATTAGAAGCTCCACTATTAAGGCTCAGATAACTTTATTCTATTAGAAGTGAAATTCTTTTTTCATTACGTAAAGCAGGAAATAAGGGGATATTCTCAGTTTTGTAATTGGATCGAGAGGGTTTTGTTTCGGAAGGATTGAAAATACTAACTTAGTAAATGAGACTTATGATAAAGATAATGACCATTTATTAATCATGTACTATTTGCTGAAACACTATACTAAACAATACCATAATCTCCTTTAATGCACATGGCAGTTTCATGAAGCATAAGTGCTGTTTTGACCATTATTTTATAAATGGCATGTGAAAGGTCAGAGAAGTTAAGTAGTTTGGAGTTTGCTTAGCTGTAAATGATTTCATATCCAGCTCTTATGTTGTAGTTCTAGTGCTTATGCTTTTTCTGCTATTGTGTATGGCTCATTACACATGCACCAGACAAAGCTGCAGTGCTTTTAGAAGGAGCATCTGTTCATATGTTGCTACAGCAACATTTGAGTAAAGCAAACTTCAGTTTTAAAAATCACTGAATATACAAGTCTGTGTTGATCATTGTAGATTAAGTTAACATTTCCTATTTGTTTTTCACAGACTGAAGGGGCTGGACTTGCCACCTGTATAGAACTATGTGTAAAAGCTCTTCGTTTGGAATCTACAGAAAATACTGAAGTGAAAATATCTATTTGCAAGACCATTTCGTGTTTGCTGCCTGATGATCTGGAAGTTAAACGTGCTTGTCAACTGAGTGAATTTCTTATTGAGCCTACAGTAGATGCATATTATGCTGTGGAAATGTTGTATAACCAGCCAGACCAGAAATACGATGAAGAGAATCTTCCAATACCAAATTCTTTACGCTGTGAACTCTTACTCGTGTTGAAAACTCAGTGGCCCTTTGATCCAGAATTCTGGGATTGGAAAACTTTAAAACGACAATGTCTTGCATTAATGGGAGAAGAAGCATCCATTGTGTCTTCAATAGATGAACTAAATGACAGTGAAGTATATGAGAAAGTAGTAGACTATCAGGAAGAGATTAAAGAAACTTCTTTGAATGGATTTTCTGGTGGAGTTGGTGCTAATTCTGGCCGCCTTAAAGACATTCATGATGAGAAACAGAAGAAGAGAGAGATAAAACAATTAAGAGAGAGGGGATTTATATCTGCTAGATTTAGGAATTGGCAAGCCTACATGCAGTATTGTGTGCTATGTGACAAAGAATTCCTTGGTCATAGAATAGTACGACATGCTCAGAAACATTACAAAGATGGAATTTACAGTTGTCCCATATGTGCAAAGAACTTTAATTCTAAAGACACCTTTGTCCCTCATGTCACACTGCATGTTAAACAATCTAGTAAAGAGAGACTAGCAGCTATGAAACCATTAAGAAGATTGGGAAGGCCGCCTAAGATCACAAGTACAAATGAGAATCAGAAGACCAATGCTGTGACCAAGCAAGAACAGCGGCCTATAAAAAAGAATAGTCTTTATTCAACAGATTTTATAGTATTTAATGACAATGATGGTTCAGATGATGAAAATGATGACAAAGATAAATCTTATGAGCCGGAAGTGATCCCCATCCAGAAACCAGTACCTGTTAATGAATTTAATTGCCCTGTTACTTTGTGTAAAAAGGGCTTTAAATACTTTAAAAATTTAATTGCTCATGTAAAGGGACATAAAGATAGTGAAGATGCCAAGCGCTTTCTTGAAATGCAAAGCAAAAAAGTTATTTGCCAGTACTGTAGACGGCATTTTGTAAGTGTTACTCATCTCAATGATCACTTACAAATGCACTGTGGCAGTAAGCCATATATCTGTATACAGATGAAATGTAAGGCTGGTTTTAACAGTTACGCGGAGCTCTTAACCCACAGAAAGGAACATCAAGTCTTTAGAGCAAAATGTATGTTTCCTAAATGTGGCAGAATTTTTTCAGAAGCTTATTTACTGTATGATCATGAAGCACAGCATTACAATACCTACACTTGTAAGTTCACAGGTTGTGGTAAAGTATATCGTTCTCAGAGTGAGTTAGAAAAGCATCTGGATGATCACAGTACTCCCGAAAAAGTGCTGCCTCTCGAAGACCAACTTAATTCTTCTGGAGATTCTGTTCAGCCTTTCACAGTTAATGAGAACACAGAAGGAAGTGCTGAGAAAGAGAGAGCTATGCTTCCTTCAGAAAATAATATTGAAAACAGCTTCCCAGCAGATAGAAGTGATTCTTGGGATAAAAGCAAGGCAGAATCACCTGGGACTGAACAAGACCAGATTTCTGCCTCTGTGCTCAGGCAAGCTGATGGACCATTGTCAAATGGTTTGGAAACTCCTGCTACTACCCCTCTGCTTCAGGCCAGTGAAGTAGCTGTATCCATTAAGGTGTCTCTTAATCAGGGGGTCGAGGATAACTTTGAAAAGCAAGAAAACTCAGAAGGCACTGGTGAATCGCTAGTCACAAACTTACATACACCAGTTGAAGATACTTGTAATGATTTGTGTCTTCCAAGTTTCCCACAGAGAAAAGAACAGGATTGCTTTAATGAAGCTCAGGTTATTCAGAATTCTGTAGTAAATTCAGAAACCCTTAAGATAGGTGATCTTACTCCAGAAAACTTAGAAAGACAAGTAAACAACCTGATGACCTTTTCTGTGCAAAATCAGTCAGAATTTCAAAACAATTTACCAACTTCTAAGCTTGAATGTGGAGGTAGTGTTAAAACATCATCTAATCTTTATAATTTACCTCTTAAGACATTAGAAGCTATCACATTTGTTCCACCACAGCCCAGCCTAAGTAATTCTTTAGGAATTCCATCAGTGCCTCCAAAAGCTCCAGTTCAGAAATTCAGTTGCCAGGTCGAGGGATGTACTCGTGCCTATAATTCTTCACAGAGTATTGGAAAACACATGAAGACAGCACACCCAGACCAATATGCTGCATTTAGAATGCAGCGCAAAAGTAAAAAAGGTCAGAAATCCAACAACTTAAATACACCAAATAATGGAAAATTTGTGTATTTTTTGCCATCACCAGTGAGCAGTTCTAATAGTGCATTTTTTACACCACAGACCAAAGCCAATGGGAATTCCACTGGTTCAGCCCAGTTGCAGCATGTCTCACCCATTTTCCCAGTTCATATAGCAAGTGTGTCAACTCCACTGTTGCCCTCAATGGAAAGTGTCATAAATCCAAATATTCCTTCTCAGGATAAAAATGAACAAGCTAATATGTTGTGTTCCCAAATGGAAAATTTGTCTAATACTACTTTGCCAGCACAAATGGAAGATCTAACCAAAACAGTTTTGCCTTTGAATATTGACAGTGGCTCAGATCCTTTCCTTCCTTTGCCTGCAGAAAATAATTCAATATCTCTCTTTCCTTCACCAGCAGATAGTGGAACTAATTCTGTTTTCTCCCAACTGGAAAATAATACAAATCATTTTTCCTCACAGGTTGAGGGAAACACCAATTCCTCCTTTCTAAAGGGGGGTAATGGTGAAAACGCAGTTTTTCCTTCCCAAGTGAATGTTGCAAATGACTTCAGTAGTACAGGTGCCCAACAGCCTGCACCTGATAAAGTTAAAAAAGACCATGGGCGGGGGCCAAATGGGAAGGAAAGAAAACCCAAGCACAACAAAAGGGCTAAATGGCCTGCAATTATCAGAGATGGGAAATTTATCTGTAGCAGGTGTTACAGGGCTTTTACTAATCCCAGATCACTGGGTGGACATTTATCTAAGCGATCTTACTGTAAGCCACTGGATGGAGCAGAAATTGCTCAAGAACTTCTACAGAATAATGGACAGCCTTCTCTTCTTGCCAGCATGATACTCTCCACAAATGCAGTAAATTTGCAGCAGCCACAGCAATCTGCCTTCAACCCAGAAGCGTGTTTTAAAGATCCATCGTTCCTGCAGCTTCTTGCTGCTGAAAATCGTTCATCAACATTTTTATCAAATACATTTCCTCGGACTGGTGTGACTAACTTTAATACCAGTGTTAGTCAAGAGGGAAGTGAAATTATTAAACAGGCTTTGGAAACTGCTGGCATTCCCAGTACATTTGAAGGTGCAGAAATGCTTTCTCATGTCATTCCATCAGGTTGTGTCTCAGAGGCAACACAAATAAATGCAACGGTCATGCCAAATCCAACTGTGCCACCCATTTTGCAGACTATATGCCACCCAAACACCCTGCTGACGAACCAAAATAGAACACCAAACCCCAAAACTCCCTCCATTGATGAATGCAGCAGTTTGCCTATCTTTCCAACAAATGACCTGATTCTGAAGACTGTTGAAAATGGTTTGTGCTCTAGTTCATTCCCTAATTCTAGTGCACCATCACAAAATTTTACCAGTAACAGTTCACGTGTTTCAGTTATAAGTGGTCCTCAGAACACAAGGTCCCATCATCTAAATAAAAAGGGAAACAGTGCCTCTAAGAGAAGAAAGAAAGTTGCTCCTCCACTGATTGCACCTAATGCTTCCCAAAACTTGGTAACAAGTGACTTGACAGCATTGGGATTAATAGCAAAGAGTATTGATATACCAACTTCTAACCTTCATTCTAGCATAATCCCAAATTGTGAACCTCAGGGTTTGGTAGAAAATCTAACACAGAAATTAAACAGTGTTGACAATCAGTTGTTTATGACTGATGTAAAAGAAAACTTCAAAACCAATCATGAGTCCCATACAGTTTTAACACCTTTAACAGTAAAAACTGAAAATGGTGATTCCCAAATGATGACTTTGAATTCATGCACAACTTCAATAAATTCTGATTTGCAGATTTCTGAAGACAATGTTATACAAAACTTTGAAAAGACTCTTGAAATTATTAAAACTGCTATGAATTCTCAAGTAGAGGTAAAAGGTGGATCTCAGGGTGTTGGTGAAACATCACAGAATGCACAAATAAATTATAACATTCAAATTCCTTCAGTAAACATTGTACAAAATAAATTACCTGATTCTTCTCAGTTTTCTTCTTTCATTGGCGTCATACCAACAAAAAGTAATAATCCTCAGTCTGAAGTGTTACATAAGGAGGATCAAATACAAGAAATTTTAGAAGGCTTACAGAAATTAAAATTAGAAAATGACCTATCCACTCCAGCATCCCAGTGTGTTCTAATAAATACATCAGTGACATTGACTCCCACTCCTGTTAAATCAATTCCAAATGCCACAGTTGTCCAGCCAATTTCTGAAATGATAAATAACATTCAGTTTAGTGATAGAGTTAATAAACCCTTTGTGTGTCAAAACCAAGGCTGTAATTACAGTGCTATGACAAAGGATGCCCTATTTAAGCACTATGGTAAAATTCACCAATACTCTCCAGAGATGATTCTTGAAATTAAGAAGAATCAGTTGAAATTTGCTCCATTTAAATGTGTAGTACCCACGTGTACAAAAACATTTACAAGAAATTCCAATCTCCGGGCTCACTGTCAGTTGGTACATCATTTTACAACAGAAGAAATGGTAAAGTTAAAAATAAAAAGGCCATATGGAAGAAAATCTCAGAATGAAAATATGTCAACCCCACGAATTACACAAGTTAAAAAGCAGCTATCTATGACAGAGGAAAATAAAAGGGAATTCCAGCCTGCTTTAGACTTGGGAGCAAAGAAGGAAAATGCCCTGGGTAATGTAGCAGTGAGCCCAGAAAAACAGCTCACAGAAAAAAAAAGTCCTGAAAAAACAGAAGGTTCTTCACAAGTCATTACAGTTACTTCAGAGCAATGTAATGCAAATTCTCTCACAAATACACAAACCAAAGGATGGAAAATTAGGAGATATAAAAAAGAAAAGGAGGAGAAAAAATGCAAGAAGCCAGTTTCCCAATCTCTTGAATTTCCAACAAGATACAGCCCCTACAGACCTTATCGATGCGTTCATCAGGGTTGCTTTGCTGCCTTTACAATACAGCAAAACTTGATTCTTCATTACCAGGCTGTACACAAATCTGATCTATCTGCATTTTCTGCCGAGATTGAAGAGGAAAACGAGACTGGTAAAGAAAGTGATGAAATTGAAGCTAAACAAACTGTAAAAGAATTTCGATGCCAGGTGAGTGATTGCTCTCGAATTTTCCAAGCAATTACTGGCCTAATACAACACTACATGAAACTTCATGAGATGACTCCTGAGGAAATTGAAAGTATGACTGCTTCTGTTGATGTTGGGAAATTTCCATGTGATCAATTAGAGTGTAAATCCTCATTTACTACCTACTTGAACTATGTTGTTCATCTTGAGGCGGACCATGGAATCGGGTTAAGGGCAAGTAAAGCAGAAGACGATGGCATATACAAGTGTGATTGTGAAGGTTGTGACCGTATGTATGCAACTCGGTCTAATCTCCTCCGACACATTTTTAATAAGCATAATGACAAACATAAAGCTCATTTGATTCGACCAAGAAGATTAACACCTGGTCAGGAAAATATATCAAGCAAGGCAAACCAAGAAAAAAAATCTAAACATCGGGGAACAAAACACAGCAGACCTGGAAAGGAAGGAATCAAAACACCTAAGACCAAACGAAAGAAAAAAAATAATTTAGAAAATAAGAACACAAAGATTGTGCAGATTGAAGAAAATAAGCCTTATTCTCTGAAACGTGGAAAGCATGTATATTCAATAAAGGCTAGAAATGATGCCTTATCTGAGTGTACAAGCAGATTTGTAACCCAGTATCCATGTATGATAAAGGGTTGCACATCAGTTGTTACAAGTGAAAGCAATATAATTAGACATTATAAGTGTCATAAATTATCTAAGGCATTTACATCACAACACCGCAATCTTCTTATTGTCTTCAAACAGTGTTCAAACTCACAAGAAAAGGAAACTTCTGAGCAAGAAGGTGAAAAAAGTGGTGTGAAAAATTCTGACACTTGTGTATCAGAGAGCAATGACAACTCAAGAACGACTACAATTCCACAGAAAGGAGTTGAAAAAAATGAAAAAGATGAAATGGATGAGCTAACAGAATTATTTATTACAAAACTAATAAATGAAGACAACACAAGTTTGGAGACCCAACCTAATACTTCTTCAAATGTAAGTAATGATTTTCAGGAAAATAACCCCTGTGAGTCAGAAAAACAAAAAGCAAGTAATTTGAAGAGAGTTAATAAAGAAAAAACTGTCTCACAAAACAAAAAGAAGAAAATTGAAAAAGTTGAAGCAGCATCGGCAGTTGAGTTAAGTGACATTCATAAAGAAGAAGAAACTGCTGTTGGAATTCAGACCACTGAGGAGCATCCTGCATTTTTTGACTGGAGCTCATTTAAACCAATGGGATTTGAAGCATCATTTCTTAAGTTTCTTGAGGAATCTGCAGTGAAGCAGAAGAAAAGTACTGAGAAAGACCATCCAAATAGTGTAACTAAAAAAGGATACCATTCAAATTCAAGGAAAAACATTGATAAGACTGGTGTGACTAGTGGGAACCACATATGTTCTTGTAAAGAAAGTGAAACCTTTGTACAATTTGCCAATCCATCACAGCTTCAGTGCAGTGATAATGTAAAAATTGTTTTAGACAAGACTCTTAAAGATTGCACTGAACTTGTCTTAAAGCAGCTTCAGGAAATGAAACCTACCGTCAGTCTGAAAAAACTTGAAGTACATTCAAATGATCCAGATGTGTCTGTTACGAAAGATATCAGTATAAGTAAAGCCACAGGGAGAGGGCAGTACTGATGACTAATGTACCATAAATATATCATTTGCAGTTTTGTTTAAAATAGGAAGCCATCAAGCATGCTAGAATTGTGAATTTTTTTCATTATTTTTTTGTTGTTGACATCAGTTGACCAGAAAAAAGAAGGAAAAAAAAAACAAAACATGGCATTCGTCATGTAAACTTTTTGTTTTTATCCCTATGGGACTTGAGGAACAGAATTAATACTACAGTTTTTGTAAATAGTTGAGCTAAACCTCAAATTTCTATCAACCAGTTGCCCTTTCCATGAACTAAATTCTGAATTATCTGTGTGATTGATAATGTTTCACCAAGTCACTGCTCATGTATAACAGTACTCTTTGTTTGTAGATACATTTTTTGTATATATTTATTATTGTAAATCATTTGCTGCCACCAGCAGTCTTTAAGTCTAAACTATTAAATGACACATTTATATTTGGAATTTTCATTTTTAACTAGGTGATCAAGTTTTTAAAACTTATTTTATTGTGTTTAATTAAGAACTTTTTGGACTAAATGTAGAAATTTTGCCATAGTCCATTCGTTTTTACATAAAGCATTTATTTACAGAATGATCTTGAGATTACTTTTCACAGAGTAGGTACATTACATTGACACCTTGCTCTGCTTTGTAAACTTACCGCCCAAGATTTTTGGGTGGTTTTCATGTGAAACTAATGCAGATTCTTTAGCAGTTTCCTATAGCTACAGATTTTTTTTCATTGCTTCTAATTGGATATAATTACTATGATTCCATGAATTATTATGGAAATGTGAATAAAGAATTTATTACATTGAAGATTTTAAACATTTGGTATTAAAAAAAAAATCCTTTGTGAATGTGATAGAAACTAGTAGTGTGGAGCAGTGTAAATATTTGAGGTGGTGATTTGTGAAGTAGCCCAGTATTGCCTTAAATAAAACCACGTTTCATTTCTTGTTTTATACATGTGATCTTATAAGGGTTTTGTTTGGTTTGGTTTTTTCCATTTTCTGAAATTTATAGATTGGTGTATAGCTTTAAACTGTATAAACTTTTGTGGAAAGATTTTTTTAAACATTTTTATAAATCTTAAAATTCGTATCATCAAAGTGAGCCCATCTTGTGTTTATAAAATGCAAGAGTTCTTAACACTTATAATTATATAGATAAAACACTTTCTATAAGGAAGTTGGATGTTTTGATTTTACTGTTTATAGACGTTAGATTGTACAGATTTGTCTGTATTTTCCCACCATATCTAATGATACTTTTTTCATTAGATTGGTCTTCAAGAGCAGTATTAGTTGTTAAAATTGATTATTTTAGATATTCAGTATATAGTTAGCTCTTATAATTTAGCTTAATTCACCATATTTATACTGTGGATTCACAGCCAGAGATAGAGGTTACTTCAGGAGCATTTATGACCTTCATTTAAATTCCAACTAAAATCAGTACCGGACACAAAAGAAAACATCCTTTCAACATTACTTTTGTTTCTGTTTGCCATAAATAGCATTGAGTTTTGACTTTGTGTTTGTTATAAAATAGTTGTGTTCATAATACTATTAGCCTGAGATATTGAAGATATTGTGATGATATGAATATGTGTATATTCCCTGTGCAACATCAAATATGCAGGAAAAATGAAGCACTTAACAGTAACTGAAATCGCTGGTACTCTGAATAAATAAGCATGGTCAAGGAGTGAATTATTTTCTTTTGGAAATTATTTTTTTAAAGTATTATAGTTTTATTGTTAGGGCCTAATGGGTTATATTGAATAGTTGGTTTCACCTCCTGAAGATTTATTACCAGTATGCTTAAAACTTGGCACATTAAAATTCCTACCCTTTGAGAAGCCCACTGTTATTTATTAAAATAAAAGTTGTTTATATGGGTGGTTAATACCTGTTTTTCTTTTCCTAAATTAACAGTAACTTAAATAACCTTGAATAATTTTAATATTAAATTTTTGTTAACAAATGAATGTTTCCGTACAATTTTCTTAGAATTTGACCTAGCCCTTAAAGGTAGGCATTTGGCAAAGCTGCCCCATATAGTGCAGTAGTAAGTAGGCTTATTCCTGATGAATGTAGTGATGAGCCATTGTTAAGTGAAAATACCAATGTATTGGGGCTTTTTTTTTGCTCATTAGCTTAAGAAAGTTTACCACAACACATTTCTGTAATTGTTCTGTATATCAGAAGACTTTGCCAATATATATATTCCAAGTACTGTATACTAAAAGTAATTATGGGAGAGCAGGCTTTTCAGCATGGAACAGAAAAATGAAATTATGGTATAAAATTAGTATAAGTTTATAGAACAGCATGTTGGTAAAATTTGATATGGAATGTAATACCTAAGTATTAAAAAAAGAATCTTAAAATATATATTTTTCATGGTATACTTTTCCTCAGTCCACTGTCTGAAGAACTTTTCTTCCTACAGTTTAAATTTGTCTAATGTTTCATCATTTAAAAAAAATAGATTTTTTCCTCTTCTAAACCAAAAGAATTTGTTTCATGTTAGAACCATGTTGTTCAAAATACATCATTATCTTAAGTGAAATCTAGCAGTTGAGGAAATTTTCAGCAGTGATATATTCAACATACTTATTTTAAAGGGCTAGATGGAGGTGGATTTTTAACAAGGCAAATTTTGATCA
Source organism: Choloepus didactylus (assembly GCF_015220235.1). Lineage (NCBI taxonomy): Eukaryota > Metazoa > Chordata > Mammalia > Pilosa > Megalonychidae > Choloepus > Choloepus didactylus. The sequence goes on along the minus strand of NC_051313.1, from coordinate 65,231,352 downwards.
TCAGTAAACAAATATAGTTGTTATAAGTATTAAGATAAAAGTTTGTCTTTAATAAACTTAAGATTAAGACCAATACAGCTAGAGCATTAGAGAGAATGCCCTATTTTTCAGAGAAAATGTGGAGTGAATTACTAATTTTTTTTAGAGAAGATGAGTCTTGAAAGATAATGGATGTCCATCAGATGGTCAGAGTAAAAGAGGATTCTAGGCATGGAGGTATGAAGCAGCCTAGTGCATTTGCATTGTTCCAAGTAGTCTGTGTGCAAAAAATAGGAAGTTGGAGATGAGGCTGAAGAGGTAGATGGGTCAGACCATGAAAATTGTTGAATGCAGTATTTCAGAATTTAGTCTATCCTGCTAAAAGAAAAAAGTTATTGAATACATTTAAATTGATATCAAGCTTAGAAAGATGGTTGGTGTTTTGTAGAGGATAGATTGGTAAACTTGGAAATTAGAAGTAGGAAGACTTGAAATAGTCCAGGCAAGAGATAATGGGAGCCAAAAGATGGACAGTGTTAATATGTATGACAGCTCTTAAAAAGTAGAGTAGTCTAAGGGAGCCGTTTTCAAAATGTGTATTGCAGTGAGATACCAGAGGTTCAAAGGTGAGTTCTGTGATCAAAGTTTACTAAACTGTATAACTCCCTCTTAAAGAATCCAATGCACATTAGCATATTAGAAACTGAGAAGTCCTATTGTAAAGAAATGAACTCTTAACTGAGGCTTCATTAATCACTAGGACATTTCTCTTTACGTTATTCCTTAGGTATATCTCAATGAATTAGTATTCTAAGGAACACACTTTGGGAAACAGTCATCTAAAATGGTATTCACTCAGGGTTAATAATCAGAAGGTGTGCACCAACGCAGCTGTACTTTACAATTGGTGATTATTCTGATAGGCTAATTCATCCATTCCATTTTATTTAGATTCCCCTGCTGTATTGGTTAATGTTTTGACTTATCACTCCACAGTCAAATCTCTAATGAATTAATAGACTAATTAACTTAGGGTGCTTTAATTAAAATCCAGTGTCCTTTCTCAAAGCCCCTGTGAACCTCACCAAACATTTACTTCCCCTTTCCCACTGTTTCCTTTAACACAAACTGAGCCTTTCCCAAAACCTTTACACATTTTGCCCCCTCTGTCTGGAATATTTATTCCTCTACTTAATTTTTATATGGCTGAATCCTTATCCATCAGTTCTCAGCTTAAGTATCACCTCATCAGAGACTTTCCCAGCACACTCTATGGTAAAGTTTCATGTTGTCTATTCTTTACAACTGCATTTTTAATTTTTATATTTGTTATCTGTGCCTTCCAACACTACCACTCCATAAAGAGTGGTAAAATTTGTTTTCCAATGGCCTTGCTCATTAGAGGTGCCTTTCATTTCAATGGTCTGTTCCTCCATGAGAGCCCTGTATCTTACCATAATCAAAACCTGTACTACTACTAGATCTTGAATTCAGATTCCCTCTCTAAATCAGTTTTAAACCTACTACTTGTTCAGTATTCATCAGTTCATTGCTGTCTTCACCTTGTCTAGTGTAGAAACTAGATCCATTGTCATACACCCCTTTGCAAATATCCTCAGACCTCTCTGTTGTGCTTTCCAGGAAAATAACTCCAAACCTGTCTTCAATTCAGCAACTGAATGAAAGAAAATAATTCCTTTGGGAAGATTTATAATCCCAAAGGTTAAGTAGACTTTCACTACTGCCCAACACTAGTTTTGTCGTTCTCTTGCAACTTGCCTCCCCAAGCTTAAATGACATATTTTTTTCCTACTTCCCTCATCTGATGGTCTGTCACATTTTGCTAAGAAAATGCAAAAAAATTTAACAGGAACTTTCTCAACTATCCACCACCAAATCTACAAACCTTCCTGTATCTGTACCCTCTTCTAATTCTCAAAACCCAATCCTTTCTTGTACCATCTGGAAATCCAACCACCCTCACCTTCTCAAGTACTCGGTTTTAAATTAACTCTATCATTTTATCATCCTTCTTAAAGTAGATCCTTTCCAACAGCTTATGCCTTAGTAGCTATTCTATTCTTAAAGAAAAGCAGGAGAAATATCTCATGCTGTCTAGCCTATAACCCCATTTATTTTGTCCCTATCACAGGTAACCTGAGTTAACTGCATATGCACGTTCCATTTGTTCACTTCTTGTTTACTGCCAATTTATATGTCCCTCCAGCTCTCCTGAAATTGCTCTTGTCAAGGTCAGCAGTCTTCACAGCTCCCATATTTACTGGTTCTTTTTCCTGCGCTCATTCACTGCCTCAAGCACTCAGTAGGGTTGATGACTCCTCCTCCTTTGAAATCCTTCTCAGTTTCCTTGACATTGTCTCTATTTTCTCCTTATCCTTTATGGCTGCTCCATCCCTAATGGTTCCTCTCCCAGCACCTGACACTGTGTCATCATGTCCGTATGTTCTTTAGAGACTTAGTCCATGGTGTTTAGAATTATCAATGTACCTACCACACCCAAATTTATACCCCTAAGACCACATTTTTTTATAGCTCCAAGCTACCTTACATCTCATGTACAAACAATTATTTCCTTCCCCCACCTCACCTTCAATTTATTCCTCTCCCAGTATTCCTTACCTGGATAAATGAAGTCAATACCTAGGTTTCTCAAGCTAGGCTCTTCAGTGTCATAGTAACCAATTCGTTTTCTTTCTCTATATTCAATCACTATTTTGGTCATTTCTACCTCCTAAATAGAAAGGGTCTCCTCTCTCTGTCCATGTCTCATCACCACTCTAATCCAAACCACCATCATCTCTTGCCTAGACAACTATAATTGTCTTCTTCCTGGCTTCCATCCAGAATATTCTCTACCAAGCAGTTAAACTGATTTTTTTCCTAAGTAGTCTTGGGAGGTAAAAACACCTGTGCATTGTTTTCATACTATGCTTTGAGTAAAATACGGTTTTTTTAGTGTGGTTGCTGCCTGTCTCTAACCATGTCTTGTAGCTTAACTTTGCCCATTGTGTTGGAGCAATACTGGTTTCCTTTGAGTTCCTCAAACAAACCAAGCTTTTTCACATATTAAAGCCTTTGCACTAGCTGTTCCTTCTGCTTGGAATGCTGTGTTCTAACTTATTCATTCTTCAGGTCTTAGGCCACTAGCCCCTTGAATGATTGTTATATAGCATTCAGTTTCTCAAGTTATAACTGCTTTGTTCTACTTTATTGTCCTTTGTCTCTCATTAGGCTATAGGCTGCAGAAGGACAAAATCCTTTCTGGTTGGTTCACCTACCACTCTATGCCCAATCCTTTGCACGTAGTAGGTTCTTAGCAGTAAATATTTATTGGGTGCATAAGTGGATGATGAAGAGAACTTGTGATTCTGACTCTCCTGGAGCTCAGTGTCTAATTTAATTACACAATTACTTTTGTGATAAGTCCTGTGAAGGAAAAGGATAGGGCCTTATGAGAATACATAATAAGATGAGAATATTATATAGTCTGTGGTGAAAGAGAGTGTTGTAAAGACTGCTAAAGAAGGAGGACATTCCAGGGTAAGGGAATCAGCATGTGAAAAAGCCCTGATAGGAATATCTTTAAAAAAAACGGTAGAAAGCTGGTATGGATAGAGCTTAAAGTGAATGAGGAAAGGTAAGCTAGGGCAGATGATGCCGTGTCTAAAAAAGACCAAATTGTTAATATTCAGCTTTATTCAAAGCAATGAGTTAACATTTGGGTTCTAAACAGAGGAGCAAGAGACTTATACTTGCAGTTTTAGAAGTTCGGTCTTGACAGTGGTGAATGAGCATTCCATGGGGAATTCAAGAAGGCTGTCTAAGTCATCTAGGGGCAGGTACTACCTTGGAGTGGGTGCTGCTGGCAGAAAAGTGGATGGACTTGAGAGATTTAGAAGATCTGACAGGGCTTGATCATTACTGATTGCGGGAAAGGAGGGAGAGGGGGAAAGTTCAGGAAATTTCCAGGTATTGGGTTTAACTATGTGGTTGATTAGAAGTACCATTTATTCAGGTAGGTTAAGACTGGTAGAGGAAGAGCAATTTGTGAATGGATGGTTTCCCCGGGAAAAGTGTAGAGAAAAGGCCTAGGACTGAACCCCTGAGGAACTCATGTTAAAGGTAGATTAGAAGAGAAATAGAAATCATGAGAATAAGATGGAAACTATTTCAAGAAGGAAGAGTGTACAATTCCATTGGATTCTGCCAAGATAATGATTGTAAAGAATTCATTGGATTTAGTGGTCAGGAAGTGATTGGTGACCTTTGCAGTTTTAGTGGAAGCCAGTTTTGAATGGGTTGAGGAGTATAGACAGCTAGTGTAAACATCTGTGTTTTAAAAGTTTGGTTGTGAAGGGGAGGAGACTGATAGAATAGCAGCTGGGGGGCATTGTGGAGTCCTCCAGAATTGTTGAATTATGGGTAAACAAAGCATGTTCAAGTGCCAATGAGAAGAGTTTGATAGAGTGCAAGGTGTGAGAAGTAGTATATATTGTGAAATTCTTGTTTCTGGCTTGGCTGACTGAATGGTAATGCTGTTTACCGAGACAAGAAATATAGAAGAAATAGATTGGAGGAAAGGTTGAATTTAAGATTCCTGTAGGTCATCAAGGTAGAGAGGTATAGCAATTAGTTCTTTGTAGGGGTGTGGAGCTACAGTTCTGGATTTTAAAGTCCCTTGAAGGCAAGAATCCTGTCTTTTTCTTTTATCTCCTGAGTATTTGGCCCAGAATCTGGGCTATAGTAAGTACCTAATATATTTTGTTTGAATTGAAGGAAGTAACAAAATCAGTCTAAAGATCTGAACTACAGGTACAAGTTTGGGAATTAACAATTTTTCATCCTACTTTGAGGTATGGGAGTGGTTGAAATACCCAGAAAGCATATAAAGTAGGAAAAGAAGACAACCAGGAAGAGAACTTTGGAGAATACCAACACTTAGTGAGCAGAAGAAACCAACAAAGAAGACTTGGGAAGGAAGTGTCAGGTTAGAACCAGGAAAGGGGGTGAGGGCATGAGATGGTACGGAAGTCAGAGGAGGGAGATTAATGAAGAGTAGATGGTCATGCCAAATGCCATTGACTGGTCAATTAAGAGTAAGAATAAAGAGTTCGTTAGACTTGGTAGTGGTCATTGATCTTTAGAGAAATTTTTATGGATGCCAATGTTTACTGTCTAATTGTTTCAATTGAATAATGAATGAGCTAACTAAAGAAATGAAAATAAGTTGTAATTTTTTTGTATGTTTTAGTATCTTGCACTAAAGAAAAGGAAATCGGTCACTTCTTGACCTTATTTGAAGGCTTTTAAGATGAGTTTTGCATATTTGTGGGAAGTATCCATTAGAGAGGTAGAGGCCAAAGTGGAGTAATAGATATAACCTAGTCCAAGAACATGGGTGCAGGTATCAGCATTACAAAATAGAAATGACACCTCTTAGACAAAGTCTGTTCAAGTAGAAATATTGAGCTTCTTGCCATAAGGACAGATTTAGAATCTTTCTGCCCAATAGTAAGCCTTGGAAAAGTAGGAAATGAAGATTTGAGGTGAAGGTTTGAGATGAAGAATGGAAGATGGTGCTGAATAGGTGATATAAAAAGGTTCTCTTATCAGCATTCAAGCTGAATTAAGAACATAACCTTATAGTGGAACCAATCTGCATGGTTATGCAATATTCCTGGTACTATTCCTCAGCTTGAATGGAGAAGAGGAGAGAGGTGGTTGTACAGACCTGGTAAAGTAATGCATCGGTGAATTTAGTCTTGATAATACAGGAATCAAAGTCAAGAGGACGGAGAAGAAAAGGGGGTGGTCAAGGGACTAGAGTCTTACTGGTTCAAAGATTGGGTATAGTGGCAGTAAGACCAAGAATTAAGTATGGAAGACTGATACATTAAAATTTAAGATTTTAAGAGTAAAGCAGCTGCAGTGTCTGGAAATTGCCATAGAAGTAGATTACCAAAGTGGAATGTAGGTAAAGGTTTTTGGAGTTGAAGAATTTAAATTTTGCTGGATGGGCTATACACAGAATATGCTCTTAGTAGGAGCTGGTGTAAGATGAGCCAAGTGCCAAAGTCCTAAATTAGGAAGTTTGGGAAGGACAGTGCCTCCAGCCTGTGTGGTACATACACAGGGTTTGGAAAAGCAGCTTCTCCAGGGTATCCTTATAGCCCAAGAGTCTTGGGAGATCCATATTTAGTTGAGATGGAGTTGCAGGATATAAATTTTTGAGGCTGCAAAGAACAGCAGTTCTAGAAAGAACTCTTTCTAGGGAGCATAATGAAAAGGATTGAAAGACTGAAGCGGTGGAAGTCAGGGAACAGGAATTAGAATAGCAGGGGTGGAAGTATAAGTAATGCAAAGGTATTTTCTTTATAGTGACCAAGAGGAAAGTTGAGCTTCATAATTGAATGAACTTTCAAGTCCAAGACTACTGTCCTACAGGAATCTGCAGTCCTAGGTGTGTATCGGATCTGCTAATGATGATAACAGTTAACATTTATTGATTGATTATTCTGTGCTAGGCACGATGCTAAGAACCAGTATTCTTTGTCTTAAAATTTATTCTCAAATCCCCACTTTAATATGAGTAAGTTAAGTGACGTGAAGAACGGCTAGGTGTCTTGCTTAAGGATTACATAGCTGGTATGTGGCAGAGCTGAGAATTGAAACCAGGCAATCAGACTCCAGGGGCTGTGCATGCCATGATTTGGAGAATATAGGTAGTCAAATAAGGTAACAAGTTGATCAGTGTTTTCAGCTGGAATGATGCTGCAAAAAATGACCTGGTATCTGAAGAGAATTCTCCCCAGGTGATTAGGAAACAATGAGATGATTCATGAGTGATACACTTTTTAAGATCTATATTTATATTTTTTGTTTACAGTTTAATATTTATTCTAAAGAAAAAAGGGAATGAACTTCTGGAACCCAATCAGGGGCCATGAAGAAGGTTCTGTGTTGATGCAGGTAGGAGTCATGAGAAGAAGAAAGGAGCTGTCTGCTGAAGAGCTGCATTACAATTGTATACACTAACCAAAGAAGCTAAGAGAGAAAAAAGAAAATGAGAATTGTGCATGGGATGAACAAATTCTCTCTAGCTGTCTAGTCAGTCTAGTCAGTATATATTGGGGGGGCTATATCTTAAATTTGTGGCCATAGATTTTGTTGCTGCCAACTTAGCTACCCCATTTTTTGTTTTTTAGCAACTTTCCCAAAATAGCTATGGACATGGCAAAAGAATGTTCACTATGCAAGTTGCACTTACACAGGCTTTAGTTGTACCACCTCTAGATTCCCTAGATACACTTATCCCCCAGGAAAGGTTGGAGAAGAGGAATAGGACATCAGGATCATACAATAGCTTCCTCATGTGTCAAGGTCTCCCTGCAGCAGTGTGGTGTTCAAGAAGTTGCTGGGCTTTTGATGATACTGGGTAGGTTTCGAACTATTCAGGAACAGATCACACCAGGAAATTCTTCATTGGAATCAGTCATCCTCGTTTAGGGGATGAGGGGAGGGGGGCAGCTATTCTTGCCAAGCCAAAGTGGACTCTTATATGAGGCTTTAGGATGTTAACCAACATCTTGACATTTTAAGTAAGGGAGGAGTGGGGAAATATACAGGGAACCAATGTCTTTTACACATTTCCAATATACTTTTACAGTCAGTCAATAAAATCTAAATACTTCAAACTAAGTCATTCTTGGGTAATCATTGTTTGCTACCTCCAACCCTAAAAAACCATTTAATTAGCTGGTAAACTCATTATATTTACTTACTTGAAAATTTCAAAACCATCGCTTAAAAGCCAGATATTTACTAAACCTGTTTGTAGCTACTTAAAATCATTTCAGCTGGAACATTAGAAAATTTTCTCAAACATATCAGCCTGACAGGTAGGTGTCCTTCTAATCTTATCTTTATGCAGTTTAAAATTCGATTCTCACAACAACCCCTGCCCTATGTGAAGAATAGGAAAATTAGGAACTTCATTTTATAGATGAAGGCAGTGACATATAAGGAAATTTAGTGACTTGTAACAGCAAACTAAATGAAGAGCTAAGACTAGAAAACAGATCTCCTGACTCCTGGCTTAGTATGCTTTCTCTGTCCTGCTGGCTGATGGTATTGCCATTTCAACGAAGGAGGAGGAAGGTGGAGATCATCAGGATTATATAGGGAAAGTTTTTACATTTTCATTGCAAATAAGGGAAACAATACACTACACTTTTCATTCCAGTAAATAAGGCAAAATTGTAAGTTCTGCCACATGTCATGGCATATGTTGATGCCTTTAAAAAATGCTTTTGAGATATAGTCGACATGTTAAAAGTATATAATGAGAAACAATTCTTGTTTCTTCCAACAAAACCTTGATCCTATACCAGTTCTCTTCCCAAATTAGATGAGCAAGAAGCATGAAAGGACTGCATCTGCCCTGCCAAAGTGAAAGGACCAAAACCATCTGGAATGCTCTGCATGATAGTGGTGTGAGCCCTTCCAACATAAAATGGTTGGGTAAAATCCTTGAGCTTTTAGGTGTGTGCTATTGGGCTTCTCTCATCTCTCAAAGCTGATCTCCCTGACAATGAGAGAAAATTTTTAATTTTCATTTTAAAACTATATACTAGAACCCAGTGTTCCTGTGGCCTGTCTGTGCTTTTTTTTTTTTCCCCCCCATTTCCTTTTCACTGACCAAGCTAGAACATCTGTGTAGACAGCTTTTCCCCTTTCAATATTGAAGACATGCTCAAGCAGAGCCTTTAAGACTTTGGTGCACAGAATTGCGCACACAGTGGAAGCAGCAGTTACAGACCCCAAAGATCTTGGAAGACAGGTTTGCAACACCGAAAACTGGAATTAGCTGGCTTTGGAGGTAACTGTCACAGAATTTTTATTCACGTATTACCACTTGACTCATCTATTCTTAGGGACCCATGTATTCTTGCTGAGTCAGGTTAACAAACTTAAAATCATGCTTGAAGGAAAATTTATATAATAGCCACAATAGCAGAATATGTATGTATGTGTCTATCACTTTGTTTAAAAAAATTAGACAAGATATTTATGGGAGTTTATTTGAGCAGTTTACAATTCATGAACTGGGCGACCATCCAAGCCATACATGGACAGGTGCTCTACCAAGGGGGTGGAAAGGGTAGCTTATGTAGGGCAAATGCGAAAGCAAGTGAGGAAATATCTTAATTAGCTGATGTTAAGTTTCCACTTTACATGGGGGTGGGGAGGCTCTTAAAAAGTGGGGAGCAGGTAAACATTGATTAGTGTGGTATGCTTGTCCATTCTGATAAGCAGTCTCTACCAGACCAAAACTAGTTTATCACCAGATATTGCTTATCTGCAATTCTGTAGGGTGCATTATGTTCCATTTTCTCAGAAAGCTCTTACAGGTCAATTGTTTCTGTCTTCTGGAAAATCCTTTCTCAGAAAGGGGTATCTCCAGCAACACCCAATGCAGGTGGCCATTTTATTTTCCTTAATGTCTTCCGAGAAAGCAGCCATTGTAACAGATTTTGCAATCCTGTGGGATTTATACACACACACACACACACACACACACACACACACACACACACACACACACACACATATGTATTCCTGAAACCTGAAAGTACAGGGGATATTGTATCTCATTCATATACATTATCAATTTAGGGTTTAGGTAACTATAAACTATAATTAAAGACTGACACTAGAAGTTTATTCCATTACTATTTACACTCTCACCAACATTGATTTTCTGTTTTCTAAATTATAGCCATCCTAGTGGGTGTGAAGTGGCATCTTTTTTAATTAGTTGCTTTACTTGTAGCTATCTGCATCTGGCTTTCTGAATTAAGTTTTGTCCACTGGAATTAAGTTGGTCTGGGAGTGAAATTGGAGGCGCAATCAGTTTCCATGCTACATATAAAATAAGTTTAAAAGTGGATATGTATATATCATTACTTTCATAGGCCTTACTGTAAGTGGTGATAGAGTACTGAGTTGCTAAGGCCACCAGATGGCAACCTAACACTGGAAATGCTTGTGTCATTAAGATCTGGAAATGGAACCAAAAAAATACCTTTTCATTATTTTTTTTTTATCTTCATTTTATTGAGATATATTCACATACCACGCAGTCATACAAAACAAATCGTACTTTCGATTGTTTACAGTACCATTATATAGTTGTACATTCATCACCTAAATCAATCCCTGACACCTTCATTAGCACACACACAAAAATAACAAGAATAATAATTAGAGTGAAAAAGAACAATTGAAGTAAAAAAAGAACACTGGGTACCTTTGTCTGTTTGTTTCCTTCCCCTATTTTTCTACTCATCCATCCATAAACTAGACAAAGTGGAGTGTGGTCCTTATGGCTTTCCCAATCCCCTTGTCACCCCTCATAAGCTACATTTTTATACAACTGTCTTCGAGATTCATGGGTTCTGGGTTGTAGTTTGATAGTTTCAGGTATCCACCACCAGCTACCCCAATTTCCTTTTCATTATTTTTTACATATGTTTTATAAGAGTCATGGATTAATATGTGGAAGTAATGTATATTTTGGAATGCTTATGATAAGTCAAACAGTTATTAAAATATAGATTTTTTTTAATTGGGAGATGACTGATATATTAGCTGTTGGTCCACTTTAATGTGACTGTAACACCCTTATGTGATGGAAATAGCCTAGACACAAATTGCATGGATTATACATACTTAGTTGCCTAAATAAAGTAAATATTTGTATTACAGTTGGCCATTTCATGACTATACCAATATTTCAAAGGCCTCTGAAACAATTTTGTATGGGAAATTTCTAGAAGACTGGATTTGGGTTCTTAAAAAAAAACTGAATTCCAGCTCTGTCACTTCATGTAACCTTGGGCAAGTCACTTTATCATTCTGTGTTGTAGTCTTATTTGTAAGTATTCCAAAGATTTCTCCCAATTCCAGAATACCATGATAAAGGACATGTCTTTCCTGAATTCAAGATGCCCACAATTTTAAGACAGAATACAAATGTTGAAGTTTGGAGGAGGAGGAGATGGAGAAGGGGAGGAGGAGGAGGAGGAATATAGAGATGAATGACATAATAAAATCAAGTAGTGCTAATTATAATATCTAACATTTGCTGAGTAACCTCTCTGTGCCAGTGCTTTGCGTGGATTTTCTCATTTAGTCTATACAGCAAGCCTATGAGATAGGTATTATTATTATTCTCATTTTTCATCAAAATTTGCTCTCTGGTAGAAACATTTGGTCTAAGCCTTGAAATAAAATTTGAATTTCTCAGGTGCAGAAAAGAAGAATGAAATCATACAAAATATTGATTAAATACCTTAATATCAGTATAATGCAGTGCTTTTAAAGAAGATGACGAAATCTTATTATAACCAGTTCTTTGGAATTATCTAAATTGCTTATTGTGATGGGGTCTCTTTTGTTACCATATGTGAAATTTGTTTTTTAAAGGTGGTGCTTTGTTAAATGAGAACTTTCTGTGGCATCAGGTTTATATAGTGACAGAGCCAGTATGAAGTCTCATTTTGCCATTACCAAATGTATATTCTAGGTACTACAACCATAGAATCTTGGAGAGTTAAAAGGAAATTTGGAGGTCGTCTAACTATACCAACTATGCAATCCAGGAATATTCCTGAACATTCCTTTCAGTATTAGGGATCACACCACCTTATCAGGTGATCATTTCATTGTGAGGCAGTTCAAATTAATAGAAAATTCTAATGTAGTTAAGAATCTATATTTCTTTGATGTTCACACAATGGTCCTGGTTCTGTAACCTTGGAACACAAAAATATGCTATTTGTCATTTAATCATTAGGAAAATAATTTCTTATATTCTGGATACAATACCTCTGTTAACACAGCTTTAAATTAACTTATTTTTTAATAGTCTCATACTACTATTTGCTCATGTTGAGGTGGCAGACAGCTAAAAAAAAGAACTTGATGTCGTGAACTAGTATCACTCCTGTTCTCATATTTAGATTTTAAATCTTGATGCAGAGTGATTACTTGATCCAGTTCACCTGCTTTATTCTGAACAGAATTTTACCCTACTGAGATTTTTAATCATGTTTTGTTTCTGCTGTTCAACATACTGGCCATTTATTTTGTCTTTGATAGGTATAATCATCCCTTCTGTGTCCTCCTCCTAATTACTCACATAAATAGAGTCAGGAACTGTTTTTACTATGAGTAAAAGAGATAGGATGACAACTTACATCAGGTAGGAGTTAATTTATCTCTCAAAGCAGCATCAAAGTTAGGTGGTTCAGGGCTGGTGTGGCAGTTTCATAATGGCATCAATATCTCAGGAATCTTTTTGATCCTTCATCCATAGAGTTTGCTTCCCTTCTCAAAGTCACCTCATGGTAGGAAGATGTTCACTGCAGCTTTAGCTATAATGTCACAGGGAGGAAGAAGTGAGAGAGGAAAAAGATGCAAGCTAGCCAGGTTAACCCCACTTTTTAAGTAACTTTCCCCCAAAGCACCAGCCAAAAATCTTCTCATCTCTTCGGAAAGAATTTAGTCACTTGGCTGCCTCTACATGCAAAGGAGACTTGGAAATAATGCTTTTTTAGTTTGGGCACATGGCCATCCCCAACAAAATCAGGGTTCTTTTAGGCAGAGGGGAGTAAATATTGAGTGAATGAGAGATGGGAGAGGCGAGAGAATGTAAGTTTGTTTCCAAGAAATACTGAGCTCCTAAAGACCAGGGATTTAAGCTGTGGGGATACAGGGATACAAAGTCATAAATAAAACAAGGTCCTTGACTTGAGCCAGTCAGTAGTTTTTAATGTCATCATCCAATTAACGTAATTAGGAGCAATTAGATCTAAGAAAATTGGTTATCAGGTTTGCTAATCTTCTACAGAAAGTCAAATATCCTTTAGATAAATGCTTAATAAGTGAAAGCACTTGATAATCTGGAGATTTAATACTTCTTTTAGTAACAGGATTGATGATCACCAATTAATGTCAGAATGTGGAAATTGTAGTGTTTTTTTTAAATAGTAAGAATGTGGAAATTATATTACTTAACTGTTGTCTACCCCTCACCGCAATCTATAGCAAAGAGTTTAACCGTAGTCACTTTTTCTGAAAGTAGTCCATTTCTTCTACTTCTATGATTCTGTGCAAGTATTCATCACCAATTCTGCACCACAGCCTCTGTGTCCATTTCTCTTCTCTGACAGGAGGCATTAATATATGTGAAGATTGTTTTAAGATTTCAAAAAATGTATTAACAGAAATTGCATGCATTATTTCCTCTGAAGAACATTTTTCCTTTTCCTTTTTAATAGAAAAGTAAATTTCATACCTAGGGAAGGATCTGATACTTCACCCTTAAAAGGTGGAAATTTGGACATACATAAACATTGGGAAACATCCAGAACTCATTTCATTTTGCTCTCAAACACAATATATAGGCACATTATAGTATTTAAAGATACGCATCATCTTCTCAGAATACGAAAGTTGTTTGTTGGACTGTCTGATACAGTGGAAATAAGATGGGTCTATGGGAAATTCTCAGAACTCCCTACAGTCACTGATGTCTATTACAGCTGAAGTAAGATTTGCTTTGTGAGACGAGATCCAATTTTATATTACAGAAAGAGCTGCTTATAGGTCTCTCCCAGAACTCTTCCCTCAGGCTTTTGACATAATCATTCAATAAATGCTGATATTTTTTGCCTCCACATGCTCCACCACTGCTTCTTTTTTTCTCACCATGTTTTTAAAGAGCTGTGAAATACTCCTTTCTTTGGTGCTCTGTGCATTATTAAATATACAAACAAAATATAAATGTAAGCTAAGAGTAAAGTAGCATCAGTATTTAAGGAAAGTGGTCTGTGTTTGTGATAAGATGTGAGCTAGGATAAGGGAAGTCTGGGCACACTATGAACTTTTTAATTGTTTTATTTTCTGTATTAAATCTTTAAGAACAAAAGTACCATGTGAAACAGTGGAAAGATTTTAAAGAGGAAGTTAGTAATCTCTCCCTTTCCAGTTGTAACCAATGTTGATGGTATGGATCCTGCCACATTTTCCCTCTTATTTATTCTGTATATACACAAAGGTTAGGAGGCAAGATGCTTAGAAAATGTGAGTACAGGAGAAGCATTCTACCTCTTCCTATTGTACAGCAAAGATATTTAGGAAGAAGGTGGTTTTATTAGGACCCTTTCAGTCACAAGAACCAAATTGAACCAGCTTAAGCAAAAAAAGGTTGTAGGGTGGGTCAAGGGAGGTGCTGCGCATGGATGCAGGACATAGGTGTGAGATCCTCCACCCCGTCTTCACCTCCATGCTCCTTTCGGAAGAGGATGTTTTCTTGAGGCAGAAATGTTGTATTATATCTTTAAAGTTACATAGCACAGTGTCTTGTTCCCAGGTACTCAATATATATTTATTTATTGATAAAAACTGGATAAAGATGGCAAAATTTAACTGCCCATTTCTCACAAATGCTTTGGATCTTCAATGACACCAAGAAAGCATTCAGAATGTTCTTACAGAAAACACGTTTTCTAAACTAAGGTAGTACCAGCAAGGAAAAAATCACTCACCTTCCTATTTAAACCTCATTTTCATTGTCCTTATTCATATTACCTTTCAGTTTCCTCCCTGTGCAAAGTGAAAAAGCAAGAAATGTACATAACCAGGCAATCAAATACTTCTGCTTGGGTAGAGCTTGTCATAACTAATGTTAAGAGGCTGAATCCCACCCAGAAAAACATTTTTGGCAACAAACTCATTCTCGGACTGAGAAGGTCCCTCTTCTCCATTCCAGTTCTGCCCATTAAAACCTTCTTTTCTAGATTCTGTGCCATGATCAGGGCCTCAAAAACCTTAAACATCTTTAACCACTTATCATTGTCAAAAAAAAAAAAAAAAAAAGTTTTTTTACATAGGTCCTTCAATGATTTCCTGCATTTGTGGAGACAAGATATTTTCATGCCACATGGTGAAGTACATGGTTATAGGCTCATAAGGCCATCAGAGATCTGTGATATAAATTGAAGAAATGTGAAACCACAAAGTTCACCCTACTGTTATCCAGAACACAGTTTTGAAGACAGAGATTATGACCACTGTTGGTAACATGGTCTGTAGACCACATAATGACCCAAATAATCTCCATTATGCATGAATTGTAATGAGACATTTTATTATAAAGAGCATGGGACATGGAAGACATGACATAATTGAGTTTTTAGTTTAAATTACATTTTTATGCACTGACTTTTCATTGAGAAATTCCCTGTGGAAAAGAATGAGTTCTGAGTTATCTTTGCCAAGTAGTGTTGCAAATCCCATTCTGAAATTGTGGGAACAAGTTTTGTTTCACAAAATAATCATACACAGTGATGCCAAGTAAAGATATCAATGATAACCACATAGCACTGCAAAATCACTTCATTTTTATTCTGGAGAAATGTATCTGTATTAGAGCATTAAACCCAAAGAGAATATACCTGTACATTTTTTTTAAATCTAAAAGTAAAAGAAAGCTATAGTTTTCCATACAAGTGATAAGAAACATAACTTTCATTCTACATTTTTCTGCACCAGTGTAACAGCTTAGTGCATGTATTAATATCTTCCCTGGAGAGAGATGTACTAGGAAATTGTAGGCAAACTGTGACATATTGTTTAGTACATTGTGAATTCCTGATCATAAAAAGGCCCAGCAATCTGGAAATTACAAAGTTATTTCAATTTTCTTATGGCTACTTATGGCTAGAGAGAAGTTTAAAGTAATTATCAAGTGGGCAAATTATTTTTCTGGGGTCTCCTCTCCTACCAACATATTTCTTTCTTTGGGTCCTGCCTCCCCTCATGACTCTAGAGAAACCGTTAGATGTCTGCCGGTTCAGGCTTAAATGGGATATCTCCCAGTAATATCTGTACATGGACATTTCTAAAATGATGCCTTTTTTCCCTCTCCTCTATTTCACTCATAGCCTGGGTTAACTAAACTCCCAAGAGTACCCAGCTCTGTGGCCCTTTCCCCAGACTGGGCCTGCTCTTTGGATGTGCCCTTGATTAGCTGCTATCCACCCTGCCCCATAATTTTTTCCACAAAGAGTGAGTAGGAATGAGTGAGTGGGAGCCCTGACGTCCACTTTGGAAAGATTGCCAGTATCTTCACTGCAGTTTAGAGGCTGTTACATTTGTCAGACATATCACTTTTTATATTTTCCAGTTGAGACATCTAAGCACTTAAAAGAATGATGTTGGTTGTATTTCTTTAGGCTACTTTACCATCAACTATTCAAAAACAACTTATATATACACATAATGGATAAACCTACAGTGAAACAATAAGACTTCTGTCTAGTGTTCACAACTGAGAGTATATTGCAGTTTTTTAATTCTACCCAAATAATTAGTTTTCCAGCCCAGCTAGGTCTTCCTTGGAGGGATCTTGGTTTTCTTTGTTTAGCCCTCTCGTGTGTCATAAAGTAGCTTTGCTTCAGGTTGCTGGTGTGTGCTTTTAATCAAATCTGAATTGTGCTTCTGGAGTAGAGGAGGGGCCCCTGTCTCACCACATTCAATGTATCGGAGATTGTGGCACTCATACACTGAAGACTTGAGTTTTTTAGAGTATTGTTGGGGACAGCACTTTATAAAGCACTTGAGAACCAAAAAGTTCAATTCAATGACATTTAACACAATGCACAGGCATGAGGTAATGACCAAGAAGAGGATGAAGATGGTTTTCTCAGTGGGTTTGGAGATGAAGCAGTCCACAGTGTTGGGGCAAGGCTTCAAATCACACTTCACAAGGTAGGGAACACTAAAGCCATCATACATCTTGTAAAATAAAACTAGGAAACCCATTTCAAAACCGGTTTTAACAATGAGGCTGATAAGGTAAGTGTACCACAGGCCCCCATCCATTGTACCTGGGCTGACATAGAGTTTCTTTCTGTGCCTTTTCTCTCTACCCTCGCGATAGGCTACGTGTAGGACCACCAGAAGTGAAGGTGTGGAGACCATGATCAGCTGTAAGGCCCAAAGTCTGACCTGAGAGATGGGGAAAAAGTAGTCAAAACACACATTTTCACAACCAGGCTGTCTAATGTTGCACTCAAACTCTTTCTGCTCATCTTTCCACACATGTTCTGCTGCCACCATGTAGACCAGCAAACGGAAGATGAACACGACAGCCAGCCAAATTCGCCCAATCCCAGTTGAGTATTTATTTACTCCACTTAGGAGGTCTCTGAGGAACATCCAACTCATGACTTAGACTCAAAGGCAGCAAAACTCTGCAAAAGAAAAGAATTTCATTGTGATTCATTCATTCTATTCTACTATCTTGAGGCATTATAGGAAAGATAAACTCCAATGTATGCATTATTAACTCTGGATGTCAAATGCTTTCTAAGAAGCCCATAGGAAATGCTTGCTTTCATGTAAAGATATGACACAACTGGTCCATGAAAATAATTTATTCCATGCCCACTTTAATTTAGTATTTGGGTGGTCACCACCCCCACCCCACCCCCACTTCCACACACACACACACACACACACACGCACGCGCGCGCGCGCTACTCCATTTTCTCAAACAGTTCTGTCGTTGGCAAAATTCTTCTGGTTTATTGCTTCACTCTAAAGGTGGATGAGTTCTGCTGCTGGTGTGGAAGGAATTAGATATGAATTCCAAGATGACCCTGGTAAGTTGCAATGTCTTTCACATGCCAGCTTCTTGAAGTTGTAGTCTCTACTCGATCTTGATAATGCCCCTCTCCAACCCTTAAAGGGTTCTTCCCCACCTGCTTTTTAGTCCCTATTCCCATACTCTGCCTACAAATTGATTTTAAAACATGAGGATTGCCCATGTGAACTTCCTCAAATTCATGCTCACTCATCTTGCCAGACTTACTGTCATCCATGCCCAACTTTCCTTCTTTACCCAGTTTACCTCAAAAATAATCATCCAACTCTGTATCTCATCCTTCATCTATCCATTTTCCTGTTGTGTATTTTGTGTCTTTAATCTCCATTGTCTCCTTCCTCTCAGCATATAAATATGTTTAAGTGTGTATCTTTAGTGGGAGGAAATCTTCACTGCTTCTCTTTCTGACAACCATTCTATCTTCCTTTATCTCGTTTCTGTTTCCTTAACATTTACTCCTCAACTCACTGAGTCTAGTTTTTTTACTCACAATTGCACTGAACTTTTCTTGCTAAAGTCAGCATTACTACTCAACTACAAAATCTTCTGGACACTTCTGATACCATTTAATTTTTCTGTTAAAAATTAACAGAAAATTAATTTGACGCTGATGCATGTGCTTGTGTTCTTGAAATGCATTCAGTCTTGACTTCTGTTATTCTACTCCTCTGGTTGTGCTGTCTTGGTTTTCTTTGTCCAGCTCTTAAAGTTCTGTCCTCTGCTCTTTTCTTACTCCACATTCTCTCCCTGGAAAAATCTCACTCATTCCCATGGATTCAATTACCACCTACAGGTTTCTGACTCCCAAATATTTGCTTCCTCCAAAGATCTCCATAGCTAATGGCCTCTTGGTTATCACCTAAATGTTTCACAGGCATCTCAAACTTTATTTGTCTACAGCTGAATTAATTTATTTCCCTGCCCTTTATTTCCTTGTCATGTTGAATGGTATCACAACAAAGGGAACTTGTATTCATGCTGGACTCTTCTCTCATAATCCTTTTTAAATTGCTCTCCAAGTTCTTTTGTTTATTCCTAAGTATCTCTCAGATTCACCTCCAAGTCACTGCTGAAATCAGTCTCACCTGAACAACCCACACACTAATTTCTATTTCCTGTTTCATCATCTCTTCCACTCCCTTCCCAGTATATCCTCAATGCTTGCCTCTCTCGCCATCTCTTTTGCTCTTTTCCCTAAAAAAAAAACACACACAAAAAAACAAAACAAACAAACAAAAAAAACTGACAGGAAACTGGGGAACCGTCTATTTCATTTCATGACAATATCTTTCTGGCACTGACTGCTTCCCCTTGTCTTATGATTGAACTCCTGGGATGGGCCCTGTTTTTTGTTTGTTGCGCCCATCATATGCTCAGCACTCTGAGCACTCGGTTCAGTGTTCTTGTGTTGGTCTCTCTCAATCACCTGGGAAATATAAGTGTTTTGTTGTTGTTGTTTTATGGTAGTGGTTATCTTGTTTTCAATGAGAAAGTAGACTCTGAGAAATGAACCACTCTCCCAAGGTCACAAAGTAAGATGCAGGGCACTTTTCATACCCAATTTCTGCTACTCTAAAACGGGGATTCTCAACAGCAATACTATTGACATTTTGGGCTGGATAATTGTTTGTTAAGGGGGTGGGGAGGGCTGCCCTGTGCATTGTATGATGTATGGCAGCATCCCTGACCTCTACCCACTAGATACCAATAGAGCCCTCCAGTTGCGACAACCAAGAATGTCTCCAGACATTGCCAAATGCCCCAGAGGTTGGGGGGGTCGGGGTGGGGGTAGTAAACTCTCACTAGGTTGAGAGCTACCGCTCTAAACTGGCTATTTTAATCAAAAGGCCTGCCTATAATTGTGCAAGAGTCTCCTCCCAAATGCCTCTTTGTTGCTCAGATGTGGCCCTCTCTCTCTAGCTAAGACAGCATGGCAGGTGAAATCACTGCCATCCCCACTACATGGGATCTGACACCCAGGGGAGTGAATCTCCCTGGCAACGTGGAATATGACACCTGGGGAGGAATCTAGACCCAGCACCATGGGATGGAGAACATCTTCTTGACCAAAAGGGGGATGTGAAAGGAAACGAAATAAGCTTTAGTGGCAGAGAGAGACCACAAGGAGCTGAGAGGTCATTCTGGTGGGCACTCTTACGCACAGTATAGATAACCCTTTTTAGGTTCTAATGAATTGGAATAGCTAACAGTAAATACCTGAAACTATCAAACTACAACCCAGAACCCTTGAATCTTGAAGACAATTGTATAAAAATGTAGCTTATGAGGGGTGACAATGCGATTGGGAAAGCCATGTGGATCACACTCCCCTTTGTCCAGTGTATAGATGGATGAGTAGGAAAATGGGAGTAAAAAAAAAAAAAAAAATGGCACCCAGTGTTGTTTTTACTTTAATTGTTCTTTTTCACTTTAATTTTTATTCTTATTATTTTTGTGTGTGTGGTAATGAAAATGTTCAAAAATTAATTTTGGTGATGAATGCACAACTATATAATGGTACTGTGAACAACTGAATGTATGCTTTGTATGACTGCATGGTATGTGAATATATCTCAATAAAATTGAATAAAAAAACTGCAAAAAAAAAAAGAGAGATGGGCTAGAGGTCAAGGTATGCATTAATTTGCCTTTTGCTTTCTCAGGTGAATTTCTTGCCATTTCAGGTCCCAATTCCTATTACAAAAATTAATCACTTCTTGCTTTCTCCATAAACTCAGATAAAAGAGTTTCATGGAAATAATGGTGAGGGGAGCCAGGGAATTAAGAAAATTGGGATATTGTTATAACAACACACCTGTCGAAGCACAGCAAATTCTCTCTTACGGAGGGAACTGTATGCAGCAAGCCCCCACACTAAGGCCCCAGAATATGTATAATGGTTAAGAGATGTTTTCAGGGAGAACAAAGAACTTGTACACAATGCTCTATTCAGCAGGGAATAAATACTTCAATGTCCTTGGTTTTCAGAACACAAACAAAATTGTATTAAATAAAAAGGATTCTCAAATCCATCTGAAAGGTTAATGTCTCTATGAATTATTAAAACAAAGCCTCAAAGATTAAAAAGAAAAAAAAGAAGGCATGATGTTTCCTACAAAATGTCACTGGGCACTTGTCCTCATTACGCAAGAGGATATTTATGTAATGCTACAAAACATCTGAAAAGTACCCTGATGGGCATTTTAGACACGAGGGAAAGGTAAGAGTGGATGAAGACTGTTTGGCTAAAAGAAAAGCAGTAAGAAAGCAAATGGTTATTGAGTAGAATCAGAGGACTGACACCAACAAATGCTTCAGGAGTATGATTTTCATTTGATTGATAAATGCCCATCCAATTATCATACTCTTTGCTGATGTAAAGACAATGGCTTTTCTTAGGAGGGTGTCCTTTTATTAGCTTACCTTTAACAGCAGTGGTTTAGCATCGTAGAAAAGAGCCTGGGCAGTGCACTGAACTACCAGTGTTCAAGTCCAAGCTCATCTGTGATGACAATGGCACCTCTGTCATAGGTGGTTGCGAGGCTCTCATGAATCGATATGGGAAAAGCCCATATTTACCCATGACACATGGTCAGTATTCACTAGCATTAAAGCATTATTTACTTATTTTGCCATTTAAAACCTCTTCTTTGAGTTAAACTTAAGACTTTCCATATGCCAGTTAAATACATTTTTTTCTCTAGCTCTGTTCTTCTTAAGGCGGATGATAGAAATCTCAATATAATAGCCTTTAAAACATTTGAAAGCAGTGAAATCATTAGCTCAGTGGGGTTTTTTTGTAATATCTTTACTGAGATATACTTCACATTCCATACAATTCACCTGTTTAAAGCATACAATTCAATGATTTTTAGTAAATTCACAAAGTTGTGCAACCATCACCACAATTTTAGAACATTCCCATCATTCCCCTCCAAAGAATCCCCATTAGCTATCACGCACTCCCCCCATCTCCCCACTCCACCCCCAACCCTAGGAAACCACTAATCTATTTTCTGTATAGATTTGTCTATTTTGGACATTTCGTATAAATGGAGTCATCATGTGGTCTTGTGTGACTGGCTTCTTCTACTTAAGGTAATGTTTTTAAGGTTGGTCCATATTGGAGTATATGTCATTGCTTCATTGCTTTATATGGCCTGACAATACTCCGTTTTGTAGACAGACTATATTTTGTTTATCCATTCATCAGCAGACAGACATTTGGGCTATTGCCACTTCTTGGCTCTCAAGGTACTATTCTTGCAACTCTTCTCTATAACTCAATGTTTTTATCTCTTAATCTAATTGTCTCCTTGTTTTTCATCAGGGCCTTTATCTTATCCCCTCTTTTCAATCTCCAAGGATTTCTCCATTTTTTTAAGCATTTCCACCAACCAATTCTAATGCCCCATTTCTTCTATGTTTTCTTTTCTCTTAAAATCCTCAACAGGATTTTGTTTGGAAAATGTGATGAATCAAACATTTTCAGAAAATAAAATACCCAGTATTCTCAATACCAGGAATAATTTTGGAAAGTAGCAATTTTTCCTAAACCTTTGATCTAAGTCAAAAGTACGTGTGTGGCTCTTTTCTGGCAGGAACCATGGAGGGTGTCGAAGAGAAGAAGAAGGTTCCGGCTGTGCCAGAAACCCTGAAGAGAAATCAAAGGAATTTTGCCAAACTGAAGATCAAGCACTTGAGAAAGAAGTTCGCCCAAAAAGATGCTTTGAAAGGCAAGAAGGAAGCTTATCTATGAAAAACCCAAGCACTATCACAAAGAATATAGGCAAATGTACAGAACTGAGATTCGAATGGCTAGAATGGCAAGAAAAGCTGGCAACTTCTATGTACCTGCAGAAACCCAAATTGGCATTTGTCATCAGGATCAGAGGTATCAATGGCGTGAGCCCAAAGGTCCGAAAAGTGTTGCAACTGCTTCACCTTCGCCAAATCTTCAATGACACCCTTATTAAGCTCAACAAGGCCTCAATTAACATGCTGAGTGAGGATTGTGGAACCATATATTGCATGGGGGTACCCAAACCTGAAGTCAGTGAATGAACTGATCTATAAGCGTGGTTATGGCAAAATCAATAAGAAGCAGATTGCCTTGACAGATAACTCTTTGATTGCACCATCTCTTGGTAAATATGGCACCATCTGCACGGAGGACCTGATTCATGAGATCTATACTGTTGGGAAATGCTTCAAAGAAGTAAATGACTTCCTGTGGCCCTTCAAATTATCTTCCCCCAGAGGGGGAATGAAGAAAAAGACCACCCATTTTGTAGAAGGGGGAGATGCTGGCAACAGGCAACACCAGATCAATAGGCTTATTAGAAGGATGAACTAAGGTGTCTACTATGATTACTTTTATAATCTGGTCAGTTAATAAACAGTGATTGCTTTCAAATTAAAAAAAAAAGTATGTGTGTGTGGTGAAGGAAAGAAGCCTACTTAAAATATAGGAAAACATTTAAGAACAGTTGATATAGGGAATAGAAAAAGGGTAAAAAGCAGAACAACAAAATATTAACAATGCTTATCAATGAACAGAGTTTTTTTGAATGATTTCCTATTTTTCATGATTTTCTGTGTTGTACCTATTTTTCCAATAAGAATGTACAAAATTAAATCTGAAAAAATAAACCTAATTAAAAAAAAAACTCAAGAAATCAGGGGGCCATTGCTGGTTTCATGTGTATCTGGTTTTTGTAACAATTTAAGAAGGCTGTTTATGAATAAATGTTTATAAACCAAGCCTATCAAAAAAAACCTGGAAGGTTAACCATTTAGGAAAATCCTATGGTGAATCCTCTTAAATGTTCCTTGCCTCTACATGCATGTCAATGACTCCCCAAATTATATATCCTTGTCATCTCCACTAGGATGTCGTCTCATAAACTAAAAATGCCCAGAAGTGAACTCTTGCTGTTACTCCACCTCCTTCCACCACCCCCCAAAAACCTCTGCTCCTCCTCCAATGCCCTTTACCTCAGTAAATTGTACCACCACCTGCCCAAGTGTTGAATCCAGAAACTTAGAAGTTGTTCTTCACCTTTCTCTCTGTCCTAACCCCCACATCTTATCTTTATGCATATCCAAAGTTTCTACCTTTGAGTTTATCCCCAAACTTTTCACTCTCTCCATCTGCACTCCACCACCCTCGTCTCCTTCCCGGTACATCATAATTGCTTCCTAACTATCTCCCCTTTTCTCATTCTTGGCCCCTGCAACCTATTCTCCATTTCATAACCAGATTAACATCTAAAATGGAGATTATATAACGTCACTTCTCTGCTTAAAACCCTACCATGGCTTCTAATTATATTTAAAGGCGGGGAAGGGGGAAGAGGGGAAAGAGGGCAAATACCTACCTGGGCTACAAAGGCCCATATGCTGGTGTGCCTGGCTGTCTCTCCAACTTTTCTAGCACATCTCCAAGTAGTCTGAATTCTGGGCACATTCCCTTCTTTCAGTTCCTCCTTTAGGCCCTACGTCAGGTCTTTTCCCCCTGTGTATAAAGCACTTGCCCCTCTTCACCTGTCACAGAGAGGGTTTCCCTGGTCCCGCCAGTCTAACTTAGGTCTTCCTTGGTATTCTTGCCCACGAGAGTGGCTTCTTTTCCTTTATGTCACTTATAATTTGTAATACATAAGGCTGCCAGATTTAGCAAATAAAAATATAGGATACCCAGTTAATTTGAACTTCAGATAAATAATAAGGTAATGTAAGTATGCCAGGCAACTTTGGGGTTACTTATAATCAAAAATTGCTTATCTGAAATGCAAATTTAACTGAGAAATCTGTATTTTATCTGGCAACCCAAGAAAGGGCCTGGACTTCTCACTCTTGCACACCCAGTGCCTAAATAGCAGTGAAAAATTCAGCATTGAATGGGGAGATGGCCTCTCTAGGACTCAGAAACTTCCTCAGAAACACTTGTAACCTCAATCATTCTTCCCCTTATACTTCAGCCGCTCTGCTCTCCACTTGAATTAAAGGTCATTTCATTCTCCATTAAACTCAGCATGCCTGTTCTGAGGTCCTCCCATCCTCTTAACTCCTGACTGGACCTGAGATCAAGCCCACCCTGCCTTCTCTCTGCAAGGAAAGCAAGCGGACAGTGGTCCTCAGGCTCCTTCCTGATCCATTCTGCCCTCGGCTGCTGGATTAAAACACTGTTTTCATCATGTTATTTATTCCTCTGCTTGGGAATGGACTATGGGTCCTATAATACTATTGGGATAAGTTCTCACCTTATGTTCTCTCAAATTCTCACTTTGATATTCAGGGTCCTGCATGATCTTACACACTATGTCTACTGACTTTCACCAACACCCACTTTGTCCAGATGGTTCCTCCTTCCCTCTCCACCCACTCCCATTGCTCCCATCTCAAACTCATCCATTGTCCTTATTTCCATGCAGTTGCTCATGCCGCTCCTCCTTCTCTCTGCCTTGCGCTCTACCTCCACCTTGTAGCCTTCCCAACTGGGATTTTTCCCTCCCCAGATTCTATAGTCTTTACATGTTAGCATGTATTTCAGCACTTGATGATGTAGCATCTTAAATATTCTCATTTATGTTTTTCCCCTCACAGGAGCTCATATTTTGCTTAGAATTGGAGAACATATTTTTCTATTTGTTTTTGCATCCTCCAAAGTGCTTAATATAAAGTAGCTCTTTAGGGAATATTTATTAACTAAATTTATTAAAGAAGCAGCAAAGCTGAATCTCAGGTGAAATATTCAGTCTCTCATGTCTTTGTTCTTTGTCATAGAATAAATCATTCAGAGTTTTCAAGGACCTTAGCTCTCCCTAACTGACCACACTAAGAGAATTCACCTAAAAGATGAGACATCAAAACATGTGATTTTCATTTTTCTCTGCTGTCATATCTGATAATATTGATGGCTAGGAAATATCTGTTCATTAAATTTACTCAATTTAAAGGGTGAACTTAGAGCAAAGGTAGTTTTCATTATTAGCATCACTGTTTATTCAAATATTTCATAATTTTATTTAAAATAATGTTGTGTCTTATGTGTGGATGCAGGTCACATGTACTATGGGGGGCTTAATTGTTTTCATCCTCCTCATCACAGCAGATACCGATATAATTCTCAGAATGAGGACTTTGGAGGAGAAGAAGGTAAGCTTTAAATAACTATTCCTTGCACACTGCATGTCCAGGAGTCACAATCAAATGACAATTTAGAGGAAATATGTCTATATACATCAAATTCCACTCTCTTAGAAAGAACATGGATTAGTGTATCTAAGAAAAAACGGAAGTAAGTTCAACTGAAGCACTTAGGATAGCACCCAGCATAAAAATAAATTCTAAATAATCTAAATATCATTTTTATCATGAAACCAGTAAAGATTTGAAGTTCCTTCAAAAACTCAGCCAAAAAGTTCCTACCAGCTTCTCCAAGATTCTGCTAACTCATCAAGAGATATTAAGAATCCAATCATCTGTTTGTAAAAAGAAGAAGAAAAATAGACCATAGCCCAATAGGCTGGAGGGAAAAAAAAAGAATAAAATAACAGGCATCCATAAAATATGACATCATGGAGTGAGAGCATGTCTAGGCTATAATTAGGTACCTCAGAATCTGGAGATGAACACCTCCTTCAAGTGTGAAATTAAGTAAAGCTTATCATGGGGTAAGATAGGCCATTTGTAGAAGAAATCAACAAAGAGAGCATCTGTAAGGTATCCTGGGGTAACCTGGGAAGTGTAAAATCCCATCATAACAATCAGAGGAATCAGAGTAAAGTGGATAGTAAGTGAAGAAACAGGAACTAATCCACTGTGTGGTCTTGTGACTAGCATGACGGCAAGGCCACAAGGATTAACAAAAGCATAGGGGTCTTTGTGAAGCATAGGTGAAGAGAAACTACATATCTGCATAGTGCTATACGTAGGGAAAAGGCTCTCTGGTGTGCAGATATAAAATACCCAAACACTCCCCTGCAACTAAGGAACCTGAATTTTCTGAGACAACCCTTATTACAAACATATTAAGCTGTTGTCAAAGCTGGTTTGAGAACGTGTGGAGATTTTTAGGTTCAGAAAATGAGTCACAACCACCAATATGGGGCAACAATAGTTAATTCATGTGACTTTTCTGCAACCTGGATTAAACATCCTTTACAGTTATCTTGTTCTTATTACTCCAGTTTGCCAAGCAACCTTCTGAGTAATAATTTTCTTCCTCAGATTCCTTAAAGTGTGCAAGGAAGTTCTCCTGACATCAGATGCAAGAATTTCAGTCACTGGAGAGCTGAATTCCTCCCGGCATCTGCTTTATAAATCAGGCTCCGCTGGGCTTGGTTAATGGGGATAAATCCGTTGGAGTAGATTCAACTCTGTATAAACTATAAACCTGAGCCTCTGAACCTTCAGAACTGAGCACCAGCCCTGACTGTAGCGGCACTGTTCAGACCCCTGCTGAATAGCCAGCCAGTCCCTCTCTTACTGCAGGATGAGCAGCGGGCATGATACCAACTTCCCTCCCCACACAGGAGGCTTCTCTTGGGTGTGGGTCAGGCAACGGCAAGCAAGCTGGCCTCGGAGTGGGAAGGCTGTCCCTACCAAGTGCACTTTCAGTCCTTTGAGTGGCAACGAACACTGTCCAAGAAGCCCTAGCACTGCCAGGAGCCGGAGAGCTGCTCTGCAGCTACCAAAAAACAGTTTTAAAATTTGCGTTCAAGTGGCACTGGATTTCCAATTGCCTCGCAGGCCACTAGTGACAAGGCCTGAAAAACCCATCAACCTCCATACCCAGCTCCTTTCACTTCTTAGTAATAATGCCTGACCTTGGATAGCACTAGACCATTTCTGAAGCACACAGCATCTCCTCTAACCCTCGCCTCCATCCTCTGTCATGGTACGTATGAACCTCAATTTACTGATGAAGAATCTGAACCCCAGAGAGCTAGGAGACTCTACAAAGACTACCAATAAGTCAGGAGAAAAGCTGGCAGCAGATCCCAGGTCTTAAATGGCTGGTCTCCAGCTCCCCACAGAGCACTGGGTTCTGTGGTCCATCTGTAATTCACTGTCCTAACTCACACGCAAATCTTCCAACCCTGAAGGAAAGTTTCCTCTCATGGACCACTGGCCACTGCTGTAGCACAGTGCCTCCCCCCGCCCTGCCCTTAACTCCCTGTTTGAATATAAAGCATTTTCATTTTTAAAGAGGGCTCATTTGGAAAGTCCCAAAGCAGTTTTTCTCAACCTGAAATCTTTGGTCTGTTAAGGGTATGTAGACTTATTCTCATGGGTCTATGAGAAGTTTATGTGTGTATTATTGTTTCTATGATGTTAAAAACAAAACAACTATGCCAATGACCAACCGCTCATAACCAAGGACCACCACAGGATTCCGTGCTAATATTTACCAGGGTTTGGCAAATGGCATAGCCCTCAGGCCAAATCCAGCCTACCACCTGTTTTGTAAATAAAGGTTTTTGGAGGCACACAGTTACACGCATTCATTTACTATTGTCTATGGCTGCTTTCACCCAATAACAGCAGAGTTGAGAAGATGAGAGAGATGGTATGGCTGGCAAAGGCTAAAATATTTATTCTTTGACCCTTTACATCATGTTTAAAATCATACTGGAACCAAGTTGCAACTATCTGGCCCTATGAGAAACAACATATGATGAATTAGGTTCGAGCAAAAAGCCAAATGAAGTTGTGCAGCCTGAAGAAGGGTTTGAATGGAGATGAGTGGACAAACAAGGCATCACCCAGCTAGTGGTAGCCCAGGCAGGCCCCATACCAAAGAACCTGGGCTTCTGCAGTCGGTATCTGATTCTCTTAATGAGTATCCATCTCATTTCAGCAAAACATCTTTTGTCCACTAAACTTAGTAATTTTAATTTCATTGACTTGGTGATATTTGATTTTTCTTTTGTAAAAACAGTTGCATGAGAACTATAAGCCTAAGGATTTTATATCTAGGTTTAGATGTTATACATGTAAATAACAGTATAATTTTAAAAATTAATTATTGTTCCATGAGAAACACTGAATAGAGGGCAGTACCCACACAGATGCACAAATATACAGATAAACTTCTGGCAAGGTATTTTAATTTCCTGTGTGAATAAAAGCATTGCCATTTTTTTAGTTTCTCCAATTAGGAATAGTGCTAAGGTTGTCCTCAAGCCACACAGCGAGGGTTGCTGAAGGGTCCTGGGCTGTTCCCCTGTGTCCCCATCATCCCACTCATTCACTTCAGCTCACACACTCTGTACCCAGGCCAGGTGTTCTGACTTGGCCCCAGCATACGAAAGCCCTCAAGTCCATCAAACTTTCCAAATGGGCAGTTTTACTTAGTGACAGCTTATTCACAAAGGCATTGTGATGGGACACAAAACCGAATAGTAGTATGTCAAGGTTTGTAATCATTCAGAAACGTTTTGGAAAGATGATTTCTTTGAGGTTATTCTAAGAAATAAACAAATTCTCCCATGAGAGAGATAAGCTTAACTTACCTCTTAACACAGATATGGAGATAAAGATGAGATCCAGTATTTTGCTCAGTCCACTAAAAAAAAAAAAAAAAAAAAAAAAAATCATGTGTTGACTCTGCTATTTCTCTGAAAGGGAGCTGGTGCTCTAAGCCCAGGAAAATGGAGTCTAGTGGTTTCCAAGGTAGTGTAAGCCAAACAGGTGTAACCTGATCTTTTGTTTTGGCTTTTAACATAGATGAGAAGTCTTGTGTCTCTGCTGCTGTTTATAATATGTTATAAGAGAACTGAAACTGGAAAAAAGAATGCAAAGCCACTCACATACATGCCGTTCATTGAATATTCCTTTTTATAAAGCTTTGTCGTCACTTACACCAAGAAGCTAGAATAATGTGGGAGAGTGTTTCATCTCTTTAAATGATTTCCTAAGACTATTTTATCAAAAGCTATTTACCAGGGGAAAAAAAGAAAAAAGAAAAAGACAAAAGAACAATTAAACTCAATCTATCTCTGATGAGTTTATTTTAACTTAATTTTCAGATAAAAAGGTAAAGTTTTTGTGATAACTTTTCACTCGTGTAGATACTACAGTGAAAAGTAAAAATCACTTTCCCAAACTGGTACCAGATAATCACAGATAGCAGTCATTTTCTATGTACATAACAAAGAGATGAGAAAGAGAGAGGGGGTGGAGTGGGGATGGATGGGGGGTCGTATTTAAAGTTCCTTTCTTTGTCTTTTTATGGAACCATTTCTAGGCATGAGAATGAGAATGGCTTAGAAACAGAATTTTACAGTTGGAAATAATTTTATATGTCATGTAATTTAATGCTTTCATTTCAGAGATGAGAAAACAGAACTGCAGAGCAGTGACCTGCCTCAGATCCCGGAACCAGCATAGAAAGTATAGAAAAGGGCTGGGTGATTAAACTAGAGGTGATTAAAGTGATTAAACTAGAGGAAGGGGTAACAACAGACAAGAGAAAATTTAACAAAGGATTATGAATACTGAATTTCTATGTAATCATCTTTTTCTGGGTTGCTGGGATGTTAAAATGGCTGGAGGAAAGGAGCTGGGGTGGTGGAACTGTGGCCCACGGAATTCTTTGAAATTTGCTATGTAGCTACTTGTTAAATTGTAATTTGAAAGTTATACCTTTTTGTATATATACTTTATTTCACAATGGGGAAATGACTGGGGCCATGGTGCTGTAACCCATAATTTTCTTGGAAATTTGCTGGTTAGCTACTTGTTGAATTGTGCTTTGAAGGTTGTCACCTTTTTGCATATGCATGTTATGGTTCACAATGGACAAATGGCTAAAACTGTGGAACTGTAACCCATAACATTCTTTAAAATTTGCTAACTACTTGTTGAATTGCACTTGGACACTTATCACATCTATGTAAATATGTTATGTTCCACAATAAAAAAAAGGGGGGGTGGGGTGGGGGCTGGGGATGGAGACAAAGCCTCAAGCTTTTTCTTTCACACTGTGACATCCACATCCAAAGACCATGTGAGTTTCAGTGCAGGTTCTCTCTTACTGCTCTTGCTGTTCATGACCTTTAAAATGTCTCCACATATTTAATCCAAAATTCAAACAAGAGTGCAGTTTATTTTGAAGACACATTGATTTTCCTTATAGTACTGGAGGGTTACAGTACTTCTAACCAAATTTTCTCCATATACAGTGAAGCAACTCATGCTTTATTTAGTTTTGTTCTTTACAGAGATCCCAGGGTCCCAGGATTTTCCTCCAGTTCCCAAAGTCTTTCCATCATGGTCAGACCCCAAAGCCTTGTCTTTGGAATAGTACACCCCTCACAGTTTTCACTCCTTTGTTTATAATTACCATTTACCAAACATCATCCATGTCCTTGAAACGTTACCTGTTTGTACTGAGGCACCTTTGCTAGGAACAGGTGGGCTGAGATAGTTTGTTAGGACAACCTTGAGGGGGGCCTTACCAACCCCAGGTACCTGTGATTCAGAGGATTCCAGCCTTCCAGTAAGGTCAGCACCAGTCCACACAAAAGTAACATTCACTGATCCAGTTTGCAGAGGTGTCATTTTCTAGACAAAGATCTCTGTCCTCAGAGTTCTTACACTGTCTTCCACAGAAGTGGTGGAGTGGGGTGGGGTGGGGAGGCAGAGAGTTGCCAGGGGCAGGGGGCAACCAGGAGGGGCTGTATAGAAACGGTGGGATATGAGGAGGTGAGTCATTGGGGAACAAGAGACACAAACATGGTGTGTTCCGGAGACGGCAACTCTGCTGAACCTAACACCTTCCCAATTACACTCCCGGTTTTCTATACTTTTGACAAAGAAACTTACTCCTCCTACCTCCATTTTTAGTTTGGGAAAACAAACATAAAGCCTGCAAAAAAGAGTGAAGTATTACAGTAGAAATGACATCCTCTTGAAGTCAGAAAGCTAAGTGGGGAGAAATTAAAAGACAGACCTGGAGAAAGGATGGAATGAATATTGGAAAACTTGTTCTTCTCTGCTCCTTTTAGATTTGGATTGTAATAGCTGCCTCTTCAACATGAGAATGTGGCCCTGCAGGATGATCAGAAAGAGCACAGCCCAAAGCAGATGGAGGCAGTATAAGCCGGAAGCCTCAAACATCCCATGTGCCCCCCTGAATGAATGGCACAAGCGTGGGGGCTGCAGCGAGATCCATCCTTGTGATCACTCTGGTAAGAAAGACCACAGAGTTGTGTTGAATGTAGACACTGTATGAGAAGAACACAATCAAGATTGTAAGGGTTAACAACATAATTGGGTGCAGTGATGAAAGCAGAAGCGCTACCAGGCAATGGGAACCAGAACGCACACAGCACTGTGCCCTGAACTTGGCCTTTATTATTTCTCAGCATAGTGTCCCTGCCAAGGAAGGTTAGAGTTCTGGTCTTTTCTGCTCTGGTTAGATGCAGTTGAAGCACTGTGCTTTGCTCTGGCCTTAGCAGGGACTTTGACAAACTCAAGTCGGTCTAGAGGACAGTGACCAGGGTGATGACAGCATCTCTAAACATGTCACGGGAGGAAGGTTTAGAATACTGGAGGTGTTCAGCCCAAGGCAAGGCCTTGAGTGGCAGGGTCTAAGGGAGTTATTTATCAGAATTTGATGTCATTTCTCTTTCAAGACTTTTTTGTTTTCATTTTGCAAAAGTTGCAATCCCACACACTGAGTTCAGACAAACTGGGGTTGGATCCTGGACCTACTTCTTAATTAACTTTGTGAAATTGAGATGCTTCACTTCTCTGAGCCTCTGTTTCCTTTGTCTGCAAAATGGGAAAAGCATCCCCTAATTCACAGTGTTCTGTGAAATCATATCCACTCAACAAATAGTAGCTGTCATTGTCTTTGTCTACTGAAAAGATCATTTACCTTGGTTGTGAGATTTCCTGTCAAAAAATGGCAGAAGAAATAAAAGAAGTGGGCATATCCTTGAAAAAAACAAGACAACTATCTGTTGAGCTAGGCAAAATAGCACATATGGAGAGGACTTGCCTTTACATCTCAAAATAATTCCTTTTCCGCACAATTTGGGAACGTAAGTTGCTTACACGAAGAAGGAAGCACCCATCTCTTTCTAACACAGCAAGTCTCAGTTACACCAGGAGCTTAGAGGAGATTTGTAGCATCGAGAGCAACTCCAGGAACATAACAAACATTACTTAATAATGACTGACATTTGTGATATTAAGTCTGTCCGGGGACAAGTACTTCTAAGTCTTCGAGTTCTGGTAAGAATAGGTTGACCCTGTGCCTTGAGCTGCTGCTTCTTATTCTGGTGCCCTAAGTGGTTAATCCAAAATCTGATTGATATAGAAAAGGATCCGGGAAAAATATTCCATGGGTACAGAATATCTGAGGGCCTTAGGAATGGTCACACATTAGTACCACTTTTATATCTGAAACAAGTTTTCTGTCTTTTTGAAATGGAAGCATGAGCCTTGTCTCCTTGATTTTAGCTACAGCATCAGCACTTTCTGATGACCCAGCAGCGTGAAGGGGCTTCCCCAGCCCCGAGGCTAACTGACAGCAGACCCAGCCGCAGGACCCATTGGTCACCATGTCTCCTCCCAGGTAACTGGAAGGACTTGCATTTTCAATATTTAAACTTAGAGCATCAAATATTTTCTGAGCAATTTCCATGTCCAAGAAATGTTGACATCTTATTTTTTCTAAGAAAAAGGAATTTACATAATATCAATTTAGCCACCACTCTCAAATTTTCAGGGTTTGACAGGGCTCTAAGATGATGGATGCATGTGCCTCTAGCTCTAGTTAGTATTTCTTGTTGTTGGGTCATAAATAAAGGGCCATATTTCACTCCTCTGCAATTTCTGGATGTTTGCCTAAGAAAACAGTAAGTGTGCAGTAGCAGAAAACATTTAGATCCAACTGATACGTTCACCCTGTATAGAGTACAACAATTATTACAATTGTGTGATAGATAAACATAGGCTTTTCTTTTTCTGTTTCCTTATTATTTTAATTTGCTAAAAGAACAGTACTGTGAATGGCTTTATATGCATATAGATGTTAATGCAGGTCTGGGAGAACAAACAAAAAATTTATCTCTCTTCTACCAATTTTTGCCAAATGAACAGTTCTTAATTTAATCATCCCCCAAAGAATACTGTTTTAGTCATTAAATTTTAGATAGAAAGTAAACATAGGTGACAAAATCCTCTTTCTTAGTGGAAAATCTGTATCAGTCCTTATACCTGAAATGTAACCTAGAGATTAATCATATGAAACATAAATAAATACATACGGATCTCCTCCTCCAGGGTGGTTGGAATAGACTTATTACAAATGCAACTTCATTATGTGCTGGCATTGTTAGCTCTAATTATCTGGCAACAATGTGAAAGTATCAGGTACAACGTCTGACATATAATAGGCATTTGATAAATGTTAGCTCAATTTCAGGTTGAAAAGGCAAAATAGTGAATAATAAAGCAATTTGAGATTCCTGGATGAAAGGGGATCTCAAAAGGCTAAAGGTAGGGGGAATTTTTCTTCAGTCTATTTCTTCAGGTCATTGGTTATTCCAATGGGACATATGGGTGAAAATACTAATACAGTTTACAGAAGATGAAATAATTAGGTCAAATACTCCCTCCAGTACATGACTAAACTAAAAAACTGAACCAAACTCCAAACCAAAACCTAAAAAGTACCTTAGGTATTTGTGAGAGTGTGTGTGTGAGTGTATGTAAGTGTGTGTATGTGACAGAGAGAGAGAGGGAGAATGGGGGGGGAGGGGATCTTCAGAAGAGAAGAAGCATGCTCTTTGAATCCCCCTTCAGGGTTTAAGGTCTGTGGTTTACACCTGTCTGCATGTTGCCATAACAGCTCAGCAGATGGTGTTCTATGAGGTAAACACGGACATAAAATAGCCATCCAACCCTCCTTCTCAGCTTAATGCCCAAGTATGTTTACATTTTGCTCCTTGTAGTATAATAAACACAGTTAACTGTGTGTGCAACCTGCAGATGGTTGCCCAGAGGATTAAGACCATGGCATCTGGAGCCAGTGCTTCTTAACCACACCCTGAATGACGGAGCCTGTTGGAACAGCTAAATAGAGACAAATCTAGCATGCATAATGGCCTAACACCAGGTGTTTGAGAGAAAGAAGAGGGATTAAAGAGTATTCCATGGTGTGTGGGGGTGGGGGGAAGGAGAGAGGAGAGAGGGGGAGAGGGAGGGAGAGAGAAGGGGAAAGGGCAGTTAGGTTTTATATTTCATTCCAGCAGGATAATGTATTTCAGAATGCCTTTACTCTTTTCTCCTTTGGGGACTTTGCGAGTGAGAAAAGGAGCTAGGAGCAGTATATTGGACTGGAGACTTGGAGAGAAATAGAGAAGAAATTGGAGAATAATTATGGCTCTCTTTCTCCTCCCCTCTGCAAGTCCTACTGAAATGAGACTGTTAGGTGATGGAGATCGATCAGCATGCATCTCTCCAAGATCATGTATGTGACTTTATATAAAGGGCAAGAACAGAACTCTCCTTGCATGTTCTATGATTATTCAGAGTTCAAATTCTAAATTAGCTCTCTTTGGAAGCTTTTTCTTTTGAGGGGAGAGGGGGATCTTTAATAATATTTAATACAAGGAGAGTTTACCCTGAAGCTAGTGAAATTTATGCGTCAAGACCTCTTTCCTGCATAGAGATCTTCCATTGGGAGGGGTCCTAGCAGTGTGTTCTCATTAGTCACATAATTTCGTAAAATTTACAAGTATAAGATATTTTAACTACAATCAGTCAAGACTGCTGCCTCTTTCTACTCCAATTTCTCTTTCATTACACTTCTGCACTTGTCAGGGTTGGAGAGGTCATGGGGATTTTGAGGATCCAGCTAAGGGAAAGTTGATTTGGATTTAGTTTTGCTTTAGTGAGATATACTTGTGATGTTGACATACACTTCTGTTTAGAGTTGTTATTCTTAGGTGTTCTGGGGTAGGAACGGATGGCTTCTGAGAAGGGTTCTACTGTGCATTGTGCTGAGCCACTCAATGTCACAACCAAAGGTGCAGGGACTGAGGTCTCATTGGGATTTGAATGTGTCCAATGACACGTGATGCCAGAAGAATGTGGGTTATGGAAGGGAAACAAGATTTAAAATGTATCTGGGCAGATTTCATTCTGTCGAAAATTCTTCCAAACACGAAGAAACTTGATGGAGATTTTCCCAAATTGACAACAATACCAATGTATATGCTATTACTAGAAAGTAATCAGAAAAAAATAGTATTCTAAATCACTAATAATTTAAAGCAAATTTTGAATGCCCATGCTAGAGAAATGGCTGAATTATCTTTGTTTTGCTCTATAGAAAATTTAACAAAGTTATTGTCCTATGAAGAGACAATTGAAGAGTATGCAGAGAAGAAACATTCCTTAAGGAACTCTGTCTTGTGGAAGATGGAAACATATCCAGGCTTACACAAATGATTACAGTGTAATTTGGAAAGAGTTTCTAGTGGGATGAGCACTGAGTGAAGGGTGCTCCTCAATCCTCCTGGACAGGCAGGGCTGGGAGACAATCAAAGACACTGGGTTTAAGGACTTGAGAATTTTGTGGCAACAGTTCAACTGACACTAGGATGTGGGGCCATTTTTGTGTGTGAAGATCCTTTACTTTTCTTATGAAGATCCTCCAGAGAAAGGGTAGTCTTGGGCAAGCGGAAGAGATAAAGGGGACAACCTTGCCATCAAAATTAAGGAGGTTTTGATCAACTCCAAGTAAGCAAAACTATTCTGATCTTTGAGAATAGGTGCTGGCTAGAGCCAAGACAGAATCAAAAGGAATAAAGGGGGCCTTCTCCTTTTGGTTATGACAGATTAACTGTAGCAAATCCTTTAGCTGAGAAAAACCAGAAAAGTTGGATATAATGAAAAAAAAATACAAAATTGTTTGAGGGCATCAGAGAGCCACCAAAGTAACCAGGGCTTCAGGGACCAAGATCCCTGAAAGAAGGGCAACTCGTTCAGGTGCACCCAATATTCAACACTCCTTTTTTGCTTAAGTGGTCACTGATAAGGAAACAGCACATACGAAGTAGAATACAACCAAAAGGAAAGTGTGTGTCACCAGGCTAAGAACCTAAGCACAGCCAGTAGCATCTCATGCTGCTAAGGAGTTAAAATTGATCTTCAGGGTTTTCCAAGTTATAGAGACCCTGGTATATACCCCATACTTTCCACAAGCCAAACAAGATAGAGACCAGGCCTTAAAAAAAAAAAACTAAAACCCAACTTGGAATCAGAGCAATCCCTTATTGGAGGAAGACAATATGATCTCACTCTGACTGCATCTCAGAGGCAAAAAAAAATTCCCCCTGGAGGAAGATAACATTATCTATAACCTCTATAGTACTTCATACATAGTTTCAGGCATTTAAACAAAAATGACCAGACATAACAAAAGATAAGACAGAGAAAAAACAGAATGCAAAAACAGACCCACAGGTATCCAGATACTGATGTTAGCCACTACACACTTTAAAATAACTATAATATCTCAAGAAAATAGATGACAAGATGCAGAATTTCATCAAAGAACTGAAATACATTAAAAAAATCTATTAGAAATTCTACTTAAAATCCAATGACTAAATTTGAGAATACAATAGATGAGTTTAACAGCAAACTAGCGAGAGAGGTTTAGCAATCTGGAAAACAAGTCAGTAGAAAATATCCAGATTGACGCTCATAGAGAAAAATAAGATGAAAAAAATAGAATAAGAGACATTTGAAACACAATGAAAAGTTTTAAATACGAGTAATTGGAATTCCAAAAGGGAAGGCAAGAGAAAGTGACAAGTAATATTTGATTATTGGCCAAGAGTTTCCTAAAGCATATGAAAGAAGTCAAGACACAAATTCAAGAAGCTCTATGAATACCAAGAAAAATTTAGTACAAAAAAAAAAAAATCATACTTAGGCATATCATAGTAAGAAAAATTGGATATAATAATAATAAAAAAAAACCCAAAACCAAATACAAAAAAAAAAACAACAACCCTAAAAGCAGCCAGATAAAAATATGCATTATGTATTAGTTTCCTAGTACTGTCATGACAAAGTACCAGAAACTTGGTAACTTAAAACAATAATTTCTTCTCTCATAGTTTTGTAAGCTTGAAGTCTGAAACCAGGTATTGCAGAGCCATGCTCTGTCTAAATGCTCTAGGAAAGAATACTTTTTGTGTCTTCCTAACTTCTGGTGGGTCTCAGCAACCCTTGGTGTTCCTTGTCTCACAGGTACTTCACTCCAATCTCTCCCTCCATCTTCACATGGCCTTCTCTCTGTGTGTCTCTATGTCCTCTTCTCTTCTCATAAAGACACCAGTCATTGGATTTATGCCCACCCTAAATCCAGTATAATATCACCTTCAGATCTTTAACTAATTACATTTACAAAGACCCCATACTCTCGTATACTGCCAGTGAGAGTATAAATTGGCACAATCATTTTGGAAAACTATTAAATCTATTAAAATTGAATATACAAATACCAATGAACCAGCAATTCCAATCCAAAGTGTAAACATATGTGCATCAAAATACAATAATGTTCATAATAGCACTATTCATGATAGCCCCAAAATGGAAACACTGAAATGCCCTGCAACATTAGAATAGTTAGGTGGATAGATAAATTGTGATATATTCATGTTATCAACTTACTCACAAACACCACCAGAAAAACCTGTTATGCAAGCAAAGCTTACAGAATCTTAGTAGCATCTCCAAAAGAGGAAATTAGGGAAGAGTATTTATAGGGTTTGCGATTCTGGACACAAGAAGTTTAAGGAAGGTCTTTCAAAGTGGGGAACTGATTGGGACTGGGTAAAGTTCATGACACAATATATTAAGATTGGTGGACATAGCAAAGCAAGAATTCTGAGATGAGTTTTATGAAAAGCAAACTGTCTTCTTGATAAATGAGTTGTTTGTCCAGATAAGCAAACCATTTGTCCTGATAAAATAACTCTTTATCCACTTATTTCTCCAAACCATTTGCTTGTGGAAATTCATTTGCAAAATTTTCCTGAAGCAAACAATAACTTTCTTTTATGGTCTGCAATCAAATCTTGCTAGGCAAGAGTTTCCTTTGGGAGAGGGGAGGACAGTTAAACGATACAGGTGGTCTCAGCTCTCAGTCCCATCATTTAAGATTATGTTGATGTGGGTAATCTCAATTCTCAGTACAATGGAATGCCACACAGCAATGGACATGAATAACTTACTGATAGGGACATGAATATGAATGAATTTCAAAACATAAAGTTAAAAAAACTAATATATGGTAATCGAAGTCAAAATAGCAGTTACCAGGGGAAGGGATGAATAGACTGGGAGGAGGCATGAAGGGATTCTGGGATGCTGCTAATATTCTTGTTCCTATTCTGGGTGGTGATTACATGAGTTTGTTCACTTGTGAAAATCCACAAGCTGTACACTTAGGATTTGTGTACTTTTCTGTACATATGTTATGCTTCAGTTAAACAAAATGTTTACTTAAAAAATGGAGTTGGAGCAAGGTAAAGTCCTAAATTCTAACACCAGTTTATATCTTAATAATTAAACTTTTATTGAAAATAAACCTAACAACATTAAAGGAAATTTGAACTAAAGAAAATAAGCAGTCACAATTACACAATCCCATTATCCCTTTTGCCTTTATTTTCTATTATTATGTGCCTGTGCCACTTTGCTTTATTTCATCAGGCATTCATAGGTTAATGGCAGAGCATTTACCTGCCTGCCTACAGAAAACTGTAATGGTCAAAGCTCTACTTGCTTCTAACAAGAAAACAGGTAAAATATGATGTTTATAAACATGATCAGAGGAGAGACAGAGCATTCCCAGTGGCTCAAAGTAAGAGGTAGAGGGTCAGTAACCTAAATACAAGTAAAAAGAGTGTCTCTCAGATTAGCAAAACCTGAGAGTCCCATAATCATGCAAGACTGTCCTCTTCTGGAGATTTTCTTCTTTTGGCTTGCAAAACTTTTTAACAACTCCTATCATTAATCAAGAAAAGCACTTAGCTTGTCAGTATGTTACCTCCATCTGGCACATTCATAGTTTTGCTGTGATTAAAAACACTTACTGTAATCTACAAATAACACTGCCTTAGGTGTCATCTGTTGTGTAACAACTTCCAAATGACTTGAAGAAAACTCCCGCAAGTTTTCAAATGAAAGAAGGAACAGGAGAGAAAGAAGAAAGGCAAATCAAA
Organism: Choloepus didactylus; assembly: GCF_015220235.1. Lineage (NCBI taxonomy): Eukaryota > Metazoa > Chordata > Mammalia > Pilosa > Megalonychidae > Choloepus > Choloepus didactylus. The sequence goes on along the minus strand of NC_051313.1, from coordinate 65,191,350 downwards.
GAAAATAGAAGACAGGGGGATCCTTATTGCTTGAACTTGAAAGAGACTTTTCAGTTTTGTTTGAGGCATTATGGGACACCCTTTTCAGAATATTACAGTAAAGTACTTTATTGTATTTTATGCATTTCAGTAGCTTAATTATTTGTTTTATGATGTAAAAAGATGGAAATAAAAAAATTGGAGTACAGTTTCTAATCTTCCTAAAATCGCCATATTTTTGTGAGTCTTGGAAGCCCCATCTTAGGGTAAATGTCACTGAATCCAAATAAAATTGCCCCACTCGATCACATTTGTAATCATCATAATCCATAAAGATCTACAGTAAACACCAGTTGTATTTAAATCTCAACCATTTGAAATGGTTGTTTTGTCTGATTCGCAGAAGGCTTCACTGGGTCAGAAATTTAAATCTTCAGCAGAATTTCTTAAGAAGAGTTAAAATATCACACATCCCTCTCCCCAAAGTAGAAAGTACATAATAAAAAGCAAATATGCCTTATTTGGCAAATCGCGAAGGAAAGAAACTGTACTAGCTTTAGGTCAGTGGTTCTCAAAGTGGAGTCCCCTCAGGTGTTGCAGCAGCAGCAGCTGAGACCTTGTTAGACCAATTTTTTTAACTCTGCAGAAGGGATCCTGTCATCTGTGTCCTAACAAGCCCTCAGGAGATTCTGATACATACTCAAATCTGAGAACCACTGATATAGGATAATGCTGGGGGTTTGTGGATGTCTAACCAATTGGCAAGTCTTCAGAAACATTAAGCAATTTTGTGAGAGCATCTGTTAGGCTCTGGGGCACTTTCCTAAATGCCTATAAATTTTGTAATGCTCTGAATTTCCCATCAACATTAAAATTGTTTTATTGCAAAGGCATCTCGTGTAGTGAACAGCAGTTTCCAGAACAACCCAAATGTCCCCATTCTTCTCTAGTATCTGGGTAAAAGTCACTTGAACATTGATAACTGGCATTTCACTGACTTATTAGGCCCTACCTGCAAACTTTAGGATATTGGTCCTCCCTACCCGTGGGCAGTGGGCTTGTGACAAAACCTCACAAGGGCTCCCTTTCTACCTCAGAGGGCCCCTGTCCCTTCCCTCCTTTCTGGGAAGTGGATTTGGGCAAAGGTAGAAGAGTAAGAAGAAGAGTGGGCTTTGAGTTATATTGTGTTTTTATTCAGTGGTTGTGGAGGTTTGAAGCTGTTGTACCCCAGAAAAACATGTTCTTAAATCTAATCCATTCCTGTGGGTGTGGATCCTTTGTAAGTAGGACCTTTTGATGAGGCTACTTCAGTTAAGGTGTGACCCACCTCATTCAGGATGGGTCTTAATCCTATTACAGGAATCCTTTATAAGGAGAATGAAGGGGGGGCAGAGAGAGGGAGAGAGTGAGAGAGGGAAAGAGGGAGAAAGGGAGAGGGAGAGAGGGAGGGAGAGAGAGAGAGAAAGAGGGAGGGAGAACGCATGCACGCACGCACCATAGAAGCAAGAGGCTGCAAGTAATGCAAGCTGGAAGAGAATGGAGAAACTAGCAGACACCACCACGTGCCTTGCCATATGACAAAGGAGCCAAGGATTGCCAGCAGCCAGCCCCAGAATGCTGGTCTTTGAGAAGAAAGTATCGTTTGATGGTGCCTTGATTTGGACATTTTCCCAACCTCAAACTGTGAGTAAATAAATTCCCAGTTTTCAAGCCAACCCATTTCATGGTACTTGCTGGAGCAGCCTAGGAAACTGAAACAGTGGTGGAAGCTCTGCGCCTCAGTGCTCAGAGATTAGTTGTTTTTGTAGCCCTGGGTGCTGTTGAAGGCAGCAACCAAATTGATCAGGTCCCCTCTGACAATATCTCACTCCCTCAACCACCCTGGGAAAGTAGCCTGTCACGGTCCTTGGGCCCAAGGCAATGCAATGGTTGGCTTATTATTTTGTCATTTCACCTCTCCCTTAACATCTTATTTTATTCAAAGTTTGTTCAACAAATATTTCTGGAGCTCTTAAATGAGTATGGAATACAGCTAAGAGCAAAACAAATTTCCTGCCTTCTTGGTGCTCGTGTTCTAACAATAAAGAAATAAATAATATGATGCCAGGTAACAATAAGCTATTTTTGAAGTTCTTACTCTGGCCACTTCATTTAATTGGCCAGCATTGGAGGAAGGCAGCTCTTCACCACCGCTGCGCTAGGGACTTCTATAAGAACACGGCAACAGTGCCACCCATGGGAAATGGCTGTGCTGTGGTCCCTGCTGGATGCTGCTTTTCAGAAGCACACTACTTTCCCCAGCTTGTGTCACCTGAACTCTAAAGCAGGTCTAGTTGTGGAGTGAACATCTGCTGATTTTGCCTTCCTAGTACCTCTATTCCATCCCATCCCAGGGAACTGCTCCTCTGCCCCTCTGATTACATGAACCAGACCTGGACAGGCTTGAATCCCTTCTGTCTGTCCACAGTGATTTGTCCTGAAGAAAGGCATATGGCCCAAACAAGCCAGTTGGAATCCTTTCATGAGTTTTGATATATAGATGATGGGGAAAGCTTTCTTTCCACCTGGATGTACATTAACATGATTTAAGTCTGGACCTGCCAGCAGTGATGTGCCCAATATATGAATAAATGTATCTAAGAAGCAAAGTTGAGAGATGGAGTAAGGGAGCCCTGTTGACATGATTAGATTCCTCCTTTTGTGCTGTTCCTGAAAGAAACTCCCTCCCTGGACTCCCTATCACGGGAGGTAATACAAGTCCTTCTTCACTTGAGTTACTTTCAGTCAGGTTTCTGTCATTTGCAACTGAAATAACACTTGTGCTCTGAGTCTCCCAAGATCCTATATCCCAAAAATGTTCCCTTCAGCTTCTGCCTGCTCACCATCTCTCCAGGGGGTCAGATATTGTCTCTTAGTTGGCCTAGGAGCAAGAAACACTGCTTTTGTCTATTTCTTCTGCTATCCTGCCATCTGTATCCACGACCTCATGCACAAATCTTTTCCCTCCCCCTAACCAAGAACAAAACAACCTCCTTGCCTAACTCTTAGAAATAGACACCAGAGTTTTTGGATGAGCGGGGGACACAGTTTGCTGACTTCATGTACCCAAACTCTGCTGGGGCTTAGGATTATTTATTGAGTGAATGAAGATTCTCTCCTTTCTGGGTGGGAATAATCAGAGGTGGCATCACACCCACAGCTCAGCCCTGTTTGGTGTGTAGATATTAGCTTCTCTGCTAGCTGACCTTCAGAGAAGCAACAGAATTAGCTAGAAAAAAGACTCTCCTTTTGGAATTCTTGGGTTAGAGTAAGAAGCTCCAATGATTTTATGAGGAGGGGCTCCACCTACCCATACCTTCCAAACCTACTCCTCCTCCTGTAGTTTGAATCTTAGCCAATGGCACCACCATCCACCAATCACAGATGTCAAAATCCTGATGGTCATCTGTCTGAAACCAAGTTCCCTAGAAACAAGCTCTGAGGTAAAGAGTGTAATTCAGAAGGGGAGTGCTCTTGGGAGATACATGTGTAAGAAACTGAGGCAGGATTGGGCAGAGGGAGAAGCCAACACAAAATGTGATTGTGATTGCAACCTCAGCAGATACTACTGGGAGCTCTAGAGCTGGGATGGCCCTTCAAAGTTTTCCCACATTGAGGTGAGAGGGCCAGCCATCGACTACTGACCAGCCCTGAAGGAACATAAATAGGCAAGGCAGTTTCTTGAAGCCAAGCCTCCCAGTGAAGGAGGCAGCTCTGAGCATCCAGTGGTAGATCTTTCTACATCAGCCCTGAAGAGGGAATCTGGGCTAAGCACCATAGGATCCACTACATTATCCCAGTTTTTCTCTTGTTCCTCATCACCCCTCTCCCCACAATCCAAACCAGTCACTAGTCTTGTGAATTTTATTGGCTAATATCACCAAAATCAGTCTCATATTCTCTATACCTGCAACTACTACTGTCCTAGCCCAGGCCTCTATTCTCTCTCTCTTTAAACGACTACTCTTTAACTGGTTCTGTGCCCTTAAATCTATCGTGTTGTCAGATCTATGTAAAACACAAATTTGGCCATGCCGCTTCTGTTTTAAATCTCTTCAGTGACTCCCACGGCTTCCAGAATAATGTCAAGTCCATCACTGTGGATATGAGCCCTCCCGACCGGTGATCTCTATCTTTTTGTTCAACCTCATTTCTTCCTACTTTCCATTTTATTACTCACTCTCTAATGAATTAGAAACACACATTACAACACGTAGCTTCATGCTCTGATTCTTGTCTTCATTCTGTTTCCCCTTCCCTGAAATATTTTACCATCCTGTCCTTGGCTAATACTTATTATTTTGATTCTTAGCTCAGTCGTCAACTCCTCTAGACACTAAACACCCAGCCAAGCTACACACCATTCTCTGTACTTTCATAGAACCTTGTGCAAATCTTTGTATTATCACTTATCACACTCTATTGAAATTATCTGTTTTTATATTTGTCTCTTTCACTAATCTTTAAGGTGCCTCAAGGGCAAAGACTATGTCTTAATCATCTTTGAACTCCGAGTGCCCAGTATAGTATCTGGCATATTGAATGCCCCAAACAATTTTTCACTTAATTGGATCTAACTGCACTGATAAGAAACTTCTGCTTTATTCAAAAAAGAACAATTGGAAAAAAATTGTTTTTATTATGTCTGCTTATTAAGGTACTTGGAGATTATGAGTCTTTAGAAAAATTAATGCAGAATAAATCATTGTTTTTAATATTTTGAACTGTGGTAGAAGTACACATAAAATGGCCTAGGATGAAAAATACAAAAAATAGTTTTGTTGAAATGTTATGTGGAAGAAAAACAGTAGAAAGTTGTGATTCCCTTAATAATATTGGTTCCCCCATTCTAACTTTCTTTTACTCATTTAAGTCTCATACCATTTGATAGATTTCACTTCTTTCTACAACAAATATTCCTGTGATGCCAGATCACAATATAGTTTTAAAAAACAGCAAGATATTGTTCCTTCTTACAGTCCCCACTGGAAAACAGATTACTCCTCAAGCTACCAAGCAAGCGCTCTTTGTTTCCAGGCAATTTACAATAGAAAATGTATGTAACAGTTATCTGTTGCCACAGTAATGATGCACAACAACCAACAAAACCTCAGTATGGCAAACAACAACAAACTTATTTAAGACCATGGGTCGGCAGAATTCAGTGGATCTGGGCAGGCTCAACTGACCTCAGCCAGGTTCACTTCGTATCTGTGGTCAGCGATGGATTAGCTAAGTAGCTCTGCTGGTCTTGGCTGGGTGAGCCCACATGTCTAGGGGCCAAGTGAGTGTTCTGGCTGATCTGGAATGGCCTCGGCTGGATGACTAGATGGTTTGACTTTGCTCCAGGTGCCTTTCATTCTCCAGCAGGCCAAATGGGGCATATTCACCAGTTTGAGCCCTTTTCAAGCTTGTATCTTGTTTGCTAACATTCTATCAGCCAGAATAAGTGGCAAGGCCCAGGGCCAGAGTAGTTGGGCATGGATAAGGGTAGGATTAGGACTATTTTGGAATATACTACAACATACTTAACTTTTTCCAGTTTGTCACCTAATAATTCTTTCAAAGGAGTCAGAAATCCTTGGCCCACCTTAATGATATCATCTATCAATAACGTAATACTTAATTTTTATTAAACATTGTAAGTCAACTATTAATTCTTGCTTGAAAAAAAAAAAGCGCCAGTGCCCATCAGATTCCTTCAAGGATGCTTGCAGACTACCAGTATGGTCCCTGGACCATACTTTGTGAACCCCTGATTAAAGCAGATGTCTTTTACAAATTTGAATGTGTTTTCATAGAGATGAACCTTTGATTCATATAGCTTATCTGAGCAAATACCAAATCTCCTGTTAAGTATTATTAAATATTGATGGTGCTATTTAAAATGATTATAAAACTGAATCCAAACTGGCATCATCCTTCAAGTTAATTTCTTAAAAGCATCATAAAATAGAAAGAACTATTGTTTATTCCTATCATTTGCATTGTATTCATATCCCTGAAATTGGCAAGGCCTTTAGGCTTTTCTCTGCTGTCTTTATCTACGGTTTATGGTTTATGCGCTTTTCTCATGTTTCATTTATCCTTTCATCTGATGAATTTGGAGTGAACACAACAGCAAAAGTACTTTTGTTTCCATAGTGATATTTGACATTTTACTAACAATGAGAACCCTGAGGGGTAAGCAGAAAATTTGGGTCTGTTGATAAAGTGACACAATAATGTTTTATAGCCCTGCTGTTGTCCTGTAGCTTCTGCACCAACAGGTTTTTAATTTAAATTTAACTTACTTTGTCAGAAGATTGCCTAGTAATACCATATGTCAATGAACTTTTAAAAATTAAACCTCAAATCAAATACAAAAGTTAATTTGGCTTGGGAAAACAAGTTTTAAATTCAAACTCCATTTGCCAAAGCTTTACATAAATCCATACCAAAATCTGGGTACCTGCTAATCTGAATTTATTTTAATATGACTTTTATTCCAAAAAACTTAAACATCAGTAAAGTATGTGCAAACCTACATCCATACTTACGTTTATCTCAACCATAGCTGCACACACCCTGAATCTCAAGGGGCTAACAGAATGGGAGGGTATTAACTGCACACTTAAATATCTGTACCCCCAACATGGGGGTGAGAGACCCGATTTAAGCCTTATTCCCCAAATCGGAATGTTTTCTACCTCCCTTAAATACATGTACATGTGTTTAGAGATCTCCTTTCAATTTATACAACATACACAAAACTGGAAGGTGTTTGAACCTGGAAAGCTGAAAATTAAAGTTCAAAAAAGGAAGAAACGAATAATGTCCCTCGGAAACTCCAACCCGCAGACCCCCGGGGACGCGATGGAGTGGAAGCCGGAGGGGCGTGCACAGGATGGGTCGCTGCAGCCACGAGTTCCCTGCGCCGCAGCCTCCGGGCTGTAGGGGCCGCTGCGGTGCTGGGCGGGGCGGGGCGCTCTCGGCCGCTCTCTCCGGCGGGCGTCGTGGCAGAGCTGTAATCCGTGCGCAGAAGAGGCGACCTTGGGGGACGGTGAGCGGTGGCGGGTTCCTGATGGCCGGCCGCGGGCCAGCTGGGAGGGAACGGCGTGGCCGCCCCACCGCGAGTCCGTGCTCCTGGCCTCACCTCCCAGTGCCGCCGGCTTGGCGACCACCCCGAATTTTCACCCGTCCGTGGGCTCCTTGAGCCCTGACCCTAGACCTGGCGATCTCTGGCCCCACGTAGCCCATTGTCCGAACCTTCACGTTCCACACGTCCCCACCCTAAACTTTTATTACCTAGTGCTAAGGGTGACCCTGAGCACCGACGATCTCTGTTGAGGGCCGAACCTACAATATTTTGGTGTTCCAGCTCACGATACTCGTGTTTAGGGAAAAATGGTTTTGTAATTGTTACCACGAAAGATTCCCCCTTACCTTTCTAATTTTGCTCACAGTCATGTTCCCTTCCCCGCCTCCCCGCCAGTGCAACACAATGAAACTTGTTTGAATGTAGTTTCTTCTGGAGGGTTCAAAGGAATCTGTTTGAGTATGCCCTTCATAGCCCCGGTCGCGAAGGTACTGCAACATCGGGGGTGGGGGTGGGGGTGTGTTTGTCAGACAGCACTTTCCAGCTCTCAGGTTGTCTACAGCAGCCACTGCTACCCTGCATTAGGTAATTTGGGCAAAACTTTCTCCTTTCTTCAGGTACAGTGAATTCCAAGAGATGAAAAGATACTTTAAAAATTAAATTTTTTAAAAATTAAATTAAAAATTAAAAAAATTTAATTAAAATTTAATTAATGTAAATTAAAAACAACAGATGTAGGATTCTAGTGATTGCAATTTTATGTTTCTTGAATTTTGTGATAACCTAGAAATGCCAAGGTCTTTCTGAGGTGGTAGAATGGGGGTGGCCCGGAAGTAGGAAGACCTGGGTTATCCAGCTCTCCCACTGGCAAAGACACAATCTAGGTTTAGGTTTCTCTTTGTTTAAAAAGGGGGGTGGGCTAATTGACTTGCTCCCGTTTGTTATGTACTATGCGCTTTCTAAAATGTCTCATTTAATCCACACAATTCTATGAATTAATAGTATTATTCCTTTTACAAACGTGGAAGCTGAGGTTCAGAGGTTAAGCACTTACTAAGACACAGCTTGTTAATTGCAAAGTTGGAATTTGAGGCTATGCTCAATTCTTTCTAGGCATAGTGTCCTGTGATTCTATCCCAAACTTGTTTATAATAATTTAAATTACTTATAAGGTGTTCTGCCCTAGACTTCAAGTTATTTTCTTAAATATTAAGATAGTATGGTGAGTATTTGAAACTAAAATAACAAGTGTATTTATATTCCCATTAGAATATTTTGTCTGTTTTGTAATTCCCTAATTTTAAAGAAAGGTTTCAATTATTGCTAAGTTTCCTTCTCAGTTAACATTCAATGATTCTGATAATTTTGTTTTGATTGATCTTCTACTAAGGTGCTTATTTGTAAAATGTATATATGAAGATTATATTTTCCCCCAAAGTAACTCTTATGTTCTTTATATTTTAGTCCAGTTTTCACGTACAATATAATATATTCTTGCCAATTTTATGCCAGTGAATTGTTTATTATCAGTTGCCAGATACATTATGGATCATCCCTTGAGAAGGCATTTTAATAACAGAAGGAAAATCATTTTAAAATGACCCGTTCTGATTCCCTGTCCAGGACTTTCTTGTATAGCTTCACAGGTTATGTGTTATTAATTACAGAGGAGCACATTCTCATGCTTTGAGGTCTGAATGACCCCTGTGGAGTTGTACAAAGGGACAGCCCTGCCATGTTCTCTGCTTCTTCCCTTTCCTTTTATATGTTTCCTTTGCAAGAAGACTGATGGAAGAAAAAGATAAAGAATATTTTACTAGGGAGGGACATGAGAAGTAAATGCAGGTTAGTCCAGATGTGTTTTATAGGTAGGTATGAAATATTCTCTTACCTGTTTTTTAAAATATAAAAACAACATTTTCTTATCATAGCCAGATAAGGAACAAGAAATGGGGTGATAATGAAAAATGTAGAAGAAATAAGAATAGAGGCCCCTGAACAGATTGCATAGCCTGGGGCAGCCACTTAGTTTTCTGATTTATTGAGTATTTTTAAGAGGGCACACACACAAATTAATCAGCAAACTACTTAGCCAGGAGCTAATCATCTCTAATTGTGTGTGTGTAATTGTGGTGTGATTTCCCCTTTTAGCACAATAAATGAATTTTCCCCCCAGCTTTAAAAATAATCAGATGTTGAAAGTGAGTAATAGTCAGAGATTGGTCATTGTCCTCTACAAATAAGTAAGTGCTAACGACCTGAAGTGTGGGGGGTGGGGGGGAAGAAAGGGAACAAGTTGGGGAAAGGGATGGGGAGACTTTGGAAGTTCTAAGAGAAAGGTGCTAGATGTTTTTGTCTTAGGTACAGTTCATTTGAGTGGTAATGTCAGAATAAGCTGTTGCTGTGTGCTTTGAAGTTATATTAGTTCTGCAGCTTTTAAAAAATTGATCTTATATTAGTTCTGCACTTGAAAATAGCCTTTATTTCTAGATTAAAAATTTACTTTTGAAGTAGAGATTTGTTTTCCCATAAAGTTCTGGTGGTTTCCACATCTGTGAAGAAATGTCTAAGGTTTTGCATTCTCCATACTTTATTTTTCAACCAACTTTATTTGAATATCTGCCACAGGCACACGCTTGTAACTGGTGGGCCAGACATGTGAAAAGATATAAGAGAACCTACTATGTGAAAAACTTACTTGTTTTTTGTTGTTTACAGTTACATATAACAAATTCTTGGCTACTAAGATCCTTTTTGGTCTGGGTAATCTGTATTTTTTGCAGGTGGCTATTAAAAATTCTTTATTAGTTTGACAGAAGTTTATACAATTTGAGGAGAATTGTTATAATGTCATTAATGACTATGGCTCATAAAAGGAGAAGAGCAGTAAAATGGACCTGTCTTACATTATACCTCTTCTAAAAACAAATGGCATGTCATGGAAAATGTTACTTTCATACTTTCCAGAAAGATCACAAGCAGTGGAAGTTTTGGTATATTAAATCTTAAAAAGTTTGCTGTCATAGATAATCCCTTAATTTGCAAACGCCCTTTAAGTAAACATTTGAAGTGGTTTCCAGCCCAGGTATACTTAAATTGTTATTTCTGGTAAAGAGTTTGGAATAAACAGTACATTGTTGAGGTGAATGTGAATGTCTGGAGGTTGCAGTATAATAAATACTACTTTTTATTTCTTTGATTTATTACAAAGGAAATGTAGGTTCTCTTAAAGAAAAGAGGAGACCAAGGAATCTTGCAACTAAAATTAAGCCATTATAATTCATGTTAGAATACTCTGAATATATGTAGTTTTTACAGACATATCTCGTATAAGTTGAATTTCATGACATTCAGCATTACTGCATCCCTTTAATTTGAATATAGTGAAATTTCTCTAAGTAGCCAGCCTCTGTATCTTTCTCTCTTTCTTAAATTGTTTTTATATTTCTTTATTAATTTATTTTGGTTCCTCAGGTGTGTCCTGAGTTAATCATCCTCATAATCATCCTCAATTCCTGCCACATTGTAATCAACACAAGGTGTACATGTGAACTGTGCTCTGTATCCTTACCTTGTATCCCTTCCCAGTAAACAACTTTTAGCCATTTTCTACAGGATATCTTTGATTTTTTTACATGCAGCTGTTTTCCAATAATAATAGGAAAATGATCTGTGTGACAGATTCTGATTTACCTTTATATATTTGCTTTTTTACAAACTTTTTATTTTAAAATACTTTCAAACTTAGAGGACAGTTACAAAAATAATACAAACCCCATATAGAGGACTCCAAATACCCCAAGCCCCTAGGTACCCAGATCTACCAGTTTTTAACATTTTGCCATATTTGCTGTATCATTATATCAATCATTCTATCTGTCCATCTGTCTGTCTGTTTCTCTATTTGTCAATCCATTCTCTGAACACAAGAATATTTACTTTTGTAGCCATCTTAAATGCAGTTGTCAAGTTCAAGAAATTTAACATTGACATGAGGCTTACAGCCTGTAGTCCAGTTTTTTCATTAGTCTCAATAATGTCTCTTTCAGCCTTTTCTCTTCCCCTGTTAGATCCCATCCAGGATCATATATTGCATCTAATTGTCATTGTCTCTTTAGTTGCTCTTTTCTGTGTCTATGTGCGTGAACATATATACAACATGAACTTCCCCATCTCAACTACTCCCAAGCATACGATTCAGTGGGATTAATCACATTCATAATGTTGCAGTATACTTACCACCTTCCATTACTAAAACATTGCCATCTTCCCAAACAGAAACCCTGTACCCATTTTGTATTAACTCCCCATTCTCCTGCCCCTCAGTCCTGGTAACCTGTCTCTATGAGTTTCCATATGCTCTGGTATTTTCTTTGTAGTTACCATGGGGCTTAAATTAAATTCCTGATTCTATAACAATATTGTTGCTTTGATGCCAATTTAACTTCACAGTATACACAAACTATGTTCCTATACCTCCCATCCCCCCACTTTTATGTAATTCTGTCACAAATTATATGTTTATACATTATGAGTCCCAAACCACCAATTTCTCATTACATATTATGCATATGCCTTTTAGATCCTGTAGGAAGTAAAAAGTGGACTTACTGACAATACGATAGTTCTGGCATTTATATTTACCCATGTTTTTTACCCTTACTGGAGATCTTTATTTTTTCATGTGGCTTCGATCTGTTGTCTGTTGTCCTTTCCTTTCAGCCTCCAGAATTCTCTTTAGCATCTCTTGTAGAGCCTGTCTAGTGGTAATAAACTCCCTCAGCTTTTGTTTACCTGGGAGTGTCTTAATCTCACCCTCATTTTTGAAAACAATTTTGCCAGATATAGAATCCTTGGTTGGCAATTTTTTGCTTTCAGCACTTTAAATATGTCATTCCACTACCTTTTACCTTCATGGTTTCTGAGGAGAAATTGGCACTTAATCTTACTGAGGCACCTTTGTATGTGACATATGCTTCTGTCTTACAGCTTTCAGAATTCTCTGTCTTTGGTATTTGACATTTTGATTATAATATCCTGTGGAGTGGATCTATTTGGGTTTATCCTGTTTGGGGTTCATTGAGCATCTTGGATGTGTATATTGTATTTCATTAAATTTGGGAACTTTTCAGCCGTTATTTCTTTGAATATTCTCTCTGCCTGTCTTTCTCTTCTCTTCCTGGGACTCCCATAATGCATATATTGGTGTACTTGACGGTATTCCACAGGTTCCTCACGTTCCATCCGCTTTTCTTCATTCTTTTTCTTTCTGCTTCTCAGATTGAATGATTTTAATTGTCTTATCTTTAAGTTCACTGATTGTTTCTTCTGCCAGTTTCAATCCGCTTTTGAACCCCTTGAGGGAATTTTTAATTTCTGTTACTGTGGTCTTCAGCTATGTGTTTTGTTTTTTTTTTTTCCATAATTTCCATCCCTCTATCAATATTCTCTTTGTGTTCATTTATTGTTTTCTTGATTTCCTTTATTTCTTTGTCCATGTTTTCGTTTAGCTCTTTGAGCATATGTAGGATCATTTTAAAAAGTCTTAGTCTGGTATGTCCCAGGTCTGGTCCTCCTCATAATGCTTTAATCTTCTCCTTTGCCTGGGCCATCACATCCTGTTTCTTTGTATGTTTTGTAATATTTTTTTGAAACCTGGACATTTTTATATTTTAATCTGTTATTGCTGGAATTTACACTCTGAGGTTTCTGTTCCTTGAGCTTACTTATATCCAGCTAGTGTTATGACAGAACTTTCCTTGAATGTCAGGAGCTAACAACAACAACAAAAAAGGAGTAAAAGAAAACACCTGAATTTAAATTCAAGAGGTTCATGCAAGAAATGGGCATGTAAGTGGACCACTATTCAGCAGAAAGCATTGGATTTTGCCAACCTTCTTGGGCATGATGAATTTTAAGCAAGTGTGGGCTGGCTAATCAGGTTTTGGGCATGGTATGAAACTCCAATGACAGTAGCAAATGAGTGTCAAATTGGTGCAAATAGCATGTATGTTTCAAAAGTTGCCTATGGTGAAGAAAACAGTTCCAATGGAGAAAAAATAGTGACTTGCTGATTAAAGCTTCAATTATGGTTTTAATGCTATTGTAACAGGTATGTTTTAGTTGTTACCTCATCATATACTTTATGCCAAATGTGGTCTTTGCCGAGGAGGTAAGCAGGGTTTGACTGTTCTATTCTGCTATAATGTACCCAGGATAGAAAAGATGAGACCACTTCAGAAACTTTGATTTGCTCCCCTATGATTACCAAGCCAATATACATGTGTGACAATTTTTTACTGAATGGCTAAGAAATGTTGACAAGAAAGGGAAAGCAGAAAATACAGTATCCTCATGCTGACAGACAATTGTTCTGTTCACAACACCCTCACAAGCTTGGATCATTTATGTGTTGAAATTTCTCCCATTAAACTGCACAGCCATTCTGCAGCCATTGGATTAGGGTATAATTTGTACAGTGAAAGGTCACTATCAAAGCCAGTTGCTGAAGCAACTCTTTTTCAAGTTAATTTGATGAAGAGAAAACTGAGAAAATCAATATGAAGAAAGCCATCATTATGGTTTCTGAGGCCTAGTGGAGTCATGTACAGTAGTGGAATGTTGGCAGAAAACAGCCATGGTTCCTGTGGAATCCCCTGAGGTCATCCTGGAAAAAGACTGCAAGCTATTTGCTCCAATTTGACACTCATTTGCTACTGTCATTGGAGTTCAAACCAGTTTGATTTTGATTTTTACCTTTTTGGCTACAGATAACAATTTAATTATTTCTCAAGAATTAGAGGACCCTGAAATCGCTACAAGAGTACTATCTGATGTCAAAATGTAATGTGAAAGTGATGATGACAATGGCAATGACAACCATAGGGAAGAAGTGATGGAACAGCCAACAGTGACCATTTCAGAAATCCCTGCAAGCATAAAAAGCATCTGGAGAGTCCTTTCCACTCAAGCATATGTTCCTTGAAAATATGAGATATTCACACAGTTAAGTGACATAGATGAATATATAGGGACAACTGCAATAGAGAGTGTTTCAAAAAGCTGACCTCCCAGTTTTCTCCATATCTGATGAAATACAAAAATACTGCTTTTATCAAGTTATGGAAGAACTAGTGAATAAGGAATACCTCTATAAGCAAAGGCTCAATGACGAATTTCTGTCAGAGTGTTTAAATGTGAACATTTGACTCTTAGTCATAGCATTTACTCTGCAGTAGAGTTGTTGCATTTCCCCAAATAATTTTATTTTATTGTCATTAATTTCAGCTTTTCTTTGGAAAGTTTCTTTCTCCACCTCTACCTCCCTCCCTCCAGCATTAGGTTATGGGTATGATAAGAATAAGTGTTTGCCTAATAGTACCTTGAAGGGAAAAATGTTCCCAAAATGTTGACACTGCAGCTGGGAGAACCAGAAGACAACAGAGACACTTGAATTTAATAGCAAAAATAGTTTAGCATAGCTAAGGGGAAAAAAAGATACTCAAATTAATGAGAAAGGAGAGCATGTCCTTCCCAGAGAGCCAATGACAGGCAACGGGTGGGCCAATGGAGGAATGCAGAGGTTGATGAGGGGAAGTGGGCCAGGGCAGTAAAGCTGTAAGAGAAGATATTGAGCAAAGAAATGGTGGTACTTACCTCAGGTTGGTGTCTCAGAAGAGCTGCGGAAGGTGTGGAAGAGTGGAAGTGGAAGGAAATAAAGGAGGGTGTGGATAACCATATCCAGTAATACTCCTTTTGTGTAACAGGATACATTGTGACTCAGACTACCAAACAATTCTCCAGACTTCTGTGGAAGTAGGAAAACAACCATTGTCCATCTCATGGTTTGTTTTAAGAGGAGAGGATAAAATAATGAACCATTTTACCAAACAAAACCATAAAGTACCATCTACAAAATATGCCTTATACAAAATAATAAAATAAGCAACCATCATTTTTGGTATATATCTGCACTGGAATTCAAAAAAAGAACAAGTGTAAGAATTTGAGTTTTTAAAGGGGTTTGTCAAAGAAGCACAATTATGAAGGGGAAAATGTCTTTTATTTTGTTTTTAGGTAGCAAGCATCATTAATCAAGATGCCTTCAGCACCTGAGCCCACAACCTTTAAAAATGAACCACCCAAACAGAAAGACTTTCGAAACCCAGGGCTTAGAGGAGTTCGCACAACAACTTTATTTCGAGCTGTGAATCCAGAGCTTTTCATTAAACCTGTAAGAAATATATCCAGAATAAGACTTTATGTTTAATCTAACAAGGCTATCAGAAATAGAAAGTTTTTATTTTCCTGTAACATTTGATTTTATTATGGAAATTTATGTTGACTAATAAGACCTCTCTGAATAAAGGCAAGTGAAAGGAACATCTTAAATGCTATTTCACAAAGTACACATGTAAAAGTAAATATTTTGAGAGTATTTGAGAATTAAAATGGAAAATGGTTGTACCTTAATGGATTAACTCCTCCAGCTATTTAAAATACTATCTTAATAGTTGCATTAATTTGAAGAAATTTGTATTGCTTGATCAGGTACCATTAGGTAAATAAGACCTTCCATTGGAACAATGAAAACAAAATGAAATTCTGAGCATTCTTACAGACTGTAATTCCAGCCTTTATTAATAATATTTTTATACTAGAGATATTGCAGACATTTTGTGAAAAATTCCAAAACACATTTGTATGCTGTTAAGGGGAGCATTTATATTAGTGAATGTATTTATTTGATTTGATGAGTTTTATTTTTAAATAGATGTAAATTTAATTATTAAATAAATATAAATGAAATCAACTTATAAAACGTAAATATGTGTTGAACTTTGATTAGAATGTTAATAACATAGCTGCCAGTGTAAACTGTTTTAGAGTTAAATAGGTCAACATCGTCAAATCATTAAATCTAGTTAAAATGTCTGAAAACCTTTGAACTAATATAATCTTAATTGCTAAAAGCATTTCAAGAATTGCAAATTTAAACTGTTCTGAGCTTGTGGCTTTTCTTAGATGTCAAACCAAGTGAAAATGTTTGGCCCTTATTTTGATAAGATAAAAGTTTGAAATAGTAATTCAGCCAGTCTGGTGACAGAAATGAAAATACTAATTGAATACAGAAAAATTCATATTACTGTTATGCATTCATACTGCCCTAATAAAGGCCAGTTTGTTGAGTGTGAATGTGCAAAAAAAAAGAAAAAAGTCTAAGTTACACTAAGTTACAATTACAGGGGTCACAAAGTATAATAGACAGCACGGAACAGTTCTCTGGAGTTGTAAGCATCTTCCCTGTATTTAAAAGTTTTTGTTGTTGTTGTTGTTGTTTGTTTGTTTAATTTCAAAGCTACATTGCTCTGCCTCTTAGAGTCTTGGATTTTTAGCAGTAAGTCATGACTGTTATGATGTCATAATATCTGTTACAATCACTGAACATTTCTTGAGGTAACAAAGCACAGCTCCTTGATAAGAGTGTACACATTATCATCATTGCTCTGCCCAGTGTATGTTGTTATCCATGCCTTGGGAGAGAAGGATAGCATGTATATTTCATTCTTCACTTCCTAATTAAAATTAACTAATTTAAGATTTGCAAATGGGGAAACTGGGTCCAGAGAGTTAAAATGATTTCTCCACATTACACAGATAACACTGAAAATTCTGAGCACTGGGGATATCAACACTTTTCATTTCCCCCAACTTCTCTCCCAACTGTCACCTTCCTGAGGGTAGAGGTCTGAGATGTCCAAGCTGTAGATGGGAGGCAGACAGGAAAGGTGTTAGCAAGAATGTTCTAGAATCTCTAAATCATTAGGAGTTGAGTTGATTGAATAAAGAATTGGGTAAATGATTATAACTGAAAATAATTCCATAGGATTGCTAGTGTGGCAATAAAGAGTTGGCATGTCAAAAGAAAGTGCAACAGTTATTTGGGTCTCCTAAAATTATTGGTCTTAATGAGGCTTTTTAATTCTTTTTTCTTTGACAGAACAGACCTGTAATGGCATTTGGATTGATAACCCTTTCGCTTTGTGTGGCTTATATTGGTTATCTACATGCAGCACAAGAGAATAAAAAGGACCTCTATGAAGCTGTTGATAGTGAGGGACGCAGTTACATGAGGAGGAAAACGTCTAAGTGGGATTAATAGTGCTGGTTATTGCAGATGGAGCTTTATTAAGGGCTCTGAAATCTTCAAGTGAAAGACTTTATTGAGTGCACAGTGTCTGCTTCTTGTTCTGGAATATATTAATGAGGAAGGATGATAGCAGTTCCCACCAGACCACTGTATTAAGTTTTATCCTTTCAGAGCTGCAGCCATTATCTCATTCTTCTTCCACAGAAAGTTTCTCAGTATTTTTCTTTTATTAAATCCTCTTGTAAAAGTTCTATGAGAATGGGAAGTGTTTTTTTTTTAAATTATTAAGTTCTGTATGATAAACGTACTGAGTGCTGTTAAATTTGCATGATGTTCTCAGTATTCAAAGGTGAATTGTACATTTGCAGCTGTTTTGAGGGTTTATTTTTGTTTTGCTGTTTGCACAGGAAATGTTCATTTTCTTCTTGGCATAGAACCAGTATTTGTGAAGAAAAGGAAATAGTCATTTTAAAGCCTGAAGTCAACATAAGGAGAAATGAAAACTGAGTTGGCTCTGACAAATATTATTTACAGAGTCACGGATGGTTTGTATATTTTGGTTTTCCATTTTAGCTATTTTTCATCCAAATTTTATTTTAATTGAAAAGATACCCCACTCAACTACTAAAATAAAGATTAAAAAACAGAATAACCCAAGTAATTGGGATTTTTTGTAAAAAAAAAAAGTTCACTCTACTGAGATATGATACTTTTATTTGACTACTACTAAATGTTATCTAATTTACTTTTTGTAAATCAGTGTCACTGTGGTGATATAAACATACAGCCAAATGTTCTTATAGTTTTTTTTTGTTTTTTTTTTTTAACTGAAACTATTCGGTAGATAAGAAAAGATCTTTTTACTGTCCTAAGTTTATCTTATATAATTAAAATTTTTCTGACAGGGGTACCAGATCTGTCTCATTTCCAGGTATTTGCCCCATTCTCCAAACCAGTGTAAATGGGGGAAGTAGTCAATCTCATCCCTGCAATTCTGTACCATGCATTAGTACAGGTAACACGGCACAGGCAGAGTCTATTATCATAATGTTAGTTTTAATTTCTAGTTCTTTGTTGTGGTTGTGCAGTGTACATGAAAATGCAATTCCGTTTGATTTGTGGATGTTAAAGAGTTTATCTAATTGAGTTTATCTGCATGCAACTAAATTAAATCTTTACTATTGAATCCTAAATGTTTATTTACTATGTTTCTGTAGATAGTACATTTCATATAGTTTAAATTGCACTAGGTGGTAAAAAAAAAAAAAAAACTTTTAATTTAAAATATCATCCTGTGTACTTTGTCACAGAACTAGGGTTCTTCAGTTTTGCAACTTATGCATTTAATGTCACATTGCTGTCTTTTAAATTTTTTTTACAATCCAACAAAATACTCAGATATTTGGCAGCGGGGAAGGTATTAGTTGAGTGAACTATCAAGAGATCGTCCCAGCACAGAAGGGTAGCAGTAGCAGAAACTGCACAATGTGCAGCCTCAAGCCATATAACATCTGTGTGATTAAACCAGGGAGGCAGAAGATTCATTCAGGCACACAGCTATGAAAAATAGTGTGATACTTTTTATAGGAAGGTTATAAGTTATAACACACTCTAGCTGCATCTTGATGTTTTCATCCATTCTCTGTTGAATGAGGGTGTAACCACCAAAAATAAAATATCTTTGAACTAGTTACAGGATTTGGAACATTGGACTTCACGTGGTCCAATCTTTTCAGTTCATGGTTAAGAAAACAGGCCGAGAACAAGGCAGAGATTTGCCCAAGACCACAGTTATTCTCTGAGACAAGATTGGAACATGGATCTTTTTGCTCTAAAAGTGATGTTTTCACCACACTATACTGCTTCTTGTGTATAAATATCCAGCTACTAAGTAAGTAGCCACACCAAAGAGGTCTAAGTCTTAAATATAGAAACATTCCTCTATTTTGAAACAAAATTTTATAGAGATTTGTTGGCCATCAACTCCCCCAAAAGACCATCAGGACAACCTGTTGACCATACAAAGCTAAGTTTAACAAACCTACTCCCCTAAGGGAGAATGCCACTTTGACAAAGTTATTTGTGTCTTAGAAGGGGAAGGTCAGGGGAAGACATTACCAGTGTATTAGAGTCTGGGCTGAAATGGTTAAAGGAGGTTCTTTCGCTGGGGGAATCCGGTTGATTTTGGACAAAATTCATGACAGATTAGGTCTTAAAGCAAGTTTCGATAACTATTGTACAATATGCTATCTTTTTGGCCTCAAAGAGTTTTCTGTTGTTCTTCTAGAAGAGCTGTTTGTCCAGATGAGCAAACTCTTTGGTTAATAAATTGGTTTTCAGGAATTTCCTGGAGCAAACAGTGAAGTTATTTATTGGTTTTTAGCCTTATCTTTTGTAAAGTGACTAACAATTCCAGTTTGCCCAGCACTGCGGGGGTTCTTGGGATGTGAAATTTTCAAGTTTCAAACTGGGACAGTGCCAGGCACACTGGGACAAATTGGTCACTTTACTTTCTGGGAAAGACCAGAAGAGTAATTTGACACAGGCGGCCTCAGTTCTCAGTCCATATTGTTAATCAGTGTGGCTGCAGTAGCGATTTATTTTTTCTGTACTCCTCTCCTAGTCCCAGTTAGCCCTTTTAAAGTCAAATCTCTTGCCATTTGGTAGACCAGTTATCAAGTCATATGAGTCCATATAAATGTAACAACTCAAGAAGAAATTATAGGGTAACTTTTGTGGCACAGGTAGCTTAGGTCCCTATGAGCATTCTATTAAAATGAATCTCATTGATGGCATTCATTCATTATGAAATCAGTCCTGCATGTAGTAGGGCAAGTAAAATTTTTTTTCAGTTGCTTGTGGTAACAGGTTGTACAGATGTTTGTGAGATGCAGAATTTCTAAGACTGTTTTTCTAAAATTATAGGAACAGATTAGCTTTGTGGTTTTTTTTTTTAACCAGGCTTAATAATTTTCAGTGTTAATGTATTGAAAGTAAATTTTTCCCTTAAAATGCTGTGATATCTCACAGTTTTATTGTCATGGTGCCACAATGTCACATTTGTAAATAACATGAAAAAATCAAGAAACTCTGCACTGCTGGCCTTAAAAGAAATCATTTCTTTAA
Source organism: Choloepus didactylus (assembly GCF_015220235.1). Taxonomy (NCBI): domain Eukaryota; kingdom Metazoa; phylum Chordata; class Mammalia; order Pilosa; family Megalonychidae; genus Choloepus; species Choloepus didactylus. The sequence goes on along the minus strand of NC_051313.1, from coordinate 65,170,978 downwards.
GTAGCTCATTTAAAAGAAAGCATCCGGGAAACTGAAAGGCTGCACCATCTCCCTTCTGTCATTATTTCAAGTTGCTTTTGTGAGCAAAGCTTGTCTTACCTAGCAACAGTTGCTAAGTAAGCTAACAACTTGATGTTAGAGTCTGGGAGGGAGTAATTTCTTAAATCTTCTCAAATCCAGGACGCATAGCTTATGTGGCAGAGGCTTTTAATGCCATTCTTTAACATTAGGCACATGACCACTACCTAATCATGGCAAATTATTTCATCCCTACAGCATCTAGCACTGTCCTAAAACCTTGAATCTCTTTTAGCTTAAACTTCCAGCTTTTCTTAAAACTGCCTTTTCTGATCCTAAGAATATTTTAACTGTACATAGTAGAAGAAATCCTAAATTTAACTATGATCAGAAATCCAAATTATACGAACTTTGTTTGCTGTGCTGTTTGTAATAAAATAATTCCACCAGCTCCTGTTGGGGAAACCTTCAAACGGATCCATGAATACAAGCCATTTAAGACACGCTTTTACACTCACAAAGATATACTGGGTAAGTGACTTCACTGTTTTCCTTTGTTCTAACATTTGGTAGCATTATATGTCCTTCTTCCTATTACCCAGACTTTTCTCAGCTCTTCTGGAATCAATGTTGCTGGTCTTTATGGGGGCATCTGTTTGGCATAATGAGAATATAGGTTGGAATTCCAGCTTCTCTGCTTACCTGTTGTGTGCCTTGGGCAGGGTATTTAGCTTCTTAATCTGTTTCCTTGTATGTAAACAGGGATATTAATACCTTCCTTGCAGGTTATCGTGAGGCTTTAATGAAATAGTTGTATCTGTTATAAAGCATGGCACCTGATAGACAATATTAGTTCTTTACTCCCTTCCCCATACTTGGGCACCTTCCATACATATAGGTGAGGAAATATCTCTAAATAATATCCTAATAAATGGGTGAAAGAAACTATAACCTTTAATTTGTAGTTGTTGATATAAAAAGATACATATAGATAACATGAGAATGTTTGCTATATGTACATCTCTAATAAGTAACGCAAATTCACGTTTCCTTGTCTCCTTTTCCCTCATCAGAGATTTCCATCTGACTTTGAGCATTTAAAGTGTTTTGCTAAGGACTCTCAAATGCTTCTCTCTCCTGTAACATGATAAACTAATGTTTATTTGATTTCACTCCTGATCTTTAAAAATATAACAAGCTAGAGAGTGGGGGGTGTTTTGAAAAAAAAAAAAAAAGTAGTTATAGATCAGATTGGAATCACCTTCTAAAAATTTGTAAATCTAACTAGTTAAAGAAAAATCCTGTATATTTAATAACCTGTATTTATCATGAAACTATTTTAAGTCAAAAGGCTTAAATGTACTGTCTGTTCTTTTTAAGTAAATTTTAAATTGTAGCGAAATGAGTATACAAGATCTAGTGAGTATTTTATAGGGCAATAGTTCTCAACCCCAACAATGTACAAGTTTTTTTAAAAAGTGTTTTTAATACAAATATCCAAACACAGAGCCACTGGATTTAATGCAAATCCAACACAGACCCTCTAAATTGGAACCTCCAAAGTGGGGCCTCAGCATGTAGGGGTTTTTTGTTTTATTCATATTTTAATAACTTTCTATTTTGAAATAGATTAAGACTTGTGAGTTGCAAAGCTAGAACAGAGAGTTCCCATGTATATTCTTCCAGCTTCTCCCATTGATAATATCTTACATAACCAGAGTTCATTATCAAAACCAGGAAATTGGCATTGGAACAATACTGTTAACTTAGGTATAGACCTTAGTTCATGTACTTTTTCCCCTTGGTATAATTTTATGAAATTTATCATGTATAGATTCGTGTAACTATCTCCACAATCAGGATATAGAACTATTCCATCACCACAAAAAAGTTTCCTTGTGTTACTGCCCTCTTGCCCCTAACCCTAACCCCTGGCAACCATTAATCTGTTCTCTGTCATTGTAATTTTATCACTTTGAGGCTGTTATGTGAACAAAATCATACAGTAAGTAACCCTTTAAGATTGGTTTTTTCCCACTCAGCATAAAGCCCTTAAGATCCATCAAAGTTGTTGTTTGTATCAATAATCTGTTTCTTTTTCAGTATGTGTATTTTTAGAAAGCTCTGCAGGAATCCTGTTGTACTATCAGGTGTAGAGTAATGGGATTTAAGCATATAAAAGGATAATAGCAGTCTATGCTTGTATCACAGTTTACAGTTATGAAGTTCAACATGTTGATGGTCCATGTTTAGTCACATTTCTTCCTAGAAGATCTTTCACAATTATATCTACACAGTGTTGAGCCTTGCAGTATATGCCCATCTATACCATAGTACTCACTGCCTTGTGTTTTTAGACTCACTGATGATTTAGTAGCAAAAACTTTTAATCATTGCCACCAAATGTGTACTTCCAGTTGCAGGTGACAGAAACACAACTCAGACTAGACTAAGCATAAAGGGCAATTTCTTGGCTTTTAACATTGAAATCCAAGGGGCATCTGGCCTCAAGGACTTCAAGGGCTTCAGTCCAAACTTACTTGCTTTATGGTCTGTTTCCTACTAGAGCCAGCTTCCTCCAACATCAGGGAAAGAAGTGATGTGAGCCATACAGCTCTAAGTGTCTATTTCCTCCAGCTTAAGAAATTGCAGAGGTCAAAGAGCTGCATTCTCCTTACATCCTTATATGAAATCCTTGGGAAGAGTCTGGTTGGGCAGGCTTGAGCATGTGCCAATTCTGGGCCAGTTATTGTGGCCTGGAGGACAGGGATAATGTGATGGGCCAAGGAGGTTGGGTGCTGTGATTGGCAGTCCCACCAGAACAACCTGAAGTGATGGAGGGAAGTTCTTCAGAGAAATGGGTCTTGTTACCAGAGGGAGAGAAGAGATGCTGGGCAAATGCACATGTCCACAGAAGTTCACCAAGCAAGGTATCATGTGAGGTACACTGCTGTATAAGATATGCTTTCTCATTTTAGGGAATTGATCATCAAGACCTAATCATATGAATAGTTAATTTAAGAAATACAGGGTGTGAGAAATGAATGGAATGAAGATATAAGAGTTTAGATGGGCAGAAAGAGCACTGTGTGTGTGTGGGGGGGGGTGTCAGCATTCCAAGGGGTTGTAACCCCCATGAAGTTCTTGAGCAGCCTCTGACAGTCCACTCTGACTGGAGAAGGGGAAAACCCTAGTGCCCAGCTCAGAGAGGTTACTTCTTGGCTCTAGGCCCAGCTCTGTCTCTAGATATCTGATATAGCATGGTCCTCCAACCTCTCCAGGCTTTGCTTCCCTGCTGGGTAGGGAGGTTATTATTATGTGAATGTTATTATCTGGAAATCAAATGATAACATTAACAGAGAAATGCTAAATTAAAATGTTACTGAGAATATTACGTGGAAATCAATGAGGTCATTGAAAGAGAAGTGCTAAATTAAAATGTCATTATTGTAACTCCTACCCTGTTGTAACTACTCCACACTAAGCCAATGCATATAACCTGTTAAAGAAGCCTTTCTACTAGTGATCTCCCGATGGAGGTGGCACCAATATCCAGGCAGGGGCAGGGAGAGAGGAGCTGTAAAATGTGTTACTATCTCTTGAACATTCAGTCACCATTCTACTTTGGGTGTACAAGATATGCCACCTTTCTGCAGGGCATTCATTTCGCTTTACTTCTCTAGCTGCCTATTGTATGGACTGGGTGCAGTGAGGGGAGCAGCTGACTGTTGACATCGATGAGTGCTGTGAGTTCGTTCCTAGTCGGGAAAACTTGCCCCTTTCAATGATATCCTTAAAGAAAAGATTGAAGTCTCCTAAAAGGATAAGTATCTTAAATAGCCCTAATAAATAACTGGATATTGGTGAAAAGAAAAGCCAGGAAGCAATCTGTGGATGTTTGTAATTGTTTCTCTTCAAATATGCAGATATTGGGGCAAGTATTCAGAGTCAAGAAGAGAAATTTCACGAGGCTGTACTCAAAGAACATATTGCAAAAGCTAAAGCTGAAGTATGGGATCAGGTAAAAGAAGTTAGAAATCAACTTAAAATGCATCTTTACAGTTCTTTCACTTTTTGGATTTGTCCCAAACAATAATATAGCATATAATCACGAGAACAGATCATTGAGTCGGACCGAAGTGACTTTGAGTCCTGGCTATCTGTGGATCCTTCGGCAAGTTCCTCAGTCTTTTCTGTAGTCAGCTTCTTCATCTGTAAAAGAGGGATACAGGATTGTTGAGAGGGTTCAGTGAAATACTGTGCCTTGCACAGTGGCATAAAGTAGGTAAGAAGCATGCATCATAATATGCTTCCTTCCTTTTAAGTTGCTCCATCTGGATGGATGATGCCTGCTCCTTTTATGCTCATTTGATTAAAACCAAAACAAACAAATAAAGAAGAACCAAGAGGACATCCTTGTTGAAAATCACTTATTGTTAACATTTATTATATAGACCATTGGTGCAGCATTTACTATTTCCAGACCAAATGCCTTTTTCTTCCAAATGCTTCATCATGGTCCACTCCCTTTTCATCCCTTCTCTCTACTCCACCTTTCTCCAAAATCTTTGATATCTTTCCCATGTGACTTATAAGTATCATGGGGCAATTTCAATGTGTCAGGGCTCACAGTGGGAAACCAGACACCTCCAAGAAGCAAAGTCTCAATCTCCTAGCCCCTACTTCTTTGAGCATAAATAGAATGAAATAAATGATTTGCTAAAGGAAATGAAAGTTCTTGAGAGCAGGGTAAGACACAGTGCTTAGAACAATATTATTTTTTCAGTTTTAATAGATAAATGGACTCTTTCTCTCAAAGGCTAAAGAACTCCAAAAACAAGCAGTGGAAAAAGCACTTGAAGAAGCAAATGACAAACATAAAATTCAGCTTCAGATTCTGGAAGAAGAACATCAGAAAGATTTACAGGTTTTTATACTGGCTCGTTGTTTCTTCTTTTCCTTATTAGAGAATTTATAGGTTTACAAAGCAATCATGCATAAAATACAAGATTCCCATACCTCACCCTATTATTAGTACCTTGCATTGGTGTAGAACATTTGTTACAATTATGAAAGCACATTTTTATAATTATACTATTAACTATAGTCCATTGTTTAACTTGGGGTTCACTTTTTATGTGGTATAGTTCCATGGATTTTTTTTAACTTTTATTTTATTACCCTATATATAACCTAATATTTCTCTTTTTAACAACATTCAGATATATATTTCAGTGCTGTTAATTATGTTTAAAATTTTATGCTACCATCATCACCATCCATTGCCAAAATCCTTCCATCAGTCCAAATAGGAACCCTGTACATTTATTTTAAGCCTTAACTTCCCATTCCCTATCTCCACCCTATCCCCTGGTAGCTTATATTCTGGATTCTGACTCTATGAGTTTGCTTATTCTAATTTTTTAATGTCCATGAGATCAGACCTTTTTTGTCTGGCTTATTCACTCAACATGATGTCTTGAAAATTCATCCATGTTGTTGCATGTATCAGGACCTCATTACTTTTCAGGACTGAGTAGTATTCCATTGTACGCATATACCCCATTTTCTTTATCCATTCATTGGTTGATGGACATTTTGGTTTCCTCCATCTTTTGGCAGTTATGAATAACGCCGCTGTGAACATCAATGTGCAATATCTGTTTGAGTTCGTTTTCAATTCTTATGGCTATATACTTAGAAGTGGGATTGTCAGGTCATATGATAGTTCTATACATAGCTTTCTGAGGAACCACCGACTGTTTGTCAGTGGGGGGGGCACCATTTTCCATTGCCACCAACAATGAATGAGTATTCCTATTTTTATGCCTCCTCCCCGATACTTTTTATTTTCCATTTTTTTTAAAATGGCAGCCATTCTAATGGGTGTGAAGTGATATGCCATTTTGGTTTTGTTTTGCATTTTCCTGATTGCTAATTATGTTGAGCATCTTTTCATATGCTTCCTGGCCATATATATATATTCTTTGGAGAGATGACTATTCAAGTATTTTGCCCATTTTAAAAATTGGGCTGTTTGTCTTTTTGTTGTTAGGTTGAAGGATTTTTAAAAATATATTCTGTATATTAACCCCTTATCAGATATGTGGTTTCCAAATATTTTCTCCCATTGTGTATGTTGCCGTTTCACTTTCATTATGAAGTCCTTTGAGGTGCAAAATTTTTAATTTGGATGAGGTCCCATTTATCCTTTTTTTTTCTTTTGTTGCTTGTGCATTGGATGTAAAGTTTAAGAAACTGTTACCTAGTACAAGTCCTGAAGAAGCTTCCCTACATTTTCTTCTAGGAGTTTGATAGCTCTGGTTCTTGTATTTTCAGCCTTTGATCCATTTTGAGCTAATTTTTTTATTATGGTATGGGGTAGGAGCCCTCCTTCCTTTTTTTGCAAATTGAGATCCAGTTTTCCCAGCACCATTTCCTGAAGAGACTTCTTTCCCAATTGAGTGGTCTTTGCCACCTTGTCAAAAATCAGTTGACCATAAAAGCAAGGGTTGATTTCTGAGCTCTCAATTCTATTCCATTGGTCTATATGTCTGACCTTATCCCAGTACAATTCTATTTTGATTACTGGGGCTTAGTAATAAATTTTAAGATCAGAAAGTGTGAGTCCTCCAACTTCATTATTGTTTTTCTTGATGTTTTTTGACTATTCAGGGCGCCATGCCCTTCCATGTAAATTTAATGATTGGCTTTTCCATTTCAGCAAAGAAAGAACTTATAAGAAAATTTATAAGGGAAAAGTTAGAGGGAGGTTAACCATCCTGAAATACTGTCTAGGATTTGGGAACTTACTCTTAAACCACTATCTCAGGAATTTTTCTTATATCTGAAGAAGTGATTTGTCTAGGAGTAATGTGTAGGGTTCTAATTTCAGTTATAACATCCACAGACATAGAAATCAGTACTGCTTCTCAGGGGATGTCTGTGAACCATCTGCCTCAGAGTCTACTCAGCTGGGGTGCTCATCAGATTCCTGGGTCCCACCTTGACTTACAGATTCAGAATCCTTGGCAGTTTTTTAACTAGTAGCTTGGGTGATTCTCAAATATTAAAGTGTGAGGCCACCAATCTAAAGCAGTAAGCCAAGTTCTTCTAGAACACCAAATATTAAATTCTGATATGTAGAGACCATTGGTTATACTCTTTGTTTTTGTTTTCTTGGCTGCTCAAGCAAATACTATGTGATGAGAATGAGAATTTGTTTGCTCACAATTTTGAGGCCAGGAAAAAAAAGTCCAAATCAAGGCACTACCAAGGTGGTGCTTACTCCCCAGACTATGGCATTCTGAGGTTGGCTGCTGGTGATCTTGGTCCTTAGCTTGTCACAAGGCCAGGCACATGCTGCGTCTCCTGGTCTCTCCTTTCTCTTTTGGGTTCCATTCATGTTCAGCTTCTGGCTGCTCCCTCTGGCTTTTCTCTGTGTCAGAATTTCATTCTGCTTATAAAGGACTCCAGTAATAGGATTAAGACCATCCTTATTGAGGTGGCCCACACCTTAACTGAAGTAACCTCATCAAAAATTTCTACTTTCAATGGGTTCACACCCACAGGAATGGATTAGGTTTAAGAACATGTTTTTCTGGGGTACCTACAGTTCTATTATTTTTGTAACTCTTCTGTATGTTTGAAAGTATTTCAAAATAAAAAATTGTAAAAAAAAAAAAAATAACTGAGTTTAATACTCTGAATCCTAGCTCAGAATCCAGCAAAAATAAGGGGCTGGAATGTCATTTCTAAATTCTATGATTCCAATAGAAAGGTATTATGATAATACTTCACCTATCTAAAGCTCAATCCCCTGTGATCTCAATTATTGAGAAGATAACAGAAAACCCAGAAATAAGTTTACATGTTCTCTAAGGAGTCAAATAAAGTCCTCTGACACCAAGGTAAAAACTCAGGCAGAACTTCTCCATCCCTCACTCAGATCTTATTTACGCTTTCTTGACAACCCAAACCTAAAAGACTTGTTTAATTTTCCAAATCCAAAATGCTGACTTGTTAAAACAGAGAGTCCACAGCCCAGTGGCATGGGAAGAACAGGTAAATTATAAAAAGCAGATTTCACTTCTCAAAAAGCACATCAGTCTGGGGTCATTTATGAAACAGCCAAATGGTCCTGTGAACTTGTACCATTGTTACATTCAATATAATTTTTAGCCCAGTATAATCATTCATCTTTGACTACGGAGCCTGTATCATCAAGAGAATGTTAAATTGTATTCATTATCTTTTTATGAATCAGGTACGCTTTTTATGAATCAGGTAAGTGTTAAAGGCATTTGAAAATATTTACATTCAAAGTATTATCAAAAAGTTTCAGTGCTTTGTGGGATAAAGCCTTCTGCTAGCTTTTCTAAATGACCAATGTTTTCCTAAAGATATTTACTAAATGCATGAACTGGTGTCATTCTGGAGGGAAACTCAAAGCTGATATCTGTTATTTATTTCATTTTTTAATTTTTTACCCTTAGAGTAGACAAAATGAGAAGTTGAAGACTTTCCTTTTTTGAAAAAGCCGAAGTCTGTCCAACAAATGTTTTTGTTGCTGACAAACTTTTCTAGAAAGCTAAAAGCAAGAACTTGCTTGCCTTTTAGCTTCAGCTGAAGGATCCTCTCTGGATATACTGTGAATGGAGCTGGCGCCCCAGGTGCTGTCACAGAAAGCAGTGGTGGTGGGTGAAGGGGGCAGGGCAACCTTCAGCCAGGAGAATTCTACTTCTAATTGGTTTTATTTCTTTCCATTTCTGGGTAAGATTTCATTTGAAAAAGAGATTCTGCAGCTATTTTTAAAAACAAGAAAGGAAACCACTGTACTATCTTAAAGTACTGTGCGAAGTTTCTGGAATGAAAATAAATTGGTAAATCTCTTGAAAAGCCCTAGCATCAAGCCAGCAATGAAGTGAGGAACTGGAGGTTGAGAATCTTGTTTTCTATTCCTAGTCCTTCCACTGATTTACTGAGATATAGCTTGATTTCTTTATGTTTGTCAGTTTTCCCTTAAATGGAGATAAAATTTTACCTTTAAATGAAAAGTCTGAAACTCCAGGACAGAATTAATTATTCCTCCTTTCTCACCTATATTTCTCTTACAACACCAGTTGCACAATTAGGTTATTGGTCTCCTCCACTAGACAGTGAGTCCCTTGAAGACGGATCCCAGCCTTCTCGTGTTTGAATCATCCTGGCCTAGTTCAGTGCCTGGCATACCATGGAGGAAGGAGGCATTTCCGACATGGTGGCAGTGCTTTCCTATAGGCCTGTTTGTGAGTCTGTTTCCCTCGAGCAAGGTCCTCCTATCCCGGGGCAATGGAGCACTGGCTCCTATCCCCTCCATTAATAAGAAAAGACCCCTCAATTCTAATAAGGAGCTGGAATGCTTGATTGGGGGAGTGGCAGGCAGATTCCTGTGACAGCAAAATGTACAGCTGTCCTACCTAGGACACTCAAGAGGAATAGTAATTGTTTCTGCCATTTGTAGGACTGACTTCCTAAGGCAGAATCTTATTATGTATTTCAAATTAAGTATAAAGATGATATGACACTTTAGAATATTTGGACAATCAAGAAAAAAATAGGACCTCTAATTCCACTCTTCCAGCTCAGCTATCTTCTTTTTGTATATTCCCTTCCAATATTATCTACAGGCATATTTATGCTGCATAGTTTGTACCTTTCTAGTTATACTTAGTATCATATAAGTGAAAGTTTTCCACATTGTTCACAGTCTTCTTCTAAATCATCCACATTAACAAGTGCATATTCCCCCATCTACATGCACAATGTGTTAAATAACCTCTTAGTGCACAGATTTGAACATCAAAGTTATAATATCTAAACCGAGTTTTCATGTTGCTTAAGGAAGCAGCCATTCAAGCCAAGAAAGAGATGCATCAAAACATGCAAGAAGAAATGAGGAGAGAAAACTTGGCTGCAGAACAACGCATGGTCCATAGAATCCAAAGGATTATGATAGAGTGCCACAAGGAGAAGGTCCAGGCTGTGGAGGAAGCCAGGGCTGAGGAACGGCGGATTGCCCAGGAGGAAATCCAGGCCCAGAAAAGGTATTCCAGAGGAAACACTTGCAAATCAGCATTTTGCTCTATGAAAATCAAATTGCCTAGAAGGAAATACCTGAATTTGTTGAACAGTAATCCAAAAGACTTGATTCTTGAAGATAAGTTTATAACTATATAGCTTTTATTGTGTGACTGATACTTCCTTTACTCAGTGTATGGGCAGATGAGTAATAAAATAATGACAAAAATATGTAAATAATAGGGGGGAGTTAATGGGTATGGGATGACTTGGGTGTATTTTTAATTTTAATTTTTTCTTTATTTTGGAGTAATAAAAATGTTTTAAAATTGATTGTGGTGGTGACTGCACAACTATGATGATACTGTGAGCCACTGATTGTATACTATGGATGGATTATATGGTGTGTAAGTATATATCAATAAAAATGCATTAAAAAAGCAAATTGGAGAAAGGGATAAGATAAAGATATTTATGTGGCTATTGCCCAGTTTCTGTGTTTCTACATTTTTATTATGGACTGTATCAAACATAGAGAAGAATATAGAATATATTCTAGAATACATCTATGTATGGCTTAAATAAAAATAATAATATGAATACTCAAGGACCTACCACCCAGTTTAAGAGATGGAAAATTGCCAACACTTCTGAAGCTCCCCTGTGCTCTTCCCCAAGCATATCTCCTTCCTACGCCCTCTCCAAGAGGTAACTACTGTCATGTCTGTCATTCTGTATCACAAGTTTTGAGAGGCTGAGGAAAGGAATCAATTTCTCCATAAACACACAAAAGTTAATCTTCACATTCTCTAGCCTAGATCATACACTGTGTGGATACTTTACTTTTTTGTCTTTTTCTTACTTCACAAATAACACATGCTGTAAAAGAAGTTGACATTATGGAAATACAAAGAGCAAAAATTGCAAATCCTGACTCATTGCTTCCCAATTTCCTCCCTCCCTGCCAGAGATACTCATTTTAAATAATGAGTTCTTTACCCTTCCATGCCCTTTTATTGTAATCACAGTCATAAATATGTGCATGATCCCAAATCATTTCACATAAATCCAATCATACACATATATTTTAAGAATACCAAGGTAACCATTTTTATATATGTAATGAACATTTGATGGAACCAACCAATTTTCACAGGACATCAGTCAGAGTCCTTAGGACTTATCAGGTCTGAGAGAAAATTGCAATTTCCAAATGTTAAGTGACCTGCCCAAGATCACTCAACTGTAGCAACAGAACCAAAACTGAAACTTCCATGTTTGGCCTCCTAGTCTGGGGCTCATCCCTTCTGCTTTGCTACTTGAGTTAACAAACAAGTCCATTTGTATATAATTAACAGGTAAAATCTTCCCCCTTGAGACTGTGTAGAGCAGGGCCTGCAGGAGGTACAGATCAATAAGTAGGAGGGCTGCAGCTGTGTCAGTTTCAGTGGTATGTCCCTTCATGCATAGACTATAAATCATTGTGGAGATAAAAGAGGACGGTGAAAGAGTATTTGGGTGGTGGTTGGAGAGGGTGGTAAAACTCGAATGAGCTGTGGTCCAGTGCAGCACCCTCTTTTCCTGTCTCCCCTTCCCCTGCCTGTCTGCAGGAGTTCTTTCTTCTCCTTCAGTTGGAACCTCTGCAGTCTCCTGCTCCCCTGTCCTGTTGCTTTTGTCCCTCTGGCCTTTCCTCAGTGACCTTTGAATGGAGGGCTTTCAGTGGTCACTTTTTATTGAATCATTACCTTTTATTGACTCATTAGGGAGCTGTCATGTCTGTTGTTTAGGTACATCCAATTTGAATATCCATTTTGTTCACTGATATGTCCCAAATGCCTAGAAGAGAGCCAGGCATTCTTTAAATGGAAGGTATTTAAATATTTAGTGAATAAGTGGCTCAAATTGGTTCCAGTCAGCTGAATCCACTGTGAGACTCCTCATCCTGTTTATAAACATTGCTCAATGCCGGCATTCTTTGGAACATTTGCAGAAATTAATGTATGGAGAGGACCACTGTCTAGAATTCATCGTAGATCTTTTATTTGGCTATAAACTTGCATCCAAGATATAAGGATTCAGAACACTTACATATTATGAGAAAGTTGCTAAAGACAAAACTTTTTTTGTAGATTGAGGTGACTATATTCTTAACAGCCTACATAAGAGACAATGGACTCTTTCTCTAGAAGTTAAAAACAAATCTCTGCATGAAGTATTCCAAGTGTTTTCTAACCCAAGGCAAAGGCATGGCCATAAAGGAATCTCTGTAGTCATGGCTATAATTCCTAGTGACAAACTACCCTTTATTCAATGCCCAGCACATGCAAAGCCGGGCAAGGTTGTATTAGACTGGGAGAGAAAGGAGGAGGATTTTTACTAACAACCATAAATATTTTAATGCAGTTTTATTGAGATATGTTCACATACAGGTTATCATCCAAAATGTACAGTCAGCGGTTCACAGTATCATCATATACTTGTGCATTCATCACCACAATCAATTTTTGAACATTTTCATTACTCCAAAAATAAAAAAATAAAAAAGTGAGAATAAAAATAAAAAAGAACACCCAAAACATCCCATACTCTTTATTCCCCCTATTATTTATGCATTTTTCGTCTTTATTTTCTTATGTATCTGTCCATACACTGGATAAAGGGAGTGTCAGTCGCAAGGTTTTCACAATTACGTAGTCATACTGTAAAAGCTACATAGCTATACAATCATCTTCAAGAATCAAGGCTACTGGATTACAGTTCAAATATTTCCTTCTAGCTATTCTAATACACTAAAAACTAAAGAGGGATATCTATATAATGCATAAGAATAACCTCCAGAATGACCTCTTGACTATTTGAAATCTCTCAGCCACTGAAACTATTTTGTTTCATTTCTCTTCCCTCTTTTGATCCAAGAAGACTTTCTCAATCCCACTATGCCAGGGCCAGGCTCATCTCTGGGAGTCATGTGTCACATTGCCAGGGAAATTTATACCCCTGGGAGTCATGTCCCACATAGTGGGGAGGGCAGTGCAGACTTGACTTAGAGAGAAGACCACATCTGAGCAACAGGAGGTTTTCTGGGGATGACTCTTAGGCATTTTTATAAATAGGCTTAGCTTCTCCTTTGCAGGAATGGGTTTCATAAGGGCAAGCCCCAAGAGCAAGAGCTTGGCCTATTAAATCTGTAGTTTTCAATGCTTGCAAGAATATCAGGAATTCCTCAGGTGGGGAAGTTTAATATTTCCACATTTTCCCCCAGTCCCTCAAGGGGGCTTTGCAAGTACATTTTATTCTCTGCCCACATTACTCTGGGATGTATCAGCATATCACAGTTACCTGTACAAACCAACAAGATCTCGCTCCCTATTGAAGATTCCATGTAATTATGGTGTGCAAATAAACTGACCATAGAAGTTAAATTAGACAGTGTGCTACCAAAAAATGTAAATTTTGCACCAATTAAACATCTCTTCTTTTGGTCTCACACAGAAGTTGAAGTTTTAAAACACCATCAATATCATCCTTTACCCTTTAGTCTGATTTGCCTTAGTCCTAACCAGATCAGCTTCATTCATATCTCAAATTGAAGTCTGATCTCTTTTTCAGCTTTTTTAACAGTTACTCTATGGAGTAATGCTGACTTTCATTGCTGCAGAACTCTTATGTCTGAGTCTCAGGCGTCACACAGATACCCAGAGTTCCAGGGAACAACCAGAACAACCATAAATATTTGAATCTGACATTTGCAGATTTTTTATTCTCTGCTCTTTAGAGATTCTGCTCAAACTAGTTTAACCATGGGCATCCAGTAAAAGTATATCACAGTGGCTAGGACCTTTGTTCTGGATTCAGACTCCCTGGATCACAGCACTGGTTTTATCATTTTTACTACTTAATTGGGCAAGTTATTTAACCTTTATCAGCCTCAGTTTTCTCATCAGTAAAATGGGCATAATAATAGAACCACCTCAGAGAATTTAAAAAAAACACACACAATTTATTAGAGAAGTTGTAGGTTTACAGAAAAAACATGCAGAAAATACAGAATTTCCATATACCACCCCAACCCCCCACTATAGAATTTGTTTTGAAGAATCATTGAATTAATAAATGCACAGGATGCCTGGCACATAGTTAAGAAGTCAGTATAGCTGGCTGCTATAATATACATAATTACATATATTATAGCCAAAGTCTTTGAACTCATACAGCAGTGATTCTCAAAGTTTGGTCCAGGACCTATCAGGGTCCCTAAGACCCTTGCAGGGAGTCCATGAGGTCAAGGCTATTTTCTTGATGATACTAAGATGTTGTTTGCCTTTTCACTCTCATTGTCTCATGAGTGTTCAGTGGAGTTTTCCAGAACCTGTATGATGTGTGGTATCACAACAGATTAAAACAATGTGAAAACCATCTTTTTTTCCCTACTAAGCCAACATTAAAGACTATTACAAACAATGTAAAATGATACCAGTCTTATCACCAACTGTTATTTTGTTTTGGAAAAATGTAGTTATTTTTCATAAAAGATGTATTATTTATATTAACATATAGTAGATTTATTGCTGTTCTACATGAATTAACATAAATATTTTTAAGTATCTCACTTCTAATTTCTAATAGTATTAATGTTGCTAGATATTAATCCACATAAACAAAAGGTCTTTGGGGTCCTCAATTATTTAAGAGTGTAAAGGGGGCCCTGAGACAAAAAGTGTGAGACCAATGTCATAGAGTACCAATGTACTTAGATGAAGTAAATACTAGAACTAAATCTAACCTGTGAACACGAAGGTTTTTCCTTTCTGGCTAGAGGTAGACAACTGAGTTTATATAAAGAGGGTTGGAACTCTGACCCTGATTTTTTCATTTTAAACACAATGGGATCATATTTTTCTGGTCAAGGTAGACTCAGGTCCCTAAAGTTGCTGTTAGACACTCGGACTAGTAGCCTCACTCTGGCCCATAGCAGGGAAGTAGAAAGACAGTCTCTCTGCTCTGAAGATTATTTTCTGTTAACAGCTACTGCAGTCCAAAAGCTTATTTGTGCCAGCCTGTCTCAGACTCACGGCTCATCTAGGCAATGCATTGATTTCTCATTTGTGGTATAGGACAAAGTTATTTTGTTTTTAGTGGCTAATCCTTCTAACTTATAAATCCGTATTATCATTTGCAGCAAGGCCGTAGATGAACTTATGGTGGCTGGTGTTATGGTTATGAAGGACCAGAGGAGGATTGTGAGTCAGATGATAAAGGAAAAAGAACATGAAATGAACATCTACTATGGCATGGCTCAGAGGCAGAGGCAAGAAGAGGTTCAGGAAGTACTCCAAGAAGCAGAGAAAACACATCAGGCTACACTTGGCAATGTGATGGATAAGCTGGTTAACACTCAAGGGGACCTACTGTCCATGGCACAACAACTGGGAATCATGACAAATTGGAAAGATTTCCTGGAAGAGGAATTACAGGAAACCAGGGCAGTATTTCAAAAATACATCAATTATACTTTTCCTTCACTTTCGCCAGGACATGCTGATTTTATTCTGCCAGAAAGAAAGAAAACTCCTTCCAACCTTGTTACTAATGAGAAGTAGGGAGCAACTCTTGAATAGAAATCTTCAACTGAAACTTCACTACAAAAGCCATCATTCTAGAGACCAAATAAATTCACTCAAATACATTTCATGGGTCCCCAGTTCTGTGTAAGGTACTATTGAGTTGTTTGGTGGAAAACCAAAGTATCTTAAAGCACATCCCAGGCTACATTGAGCTCCAAGTCTACTTGTAGAGAGAAAGTGTGAGAACTCAAAACTGATTAGGAGGGGAAAAGATTGGAGGAGATCTAAACACACTTCTGTATCTGGCTTTATTAATTTCTATATCAAACATGTAAAAATTTTAGTATTTATTGCACTTGAAAGTAAGTCAAGGGACATGTTTTCAGATTGTTTCCATTGTGACAAGATGTACTAACTTCTAGTATAGTGATTATTTATTTAGTGTACTGTAATAGCATTGGAGAAAAAACTTCCCTCAAATTCAGTATGATTAAATTTAATTTCTGAAACCCCCATATTAGATAATTCAGAAAGAACCCCCTTATATTTGCCAGTTGTGAAAGAAAAGTTGTTTTCAGATTTCAGGTGCTCTGTTCCCAGGAATAGAGTATCCTCTTGTGTTTATATCCAAACCCATCTGCTTTGAACTTGTCTTCTTTGGGTCACAATGCAGCAGACATTTAGGTATGCAATGCTCAGTGCCAAAACATGCCAGCATCTACTAAATTAACATTGAAGAAAATCCAAGCCACAGAGACTTCTCCAAAGATATTCACATGTCTGAAGCACTTTAAAAACATTATATATAAGCCTCACAAGAACTTTAAAAAATAATCACTATTATACCAAATTACAGAAAGGGAGAATAAGGTTCACAAAGATTAAATAATTTTCCCCAGCTACTAACATAGCCAAAATTAACATAGTCAACATGGGACATGACTCCCAGAGATGATCCTGGCCCTGGCATTGTGGGATTGAGAACGCCTTCTTGGATCAAAAGAGGGAAGAGAAATGAAACAAAATAAAGTTTCAGTATATATCATGGAAACACTAATCAAAAGAAAAGTCAAGGGAACCTAAGATGGTGGCTAGGTGAGACAGGGCAAAAACACCTTTGTGAAAAATGCTAGATAAAAACCAGAAGGTGACCCAGAATACCACTTCCAGCGATGCACCAGCCAGACAAGGTCTGCTAAATCCACAGGGGCCATGCACTTGGTGAAACTGGGAGTTTGCATTCTGAAACGAGTGAGTAAGCTGGCTGAAAGTCCCGCGGCCACACTGTGGTATGGGGAAACTGTGGGTTGGCGTTTGAAGGTGGACTAGTTCTTTAAAAAAAAAAAAAAAACAAAAAAACACGGGAGCGGCTGCAGATATGGCAGTGAGAACCATGCAGTGAAGCACTGCAGGAGTGGGCTGTAGCCAACGCCTCAGTGTCTGGCGTGGAGGATAGCCCTCCCCACACCTGCTGCTGATTGTCCCAGGGCCAGAGGGACAGGAGAGTACCAAAAGGAGAAAGAAACCGCACCCCTTGCAGCTGGCTTCCTGGCATGCTGGTGACACTCCTGCCTGGGGCCGTGCCCAGAGCCGCACCAAGAAACCCAATCTGATGGGGAGTGTATCCCACAGCACCCTGCACACACCACAATATCGGCCATGGACAGTGGCCTTGGGTGCAACTACAGCTAGTTGTCCCAGAGCTGAGAAGGCGGAGCTGTGTGAAAATGGGGTTGAGTTGCCCCATTCAGCCGTTTTTGCATCAGGCTGGGAGTGCCCCTGCACGGCCTGGCGGCCCGGGGCTTCCCTTGAGGGAAGGCGCGCACTTGTAGCACAGCCTTCCCTCAGCAGAGGTCCTGGAAGATCACAGCTATCAAGCAAAGCAAATGCCAAGAGGCCAAAAACAACAGAAAATCTTAAAGCATTTGCTAAAACCAGACGATATGGAGAACCCAAACCCAAACACCCAAATCAAACGATCGGAGGAGACACAGTACTTGGCACAATTAATCAAAGGACTACAGTCAAAGAATGAGAGCATGGCACAGGATATAAAGGACATGAAAAAGATCCTAGAAGAACATGAAGAAGAAATTGCAAGAGTAAATAAAAAAATACAAGATCTTATGGAAATAAAAGAAAATGTTGGCCAAATTAAAAAGACTCTGGATACTCATAATACAAGAATAGAAGAAGTTGAACAACAACTCAGCGTCCTAGAAGACCACAAAACAGAAAATGAAAGAATAAAAGAAAGAATGGAGGAAAAAATTGAAAAAATCAAGACAGATCTCAGGGATACAATAAATAAAATAAAACGTCCAAATTTAAGACTCATTGGTGTCCCAGAAGGGGAAGAGAAGGGTAAAGGTCTAGAAAGAGTTTTCAAAGAAATTGTTGGGGAAAACTTCCCAAACCTTCTACACAATATAAATACACAAAGCATAAATGCCCAGCGAACTCCAAATAGAATAAAGCCAAATAAACCCACTCCAAGACATATTCTGATCAGACTCTCAAATACTGAAGAGAAGGAACAAGTTCTGAAAGGAGCAAGAGAAAAGCAATTCACCATATACAAAGAAAACAACGTTAAGACTTAAGTAGTGACTACTCGGTGGCCACCATGGAGAAGACAGGGGCATGACATATTTAAAATTCTGAGAAAGAAAAATTTCCAACCAAGAATACTTTATCCAGCAAAGCTCTCCTTCAAAATTGAGGGAGAACTTAAATTCTTCACAGACAAATAAATGCTGAGAGATTTTGCCAATAAAAGACCCGCCCTACTTCAGATACTAAAGGGAGCCCTACTGACAGAGAAACAAAGAAAGGAGAGACAGATATAGAGAATTTTAACAGACATATATAGAACCTTACATCCCAAATCACCAGGACATACATTTTTCTCTAGTGGTCATGGATCTTTCTCCAGAATAGACTATATACTGGGGCATAAAACAAGCCTCAATAAATTAAAAAAAAAAAATTGAATATATTCAAAGCACATTCTCTGACCACAATGGAATACAAATAGAAGTCAATAATTTTTGATTTGTAACTCCACTGTTTACTTCCTACAGGATATAAAATACATAAACTCTAATGACAAATCAGTGGTTTTGGACTCAATTTAAAATATGTAATATTTGACAAGAACTATATAAAGGTGGGGGAATGGAGGCGTATAGGAACATAATTTACAGGTCCTATTGAAGTTAAGTTGGTATCAAAGAAAACCAAGATTGTTATGGATTTAAGAGGTTAAATTTAAGCCCCACAATAAACACAAAAAAATTATCAGAGAATATGACCATAGAGATGAAAAGTAGAGTATGAGTTATGAGAAGTGGGGAAGGGGCAATGGGGAGTTAAGAAATGAGTGTAGGGTTGCTGTTTGAGGTGAAGGGAAATTTCTAGTAATGGATGGTGGGAAGGTGATAGTGTTACAACATTCTAAATGTGATTAATTCCACTAATGGAATGCTAAGGAGGGAGTGGAATGGGACTATTTAGGCTGTATATATGTTTCCACAATTGAAAAAAAAAAAAAGTCTAAATAGATGACAATTGAATGCCAAGGATGAGCCTGGATGGGATCTGAGGATGCCGGAGAGGAGGCTCAAAGGGACACAGTTGGGACATAAGGGAAATATAGAATGTAAGCTTTGTATCAATGTTGAATTTCTTGAACTTCTTAGCTGCACTTAATGGGATTGCATAAAAGAAGGTTCTTGTGCATGGGAATTGTATATGTGAATTATAGTGTTTGTACAAGGATGTTTGCAGCTTGCTCTCATATGTTCAGAAGACAGAGCAATAGATGATAGGGAGGGAGGGAGGGAGGGAGGGAGGGAAAGAAAGAAATGGCAGTGTGATAGCATGTTAAAGTTGATGGATTGGGGTATTGGGGCAGGGGGGGCAGGGTATGCTGTGTATGGGGTTTGTATTGTTTTTGCAACTGTTCCTGTAACTTTGAATTTATTTCAAAATAAAATTTAAAAAAAATTAGCTCAATATTTATCATAAACCTAAAAAAAAAAAAAAGTCAAGTGACTATATTAAGAACAAAGTAGATTTAAGAATAAGATATATTTCAGGGAAAAACAGGAACATTTCAAAAGGTCATAACAAACCAAAAGTCATATTCAGAGCTTCAAAATATATGAAGCAAAAACTGATTGAAAACACAAGGAGAAATAGACAAATTCTCAGTTATAGTTGGAAACTTCAGGTCTTCTCCCTCAATAACTGATGGAAAAAGGAGACAGAAAACCAGTAAGGATATAGAAGATATGAATAACACTACAAGGCAAGTTGACCTAATTAATGTATAAGAATACTCCACCTAACAATAGCAGAATACCCATCCTTTTAAATACATTGGGACATTCATAAATGTAGACCATTAAATGAGCCAATAAAAGAAGTCTCAAAAAACTTAAAAGGATTGAAGTCATACTAAAGTATTCCATGACTACACTGAATTAAACTACAAATAACAGAAAGATTTCTTTTTAAATCCCCAAAATATTTGGAAATTGAACAACTTCTAAAGAATCCATGGATCAAAGAACAAATCATAAGGGAAATTAGAAAATATTTTTATTGAATGAAAAGGGAAACACAATATATCAAAAGTTGTAGGATGCAGCTAAAGCAGTCCTTAGAGGGAAATTTATAGCATTAAAATGCTTACATCAGAAAAGAAAGGTCTCAAATCAAGAAGAGCAAATTAAACCCAAAGCAAGCAGAAGGACTAAAATAATATAAATATAAGCAGAAAGTAGTGGAAAAATAATAGAGAAAATCAATGAAACCAAAAGCTTATTCTTTGAATAGATCAATAAAATGTATAAAACTCTATAAAACTGATCAGAGAAGGAAAAGAGTAGACAAAAATTTCTAATACCAAGATGAGAGGGGACATTTTTACATAATGTATGATCATTGAAAGGATAGTAAGGAAATATTATGAGCAGCTTTTTACCAATTAACAAAACATCTTAGGTAAAAATGGACATATTCCTTAAAAGAAGACAAACACAAAATATCTTGAAACACAAACTATCAAAGCTCATTCAAGATAGGCAAAACTATATCTATTAAAGAAATTGAATGTATAGTTAAAAACTTTTCCACATGGAAAGCTTCAAGCCCAGATGACTTTCCTATTGAATTTTACCAAACATTTAAGGAAGAAATAATACCAATTCTACCAAAGTACTTCCAGAAAAATAAAATAAGAGGTGCCACTTCCCATTTCATTTCAGGAAACCAGCATTACCTTGATACAAAAAACAAATGAAGAAATTACAAGAAAAGAAAACTACAAACACATATCTCTAGTGAAATTAAATCCAGCAATATATAAAAAGGATAATACCTCATGCCCAAATGGGGTTTATCCTAGGAATGAACAGTTGTTTAATATTTTAAAATCATTGTCATTCACTATATTAACAGAATAAGAAAAGAAAATCACATGATTATATCAATAGATACAGAAAATATTTTTGCCAAAGTCTAACACCATGACTAATAAAATATGCCCAGTATGTATGTATTTATGTATGTATGCATACACATACACTCATACAATAGCAAGCTAGGAATAGAGGAACTTCCTCAATTTGATTAAGTCCATCTATGAAAAATCTACATCAAACATCCTATCTAATGATAAAAGGCTGAATGCTTTCCTCCAGGATCAAAAGGACAAGGATGTCCATTCTTACCACTTCTATTCAACATTGTATTGGAGGAAGAATCTAAAGCAGGTACTCAAACAAATATTGTATACAAATGTTCATAGCAGCACTATTCACAATTGCCAAAAGGTAGAAACAACCAAGCGTCCATCAGCAGGTGAATGGATAAACAAAGCTGTGGTATATGCATACAATGGAATACTATTCAGCCATAATAATGGATAAAGTTCCGATATATGCTACAACATGGATAAAACTTGAAAACAATATGTTAAGTGAAATCAGCCAGACACAAAGAGTACGTATTTTATGATTCCATTTATATGAAAATAACCAGAATAGGTAAATCCATTGAGATAGAAAGCAGATTGGTGGTTATCAGGGGGGTGGGGATAAATGGGGTATAATTGCATAATGGGTACAGGGTTTTGGAATGATTAAATGTTTTGGAACTAGATAGAGGTAGTGGTTGCACATATTGTGAATGTGCTAAATGCCATTGTTCACTTTAAAATGGTCAATTTTATGTTATGTGATTTCACCTCAATTAAAAGTAAATAAATAAAATGAAAGAAAAGAATTGATCTTATGAAATGTCTGCTGACATTTTACATAAAAATTCTTTACTCAATTCCTTTCTTCTCTGTTGCCCTGTGAATTATATTTATTAACTAAAGATGTTAAACACATTGCTAAGGAATGTAAAGCTACAAGACAGAATATGCACTTCATCTCAGTGGTTGCATAGAAACCAGTCAAGTTTGTCTAAATCTTTAAGGACTCAAGTGGAAAGTATACTTACAAATTTAAAGGTCAGACTCATAAAATATAGTTTGAATTGAAGACTGAAAGGTTTTTACAGGATTATGACTTAGGTCTAAAAGAAGTTAAATCAAAGGCATACTCTGGTAAGTCCCTTATAATTATGATTTTCAAATGAACACTTTAAATTATGCTATAGCATGAACTGATCAGAAAAAATATATAAGTAGGGAGTTGTCAGAACCACTGAGGCACAGAACCCAGAAAAAAACTCAAGCCAGAGATGGATATGATGCTATGCTAGCAGGTGCAACCAGAGGCCCAAGAAGACTTAGCTTAGACATAAAACAGGAAAAAAGTTTGTTCTTTTTGCCTTCAGTGGCTAAGATTGGAGCTGGAGAGTGGACATGCAGCACAGCAATCAGACACCAGCAGTTTAATCCATAAATCCTCAATGTGCCAAATAATCCAGGCTGTCCCAGCCCTGACAAAAGGAATGAGATGAGACTTTTAAAGGGGCACATTGGAACCTCTGGTGTGAAAATGTCAAGAAAAGATCTCCTTTCCTTCCTAAGAATCACTCACATGCAAAAGGATTGTTAGAAACAGAAACACAAACTCCATCCTCCAAGATATTAGGAGTATTTGAAATCCCAAGCTACAAATTATGCCAGGGTCTGCGAAAAGCAATGGTCACTGAGCAGTGAGTGGGCAGGAGAAAGGTGGAATCGCCTGCAGCTTACAGCTCAGAAAAAAATAATTAGAAAAAGCACATTCCTCTCTGGTGAGGGGTGCAAGTCCAAGATCTCTCATTTGCCAAAACAAGAACAGAGTGCTTAGTTCTAATCTGGTTTTGAGAAGTAGAGGAGATGGACCTGCTTGAGAAAGCCTACAGAAAAACTATATTTTCACAAGCAATCTGTCAGTGATGCAGGAGGAAAAAGGAAAGCATGATTTACCAAAACTGATTTCAGAGGAGATATAAAAGATCAATTTTGATAGAAGAAATAGAGAGCTCTGAGAGTGCTACCTTCCAAAAAGGCACCAGGCCAGATAGTTTCACTGGGGAATTCTACCAAACCCTTAAAATCAATTATTTCTAACGTTATTTAAACTGCTGTAAAAGAGGAGAGAAACAAAGAGAAGTTCTCATAACCTTTTTTTTTAAGAAATTTTATTTTGAAATAAATTCAAACTTACAGGAACAGTTGCAAAAACAGTTCAAACCCCATACATAGAACCCCAGCATACCCCGACCCCCCTCCCTGATACCCCAATCCACCACCTTTAACATCTTGTCACACCACCATTTCTTTCTTTCCCTCCCTCTCTCCCTCCCTCCCTATCATCCATCATCTATAGCTCTGTCCTCTGAACATATGAGAGCAAGCTGCACACATCCTTGAACAAACAATATAATTCACATATACATTTCCCATGAACAAGAACATTCTTTTATGCAATCCCATTAAGCTCAGCTAAGAAGTTCAAGAAATTCAACCTTGATACAAGCTTGCATTCTATATTTCCTTTTTTTTTTTTTTTTTGCTTGTGTCCCAACTGTGTCTCTTTGAGCCTCCTGTCCTCCATCCTCAGATCCCATCCAGGATCATCCTTGGCATTCAATTGTCATCTATTTAGACTGTCTTTTTTTTTTTTTCAATTGTGGAAACATATACACAGCCTAAATCTTCCCATTCCACCCCCTCCCTTGCATTCCATTAGTGGGCTTAATCACACGTTCCCACCATCCATTTCTAGAAGTTTCCCTTCACACCAAACAGAATCCCTGCACTCATTTCTTAACTCCCCATTGCCCCTTCCCCCACTTCTCAAAACCCCTACTCTACTTTTCATCTCTTTGGTCATATTCTCTGATACTTTCTTTGTGTTTACTGTGGGGCTTAAATTTAACATCTTAAATCTATAACAATCTTGTTTTTCTTTGATACCAACTTAACTTCAATATGACACATAAACTATGTTTCTTTACTCCCTCATTCCCCCACCTTTATGTAGTTCTTGTCAAAAATTACATATTTTACATTGAGTCCAAAACCATTGATTTATCATTACACTTTAGGTATTTTAGATCCTGTAGGAAGCAAACAGTGGAGTTACAAATCAAAAATACAGTAGTATTGGTATTTATATTTACCATGTGATCTTTACTGGTAATCTTTATTTCTTCATGTAGTTTCAGTCAATTGTTTAGTGTCCCTTTCTTTCAGCCTGCTCAGCTCCCTTTAGCTTTTCTTGTAGGACTGATCTACTGGTGAAGTCCCTCAGCTTTTGATTATCCAAGAATGTTTTCATCTCCCCCTCATTTTTAACCTCCAGGTGTTTGTGAATTCTCCAAGTCTCTGATGGTTATTGACTTCTATTTGTATTCCATTGTAGTCAGAGAATGTGCTTTGAACAAATTTGGTTTTTGTTTTTTTTTTTTAATTTATTGAGGCTTGTTTTTATGTCCCAGCATGTGGTCCATTCTGGAGAAAGATCCGTGATCACTAGAGAAGAATGTGTGTCCCAGTGACATGGGATGTAATGTTCTATATATGTCTGTCAAAATTCTCTATATCTCTCTCTCCTTTCTTTGTTTCTCTGTTGGTAGGGCTCCCTTTAGCATCTGAAGTAGGGCAGGTCTTATTAGCAAAATCTCTCAGCATTTGTTTGTCTGTGAAAAATTTAAACTCTCCCTCAAATTTGAAGGAGAGTTTTGCTGGATAAAGTACTCTTGGTTGGAAATTTTTCTCTCTGAGAATTTTAAATATGTCATGCCTCTGCCTTTTCACCTCCATGGTGGCTGCTGAGTAGTCACTACTTAGTCTTATGTTGTTTCCTTTGTATGTGGTGAATTGTTTTTCTCTTGCTGCTTTCAGAACTTGCTCCTTTTCTTCAGTATTTGACAGTCTGATCAGAATATGTCTTGGAGTGGGTTTATTTGGATGTGTTCTACTTGGAATTCACTGGACATTTATGCTTTGTGTATTTATATTGTGTAGAAGGTTTGGGAAGTTTTCCCCCACAATTTCTTTGAATACTCTTTCTAGACCTTTACCCTTCTCTTCCCTTCTGGGACACCGATGAGTCTTAAATTTGGACATTTTATTTTATCTATCATATCCCTGAAATCCATTTTGATTTTTTTGACTTTTTCCCCCGTTCTTTCTTTTGTTCTTTCATTTTCTGTTCTGTGGTCCTCGAGGAGGCTGAGTTGTTGTTCAGCTTCCTCTAATCTTGTATTATAAGTATTCAGAGTCTTTTTAATTTGGCTAACATTTTCTTTTATTTCCATAAGATCTTCTATTTTTTTATATACTCTTGTAGTTTCTTCTTTGTGCTCTTCTTTATGTTCTTTATATCCTGTGCCATGCTCTTCTTCATGTCCTTTATATCCTGTGCCATGCTCTTGTTGCCTCTCTGTAGTTCTTTGATTAATTGTGCCTAATACTGTGTGTCTTCTGATCTTTTGATTTGGGTGTTTGGGTTTGGGTTCTCCATATCATCTGGTTTTATCATATGCTTTAAGATTTTCTGTTGTTTTTGGCCTCTTGGCATTTGCTTTACTTGATCCCTAATTTATCAGAACTGCAGCTTGGTGGCATACACTTTCTCTAACTAACCAGCAGATGGTGTCCGTGAGTCACCTATTCCCCTCAAGACAGTTCTCCCCCACTTTGTCTTTGTGGTGTGTGGGGGGTCTGATTCTTATGGGGTCCAATTGGTGCACCAAGTTTGAGTGTGTTGTTGGTCCTGTCTGCCCTAAATGTGGGGCATGTGTCTGGGTGGTTACGGAGGCAGGGCAGCTTTAATAATCAAACCTCCCAGGTGTCCCTGGAGATTTAAGGCTGTTGCAGGAGCCTAAGCCTTCATTTCAGTCTTTCCACAGATTGTCTCTGGGGCTGACCCACAAGTCCTTGGTATTCGCGTAGGGTTCCTGGAGTTTCTGAGCAAGTCCCCCTTCCCAGCTGTGCTCTTTCAGGACCTCTGCTGAGGGAGGGCTGTGCCACATCACAAGCGCTTGCCAGCCTCCCTGGGACCCTGGGCCATGTAGGGGTGTTCCCAGCCCACTTCAAAAATGTTTGAATGGGACAGGTTAACTTCCCCCTTTTCGCACAGCTCCGCTTTCCCAGCTCTGGGACAATCAGCTGTGGGTGCACTAAAGGCCACCGTACACAGCCGATATTGTGGCGTGTGTGCAGTGCTATGGGAAAGACTCTCCGTCACACTGGGTTTCTTGGCATGGCTCTGAGCTGTGGGTCTGGCCTGGGCAGGAGCATCCCTTGCCTGCTGTGTGGATGGCTGCAAGGAATGCGGTTTTTTCCTCATTTTGGCTCCTCTCTGCTCCCCTGATTGTCCCGAGACAATTGTCTCGGGACAATCAGCAGCGGGTGTCAGAAGGGGTATCCTCCACCCCAGACACCGAGGCATTAGTCCAGCCCACTCCCACCGTGCTTCAATGCGCGGCTCTCCCCATTGTATCTGCAGCCGCTCCCAGGCTTTTTTTTTTTTTTAAAGAACTAGTCCATCTTCAAATGCCAAACCACTGTTTCCCCACACCGCAGCGCGGCTGCCAGACTTTCAGCTGGCTTACTCACTCATTTCAGAATGCAGGCTCCTGGTTTCACCAAATGCATGTTCCCTGTGGATTTAGCAGACCTTGTCTGGCTTGTGCTATGCTGGAAGTGGTGTTCTGGGTCACTTTCTGGTTTTTATCTAGTATTTTTCACGTTAAGTGTTTTTTGGCCCTGTCTCACCTAGCTGCCATCTTAGGTTCTCCTCCCATAATCTTTTACATGAAGTGAGCATAGATTGATACCAAAACCCAATAGAGTTCATAAAAATTAAAATTATAGATTAATCCCACTTATGAATATTGATATAAAGTATTAAGCAGAATTTATTAGCATAGTAAGAGAATAATACAGCAAGACCAATTGAAGGTATTGCAGGGAGGGAAATTGATATTAGAAAATCTGTTATATAAGTCAATATATAAAAAAAAACCTAAAACTCATGAAATTTGCATAACTGTAACCTTTCTTAACATGATCAAATGTATCTGTCTCAAGCCCAGGACCAGCAGCATGCCTAATGAGGAACAAGAGGGCATTCCCTTTAAAGTCAAGAACACAACTTGGATGTCCACTAGCACCACTTACATTAAAACCATTTTTCTGGGAGTATTATCCAACACAATTTAAGTTCCTTTGCAATAAGTGAAAAATATTAGATGATGGAAAGGAGGAGATAAAACTATTGCTACTGTCAGATGATATGAATGTATACTTGGAAAATACAGGAGCATTTACTGAAAAAAAAAACTATAACAAACAAGAAAAAATTCAGTAAGATTAGGAAAAAAATTAATATGCAAGTATCAATAGTCTTCATATACAAAAATAAAATGACTTAGATAACACAAACCCAGATTTAAATTTGCCACATAAAAGATAAAATTCCTAAGGATAAACTTAGTAAGAAATGTGTGAGACCGTTATTAAAATAAAAAACAAAACCTCTTGAGAAGTTCCAGAAGACTCATGCAAATGGAAAGACATTATTGTTGACTAGGAAAATTAAACATCGTAAACATGTTAATTCTTCCTAAATTACTCTGTGAATGTAACATGAGCCCACAAAAATACCACAGAACTGTAATGGTGGTGGTGCTTCTTGCTCTTCTCGTTCTTGGTCTTGTTTGAGAGGTAATAGACAAATTGATTCTAAATTTCAGGCAGAAAAATAAACAGCAAGAATATCTAGGGGAATTCTGACAATAAATGCAGTGATAGGGCACTGATATTTTTACTATAGAGCAATGGAAATTGAAACAGTAATCCTGGGGCATGAATAGGCACAAGAATCAATGGCACAAAGCAGAATTTCCAGAAACAGACACAAATGCATTTATTAATTTAGTATACGACAAAGGTGGCATTTCAAATTAATGGGTAAAAGATGGCTTAGAGGATCAATGTTTTGGGGTCAACTGAGGAGTCCTCTACGGTAGAAAGTGATTGAATCCTTTCTCACCTGATACATGTAAGTACATTCCACATGTATTAAAGATTAGAAAGCAAAAATGAAACTTCAGAAGTATCAGAAGTCATGTAAGAAGTTTTAAATAAATCAGATCAAGGAAGTTCTACATTTGACACAAAACCTGGGGAAAAAATATTGAAAAGATCAATGAACTCAACTTCATAATTTTTTTTTTAATTTTGCTAGGCCAAAAACCATAAGTAAGGTCAGAAGACAAACCACAAACCAGAGAAAAGTATTTGCTTTTCTCAGATACAGGGCTAATTTCCCTACTATAAAAGAATTCCTAGGAATCAATAAGAAATAGATCAACAATCCTATAGAAAAATAAATTAAAAATATAAATAGAAAAATAATCAAAGACATTTGAAACAGATGAAAAGATGTTCCATTCACTCAAAATAAGAGAAATGCAAATTAAAACAACACCGAGAAATCATTTTTTTTATCTATTAGAGTTGCATGGATTAAAAAAAATCTGCACAGCTGTGTTGGTGAAAGTATGAGAAAACAAATTATCTTCCAGATTTCTAGGGACAGTGTAAATTGGTACAAGTTCTATGGAGGGCTGTTTGGTAATATCTATTAAAATTTAAAACTGTCAAGCCCTTGTGATGGTTCATTTCATGTGTCAACTGGGCCAGGATAAGATGTCCAGTTGTTTGGTCAAGTAAACATTGGCCTGACTGCAACTGTGAGGGTATTTTGTGGATGTTGATTTAAATCATTAGTCAGCTGGTTGCATCTGTGGTTGATTACACCTCCAGTTAACAAAGGAGATTGCCTTCAGCAGGGAAAGTAATCTCCTCATCCAATCAACTGGAAGCCTTAAAGGGAGAACTGAGGATTTCAGCAGTCAGGAAGAATTTCTATCTTAACTTCATCTTCTCCTGGGGAATTCAGCATCACCTTCATCAGGTTTCCAATTTGCAGCCAGCCTTATGGAATTTGGACTTGCCAGTCCTGGTCAGGTAAGCCAATTCCTCTAACAAATGTCTTAATATTTATGTGCCTGTGCGTGTGTGTGTGTGTGTGTGTGTGTGTCCTGTTGGTTCTGTTTCTCTGGAAAACCAGGCAAATATACCCTTTGACCAAAGAAGTCTACTACTGGGAATTTATATTACAGATATTCTTATACACATGGAAATAATATATGGATAAGTTTGTCATTACAGTATCATTTATAAAAACACTAGAACAAACTAATAAAACTATGTAAATTATGATACATCTTTCCAATGGAATACTGAACTTGTATGAAAAAAATGAAGGGGAAAAATTATGTGCTGA
This sequence comes from Choloepus didactylus, assembly GCF_015220235.1. Taxonomy (NCBI): domain Eukaryota; kingdom Metazoa; phylum Chordata; class Mammalia; order Pilosa; family Megalonychidae; genus Choloepus; species Choloepus didactylus. The sequence continues at coordinate 65,141,526 of NC_051313.1, read as the reverse complement.
TGAGGAATGATTTCCAAGGAATATTTGCTGAATGAATGAATATATACAGTGAAAAGTCAAGGTGCAAAACAATGTGCACAGTGTACTTTATTCATTCATGTATTCAACAAATGCTTTTGAGCAACTCCTGTGTGTCAGGCATCACACCAGACACTTGGCATATATCAATAAATAAATGAGACAAAGATCTCAACCTTAGTGTAGCTTATATTCTGTTAGGGAAGACAACCAATAAACAACTAATGTGAATAGTATATAGTATATCAAAAACTGGTCGGGCTATGGGTAAAAGGAAAAGTAGAGCAGGGCATGGGAGATGCCCTGGGCTGGAAGTGGGAAGGAAGGTAATGTGCACTGTTAAATGATGGTGGTGAAGGTGGGCTTCATCTAGAAGGTGAGACCTGAGTAAAGGCTTGAAGGAAGTGAAGGAGTTAGCCGAGAGGATATATGAGAGAACAGTTACAGGCAAGGGAGCTAGAGTAAAGGCCCCAGGCAGAAATGTGTCTGGCGAGTTGTGGAACAGCAGAGAGGACAGCAGAGCCCAGGAGAGTAAATGAGAGGGAAAGAATAGTAGGAAGAAGGTCAGAAAGACCAAGGAAGGAGGCAGTTCAAGGACAGGCCTTGTAAAGACTTGACTTTTATTCTGAGTGAACAGGGTACTATTGTAGGGTTTTGGCCCAAGGAGTGGTATTTTATGACCTGTGGTTTAAAAGGATCCTTCTAGTGCAGTGTGGACAATAGACTATGGGAGACAACATCGAAGCAGAGAGAGCATTTGGAGGCCATGGATGACGGTCATCCAGGTAAGAGATGGCTGGTGGCTGCGACCAGGGTGACAGCAAAGAGGGTGGCAATGAGCAGTGGTCGGAATCTGGAGATGTTTTCAAAGTAGAGTCAACAGGCTTTCCTGAGGGCTTGGATGTGGAGTGTGAAAGAGAGAGAGGAGTCAAGGATGACCCCAAAGTTTTGACCTGAGCAATACATATGCAGGGGTTCCTAGCAACTGAATGGGAAAGCTGCAGGTAGAATTTGTTTGGAGGTAAAGATCAGGAACTCAGTTTGAACATGTTGAATTTGCAATATTTATTTGCTCTCCAGATGGTATTTAGAGCCATGAGAAACATGCTATTTATATAATTAAAGAGAAAAAAGGATACACACATACACACACACACACACACATACACACACATACCATTTGCTTGTAGATGTATAAAATACTTCTTTTTCTTTTCTGGACATTTTGATTGTCTCCCTGGAGACAACGGATGGTCTGTGGCTGAATGCTAGGTGGAGCCTCGTTTTTTTATTGTATATCAGTTTATACCTTTCAATTATGAACCATATGAATATATGACATTTTAAAAATTAATATAATGTTTTAAAAATAACTAAAATTCCAAGCCACATTATAAAACTGCTACATAACTGTGCCTGCAAGCTATTTGTTCTCGCCATTCAAACATTTTTAAAAGATTTTAAGGGCCACTCCCTACAACCACCACCCCACAAGGGAACTCTGTCTGCAGGCTTCTTATGTTACTAAGAAATCTGAGCTGAAAATGTAGTGTTTTTCTTTGCGTGTGATATCCATTTCCCCCAAATCCTTCAGTGGTCATTATGATGCCACCTTGGTAGAAACTTGAGGACATGAGTGGATCAGATGTTTTGAGTCTTAATGAAGCACCAATAATATTTTAAAAATCAACTATTATATAACCTATCCTAATTTCTTTGGGAGGGGAGCTCTTGGTAAAAATATCCACCATATTCTCTTTTCAATTGTAAATGAATACAAATATAACTTTTTTCCAGGATGTTAATGTCATATTTAATGACCCTTTGCAGAGAAATAATTCATTTGGAGTGTTTTTCTGGATTATTGAGATTTAAAAGTAAAGGCTGCCTTGAAGTCATGGAACGGTTTTGTAAAATCTAAAGCCACCCTAAAGGTCAGCATCAGATTCATAGTCATATTTGCCAAGTCTTTACTGATTTGCAGTGCTTGAGTAAATACCTGTGCCACATTTTCATTTTTCCCAGCAAAATTATGATTTCTTTATAGGTAGAGAAAGACTCAGCAGTGGCACATTGAACACCATGTTATAGATGCTAAGGTAGAATAAAGGAAGTGGTTTAGCTCCCAAATGGAATGAGGATACAAATGAAAACTTTTAAAAATCCAAGTTTTTTAGATCTTGTGCTGAAGACAGTAAGTCCAGGCACTCATGCATTCGTGGAAAACCTGCTGTGTGCAGGCATTATGCTAGGTTCATGGGAACCATGGAGATAAGTCAGACAGCAGTGGGGAGATGCCAGTTTCAAAAACAATAATAAAAACACAATGCCAAACCTGGGGAATGCCCCAAAGGAGTTATTAACAAAGGGCTGTGGGAGTTCAGAGAAAGATAATGGCTACTTTTTAATTGAGCCTTGAAGGACCAGACCAACTTCCATCAGCAGATTTGATGAGAAGGAAGGGTAATCCAAGCAGAGAAAAATTTACCAGGAAAGGCAGTCAGGAAAATGTAATCTAGTGTGTACATAAAGGAGGGTCATCAGAAATAAGGCTGGAAAGAGAGGTCGGAGTTAATCAGGGTAGTCTCCAACACCATACTGGAGAAGTGGGAGTTTATTTCCTAGGCAATCTTAAGGTCATGGGCGTTTTCAAAATGGATCAGAGAAAGATGTCCTCAGCAAAATCAGAAAACAAAGAACTAAATCAACCAAGTGATACTGCAGATCCACAGCGCTGGGCTGGAGAGCTCTTCTTTTTATTCAAGAGACACTCGCCCATTAAGAAAAAAAAAATAGGATAAAAGCTTTTTGTGCTCATTATTCACTTTTTTTTTTTTTTTTTTTTTTTTTTTTTTTTTTTTTTAAAAGTAGCCTTTATTGATAAAGTAAGGAAAATTAGTTTCTAACAGAACACTTGTATAGTACTGACTTTGACAGTGATGCTTTAAAGGAATAAAATTCTTTTTTTTAAAGAATGATATTCCTTTTTAAAGGAATAAATTCTCACTATCAGAATGTTCACTTTAAACAAATATGTCAGAACATAGACAGCTAAATGAATGTTACCCTGCTTAGTGATTCTGCTTAAAGATTATTTCCTAATTCTGGCAATCTACCATTGCCCCAAACTGCTTAGGTTTGGCTCTTTTAGAATTGCATTCAGAGTTAATCTGTCGCACACACTGTTAACTTTATGAGTACCCACTGTTTTTGTTTTTGTTTTTTGTTTTTTGTTTTTAAGTATTACCAAGCTAGATTGTCCTTAACTATTATTTGGCACCAAATGACTTAACAATTTCCAAAAATTACATCTGTCTTTGAGGCAATAATAAAAAGCATGCAGCTAACTTTGAAGGCAATCCCAAAAGAGTTTAAAAGGTATCTTGAGCAATGGCAGCATAGTTAGAAAAATGAACTGTGGCCTTCCAAGGTAACTTGTCACCTTAAAGGAAACTCAGCTCATTTGAATGTATTGAGTTTTGGGTATATTTGTTTCTTTTAAAAAGTTCACATTATTTTATAGCATCAAAAAAGAACTAAGATTAAGATAATTTTTTTGGTTTTCTATTGCTTGTTATTATGTAAAAATTGAATGGCAGTTCAGAAGGAAGAGTATTGTAACCGAAGAGTGACAACCAAGAATTTTTGATCTTTAAATCAGATTTTATAAGTAGTGGAAAGAGCATGGACTTCAAACAAGGCATGCTTATTTGATTTTGTCAAAATTTTACGAAGATATGTGATATATATTTATATTAAACTATATAATCCTTAGATTTAGGAAAGCAATCAGTTAATGTCTTTAGCAGATTAAAGCAGTATTAACTACAGGTACAAGTTGGAAACTGTAGAAAACTGAAAGAAAACAAAAGACAAAATTTATGTCTTTGGTAGGGAATAAAAAAGTTTAAGATATAAAAAAAAAAAATGATAGCAGAGAAATATGCTTACTGCTAGGGAATGTGGGTTTAGAAATGTTAACATCTACATTCTCATTGTTATAAAAAATTATGTACATTAATACATAGAAAACGGTCTGTAAAGACTATTAGTTGTCTCTGATTGAGATCATGGATACTTAAATTTTTTTGTTTTTCCTGTAATTAATTACTTTTCTCTTTTCTGTTTTTTAAATTTTGTATTATTATGTAACTACTTTTATAAGAACAAAAATGTCTTCAAAATTAGTCCCAGCAATAAAACTATAAACAGATTAAATATTCCACATCATTTCCTTTACTTCTTAGGTTCTTTGAAATTCAGTTATTAGAAATCTTTAATTGAAATTATTGATCCAAATATATACACATATATTTCATTTTAAAATTTTGACCCCAAAATCTCAAACAATCAAGAAAACCCAAAACTCTGGGTTAAATGGTATAAAAGAAAGTTGAAATATTTAGTTGGAGAGAAAAGTAAAACCTTTCCAGAATTACCACTATCGTAATTACCAAGTAAATGAATGCATACTTCAATTGTGTAATAGCAACCATTTGTCACTAAGGCCTTAACAGTTCAATAGTGCATTTAACAAACTTTAGAAAGACAATGTCACGAGGTTATCACTAACATTTCTGATAAGGATAACAATGGCAAATTTTTAAAATCTCACCACCTCTTCATATGATACCTATGAAATTTTACTCAGGAAGTCGGTTCACTTAATATAAAGTTTTTTTTTAATTTTACAGCACAACATCCAGTTCAGCAGTTTTCAACTGCTTCAAAACCAAACAAAAACACAAAATTCCTTAAGAAAAAAAATGTATTTTTTTTTTATTAAAAAAAAAAAAAATTAGTGTAGGTCTAAAGCAGTTGACTGAGTTCTGTTCAAAACTACTATAATAAAGGAACTTGTCAATACATTTTCACCTTTAAAAAGTTTTGAACCTGAGTATAAATTTGTTATTTTTGCTCTACTCATTTTCTGAAAAAAATTTATCCAAATTATTAAGGAAATAAGATGTGGAAGGACTGAAGAAAATGCTTGCAATAAAGAGAATAAACATGAACACTGGTGAATGCTGCGAAGGATGGGTAGACCTACATACTGATCATAAAATTACAGGAACCAGTTGGGGGGGTGGTGGGAGGGTGGTATCTAACACAGTATGTCCTCCAACATCAAAAATGAAGGGCTGGTTCCATAGGCTATCAAAAATAGTTTGTTTGAAGGCAGGACAAGAGTTCCTTTGATTATTTTGCACATATTCAAATTCTTTACCATCAGGTATCTACTGGATTCTGCAACTATTATAGGAATGTCTAACTAACAAAAGTTGAAACTGGGCCATCAATATTAACAAGCTTACTGATGTTTCTACTGCCCACCTTACGTTTTCTAATAACAATTTTGCTCATAAGTTGAAATTCAAAAGGCTGTGTGTTTACTTGCAATCTTATAATTATGGCACTTTCATGAAAAAAGTTGTCTAGTAACATAAATTGCTTCTGCATCAGTTCCACAAACAAGACAAGGACCTAAAACATCTAAACTATTTACTGACAGAGTCCTGCTGGGAAGCAAGCTTGTGATTTCAATCCGGTCTTTGGCAGGATCAGTGCTGAGCCAGGAACTTAGTAGAGAATGGTGGACATTAGCCTGGTTACTTATGCTATGAGACAAAAAAGTACTACTTCTTCCACCTTGTTGAAAGAGTGATGATCTCTCAGGTTTGTCTGTGGAGGCATCCCAATGCCAGAGGGATCCATCCTCAGAACAAGTGAATAGATGATCTGGGTTGGACGGGTGAAAGTGAACTTCCCACATTTCAGCTTCATGAGCCTTCAGAAGAGACACTGGCATAGAACCTTGTCTGACATCCCAAATGCTCAGCATTCCATCCTGGCCACCAGTGGCTACAACATGCTGCTGGTTGGGATGTCTGTCAACACAGTGGAGTGGCACTCGGTCACCAGTCAGTGATAATATCTGAGAAGGCTCATTTCCTTGTTGTCTGAAATCCCATATTTTTAACTGTCCAATTGAATTTACTGTCAGAGTCTCAGGAGTTCGAAGGAAGGTTACAGCATGTAGCGTACTGCTATCTGCATTGTCTATTGTTCTCACAGCTTCCCTGTGATCAGCTCTGAAGAGATTTATCCTACCATCTTCACCGACTGTGACGATCTCAGGGTTGTTGCACACGACCCCAGTGCATGGGGCGCTGCTATAGGAGGGACTGCCCAGCCCAGTGTGGTGGTGCGCTGTTGTCCACTGCTGGTTGACTGACAGTGTCTGGTTATTCTGATGGTGAAGGAAAATAGTCACACATCCTGTTGATGAAGCTGCTACAATTCTTTCCTGGTCTAAAAATTGCAAATCCATTACATCACCATGGTGTCTGATATCACACAATAACTGATGGTCTCCTCCAAAACCTCCATCCGAGTCGAAGTTGCCAAAATCTCCAAAAGACCACAGTGAAACATAATTTTCCTCGTTATCCCAAGAGCCCGTCGCGAAGATCTCTGCAGTCTGCAGGCTCCCCTGGGGCATCGGCCGCCAACGAGTTTTGCTGATTTTCTGAGACACAAACTTAGCGTAAATTTCCTCCATCTCTAAAGCAGGTACAGCAAGCAGGACCCCGCGCTCTAAACCCAATCCCTCACCCTCTCATTATTCACTTTTATAATTTGGAACACTGTTTCTAATGGGTTTTTGGGAAGACCTGAGGATTAACAAAATAACACATGTGAAAGAGATCTGCAAACAATAAAGTCCTATTTATTTAATTATTTCTTCTCAAATAACAAGTAACAGCAATTTACATTAGCAGGAGAATAACATAAAGATAAGGACAAGGAACAGAAATGATATCAACTACTACTAGCATCCTTCAGATTGATGTGAGAGAAGAAAGTCAGATGGGGTGAGAATGGGAAGAGAGATGGAAGAAGGAGATGGGAAAACTGGAGGAGAAAGGAAAGTGTGGAGAAAGGAAGACAGACTGAGGAAGGGAGAGAGGGCCCATAGGAGAGAGACAGGGGTGGAGAATGCTTAGGAATACAGCTAGCAGGAAGCTTCAGAAGTTCCGTCATTTCTTCACTTCTGCTGACAACTTCCCCTGCCCTGCCATCACTGGCACACTTGGTCCAAAGTTCTGGGCTGATTACAGCTTGCTTTTCTCCAAGCCAAGGAATAAAGAGAAACTAAAGGTTATATTGAGGTCATGATATAACTGTCAACAGCCTAGGAACTGACAATGCTTTTAGGAATTGCCTACTTTTACAAAAGACCTCATAGAGTAATAATTTTACTGCAAAGACGTTTCACTTTCCAAAGTGCCTTCACATCTGTTATGTCCTTTGAGCTTCTGGTTACATGAGATGAGCATTCTTATCCTCATTTTACAGATCAGAAGAGGTAAAGTGGCTGTGGACTCTTCCTGAGGCAGGGATATCCATCTCCCAGAGGACCATCTGTGGTCATTATGATGTCACACTGGTAGAAACTTGAGGACATGAGTGGATCAGATGTTCAGGAAGTGGGTGGAAACTATCTCGAATCTTAACAAAACAACATTTTTAAATCAATGATTTTGTAACTTGTTCCTGTTTTGGGGGTACTAGGCTGAATCAGATCTGAATTTTCACAGTAATAATGAGATAATTACATAATTTAAATAGCTAATATTAAGTAAGCACTAATGACACACCAGAGAGTACACTGAGCCCCTGTCATGCATTATTTCCTCTCATCTTCACCACAACCGTATGAGGTCAACACTATTTTTTGGTTAAGTGATGTAACTAAGACTTAGAGAGCTTAAGTGATTTACCCACGGGTTTTTACTTCAGGCCCTGTCTCTGTCAGACTATTTAAAACCTCTTTGAGCCTCCCATTTATTTATCTGTGAAAAAAGACTACGAAGATGATTTAGAAAAGAATGAAGATGTAGTGTATGCATCAAAGTAAGAAAGTCTATTACACTATATCAGGGGTCACCAAACTTTTTCAGTAAGGGACCAGCTAGGAAATACTATACTTCGTAGGCTGTACGCCTCTATCGCATCTATTCAGTTCTGCCATTGTAATGCAAAAGCAGCCTTAGACAATACATAAAAGAAGGAGCATAACTGTTCTAAAAATCTTTATTTATGGACACTGAAATTTGAATTTCATATAATTTTTACATGTCACAAAATATCCTCTCTTGAGTTTTTTCCAACTATTTTAAAAAATAAAATTCATTCTTAACTTCCAAGCCACACAAAACAAGCAAAGGGCCAGATTCAGCCTGCAGGATTTTGTTTGCTGATCTCTTGCACTATGTGAAGATACCACATGTATCTATGTTTAAGAAAGGTTTTCTTATAAAACAGTTCCACCTATGAAAGAGACATGATTGATACATTATTTCTCAATGATCAGAAAGGAGTGTTTTTCAAGGAGATGAAACTGGTTCATCTATTCCCACCAATAACCACTGACCCTGCAGTGCCTTTTGCTTTTGGTGTTTGCCAAAGTGGAGCGAACTGCTGGAAGACACAAGAAATTTAGATATGCTGGGCAAGCTCCAGGAAAGAAATATCTAGGTAAAGCACTGTTGCCAGATTCACAGTTGTATTTTTTTTTTAAATAAAAACAATCAGGCATTTAATACAAATTAATAACTACTGTTTTGAGCATCTACAATTATGAGTCTAGGTGTCCTCAAAGTGGTCAGGTGCCTGGCAGCAGTGGGCAAACAGGTTTGGAGGCAGCATCAGTAGAAGCAACCACAGTGCACTGTCGTCCATGCTGTCTTCACATTCAGTCTTCCCCGTGATCTCCCAGTCATTCACACCCCAAGTTACAGTATCTGGAAAGAAAATGCATATCACCACCACCCCTGGGCCATGTGCACATGCACATGCACACAGTATTGTCAGGATGTGCCCCCAGCCAGGGTCCATTCATCTTACTGGCTTCTCTTGAACTCTTAGGCATCCTGGTGTGAGAATTTCTTTCATCTCCTGATACTCTGACCAGAGGAATTTGTTTGTGGCTACCTACTACTGTTCACATAAATATCTTTTACTTTTTCATGCCAGACTTTTTTTTTCAAATGTTGCCCTGTTGAGGCTTAAGAATAGGTTTCATTCATGGAGAGAGGGATAGAAGGGAGTGACCATCTCCAGTGTCCACTGTCTGTGGGAGGAGGCAGGCTCTCATCCAGGAAACAGAACATTTACATTTTATTGCACCACACAGGGAACTCTCACTTCCTCCTAAACCCAACCCTCTAGGGGCGGACTTTGAAGAGGAAAGATGACAGGTGAGAATGCACCCACAGCAGGTGGGAAGTTGGAGTCTCCATTTTGTTCAGGATTTGGAGAGCGGGCCAGACATTGTAAACCAGATTATAGTGCTATATATTATGCTCTTTTAAAAAAATTGCCTTATTACTCTGAACTTGAGTAAATCCTGATTTAAGTGTTCCAGCCTTGCTTCAGGGTTGCTATGGGTTTTTATGGCAAGCATGTTAAAGCCAGAGTGTTAAAGGGGGAGCGGTAAAAACAAGGGTGGGGAGCAGTGCACCACGGCCCCCCAGGCCAGCTCAATGCTGGCAGCTGTAATCAGTGAAATCCCCAAGGGGAAGAGAAGTCAATTGTTGGGAATATGCAATCCTACTTCTTCGGAGTTACTCCCTCCTGTACTGATCCTGCAAGATTAGGAGTTACAGATACACAGTCCTCACTATGTACCCTCCATGATTTCTAAATCCCCTTGCAAATAAGCATTCTTAAACAGTGGGTGTAAGACAACAGCATACAGTTTAGGCATAGTCTGAAGTCAAACTGGATTGATACCCCAGCTCTCTGTCACTTACTAGCTGTGCAATCTTAGGCAAGTTACTTCATCTCTCTGTGCTTCAAGTACCTCATCTATAAAATATTTAGAATAGTGCCTCTCTCAAATGACTTGTAAATATTTAAAAAATTAATGTGTACAAACGCTCAGCACAGTGCCAAACTCATAGTACATGCTCAACAGAAATTATATATTTTATCTTGCCAGACTTCCCTATGGTATCTTGTTAGACTTGTTCCATCAGCGTGATGAACGGGAAAAAACCTATCCTCTTCCCTGGGCCTCTGACCTCCTGGAAAATTAGTAAACTGTTGTAAAACTATAAAAACCGATGCCTAAGATCTAGCACTAGGCCAGGTACTGTGGGAGCACCAAGAGAATTTTAGAACATAGTCCTTGTCCTCTGCATGTGTCCTGGAGTCATATTGCTGGATTTAAATCTTGGCTGCACTGCTGAATAGCCTGTTGACTTTGGGCAAGTTATTTTTAACTTCTCTAGGTCTCAGTTTCCTCTTTTGCCAATCGGGATTGTAATAATAGCTACCTCATAGGGTTAATGTGAGAATTAAATAAGTAAAGTGCTTACAAAATGCTGGCATATGGTAAATGCTATCTATTAGTTTATATCACCATGAAACAGAATTTGGTTTAAGTACCAACAGGTGTTCTGCTGCAGAGGCAGAACAGAGATTCAATTCAGGGAGCCCTCTGTGGGCTGGAGCAGGGATGGGGTCTGCACAGAGGAGGCAAGACTTGAGCTGAGCCTGCAGGTTGGGAGGATTGGGACTGGCAAAAGACAAGTTTGGGACGACATTCCAGGTGGAGGAATTAGCATGACCAAAAACACTCAGAAGGAAATTGGCTGGGACATTTGTTTCTACACACAGCCTTAATAACTCCAGCATACCAGGACACTCTGAGTATTGCAATGTGTAAAAACGCAACCTAAAATTGGATTGGATGAATATTTTCTGACTTGCACAAAAGGCAAGTGGATTACTTCTCCCTACAAAATTGTTGGCTTAGATTATTGCCACTAAGCTAATGTAGTGTTGTAGTTGGAGGAATTGTAGGATCCTATTTTAACAGCAGGTGGCTCCCTTATATATGAGTAAGTAAAGTGTCATAGTTATCTATATAGGCATCATTTAAACCATTTCAGTAGTTGCCGTGTATAGTATATCACTGAGGCTGAATTTGGAAGCAATTCTCTGCATTGATTTTTGTATGTAAGATGTCCGTAAGGCACAGGAAAGCTTTTCTTCCTTCTTAGGACTTATGCTTACCTTTGAGTAGGACAATAACATTATTGTTCTTTCTGGGAATGAAATTCAGACACTTGCAGTACTCATTCCCCCCACTTCTCCCATAAAGATGGCCATTTAGCTTTAACAGTAACTCATTCATTCACTCTGTATACATCACAGTTTGGACTTCTAATTGCTCCAAAAAGGGTACAACTTTAGTAACAACACTGATAATCTACCAGAAACCTTTTCGTTTCACGATTCCTCAATATTTAGATTTCACAGACCTCAGCTTCATCTCTCTGAGTAACAGAAATAGTGATAGTATCAGTCTTTCTTTCTGCCAGGTGGACCTCCTGAAACTCCACAGTTGGTAAACTCAACTCCAGCCTGGTTAGCTTGGCCCATAGTCCCACCCCATTTCTTCATGGCAACATGAGCTTTGCTAGAGTCCTCTGTTCTAGAGTACTACTGGAGAAAGTCCAAAAATGGAGCAAATTTGGGCTATTACAGATTTGAAATAATAGGATTACAGAGCTGGTAGTTAACTTAGGGCTTCTCTGGCTCAATGTTCTCCTTGTATGGTTTCCTAAGGTGAGTAAACCAGGAGGGTTACCTAGTCTATCAATCCACTTTTGCTTCTGTATGGCAGTCTAAGTCCCTTCCCTACAAATACCCAATGGACTGCCTGTTTTACTCTCTTGACCACACCCAGAGTGTTCTTTACACAACTGACTTGGAGACAGAATTATACTGGTAGGGACTGGGGACTTGTCTAGAAATTGCATTCACATAGCAGACCACTCTTTCTACTTAGATTGTATGGGGATTTTTTTTTTTCTTTTTTGGAACTTTTTAAAATCTAGTAACCAAATACAGCACATAATTTCCCATTTTAACCACATTCAAGTATATAATTCAGTAATGTTAATTATACTCACAATATTGTGCTATTGTCACCAATGTCCATTATCCTTCCTTTTTCATCATCTCAAACAAGAACTATTCACTCATTAAACTGTAACTCTTTGTTCCTGCCTCACCCCCACCCTTTGCATCTGATACTCTATAAACCATTATCTGTCTCTATGAAGTTTGTTTCTTCTAGGAATTTCATATAAGCAAAATCATACATTTGACTTTTTATGTCTGGCTTATTTCACTCAACATGATGTCTTCAAAGTTCATCCATGTTGTTGCATGTATCTTGACTTCATTCCTTTTTTTTTTTTAAGATATATTCCATGTATAGATGTTCTTTATTTCAATGTCTGCATAAATATGAGTTAATGTGGAACAACAATAGGGTTAAAACTTATTTATTCAACAATAAAACATGGTCCAGCCCTTCAGTTTGTCTCTGAATTCAGCTGATTGTCACATTAGTAGTAGTCCTCCTTCACTAATCATTTTTACCATGCACAAAATCTAAAATCTTTGGGTAACACTTCTCATGTCTCTGGAACTCTTAAACTCTTTCCGGTTGCAATAAGGCAAGGTTTTTATCTGTTCGTTCACTCCATTGGAGGCACACTCATACCTCAATTCTCTTGTTTAACATGTAATATACAAACATAGAACTTAATGTTAACACACACACACAAAAGTATAATCTCTGTATGCTTTAATAAATTAGGTTCTAAGTTTGTTTTCATTTAAATATTATTTCTACTTATCCACAGTTATAAAAATTCCAAAGTATAAATTATTATACATCTTGATTTACAAATAAGAACAAAATGTTAAATTCTACAGCTTAGAATTTCTGAATAACATTGATAAGCATTTACTGGAAGGAATGAGAACATTTGACATTAAATATTTTCTATTTCAATCCCAATTAAGTTTTTGAAAAGTTATAAATTTGTTGACAAGCAAAGCCCACTCAATAATTTGATGTCACCACTAGAGATGAGACTATTCTGGTGGATGGAGGTTTGCATGCTAAACATACAATTGATTGAAGTGGTCATGTCTTAATTTTTTGCCTATGTTTTAAGTAAAATTAAATGTACACATGGTAAAAATTGTAAGCAGTACAGAAAGGTCTAAAACAAGTAAATGTCCTTTTTTCCATTGACCAGCAAATTTGAGGTCTTCAAAATCATTAAAACGGTCATACAAATAATTTGTGAACTGAAGTCAACCTTGGAGTCTCTTTATCTGAAAATAATGCTGAGGTCTTTAGAATTGTGTTATTTCATATATTACCTCTGTTCTAGAGGAAAGCCATGCAGCCTTCAATCTTATCCTTTAAAAAAAAAAGAAAGGAAAAGAAAAGAAAAAAGAGCAAAGCAACATTTCAACACACTACACTGCCCAGAGACAGCCTACTCCAGGCAGCACTCAAATTCCATGAATCTGGTCACAGCTTTGGGGAGAGTCTCTGGTATCATCCTTGAAATTTTACTGACATATTTACTAACAAGCCATTTTCACAAGTAAGAATAATTTCTCTCAATCAAATGAGATCATTTGGTCCCCATAATATGGAGAAGCTTAACTCTGTCAGAGACTCAGGTCGCCTGGACATTACTTAATAGAAAAATATCTTTATTTAACATTGTACAAAAAGGCATTAGCCATTGTGTTCCAAACATAAATTTAAAAACAGGTCCAGCCTTTACTAAAGAGAAAAGGGAATGCAAGACAACAAGGGACTAAGGATAGAGAAGGGAAATTCCTGCAGAGAAACTTCAACTCCAGCAATAAGTTAGGTGTTTTTCCTCCCATATACACTTGCTCTCTGGGTGAGCAGGAAAGGCTTACAGAGACACTGGCTGAAGGGGCCCAGCCCAGTCCCTCTTGAACGCCTTGAATCTTCCTGGCCAGTTGTACATCCTTCCGGACCAGAATGATGCAGCCAGCATGTGCAGAGAGGAGGTAGGTGTCATCACAGAGACGAACTAGAAATGTTTCTCCTGCCTCTTGTAGGGCCAGTAGGGCCTGGGTTTGTCAATTGAAGTCCATAACACTAGAGAATTTAACACATATTTCTCTTACCAGGAGGCTGAATGGCAGCTTCCTTATCAACAGATGTGTGCTCTTAAATCTTTCCTAGCTCCTTCAGAATAAGATGTCTCCACAGACCACAATAACAGAAGGATTGGCCTGAGGGGCATCTCACCGTGAGCTGCCAGGGTACCGCTCACTGTGGCCTCTCAGAGATATCTGGCTTGCAGCTCTGGCATCCCGAGCCCATGACCAGGCGAGGAGGGGCCCTGGTGCCAGCCCCTGCGACAGGATTCCAGCTGCCTCCCACCCCCCAGTCCCTCACCTCCACTTCCCCAATCCCACCCCCACTCCCCCAAAACCCCAACCCCACTCCTGCCCCCACTCTTGGACTTTGGGAGTGAAGGAGGGCTTCTGAGGGGATGCCCGGATGTGGCTGGCTGGGTGCAGCGGACATCCTGGTGCTCTGGGGAAGTCAGCAGGGGAGTCGGGGTTCCAGCCACCAGCTACTTCATTCCTTTTTATGACTGAGTAATATTCCATTGTATGTATATACCACATTTTATGTGCCCCAACACACCATGTTCTTTGATGCAATCTTGTGGGGCCAGTCTCATTAGTGTTGGTTAGATTTTGGAACCTATTGATTGTTTCCATGGAGAGGTGACTCAATCAACTGCGGACAACACCTTGATTGGATAAATAATGGAGGTGTTATCCCACCCATTCAGGGTGGGTCTGAATTAAATCACTGGAGCCATATAAAAAGCTCAGACAGAAGGAGCTCACTGCTTGCCACAGCCAAGAGGGACACTTTGAAGAATGCACAGGAGCTGAGAGAGAAGCTGTAGCTTACAGAGACATTTTGGAGACAGCCCTTGAAATCAGACTTTGGCTCTAGAGAACCTAAGAGAGCACAAATGCCCCAAGAGCAGCTGAGAGTGACATTTTGAAGGGGAGCTGCAGCCTAGAGAGGAATGTCCTGGGAGAAAGCTATTTTGAAACCAGAACTTTGGAGCAGACACCAGCCACGTGCCTTCCCAGCTAACAGAGGTTTTCTGGACGCCATTGGCCATCCTCCAGTGAAGGTGGACTCTATTCTATTCCTGTTGTGGATATGTTGATAGTCTCTCTTTACTCCAGTATGACACTGTCTTGATTGCTGTAGCTTTATAGTAAGTGTTGGAGTCAGGTCATGTAAGTGCTTCAATTTTGTTCTTTTCCAAAATTGTTTTGGCTATACTCAGTGTTACCTTGGGCACT
This sequence comes from Choloepus didactylus, assembly GCF_015220235.1. NCBI lineage: Eukaryota > Metazoa > Chordata > Mammalia > Pilosa > Megalonychidae > Choloepus > Choloepus didactylus. The sequence goes on along the minus strand of NC_051313.1, from coordinate 65,126,247 downwards.
TTATGGCCTTAAGACTGTACTGTGTAACCAAATAAGTCCCCTTTATAAAAGCCAATTAATTTCTGGTATTTTGCATTCTGGCACCATTAGCAAACCGGAACATTTTATTTATATGTTCATCACTTGGCGGACCCTTGGGTTGCTTCCATCTTTTTGCAGTTGTGAATAATGCCACTATGAACATCACTGTGCAAATATCTGTTCACATCCCTACTTTCAAATGTTTTGGGTTTATACCTAGTAGTGGATTGTTGATCATATGATAGTTCTATACTTAGCTTTCTGAGGAAATGCAGACTGTTTTCTAGAGTGGATGCACCATGTTACATTCCCACTAGCCATGAAAGAATGTTCCTATCTCTCCACTTCCTCTCCAACACTTGTTATTTTCTGTTTTCTTAATAGCAGTCATTCAAATGGGTGTGAAATGGTATTTTATTGTGGTTTTGATTTGCATTCCCTGATGGCTAATAATGTTGAGTATCTTTTCATGTGCTTTCTGGCCATTTGTGTATTTTCTTTGGAGAGACATCCAAGTCTTTTTACAATTGGGTTGTTTGTCTTTTTGCTGTTAAGTTGAAGGATTTCTTTATACATTCTGGATATTAAATCTTTATTGGGTATGTTGTTTCCAAATATTTCCTCCCATTGCATAGGTTATCATTTTACTTTTATGATAAAATCCTTTGAGGTGCAAAAGTTTTTAATTTTGATGAGGTCCCATTTATCTATTTAATTTCTTATGTTGTCTGTGTTTTGGGTGTAAAGTCTGAAGAACCATTGCCTAACACAAGGTCCTGAAGATGCTTCCCATTCTGGTTTGCTAAAGCTACTGTTATGCAAAATACCAGAAATGGATAGGCTTTTATAAAGAGGATTTATTAGATTATAAATATACAGTTCTAAGACCACGGAAGTGTCCATACTAAGGCATCAACAATGGCGTCCAGAACACTTCTGTCAGCTGGGAAGGCAAGTGGCCAGCATCTGCTGATTCTTTGCTCCTAGGTTGGGTTTCAAAATGACTTTCCCCAAAATGTCGCTGGCATTATGTTTCTCCTAGCTTCTTTCAGCTCTCTGCTTGGTTCTCCTGGGGCATTTCTCTCTAAGCATCCGGAAGTCCTCTCTTAGCTCCTCATGGGCAAACTCTGGCTTCATCTCTTAGCTTAACATCTCCAAACATCCTTCTGTCTGCATCTCCAAGCATCTCCAAGAGTCTAGGTCTGGGTCAGTGCTTAGCTTCTTCTGGCGCAAACTTTGGATTACGCATCTTAGCATCTCTCCAAAATGTCTCTCTTAGCTTCTCTGAGCTCCTTATCTCCATGAGCTCTCTTAAAGGACTCCAGCGATCTAATCAAGACCCATGCTGAAAGGGCAGGATCCACACCTCCATGGAAATTATCTAATCAGAAGGTCTTACTCACAGTTGGGTGAGTCATATCTTCACGGAAACATTCAATCAAAAGTTTCCACCTAACAAGATTGGATTAAAAGACCATGGCTCTGCTGGGGTCCATAACAGTTTCAAACCAGCACACTTCCATACATTTTCTTCTGGGAGTTTGATAGTTCTAGCTCTTATATTCTTTTTTGCAAATGGAGATACAATTTTCCCAGCACTATTTATTGAAGGAACTATTCTTTACCAATTGAGTGGTTATTGTCACCTTGTCAAAAATCACATTTGGCATTGTTCCAGTTTGCTAATGCTGCCATTATGCAAAATACCAGAAATGGATTGCCTTTTATAGGGTTTTATTTGGTTACAAATTTACAGTTCTAAGGCCATGAAAATGTCCAAATTAAGGCATTAACAAAAGTATACCTTGAGTGCTAACCTTGTTCCAGGCCCACTGTAAAGAGCTTTCCCTAAATTAAATGATTTAACAATCACAAGAACTACATGATTGTTAGGTACAGAGTAGAAAAATGAGACTCGTTGAGCTTAAGTAACTTTCTCAAAATCACATAGACAGTAAGCCTGTTTATTTCTATGATTTAGGTGAGTAATCACTCCACTCTATTTGTACCTTTCTATTCTAGCATATTTAACTTGTAGATTTAGATTAGTGGGTGTTATTTGAATGAATCTTTCTTTAAAAAAAAGAAGCCAGGACTCAATGATAATATATGTAGATAGTTTTTAACTGGGTGAGTGACAGTAACTCAAAAGTATAGATAATAGATTAATGTCAGCCTTGAGAGAGGTTTCCAGAGCAGTGTTTCTCAATAGCATCTGTGTATTAGAATCACCTGTGCATCATGGAAAACTACCACTGCCTGGAAAGTATATCAGACCAATTGATTCAGAACCTCTGGGAGAGGAGCTTAAGCATTAGTATTTTTCAAATTACTCAACTAATAATGGTATACAAGACATACATGGAAAACTATAAAACATTATTAAGAGAAATTAAAGAAGAACTAAGTAAATGGAAAGATATACCATGTTCATGGATTGAAGGACTCATTATAAAGATTTTAGAAAATTAATCTATAGGATAAAATTGATCTATAGATAGCAAGAAAAATTCCAGCAAGTTTTTTGTGGAAATTGATAAGCTGATTTTAAAGAGCAATGGGTCAACAATAGCCAAGACAATCTTTAAAAAGAAGAATAAAGCTAGAGAACTTTGCTCTTATCAAATTTACTAGAAAGTTGCAATAATTAATAATGTATAATATTGATGCAAAGGATGGAATAAAAGAATGAAACATACCCACACACCACACATAAGCATACTCACACAGCACACATAAACAAATACTCGATTTATGACAAAGGTGACACTGCAATGGAATGAGAAAGGATGCTTTTTTATATAAATGGTGCAGGACAAACTGGGTATCTATATGGAAAAATGAATATTGACTTCTACTTCATATCATACACCAAAATACATTCCCAATGGATTGTAGACCTAAATGTGAAAGACAAAATAATAAAACTTTTATAAGGCAACTTAGAATATCTTCATGGCCTTGGGAAAGGCAAAGTTTTCTTAAATAGAACACAAAATGTACTAACCATAAAGGGAAAGAGGACTTTATTATATTTAAATATTTTCCAATTCACTGTTACACCTGCTCCCAACTTCTAATGACTAGATTACTCAGTTCATGTTCTAGGCTTGCTTCCCTAAAATTGGTCACCCTCCACTAACTTCTCTATTTCTTTCAGACTTGGTTTTCATCACCAGTGTCCTACCTTTGATCAAAACAAATGGTTTCTTCTCACATTTTATTTTTTTCTAATCTGTTCTGCTTTCAGATTTTGAGGCAAAGAACCTTTTATTTTATCACATTAAAAACTTGTGATTTACAGGTGAATGATAAAGAATTTTAGCATATCCATACATTGGATAATAAATTAGCAATAAATTAGCAATAAGTAGGAATAAATAGTAGATGAACTGTTGATATACACAATATGGATGAATCTCAAAATAATTATGCTGTGTGAGAGAAGGTATACAAAAAAAGAGTGCATGTTCTCACACAATTCTAAAGAATGCAAACTAATCTATTGAGACAGAAAGTAGATCCATGATTATGGGGGGGGGGCAGCAAGCAGGGAGGGATGAAAGGGAAAGATTACACTGGCAAAGGAGGAAACTTTGGGGGGAAGTGATGGATATGTTCATTATCTTGATTGCGGTGATGGTTCATGAGTGTATACATATGTCAAAAAGTCACTGTAAACATTAACGTGTAGTTTGTTGTATATCATTATACCTCCACAAAGCTGTTTTAAAAACTTGTGATTTAATAAGAAGATACCATATTACATTAAATGTTAGTAAAATATTAAGTATAGTCAATGGATTAACGTTACTGAAAAAAATGCTTTTTAGTTAATTTTCTAAATTGCAATTATAAAATGAAAGATTAAAAAGCTAGGTGATGTTACTCTGAATAAACAAATAATATGTATTAAATTGAAAGGTTATAAAAGAAGATAGGCCAAATTGAGGGTTTCTTTAGAATTCTTGTACTAATAAAATAATGTAGAAATAAGAAAATAGGGTTTTTATTTGGGTTTTAAGCATAGGTAATAAATTCCTTTAAAAACACTTGATTAAATTGTGGTCAGAGCATAAAATTAGTCATTTTTGCTTAGGATTTCTGCAGCACTTTTATAATGGTAACAAAATTTATAAGTATCAATAAATTATGATCACATTTTTGGCATTTCAAGTCACTTTCTTTACTGAGTGGTCAGCAGAGCTAACCTGTTTTTAACTACATCTATCACATGAATGTACCATTATCCATTATAATCAAAGATGGAATTTGTATATGATACTAAAGAGATGGAGAAGTACCTGCTGGACATGATATTCTTTATAGAAACTGCTTGTCCAAAGTGTGTACCCCTGGGTCACCTGAACAACAGTAACCTGCAGTGTTTGTTAAAATGAAAATTCCCATACAATGAATAGCAGCAGAACTTTCTTAACCAGGAAAATATTTATTTTCTGAAAGCACCATACTTAATGGGAAAATATAAACATTTCTTTTAAAATAACAGAGCTCTATGTTGTCACTACTACTTTTCAACATTGAACTGGAAGTCCTCATCAGCACAATAAAAGATGGAAAAGGCATGAAAAGTAAATGGATAAGAAAGGAAGAAATAAAAGTTATTTTTGGTAAATGATATGAATGTATATACTTAGAAAATACATAAGAATCTATATATAAACTAGTAGAATTAATAAGAAAGGTTAGGTGGCTAAGCTGGGGAGACGGTGGCTTCAGGGGAAAGCCGGGCTTCCGGCAGTGAGGCAGCACAAAGAAGCGTTTATGACCTTTTACAGTGAGGTGAAACAGAGAAGAGAGATTCGGTTCTAACATCCAAAATCAAATTGAAAGATTGACCCGTCCTGGTTCCTCCTACTTCAATTTGAATCCATTTGAGGTTCTTCAAATAGATCCTGAAGCGACAGATGAGGAAATAAAAAAGAGGTTTCAGCAGTTTTGCAAATTGGTGCATCCTGACAAAAATCAAGATGATGCTGACAGAGCACAAAAGTCTTCTGAAGCTGTGGACAGAGCTTACAAGTTGCTACTGGATCAGGAACAAAAGAAGAGGGCCCTGGATGTAATTCAGCAGGAAAAGAATACGTGGAACACACTGTGAAAGAGGGGAAAAAGCAATTAAAGAAGGAAGGAAAACCTACAAATGTGGAAGAGGATGATCCTGAGCTGTTCAGACAGGCAGTATACAAACAGACCATGGAACTCTTTGCTGACCTGGAAATTAAAAGGAAAGAGAGAGAAGCCAAAGAGATGCATGAAAGGAAGGGACAAAGAGAAGAAGAGATTGAAGCTCAAGAAAAAGCCAAACGAGAACAGGAGTGGCAGAAAACTTTTGAGGGAAGTCGAGATGGTCGTGTGGACAGCTGGCGAAACTTCCAAGCAAACACAAAGGGGACGAAAGAGAAGAAAAATCAGACCTCCCCGAGACCACCAAAAGTAAAAATGGAGCAGCATGAGTGACCACCTGGGGTCACAGGCGCAGACCCTTCCCCCAGCTGCCTCACCTCCTGCTGTGAAGGACTCATTCTTTCCTCCCACCTCCACCCCAACATAGGTAGTATTTGCTTTTTAGTCCATTTTGTTTTCAATACAATTTAATATTGATCAGAGTAATTCTTTTGTACATTGAATGAGGGGCTCAGTTTAAAAAAAGACCTTTCCCCACCCCCTACCCCCATAGCAACCAGGACTGGAAAGTGTCGCTATTGGTGCTGCCTTCTGTTCCCAAGCCAGTAACTTAATGTTCTGTGCTTCACTGAATTGTGATGGTTAGAAACTTTGTATATACTTCGTGGAAATCATCTAATTAAATATGTTGCTTAAAATGGTGTTGCAATGACTTCAGAGACAAGCCTGGCCCACCTTAGGAAGCCCCATTCCTTCAGTTGTTTGCTTCTGGGCGAGATAGCCTTTGAAGCCCCAGATCAGACAGGGAAGGCAGTGCAGGCAGAGAGAGCAGTCACTTGATGCCCTGACACCCCGTGGTGCTTGGCATGTGCCCTCCTGTCTGACCGACCAATCAGCATGGTGTGAGGCTCTGAGCCACCCAGACCTGTTCACTTTCCAAAGAGCTAGCTGTCCTCCTCCGGTTTTCAAAAAAATACTGAAAAATTAAGGAAAAAAAAAAAAAAAAAAAAGAGATCTTGTGCATTTCACCCTATTTCACTGTTGTTCTCTATTATTATTCATAAGCTATACAACCATCAATTGCTTTTCAAGAAAAACACAACCTTCCTGTTAGTCTATTTAATATATGTAGTATATCAATTTTGAAACTGTGGAAGTCAGAGAGTCCTGGAATTAGCTGACAATCTCCTTTCCACTCAAACTTTCCTTCTCCACAAAGTAGCTTGATAACGGGGAGGGAAGCTGATTTTTCAGAATAATGATGAGAAAGAAATTGAGGAAGAATCAAGAACCGTACGAGTCACCCTTATTCCAGTTTGTCTTAGAATAAGCATAAGCTTTTTTCAGTCTCTTTTCCCATATAATTTCAGTCAAGAAGATCATGAGATCATTTCTTAATCAACTTTCTTACAGAGATTTCTTTTAGAGGTTGGTTACATAGGCACAAATATGCAGGAGCAGAAAAAGCAGATAGGTGAGTTTCCTGATATTAAAATAGCATAACTTTTTAGGTTTTTTAATCTGACCCTTAAAAATCTACTTTCTTTGTATCAACCATTTTTCAAGATAAAACGACAATAAGCAAAAGCATTAAATCTTTGTTTCCTATTTCTTTCTGTATCACATTAATCAGTTAGTGGAGAATTGAAACAGGATCTCTTAGGATCAGATTTTTACAACATAAATCAGGGAGAAAATTGAGACTTTACTGCAGAGACACAAGCATAAGGTCCTGTTCTTTTATATATTACAAAAGAAATCAAAATTACAAGAACACAAAATGAAAAATAAATTAAATCAGTGAACTCTAATAATCATATCCAAGCTTCTAAAAAAAGGGATGGGATGCAATAGTGGTCTTTCCTTCTTAAAATTATTTCTCCCTCAAACCAGATACAATTTCATGCACATGGTCCTAATCAGGAAAACAAGATCCATAGCGTAAAAACCTTCACTTCTCTCTATTCCCACTATTCCAGCATTAATTAAAGCAACTATCCTTTTTTTTTCTGTATGATGGCAACAGTGCATTGAGCTTCCTGCCTCCAGTCTTGTACTTCTCCAATCTTTGCCTATACTAAAATGATCTTTCAAAAATATAAATCTGGTCACATTCCTGTGCTTAAAACATTGTGAAGGCTTCTCAGTGGTCTTGAAGTAAAGTCCAGACTACTTGGCACAGCATTCAAGGTCCCTGATGATCCAAAATCAGCTCACCCATCCAAACTCAATTCTCACAACTACCTCCTTTCTCACCCTAGACTATGTTCTTTCCATTCTCTGGCCATGCTGAGTTCCATGCTGTCCCTGAACTCCCAGTTCTCTCTGATCTCCAGACCTTCCTTTGCACAGAGGTTTACCCCTTCTCTCCAAATGCCCCCTTCCTCCCTTCATGTCCTCCATGTCTTCAGAAGCCATGACTCCAGTGGAGACTTCTCTGACCTACCAATATGGGGTTTAGGGCCCCTCTGTCATGGATTTGGTGATCCCTAGTACTTAACATCAAACAGAGATCTCAGTAGTCTACTAGAATAATCTATTTTCTTGCCTTTCTCCCCCATAGACCATAAGCTGCTTGAAGGTAGGGACTATGGTCCCTTGTTGAATCCCCAGCACCTAAGAACAGAGTCTGAGACATAATAGTCAAGCCAGATTTTTTGGGTTAGGGAGGTGAGTACAGGACTGGATGAGTGAAAGAAAGGGAGAAATTTTAGATATCTATCTTAATGCCTTTATTGAATGGTTAGGGTGATTTCAGAAAGAAATTACAACTTTGGAGGGAAAGGGGAGGCATTTAAATTACAGGTCTTCAGAAGAATACCTTTCTCTGATTCCAGCTTTGGTTCTCCTGCCTTAGTATCCCCTGCCTATCTCCTAACACCTCTCTCTATATATTCCCCAGTGTGGTAGCTTGGAGCTGTATGAATCACAGAAAAATCTGTTCTTAAACTGAATCCATTTCTGGGGGTGTGAACCCATTCTAAGTAGGACCTTTTGATGAGGTTACTTCAGTTAATGGGTGACCCAGAATGAGTCTTAATCCTCTTTCTGGAGTCCTTTATAAGCAGAATGAAATTCAGTCTGAGAGAGAGAAAGCCACGGGAAGCAAAAACTGGTCAGTAGGAACCCAGAGGAGAAGGGAGAAGCCAGTAGAGGGCGCCATGTGCACAGAGGAGCCCAGGACCAAGGCTCAGCAGCAGCCAGCCCCAGAACGCCAGTCTTCAGGAAGAAAGCATTGTCTTGATGATGATGCCTTGATTTGGACTTTTTCCTAGTCTCAAAACTGTAAGCTAATAAGTTCCACTGTGTAAGCCAGCCCTTTGTGTGATGTTTACTTGAACAGCAAAGGAAACTAAAATACCTGGAAGAGAGGTTGCTCCTGGTCTTCTCCCCTTCCTTCCATACAATGGTTCAAACTAGAGTTGGGCAGTTTCCAGTGGTGCCTTGGGCCTCAGGAGGTGGCCACTGAGCTAACTGACCTCCAGTGGTTGTGGGGAGTAGGGCATGGACTCCAATTTTACTTTCATATGGAATATAAATGTGGCTCCCAAGGACAAACTTTGATTTGGTATACCTAAATCCATATTTAAGAAAGAATATTTTCTCAATTATCAAGGAACACACCTTGCCCTCATAGTTCAGAAGTCCTCATTTTTGTGAGGAGAAAATTTTTTGATTTCCCCCTCCTGCTTTAGTGAAATTATAAAAGAGGTATATCCCCCTTTTAGCAGTTGTTCTCTTTATGATTAAATAAAGGCCACAACATTCCATGGGATTATTTCAGCTCAGTTGTCCCTCTGATGAGGAAGGCTGGACTGCCAGTTCCTCCTGGCACACTGCAAGTAGGAAGATAGTAATATACTGCCTTATTTTTTCACCTGCACATCAAGGGCATTATCTCCAACACTAATCTCTCCAAATCTGTCCCGCTCTCTGCATTCCTTATTAGGGTGAATTGCCTTTGATTTAAGGTCAGGTAAATGACTTAAGCAGGCCGAGAACTGTGTAGAGTTGTCCTGCTTCTCTCCTGCCTGCACCCTTCACACTCACCCCTGACATTAACTCTGCCTATTCTGTCATCTTAGCATGTCTCACATCCATTCCCTTCTTTAATTACTAATGCCATAACTTAGGCCTGTTTTACTGGAATCCCCTAATTGTTTTATCTGCTTCCTGTCTGCCCCATTCCCAAATGCAAACCTGATCAAATCATTCCCCTATGTGCAGCCTTTGAAGTCCCCCATTTATAGAAGAAAATCCAGTCTCCCTCACATGGGATGCAAAACCCTCCCTGTTCTGGCCTCTATTTATCTCTACACCTGCACTGTCCAATATGGTGTAGCCACTAACCACATGTGACTATTTAGATTAATTAAAATTGAATGAAATTAAAATTCAATTTTCAGTTGTATTAGTCATATGTGGCTAGTAGCTACAGCACTGCACAGATATAGAACATTTCCATCACAGCAGAAAGTTCTATCGGACACTTGTCTCATGCCTTGCTGCGCCTGAATTCACCCTTCCAAATGACTTTCACCTTTGAATATTCTCTGCTTTGGTTGAGGTGGCTTCTTTGGATTGGATTACTTGCCTCACCCAACTGTGCCTTTCAAGACAGTTCAAATGTCACCTTCACTGAGTACAGTGAATTAGTTCCTACTCAATCCTCCCCACTTTGTACCTCATCACTTCCCCATTTGGGCCCCTGTGCACTCTACCCAGACTCCTACCATAGTTCCCCTAACACTTATATGTCACCTATTAGGTACACATCTATTTTCTTTACTACGGTATGAGCTTAGGAGGAGAGGAGAGGGGAGGAACCCAATCTTACTCATCTTTCTATCCCCAGCTCCTAGGCTAATCCTGGCATACCTTAAATGCTTAATAACTATTTTTGTGAATCAATAAATATTATAAATATTCTAAGAACAAGATTTTATTACATTTAGAAATAGAGAGCACCCCAATTTAAATCCTTCACTGACAGGTGAAAACCTTGAAAAAGAAATACATTTTCAGTTAGGTTATAAAAATACCATGTACCTCTCTTAAGTCTCAGTCTTATGCTAGATTTGAGCTCCGTTTAAAATTAATTCATGAAAGCCATGGCAGTTTGAGTGGATAATAGAGGTGGTTTGACAAGTGTGGTGAGGTGAAGCTAACTGCATATGAAGCAATTCTGGTTTCAGCTAATATTAGATGCAAACCTACAATATTAAAAGTGTGAAAATTCATCTAATGATTTAAATATTAAATGCACAAGCTTAAAAATAGTTTCTTGGGATATTTTCCATTTTGAAAGTAACATAGGCCTTTACGGAAATTATGGAAAATAGAAATGTTTAAAAAAACACAAAATACTGCCTATAGTTTCATTAACAAAAGATTAATATTATTAATATGTTTCTGTAATTGGTCATCCTATGGCTAGATTCATGTTTATTTGTTTTACATTCCTTTCATAACTTATGGTATTCTCTTACAAATACATTATAACAGACATTTTCACATCTTATAGTAAACTGTATACATCATTTTTTTTCATGGTAAAACATACAACAAAACATATCCCATTTTAACCATCCTCAAGCAGCATTAATTGCATTTATGTATTGCGTTACCATTACGATCATCCATTAACAAAACTTTTCTAACACCCAAAGCACTCCGTACCAACTAAACATTAACCCCCTATTCCCCCAACCCATCCCTGATAAACTGGATTCTACTTTCTGTGTATGATTTTGAATATTCTATTTATTTCATGTAAGTGGCATCATATAATATTTGTCCTTTTGTGTCTGACTCATTTCACTCAACATGATGGCTTCAAGGTTCATCTATGTTGTCACATGGATCAGAACTTCATTCCTTTTTATGAATAGCATTCCATTGTATATATACCAGATTTTGTTTATCCGTTGATGGGCACTGTGTTTGTTCCACCTTTTAGCAATTGTGAATAATGCTACTGTAAACACTGATGCACAAATATCTGTTTGAGTCCCTGCTTTCAATTCTTATGGGAATATACATAGAAGTGTGATTGCCAGGTCATGTGTTAATTCTAGGTTTAACTTTTAAGGAATCACAAAACTTTTCCATAGCATCAGCACATTTTTACATCCCCCTGAACAATGTTCTTATTTCTCTACATCACACTAATGCCTGTTATTTTCCATTATTCAATAACAACCATTCTAGTGGGTGTGAAATTGTATCCCATTGTGGTTTTGATTTGCATTTCCCTAATGTCCCTAAAGATGTTGCATATCTTTTCATATGCTTATTGACTAGTTGTATATCTTCTTTGCAGAAAGGAAGGGTTTTAAAATTTTGTCTCCTTATTATAGAAGTTGTAAGTTTATAGAGAAACCATACAGAAAGTACAGAGTTCCCACATACTGCCCCCCACAGTTTTCTGTTTTAACACTTTGCAGTAGTGTGGTACTTTTGTTGCAATTGATGAAGCCATGTTATTATATTTATACAATTAACTGTAGTCCATAGTTTACATTGGGGTTCAATGTTTATGTTGTACAGTTTTATGGTTTTATAAATTTTTATTCCAGTAACATATACAACCTAAAATTTCCCATTAAACCAGTTCCAAGTATAAAATTAAGCATTGTTAATTACATTCACAATTTTGTGCTACCATCTTCACCATCCATTACTAAAACTTTTCCATCACCCCAAACAGAAACTCTGTAACAATTAAGCATTAACGCCTTATCCCTACCCCAACCCTGATCCCCGGTAACCAGTATTCCAGTATCCTACTCTATGAATTTGCTTATTCTGTTACTACTTATCAGTGCAATCATAAGATATTTGTCCTTTTGTGTCTGGCTTATTTCCCTCAACATGATATCTTCAAGGTTCATCCATGTTGTCTCATGGATCAGAACTTCATTCCTTTTTCCAGCTGAATAATATTCCATTGTATGTATATACCACAGTGTGTTTATTCATTTGTCTGTTGATGGACACTCGGGCTGCTTCTATCTTTTGGCTATTTTGAATAATGTGTGAAAATATCTGTTTAAGTTCCTGCTTTCAGTTATTTTGAGTATATAACTAGAAGTGGGATTGCCAGGTCGTATGATAATTCTATACTTCACTTTCTGAGGAATTGCCAAACTGTTTTCCACACTGTTTACATCATTTTACATTCCAACCAACAGTGAACAAGTGTTCCTACTTCTCCACATCCCTTCCAACATTTGTTATTTCCCATTTTTTCAATAACATTCATTCTAGTGGGTGTGAAAGGATATCTTGTGGTTTTCGTTTGCATTTTCCTAATAGCTAATGATGTTGAGCAGCTTTTCATGTCCTTGTTGGCCATTTGTAGATATTTTTTGGAGTTCTGTCTATTCAGATCCTCTCCATTTTCTAATTGGGTTGTTTGTCTTTTTGTTGTTGAACCATAGGATTTCTTTATATTTTCTGGATATTAAACCCTTATCAGATATGTGATTTCCAAATATTTTCTCCTATTCTGTAATTTTCTTTTTACTTTCATGATAAAAACTTTGATGCACAAAAGTTTTTAATTTTGATAAAGTCCCATTTATCTTTTTTTCCCTTTATTCTTCATGCTTTTGGTGTAAAGTCTAAGAAACCATTGCCTAATGCAAGATCCTGAAAATGTTTCCCTGTTTTCTTCTAGGAGTTTTATATCTACACACACACACACACATACATATATATACATACATATATATATATATATGTATGTATATATATGTATATTTAGGGCTTTGATCCATTCAGAGTTAATTTTTTTTATATGGTGTAAAGTAGAGATCCACCTTCATTTTTTTACATATGGACATACAGTTTTCCCAACCCCATTTGTTGAAGCTATTATTTCCCCATTGAGTGGACTAGGCATCCTTGTCAAAACACAATTGGCCACAGATGTGAGAGATGATTTCTGAACCCCTCAATTCCATTTGTCTATATGTATGTCCTTGGACCAGTACTATGCTGTTTTGATTACCATAGCTTTGCAATAAGTTTTAAAATTCAGAAGTGTGAGTACTCTAACTTTGTTCCTTCTATCAGTTTTTTTATTCTTTTATGCTATTATAAATGGAATTGTTTTCTTGATTTCATTTTTGACTGTTCATTGCTGGTATATAGAAACACCACTGATTTCTGCATCTTGATTTTGTACCCTGCTGCTTTACTGACTTCATTTATTAGCTCTAGTAGCTTTCTTGTAGGTTCTTCAGGATTTTCTATATATGTGATCATGTCATCTGCAAATAAGGTAAGTTTTACTTCTTTCTTTCCAATCTGTTTGCCTTTTATTTCTTTCTTGCTTAATTGTTCTGGCTAGAAGTTCCAGTACAATATTGAAATACCAGGGGTAACAGTGGGCAGCCTTATCTTGTTCCTAATCTTAGGGGAAAGATTTCAGACTTTTACCATTGAATATGATGTTAGCTGTGATTCCTTCATATATGCCTTTTAACATGTTGGGGAAGTTTCCTTCTATTCCTAGTTTTCTAAGTGTTTTTGTCAGAAAAGGGTCCTGGATTCTGTCAAGTGCCTTTTCTGTGTCAATTAAGATGATCATGAATTATCCTTCATCTATTAATTTGGTGTATTAAATTGATTTTCTTATGTGAAACACACATTCCTTGGATAAATCCCACTTGATCATCTTATAGAATTCTTTTAATATGCTGTTGGATTCAGTTTACTAGTATTTTTGTTGAGGATTTTTACATCTATATTCACAAAGGATCTTGGTCTATGATTTTCTTTTCTTGTGATATCATTATCTGGCTTTGGTATTAGGGTAATGCTGCCATCATGGAATGAATTAGGAAGTGTTCCTTCCTCTTCAATTTTCTGGAAGAACTTCAGTAGAATTACTGTTAATTCTTCTTGGAATGTTTCATAAAATAGGCCAGTGAAGCCATTTAGTCATGTTCTTTTTGATTACTGATTCAGTCTCTTTACTTGTTCTTGGTCTGTTTAGGTCTTCTATTCTTGATTCAGTTTAGGTGGTTTGTGTGTTTCTAAGAATTTGATCATTTCGTCTAGGTTACCTAATTTGTTGGCATACAATTGTACATAGTATCCCCTTTGAATCCTTTTTATTTCTTGATGTCAGTAGTAATGTCTCCCTTTCATTTCTGATTTCAGTTACATGTGTCCTCTCATTTTTCCTTTGTCAGTCTAGCTAAAGTTTTGTGGATTTTATTGTTCTTTTCAAAGAATCATATTTTGATTTCATTGATTCTATTGTTTTCTATTCTCTATTTCATTTATCTCTACTCTAATCTTTGTTATTTCTTTCCTTCTGTTCACTTTGGGTTTAGTTTGCTCTTTTTCTAGTTTCTCCAGATATGAGGTTAGGTCACTGATTTGAGATTTTTCTTCTTTTTTAATTTAAGCATTTAGAGCTATAAATTTCCCTCCAGCACTGCCTTTTCTGCACCCCATAAGATTTGTTATATTGTATTTTCATTTTCATTCACCTCAAGATATTTCCTAATTTCTCTTGTGACTTCTTCTTAGGCCCACTGGATGTTTAAGAGTGTGTTATTTAACTTCCATATATTTGTGGATTTCCTAGTTCTCTGCCTGTTATCAATTTCCAGCTTCATTCTATTGTGGTCAGAGAAAATACAATATATGATATCAATCTTTTTAGATTTATTGAGACTTACTTTGTGACCAAACATATGGTCCATCCTAGAGAATAGTCCATGTGCATTAGAAAAGAATGTGTACTCTGTTATAGATGGATGAACTCTTCTATATAAGTCTACTAAGTCTAGTTGGTTTAAAATATTGTTCTGGTCCTTTGTTTCTTTATTGATCTTATGTATAGATGTTCTATCCATTATTGAATGTGATATATTGAGGTCTCCTACTATAGTGTAGAACTGTCTCTTTATCTTTCAAATCTGTCAATATTTGCTTCATATATTTTGGGGCTCTGCTATTAAGTGCATTAGATTTACAACTGTTATATCTTCCTGTTGAATTGACTCCTTTATCAGTATATAGAGTACTTAATTGACCCTTGTAATTTAATGTGAATTTAAGGTGAGTGTCTTGTAAACAGCTTATAGTTGGGTCATGCTTTTTATTTTATTTTATTTTATTTTTTATTAAATTCAGTTTTATTGAAATACATTCACATACCATACAATCATCCATGGCATACAATCAACTGTCCACAGTATGATAACATAGTTATGCGTTCATTACCACAATCTATCTCTGAACATTTTCCTTACATCAGAAAGAACCAGAACAAGAATAAAAGATAAAAGTGAAAAAAGAACACCCAAATCATCCCCCCCATCCCACCCCATTTGTCCCTTAGTTTTTATCCCCATTTTTCTACTCATCCATACACTAGATAAAGGGGGTGTGATCTACAAGGTCTTCACGATCACACTGTCACCCCTTGTAATCTACATTATTATATAACTGTCTTCAGGAGTCCAGACTGCTGGGTTGGAGTTTGGTAGTTTGAGGTATTTACTTCTAGCTATTCCAATACATTAAAGCCTAAGAGGTGTTATCTATATAGTGCATAAGAATGTCCACCAGAGTGACCTCTCGACTCCATTTGAAATCTCTCAGTCATTGAAACTATTTCGTCTCATTTTTCATCCCTCTTTTGGTCAAGAAGATACTCTCAGTCCCACAATGCTGGGTCCAGATTCATCCCTGGAAGTCACATTCTGCATTGCCAGGGAGATTTACACCCCTGGGAGTTGGGTCCCACGTAGTGGGGAGGGCTGCGAGTTCACCTGTCAAGGTGGCTCAGTTAGAGAGAGAGGGCCACATCTGAGCAACAAAGAGGTACTCAGGAGGAGACTCTTAGGCACAATTATATGCAAATTTAGCCTCTCCTTTGCAGTAAGAAGTTTCATAAGGGCATGTCCCATGATTGAGGGCTCAGCACATCAAACCACCAGTCCCAGTGTTTGTGACAACATCAACACCAGTCCAGGTGAGGAAGTCCAACACTTCCGCACCTTCCCCCAGATCCTCGGGGCTGGGGAGAGGGAGGCTGTAAATATATTTTTTATTATCTGCCCAAATTACTCTGGGATGTGTCACTATTTCACTCCAGCCTATACTAACCTAATATATCTCACTTCCTATTCAAAGTTCCATGCAATTATGGTGTTTGAACAAACCGACTGTAGAGTTGTGCCGTTTAGAAAATTTAGATCCTGTACCAAATAGATATCTCTTCCCTTGGTCTCATATTGGGTCATGCTTTTTTATCCATTCTGCCGTCTTGCCTTTTGACTGGAGTGCTTTATCCATTCACATTTAAAGTAACTACTGACAATGCAGAACTTTCTCCTGCCATGTTTCTGTTTTCTTTTTGCAAATCTTATACCTTTTTTTGGTCCCTCAATTTTTCCATTATTGCTTACCTTCATATTTATTTCATCTTTTTAAATGAACCATTTCAAGACCCTTCTCATTTCCTTCCGTGTATGTTTTTAGATATTTTCTTTGTAATGACAAAGAAATTACCATGGGACTTAAATTTAAAATCTCATTGGATCTGATACCAATTTAACTTCTGTAGCATATGCAAACTATATTCCTAAACCCCTCTATCCTCCTACATTTATGTTGTTCTTGGCAAAATTATATCTTTATATATGTGTGTCCAGAACCATGGATTTATCTTTACTTTTTATGCTTTTGCATGTTAAATTATGTAAGAAGCGAAAACTGAAGATAAAACCAAAAATCAATAATGCTATCATTTATATTTACCCATGTAGTTACCTTTATCAGAAATTTTTATTTCTTCATATGGCTTTGAATTACTGTGTAGTGTCCCTACCTTTCAATCTGAAGGACTCTCTTTAGCATTTCTTGTAGAGCAGGTCTAGTGGTAATGAACTCCCTCAAGCTTTTGCTTTTCTGGGGATGTCTTAATTTCTCCCTCTTTTTGAATGATGGTTTTGCCAGATCTAGAATTCTTTGTTTACAGGTTTTTTTTTTCTTTCAGCACTTTAAATATGTCATTCCACTGCCTTCTTGACTGTATGGTTTCTGATGAGAAATTGGATCACTTGTGCATGATGTGTTGCTTCTTTATTTCTGATTTAGGATTCTCTCTTTGTCTTTGGCATTCAACAGTTTCATTATAATGTCTCTGGACATGGATCTCTTCATGTTTATCTTGTTTAGAGTGCATTGGGCTTCTTGAATATATATTCATGTCTTTCATTTTATTTGGGAAATTTTCAGCCATTATTTCTTCACTAGCCTTTCTGCCTCTTTCTCTTCTTCTCTTACTGGAACTCCCATATAATTATTTTAGTATATTTGATGGTGTCCCACAGGTCTCTTGGGCTCTGTTCACTTTTCTTCATTTTTTTTTTTCCTGCTCCCCAAACTGGATAATTTCAAATGTCCTATCTTTAAGTTTACTGATTCTTCAATCTCCTGTTGAACCCTTCTAAGGAGGTTTTTATTTCAGTTACTGTGGACTTCAAAATGTAGTATTTCTGTTTGGTTCCTTTTATATAATTTTTATCATTTTATTGAAATTCTTATTTTGTTCATATATAGTTTTATGGATTTTTTTAGTTCTTTGTCCATGTTTTCCTTTAACTTAGTGCATATTTAAGACAGTTATTTTAAATTCTTTGTCTACTAAGAGAGAAAGCAGTAATGTAGGGTCTCTTGAGGCCTATGCTCTGAACTGGCACACAGTCACTTCCACTACATTCTATTGGCCAGAACAAGTCACCTAGCTAAGCTGGAAGTGAAGGGGCAGGGAAGGATACTCGACACAGTGCAAGACAAGGGTGTGGATGCAGGGAGGAGGGAAGAAAGGGCCAACAATTCAATGTATCACAAAAAGCTAAGTAACGTTAGGGATTGGGTTTGGATGAAAATTGCAGAAAACCCAAATAACAATGGCTTAACAAAACAGGGATTTATTTTCTCTGATATTGAAAGAGGTCTGGAGGTAGCCAGTCAAGAAGGCTGCTCTGTGATATCCCCAGGAACTCTGGCTTCCTTTAGATTTCTGTTTTACCATCCTTAAGGTGTGATCTTCATGTTCATGTTCAGAATCAGATGCTGGAGCTTCCACCAGCACATTCTCTTGTCAAGTAGAAAGAAGGGAGAAGGAGATAGACACAAGGTTAAAGGGTTTCCCTGTCACCCCAGTGATTCCACTTATGTCTCATTGGACGAGACTGTGCCATAGGCCACCTCTATCTGAAAGAGGGGTTGAGATATCTTTTTTTTTTTCCTCAGCAGAGAACATTATCAATCCTAACACAAGCAGATTTAGTAAGGGAGGAGAAGAAAATAAATATTAGTAGGCAACTAGCAATATCAGAAACACCCAGGAGGTGTCTGTACTGGGATTTTCCCATAGTTTAAAATTATACTTAACATGATGGTATTATTTTCACCATCTCAAAATATTTATCAGCAATATATTCTCATGAAAGACATATTGGTATATATCCTAAAATATAAAGAAGAAAACAGAAAACAGCGATGATCTCATTGCCAAGATGTAACTACTGTTATTTTGGTACTGTACCAGTTTGAATGTGTTATGTCCCCCAGAAAAAGCCATATTCTTTGATGTAATCTTGGTGGGCAGACCTATCAATGTTAATTAGATTGTAATTCTTTGAGTGTTTCCATGGAGATGTGCCCCACCCAACTGTGGGTGATGACTCTGATTGGATAATTTCCATGGAGGTGTTGGCCTGCCCATTGGGTGGGTCTGAATTAAACTACTGGAGCACTATATAAGATCAGACAGAAGGAGCAAGCTACTACAGCCAAGAAGGACACTTTGAAGAAAGCACTGGAGCTGCAGATGAGAGACAGTTTGAAGACGGCCATTGAAAGCAGACTCTTGCTCCAGAGAAGCTAAGAGAGCATAAATATCCCAAGTGTAACCAAGAGTGACATTTTTGAGGAACTGCATCAGAGAGAAGAACGTCCTGGGAGAAAGCCATTTTGAAACCAGAACTTTGGAGCAGACACCAACCACGTGCTTTCCCAGTTAACAGAGGTTTTTTGGACCCCATTGGCCATCCTCCAGTGAAGGTACCTGATTGCTGATGACCTTGGACATTTTATGGCCTTAAGACTGTACTGTGTAACCAAATAAACCCCTTTCATAAAAGCCAATCCATCTCTGGTGTTTTGCATTCCTGCAGCATTAGCAAACTAGAACAGGTACATTGCCTTCACTTTGGTTATTTGTGTATTTACAGTTTCCCAGTTGGGCTTAGTCTCTACAAATGGCCAGTCCTCTACCCCATTACTTTTCTTTTATTTTGGTTTACATTTGATAAGATATTATATACTCATTATTGAAAGCCTAGAAATACCAGAAAGGTAAAGAAATCAAAATAATCATTTTCCCATAATTTTATCCTCAGATCCAAACACTACTATGATGATGGAAAATTGACATACAAACTTTGCATATGGTATACATGTTTGTATACATGAATGTAAAGAATATAAATTTTGTATTTGACTTTAAAAAATATATGATAAACATTTCCTATTTAAGGTTTTTTTTGACATCATTTTAAATGTCAGCTTAATATCTCATTTAATCAAAATGTCTTAAAGATTGGGTGTTGAGATTTCCAATGTTATGCTATTACAAATCCTGCTATTCTGAACATTTACTTTTTTGTCCTAGTTTCATTCCTATTCCAGGAAAATTTTCCAGAAGAGGAAAATAATAAAACTTTTTTTTTTTTCACTAAGACTTGTGCACGCTTGATTTTTTGTGTGTGTGTTGATTCATTTTCAAGTAATCTGGGAATGTCCTTAAGCAAAGTATATTCTGCATATTTATTTGTGATTTAAGAAAAATTACTGGCAGCACCCTGTTTAAAATTAAAACTTTGTTCTTTGATACTCTGCTTCTGATGTCTGTTAACTCTGTTTAAAAATTTCATGTCAGTTGACAGGACTAAGGAACGTTAATTTTGAGGGACAGAACTTTATTATTCCAATTCCCGACAAGGATGTTTCCTTATCGGGTCCTTCTTGAACATGCAGTCTTCTTTCCGAGCATCTTGGACCATCCTGCCACAGACTTCGTTTGATCAACAGGACGTGAAATAAAACCGCGATTTTTTTACGTTTGTTTTTTAAAACGAAAGACTTTTATAGGAACTTTGTTTCTCAGCTATATAACCCCTCAGTTTTCCTACCTTCTCTGAATGGGCTTCTCCCTTAACCCCTCACCACCCTGTCTGAACGCTCCACAGAGTTCCACACTAGCAAGTTAACATACATTAAGAAATCTTGTGTTTGACACCCTTAACCAGAGGAGTGTGGTGAATTTGCCCTTCTCTACCTGGGGTTTGGGCTTTTCTGTTTTCCGTTTGTTTTTTAAAGCTTGCCCTGTCCAACTTTCGGGAAAAGACTCTCAGCGACACCTCCCCCACCTTGGCCCCGCCCCCTTCGGCCCTGAAAGTTCGATCTCCATGGTTACGCGGACGCCCGGGAGAGCGCCCGGCAGCTGTGGAGGCACCGCTAAGGCCCAGGGGCAGAATCCGAAACACACGGTTCGGGCCCTCCATTCCGACCATGGGCGGCCTTCTCGGGGCCCCGCGCCCTTGAGGAGGCCAGCGTGACGCGGCGGGCCGATCCCGGGCCGCTGGAGCACCCGGTCCAACCTCCGTAAGACTTAACGGCAGTCAGGACCGCGCTGAGCAGCAACGGCGGCCACTTCCGGCCGGACGCACCCGGACCTCAGGTCAGACCTCTAACTCGCAGTGTGCTGGCGCGTGAGCCTTGCATCCTATCTCGGGGCCGTCCTTACCCACAACCGTTGGAACTCAGGGGAGTTGGTACTTCGGGGTGTGGAGTTGGGTGGGTGGGGGGTACTAAGGCTTCACCCTTCCCCGCTCCCCCGGCCTCGCTTCTTCCACCTTTGCAGGAGACCGATAACGCGCCTACCTCATCCTCGCGTGTGGGAGTAGGGAGTGAAGTGAGGCGATCAGTGAAAAGCACTTAGTTCACACAGCAAGTGCTTAATAAAGGTCATAACGCTGGGGTGCAGTCAGGGAAAGGCCTTTCTGTGCATGTTTCAATCACATGTGCTTAAAAAAACCCCAACATCTTGCTAACTTGTTGGTGTTTATTCT
Organism: Choloepus didactylus; assembly: GCF_015220235.1. Lineage (NCBI taxonomy): Eukaryota > Metazoa > Chordata > Mammalia > Pilosa > Megalonychidae > Choloepus > Choloepus didactylus. The sequence continues at coordinate 65,104,909 of NC_051313.1, read as the reverse complement.
TATCCTGCACCTACAAGGACGCATATGCAAATTCTTAACCTCCAGTGTGAAGGCGGGGCAACCAATGAACTCCAGGATACACTACAGGTTGTGACCTTGAGCCTGTTCTTTGAGCTTTTTGTATAACTGACTTCACAGCCCTGTAATCTTCAGTACCAAATCGAAAGCTCAATTTAAATTTTAAAGGAAAAGCAGTATGGATGGTCTTGATATTCCATCCATTGAGAACCAAATTTACAAAATAACCATAGCTAACTTTCTTTGAATACTTCGTTAGAAGCTGCTGTTTTAAGTGCTTACCTTATGCCATGCACTAGCCTAACCACTAAATACATAGAATTTATTTAATCCTCACCGTAACTCTGGGAAGGGTTGGTAGTATTGTCTTTATTTTTCAGATGTCAAAACCGCTTCCCTGAGAGGTGAAACAAGTGCCCAGGGTCTCACAGCTAGAAAATGGTTGAGTTATGATGAAACCCAGGCAATCTGGTTCTCCTGGATAAGTGCCAAAAGCTACTATTACCCATCCACCTCAACACTAATAATACAGTTACCTTTATCTGCTTTTGATATCGTTTACATGCTAAGTTCTCTTGTATTCAGTTACTGATACTCGGGAAAATCTAGCACCTTTTCCTGGCTTATAGTAAATGGAATTAAAACCAGGAGTTCCTTTTTTTCCTTAATGCATAACTCTCATATTTTGATTTTTTTTACTTTCTTATTTTTATCGAGTCTAAGCTCCCTGTGCAGAAAAAAGAATTCAGATGATTGGAGTAAGAATTGTTTTCCAAGATGCTCTTCTAATTAGGAAAGGTCATTTAATGAATGTGGTGGAATAAGCATTTCCTTCTCTTTCAAGCCGTGCTCTGCCATCTACACAAATGGACTTTTGCTTTCCCATTCTATTTTTTTTTTCAAATATTGTTTAGCCCTTTTTTTCAGATTAAAAGTCATCAAATCAGTTACTTTCAGTGATTACCATCATTTAAGTAATAAGAGAAAATGTTTCAATCAGTTCAGGTCTAATCACTCTCTGTCATTGATAAAGCCCTTCATTTAAAAAATAGAGAAACCAACTAATGAAAAACAGGAGGGGCCTAGATACTAAAACTCAAATACTGTTAAGTCAATAGTGTTGTGACTCTAGAAATATAATAGTGGAGAAAATTAAAGGGAAAATATGTAAATACAAATATTAAACTATCAGTCATTGTTTAATTTAGCCAGAATGCCTCCCACTCAGGCAGAAAGTGTTATAAAGAATATCATTCGAGAAATAGGACAAGAATGTGCGGCCAATGGAGAGATTGTTTCTGAAACTTTGGTTGCTTTTATGGTAAGAATGAACTTTTTTTTTAATTACTCCTTTATTTAAAAAAATTTTTTAAGTGATGCTCATTTTCCTCTTAAAGTTTTGTGAAGCTTTCCTAGTTCTTATTCAGTTGAAAGCATGTTGAGATCATGGGAGAAGTTAATGAACAATATTTTAAAAACATCTATAAAGCATGTCAGTTCTAGATTTGTAGACTGATTTAGAAGGTCTTAAAGAGTTTTAGAGACATCAGTAATGTTCCTTTCCTATGTAAGAATTTTTTTTAACATGTATTTTGTTTACTCTTGTAAAAGTTAATCATTGTCTTGATCTCTCTCTTGTTGTTTTGGTTAAGAATGTACAGTAATTCCCCAACCTAAAATCTAGCCATTACTTTCAACCTGTTTCCCCATATAATTTTTCTAGGAGCTTTTTAAAATTTTATACTATTGCTTCCTTTTTTTCAACCTCTAATAAATGTGCTGATGAGTTAGGTAATAAGAAAAATAGCTGAAGAATCAACCCCTAAGAATCAAGAGGCAGTTGTTAAATGGAAACATAAAAACTAATTTCATAATAACACAAAATAATAAAATTATTTAATGGTCTCTTTTCCTATTCTCAGGTGAAAGCTGTTGTCTTGGATCCAAGTAATGGCTTTAACATCGATAGAGTCCTTATAAAGAGTGATGTGCAGAAACTTGTTAAGGTGATTATTGAACAATTCTCAAATTTGGAATTATTTATTTACAATTCCAAATACAATGTTTTTATTAGACATTGTAATCTAATAGTTTTTGCACAAAGCAAAAACACACCAAATAGTTGTGCAAATGAGTGAGGGATTTATTTTTTCTCATAAAACAAGTCTGGAGGTACACAGGCAGTTCTTCCTGGCTTCCTGGGCCACCATCGTTGGTAGGTGGCTTTCATCCATGGTCCCAAAATAGCTATTCCACCTCCAGGCAAGAAGAAGGTGGAGGGCAAAGCACAATATGTGTTCCAATTGAGTCTGTCACTTTCTATCAGGAAAATAATAATTTTTCCATAATCCCTCCCATCTGCTTACATTTTATTGACCAGAATGATTTTGCAAGTGAGCCTGGGATATTGATTTTTTTTCTTTTTTCAACTGAACAAATATTTGCCCCAAAGCAAATTGGGGCTCTGTTAGTAAGGAAAGAGGGACATGGATACTGGGTGGGCAGGTGGCAGTGTCTGCCACGGAATGTTTGAGTCATCTCATTATTAATCTAATGTTACACTGAGAACATTATTAACTGGTTTGTCATATACCATGAAGTTACATAGTACTAAATTAAGATCCACATAAATATAATTATGGATTAATGTAATTTGTGTTTTTTAATTCTAAAGGAAAAATGTAAACCAAAGCAAAGTATTCCATAGTTAGAAATCAAGCAGATGTGCTTGCAAACAAGGTTTGAGACTAAAGAAGGCAAGAACTTAAGAAGTCTTTAATGTTTTTCATAAGTTTTATATTGGACTCACTTTTAGTTGTCTAATTTCCTAAAAATTTACATTATTTTTTTCTCCTGGCATAATGAATTGAATTTAATTCCCTTCTTCACACAAAGAATTTGAAGCAAGCTTTCCCAAACTCTTTTATATGGACATTTTCTGGGCTCATACAAAGGGGCAGGAAAAATTTTTGTCATCTCCACCTTCTCTCACAACCAGCAGTTCATGTAGTGGAATACAGATCTATCTGCAGATGCTGCATGGATTAGGAAAAGATTTGGAAGCCAGGAGCTGGGGAATATGTTAGGGTGATTCTCCCTATTCTTAACAGTAGTGCAATAGAGGAAATGACTGTGTTGATCAGAAATTTTATTGAAAAGCTGCTGAGGAGAACCAAGGAAGACAGAAAATAAGTTTTTCCCCTTTTCATGGCTCAAGAAGAGTTTTTCTTTTTTTCTTCCAACTCTTTAAGTTGGAAAGAATAAAGCTCAATATATTTTTAATATGAGAGCCACAGAAACTAGCTATAATTCAAGTGATAAAAATAGTTTCATTTTTTTCTCAATTAAAACTCATGTTGGGGTGATGAATGCACAACTATATTGGGGTGATGAATGCACAACTATATGATGGTACTGTGAACAGCTGATTGTACACCATGGATGATTGTATGGTATGTGAATATATCTCAATAAAACTGAATTAAAAAAAAAACTCATGTGGATGAGCTAATCTTTTCATTTGTAAAGTCTGGTTTTAGAACAGTACTTCCTACCTAGAAGATCCAGGTACAAAGACATCCATAAAGACAGAGTCTCCAATTCTCACTCTTGCATCCTTCACCCTTCACCTCACTCCCACCCCAAAGTAAACCTGGAGCTGGAGGAGGTGGGTGTGAAGGTGATGCTGCTCAAGTGCCTGCCAGCTACGGTATATAAAGCCTTAGGGGTGAGAAAACACAAAAAAGAAAAGAAAGGGAATAAAACGTTGATTGACCATCAATTTAAAGGCCAAGGCAGAGAGGAATGAGCCGTCTATGTGGGGAAAAAAAGAGAAAAACCTTACCAGAAGAAATTTTCAAGTAGGCAGAGCCAGAGAACTTTCATAAACAGAGGAGGTTGGCTGTCACTGCTTTTTATGAAATGCATGTGACCTCCAGTGTCAGCAAAGAAGCAATGTTCAAGACTCAAATAAATAGTAGTGAGGTACTCTAGAGCAGTTCTAGACAGAAGTATAAGGTTCATGGCACATTTATCCATGTTTAGGCTGGATAGATAAACCGAAATGTCAAGTGTTTTGCCTTTGAACTTTTAGCACCTGCACATGGTGATAGTGGTTAACTAAGGGGGAACAACTTATTACTAAATGTTACCTTCTGGGTAGTTTATAAAGTGTGAAGTCCTCAAAGAGAAAAATAATAATAAAAGGGATTATTGGTGGATAAATATCAGCAATCATTGCTTTGATATGCCTCTTTACTTTTGAAACTAACTTCGGAAAATACTTCTGAATATTTCAGAAAAGTGTAACTAGAAGCATTGATGGATTTTTCTTTTCTAGCTTTGTGTGACTCGGCTATTGGATAGTAAAAATCCATCCTTGGACACCATTAAAATGCAAGTCTACTTTGATATGAATTATACAAGTCGAGGTAACATATCTCTACCTATTTTGATAACTTTTAAGACTTTGTATTGTATTTCAGATAAGACAGCTTCATTTAGTTGACAGTTAAAAATTAAATTTTTTTGTCAATCTTTTGAAATGTTTTCCAACCTTGAGGAATAATAATAATGTTGGAAATGCTAAATGAGAAAAACACCAATGCCCTTTGTGAGTATTAAATGTTTGTTTTCATTATCATGTCCATAATAATTATGTTTTCAGGTCTATTGTGTTTTAACCTTGTGGTACTAATATACAATAATTAGAAATTAAAACAACCAGTGCAGTTAAAAGTTCTAAATTTGCAGACTTTGTTTCTGTGCTAGTTTGTATTATTATCTGATGTATGTTTATCTAAATTATGTAACTGACTCCCAAAGAAATGAGTGATGGGAAATTTAAGTTAGAATGTATTTCATTATGTAAATAATTGAATACATGCATCAAAAATAAGTAGGAAACAAAAAGGAAAATAAATTTCATTGTAGATTGCCTCTGGCCCCACTGTAATGCACTCATTATTCCTATTTAGTGATTTTCTTTGTCTTTATTCCCCCTTGTATATAAAATCATGCATCTTGCTTTTTTTTTTTTTAACTTTTTAATGAAGAAATTTTAAAGCAATAAAATAATCATGAAATGGATGCGATTGTGAGTTTTGGGTTTTTTTTTAATTTACCAAAAAGTTCTTATTTGCTTTTGTAGCAAGATTTTGGGCATGAACTGTTCATGGTTGATATGTTTATATATGTTTATTTATATTGCCTTCTATATTTTTCTGCCTAATTGTGAGGTTTTAGCCCTCCCTCTCTGATACTTACTTTTTGGATTGTCTGAAGTCTTAATGGGTTTTGACAAAGTATGTAATTTAAATCACTGAGTGATAATTCTTTCCCACCAACCTTTTGTCTTGAAGTTACTTGCTGGCCACTGTTTATTTTTATTTTGATTATTACATCTTAAGAAAATACTTGATTTCATACTGTATATTACCATTTCCAAGCCAGTTTTTCTCTGGTCCTACTTTTTCTATGTGAGAAGAATTCTCGTGATCAATTATATGGAACATTGTTCTTTGCCGATTTTAGAGGAATTTATTGGAGAACATCATCGGGTTCTGGAGTCTAGATTAGGCTCTGTCAGCAGAGAAATTACAGATAACAGAGCTTGTGCTAGAGAAGAGTTGGAAAGCCTCTACCGAAAGATTGTCAGCTATGTGCTACTACGCTCTGGACTTGGATCCCCTACAGATATCAAGATTGTCAGAGAGGCAACAGGTACAAAATTGAAACAACATCAGTTCCCTAGGTGCAAAATATGATCAATGATTTTTTAAATATGTTAAATTAGAAGTGTTAAAGCTTAAAGTTCCCTTTTAACTGTCAAAAAAAACAAAAACAAAAAACCCACAAGACAAAAACAACAACCAGCACAGGTAAGAGGTGAAAATGCACCCACACTATGTATCAATTCTAAAACTGGAGTAGTGCCTCTAAAAAGTGAAGTTGATTAATTTTCTTAGCGCTTTACTTATCTAGGGATCTTTTACACCTCAGAGAAACATTGGCAGTGTGATTAAGGGTACCAGGCTGACTGGGCATGGGGTCAGCTGGCAACGGAGATTTCATGCTGATGAAAGGCATTGAGTCTGCATCTGAAATGGATGGCCGAAGGGGACACTGCTTTATCCTCAGGAAGTACTTCCCCACTTCGTACCTTGAGATGAGAAATAGATGATGTCTCTAGCCCTCCTATGGCTTCCTTCCATAACGATTTTTCTGCTCAGAGCCCCAATTAGAAATGGTTGTTTTAATTAATTATTTTAATTTAAAATTTTTAATTTTTTTTTTTTATGTAGGTATACATTTATTAACAGTGAAAAAGCAGTTTATTCAAGGTGAATGTTACAAAATACAAAGAGTACCTACACAGTCTGGCCAGCTCATTATTTTAGGCATTATCTCAGCCTGCACAGAGTTCTCTCACTCATTTTGACCTTTTCTCCCTCTACCTCTAACCAAATTTTCAACTTAAAAAATTAAGACAAACAAATGAATATTTAATACCTAACACTTCAAGCAATGGTTATGGAAAACATGTTTATAAGTTATTTGCTTTCAAGCTGTAGGTATTTTAAAATTTTTATCAACTAAAACAGGAAAACAACAGACTAGATAAAAGCAGCTATAACTCAATTCAAATAAGCAAGTTTGATAAGGTTCTTATGTTCTACAGTAAAAACTAAGAATAAGCACAAGTCTTCCACTGTGTCCACCCTTAACATGCATGCAGAGAGACAGCTGCAATATGTAATATTGCAGTGTGTAATGTTTCGCTTGAGTATCAAAAGCCAGTTTTCCCCTCTTCCTGTTTAGTCTAGAAAACAAATATAGAATGTGAGTATATATATAATGTATTGTTTCCAATTTCCCTGAAGTAAGGCCAATTGGATGAGAATTCCTGATTCTGGAATGGTAGTCTTCTGAAGAACAGGTTTTATTAAAGTTAGTGTTAAAGCTTACATAATTTAAATTAATTAGTAATACAAAAATGTCCTCATAGGAAAATCCTTGTTTAATTATTTCCTGATTGGACATTCTAGTTTTACACTGAGGTTATTGAGCAAGAGTTTTAAAGGAATGCTAACCAAGTCCTTTCCCCATGGGGTATATTTCAGTCAATTGTTAACAAAATTTACAAGACTACTTGGAACTAATTCTTCACATTGTATTCAGGGAAGATCCTATAAGGTTTATTTATTGTTAAAGAGATCTATGGAGTCTTACTGGGTATATACCATATACCCAGTAAAATTTTTAATTTAAAAGGTTATTGACGGATGCTTAATTATTGGAAATGGACCCAAAATAGTGGCACTAATTTTCAGCAGTCCAGTTTTGATATATGATACTTTTGCTCTCTGTTCTGTAATCATGTATCAGAAATGTAAAGAATCATGTAAGACAAGACCCTTAACAACTTTCTGCTGAAAGAAAGAAAAAACTCTTAATTTAAGTTCTGATGTCTTTATTCTGTCATTTAGTTTGCTGTTTGTGGTTTATTTTAGCTGCACTGCAGAGCGTTTTTCCTCAGGCTGAGCTTGGGACATTTCTAACTCTTTCTAAAAAGGACAAAGAACGTCAGCTGAAAGAACTCACCATGATTGTTACTGGAATTCGTTTATTTAACAGAGATTGCGGAAAGGGAGGAGAAGGCATTGATGATTGTAGGTATACCATTAGATTAATTTTGTAAATCTGTAATTTATCAGGGTTAAAATTTAACTTGCATAGTGAGGAATATGATATGCAATACACTATTTTTAGATTTAAGCTTTTTAGTTTTGACGTTTCCTTAGGCAAAACTACTGTTCATAATGTGTAGCAATTTTTAATTTTGCTGGGGCAAGATTTTAAATTTCATTTACCTTGAAGCTAGTATGGGAGAGTGAATCAGTGAAAGGAATGAGGGGACCAGCCCAGAGGCCAGCCTCCCAGTTCAGTATGGCTTTGTATTTTTTACTCCAAGGCAAATAACCAAAAGGGGGTAAAACTCAGTTATGTAAAAAATGAAATTGCTGTGGAAAACAGTTCCTGGTAAAAGACATACCTCTTAATGGAATAAAAAGACCCAAGAGAAGAAATCTGTAAATCTGTAGATTCATGGGTGTCTACTATCCTGCTATGCACTTATGTATTATTTAGGAGTCTGAAAGTACTGAAGAAATACTTGATCAAGGACCTACCAGTGGAAGAAACTTCCTTATGAAATTGATACTTTTGTAGACCCATTGATAAGGTGTGTCTTTTACCAGATCACTGATCTAGTATGACAGGGTTATTTTTAACATTCTAAAAATTGTTCTAAAAAGCCAAATTCTCATTCTCGTTAAAGTTTCCTCCCTCACTAGACTAATAACAGCATTATTTTTCAGTGTTCTGATGAGTTTAAGTAGCACACATTCGTTTTTCTTTCCTGTAATTAGAAAAGTAGATATACTGAAGGAGGGATCAGTGGCTTTTCCGGGAGACACAATTAACAGCCACGTAATACCAAAGCCTACCTCTTATGGAGATTATATTTCAGTGGCAAAATTTGATCTACTAGTTTTGGTTATTGTTCTGACAGGATCTTCTGTTTAGATAGGTGTTCTAATTCTTTTAAGAGTCTTTCATACTTCTCTTACTATATCTTTAAAAACAGTGCCATCTATTCTACGTGAAGCAATCCCAGTCACCACTCAACATATTGATTCCCAACTTCAGATTACCCAGGACCAGGCCTGCCGCTACACAGCCATCCTTGAGAAAGCAGCACAGAACCCACTCTTGAATAAAGAACTTCAGCCATATATGTTAAAAGAAGCACTATATAATGTGCGACAATATGAGATTTTCCTTCAGATCATTTTGGTGAGTTAATGTCATGATATCTGGTCTTTTCAGTATAAAGGAACCCCTATGTGTTTTGTTAAAACAAAAGGTAGAACCATCTCACCCATTAAGGAAGTAAACTTCTCAGTTTACATTGGATCTGTACAGCCAGGGGCTAAAGTAGAATTGGGAAAGTTGGATTTTTATTTTAATGAAAATATATTGCTAGAAATTGATTTTATGCTTGTTGATTCTCTTTGGTATTCAGTGGTGTGCTTGTTAGTATGCTGTAGTTAAGCTGTGGTATTTGTGGGTATGTAAGTACTACTAGCATTGTTTTGCAGGTAGCTGGCACTCATATCATTTTGTGTAATTATTATTGTGATATATGTAAAAATGGTAGAAAAGATTTTTATTTTTGATGTTTTTAAATCATTAGAATTTTCCCAGAGAGTTGGAAAATGTTATGAAGTGGTGGTTTTAAAACTTTTTTTTAAGCAGCAGAGCCAAATAAGTTTCACATACAAACTTATTTAGAATCCTAAAAACAGGAAACAGATATCAAGATGAAGGGGGATTGGAGGACCCTCTCAACAAGGGATATCCCCATACTACCCTAGTTGCAGGGAACACATTTTGTTAACTATTTCATGAGAGCAAACCATGTTCCCACTGGTCACTATTTGCCTTTACACAGCCTCTACCTTCCAGTAACCATGAGACTCAGGGTGGATAGAACTGTCTTTTGTATGAGTGAACACTAATTTCTTGAGGGATAGAACTGCACCCCCCCCCCTTCTTTTTGATTTAATTCATTAGGGTAGATGGTTCCCTAACATTTAACTGACTTGTGGCTATTAGCCTTATGTAGCTAGTCGGATATTAATAGGTATGCTTGGCAATCAATTTATCTTGAGTTGCAGATGGATCCACATGGCATTTCTGCACTATAGGGAACTTTGACAGAGTAGAACCTCACATTCACTTTTTTTGGTTTTTACCTGTTCTTTTTTTAGAGAAGTTTTTTTTTTAAGTAGAGTCCTTTTACAGAAAAATCATGTAAGAAATACAGTGTCCCATATACCCCCCCATTATTAACATTTTGCCTTAGTGTGTTACCACTGTACAATTGGTGAGAGCATATTAAAATAGTAATATTAGTTTTGTGCAGTGGCAGTATCATAGCCAATGAGGTTTATTCGAGGCACAATTATTGCTAATTGAAAACTTTTCCCAATACCCCACCATGATGACTTGAAACATAGTCGGCTTTGGCAATTTTTGACAGTCTCTGTGGAGACTGGGCAAAAAATAAAAAAATAAAAAAATAATAATAAAAATAAATAAATAAATAAAATAAAATAAAACAAAATAAAAAACTATTAACTGTATTCCATAGTTTACATTAGGGTCTATTTTTTCCCCATGTACTACCCTATTATTAATACCTTGCATTAGTGTGGTACGCCTGTTATAATTCATGAAAGAACCTTTTCATAATTGTAATATTAACTATGGTCCATCGTTTACAATAGGGTTCATTGTGTTGTACAGTCCTATGTTTTATCTTTTAATTTTTATTCTAATAATATATATATATGACCTAAAATTTCCCATTTTAACTACATTCACCTATATAATTTAGTGCTGTTACTTATATTCGCAATATCGTGCTACCATCACCACTATCCATTTTCACAACTTTACAATCAATCCAAATAGAAATTCTGTACAGATTAATCGTTAACTCTTCCATTCACTGCCCCCAACCCAGCCCCTCGTAACCCATATTCTAGATTCAAATTCTGTGAGTTTGCTTATTCTAATTATTTCACATCATTGGTATCATACAATATTTGTCCTTTTGTGTCTGGTTTATTTCACTCAGCATAATGTCTTCAACGTTCATCCATATTGTTGCATGTGTCAGGATTTCACTCCTTTTTACAGCTGAATAATATTACACTGTATGTATATACCACATTTTGTTTATCCATTCATCAACTGATGGACAATTGAGTTGTTTCCATTTTCTGGCAATTGTGAATAATGCCTGTATGAACATTGGAGTGCCAATATCTGTTTGACTTCCTGCTTTCAATTCTTTTGGGTATTTACCTAGTAGAGTAGTAATACGTTAATTCTATACTTAGTCTTCTGAGAAATTGTCAAAGTGTCTTCCACAGTGGCTGCACCATTTTACGTTCCCACCAGCAGTGAATGAGTGTTCCTATTTCTCCATATCCTCTCCAACACTTGTAATTCTCTGTTTTGTTTTGTTCTTTTTTAAATAGTAGCCCTTCTAGCGGATGTGAAATTGTATCTCATTGTGGTTTTGATTTACATTTTCATAATAGCTAGCGACATTGAGCATCTTTACATGTGCTTTTTGGCCATTTGTATATCTTCTTTGGAGAAAGGTCTAATCAAGTTTAAGATCTAAGAAACCATTGTTTAACACAAGATCCTGAAGATGCTTCACTACATTTTCTTTTAGGAGTTTTATAGTCCTGGTTCTTATATTTAAGAATTTGATCCATCCTGAGTTAATTTTTGTATATGGTATGAGATAGGGATCCTCCTTCATTCTTTTGCATATGGATATCCATTTCTCCCGGCACCATTTGTTGAAGAGACTATTCTTTCTCAGTTGAGTGGATGTGGCAGCCTTGTCAAAAACCAATTGGACATAGCTGTGAGGGTCTGTTTCTGAATTCACAATTTGATTCCACTAGTGTATATATATATATATATACTTTTGCCAGTACCATGCTGTTTTGACTACTATAGCTTTGTAATAAGCTTTAAATTCAGGAAGTGTGATTCCTCCAACTTCATTCTTCTTTTTCAAGATGTGTTTGGCTATTCGGGGCTCCTTACCCTTGCAAATAAATTTGCTAATTGGCTTTTCCATTTCTGCAAAGTAGGCTGATGGAATTATGATTGGGATTACATTAAGTCTGTAAATCGTTTTCAGTATAATTGACATCTTAACAATATTTAACCCTCCAATCCACGAACAAGGAATGTCCTTCCATTTACCTAAGTCTTTGATTTCTTTAAGCAAAGTTTTGCAGTTTTCCATGTATAAGAGCTTTACAGCTTTTGTTAAGTTTGTTCCTAGATATTTGATTCTTTTAGTTGCTATCAAAAATGGAATTTTTTTCTTGATTTTTCTGTGCAGATTGTCAATTTTGTGTGCTGATCTTATACCCCTCAACTTTGCTACATTCGTTTGCTAGCTCTAGTAGCTTTGTTGTAGATTTTTCAGGACTTTCTATAGATACATAATCATATTGTCTGTAAATATTGAAAGTTTTACTTCTTCCTTTCTAATTTGGATGCACTTTATTTCTTTTTCTTGCCTAACTGCTATGGCTAGAATTTCCAGGACAATGTTGAATAGCAGTGGTAACAGTGGACATCCTTTTCTTGTTCCAGACCTTCGAGAGAAAATTTTCAGTCTTTCACCATTGAGTATGATGTTAGCTGTGGGTTTTTCGTACATGCCCTTTATTAAGTTGAGGAAGTTTCCTTCTATTCCTGTTTTTCCAGGTATTCGGGAAAGGGTGCTGGGTTTTGTCAAATGCCTTTTCTGTGTCAGTGGAGATAATTATGTGTTTTATTTCTTTTTTGTTAATGTGGTGTATTACATTAATTGATTTTCTTATGTCGAATCACCCTTTTAAACCTGGGCTAAGTCCCACTTGATTATGGTTTGTAATTCTTTTAATGTGCTGTTCAATTCAGTTAGCAAGTATTATGTTGAGAATTTTTGCATCCATGTTCATAAGAGAAATTGGTCTGTAATTTTCTTTTCTTGTAGTTTTTATCTGCCTTTGGTATGAGGGTGATGTCCTCATAGAATGAGTTAGGTAGTTACCTCCTCTTCAATTTTTTGGAAGAGTATGATCAGGATTGTGGTTGATTCTTTTTGGAATGATTGGTAGCATTGACCTATGTGGCCATCTGGTCCTAGGCTTTTCCTTGGTGGGAGGTTTTTGATGACTGATCAATCTTTTTACTTGTAATTGGTCTTTGAGGGTTTCTGTTTCTTCACTGTAAGTTGTTCATGTGTTTCTAGGAATTTGTCCTTTTTTTGTCTAATATGTTGGCATATAGTTGTTCATAGTATCCTCTTAAGATCCTTTTTATTTCTGTGTGGTCAGTAGTAATATCCCTGCTCTCATTTCTGATTTTATTTGTGTCTTCTCTCTTTTTTTCTTTGTCAATCTAGCTAAAGGTTTGTCAATATAATTGATCTTTTTGAAGAACTAACTTTTGGTCTTGTTAATGCCATCCATTGTTTTTAATTCTCAATTTCATTTATTTCTGCTCTAATCTTTGTTATTTCTTTCTTTCAGCTTGCTTTAGGGTTAGATTGCTGTTCTTTTTCTAGTTCCTTCAGGTGTGCAGCTAGACATTTGAATTTAGCTTTTTCTTCTTTTTTATTGTGAACACTGAGGGATATAAGTTTCCCTTTCAGCATTGCCTTCACTGCATCCCATAAGTTGTTTACATACATATATATATATGTAATTTACAGTTAGTTTTCTTCAATTCACTTTTGAGATATATTCACATACACTACAGTCATCCACAGTGTACAATCAGTTGTTCACAGTACCATCAAATAATTGTGCATTCATCACCAAAATCGATTTTTGAACATTTTCGTTACTCCAAAAAATAAAAATAAAAATAAAAGTAAAGATGAACACCCCAAGCATCCCCCCATCCCCCTTATTGTTCATTTAATTTTTGTTCTCATTTTTCTACCCATCTGTCCATATACTAGATAGAAGGAGTGTGAGCCACAAGGTTTTGACAATCACACGGTCACTCCATGTAAGCTACACTGTTATACAATCACCTTCAAGAATCAAGGCTACTGGGTTGCAGTTCAACAGTTTCAGGTATTTTCTTCTAGCTCTTCCAATACACTAAAAACTAAAAAGGGATATCTATATATCGCACAAGAATAACCTCCAGAATGACCTCTCTACTCCATTTGAAATCTCTCAGCCACTGAAACTTCATTTTGTTTCATTTCTCTTCTCCCTTTTGGTCTAGAAGACTTTCTCAGTCCCATGATGCCAGGTCCATGTTCATTTCCGGGGTCATGTCCCACATTGCCAGGGAGATTTATACCCCTAGGAGTCATGTCCCACATAGAGGGATAGGCAGTGAGTTTACCTGCCAAGTGCATCCCATAAGTTTTGATATGGTGTATTATCTTTTTCATATGTCTCAAGATATTTACTGATTTACCTTGTTATTTCTTTTTTGCCCCACTTTTTGCTTAAGAGTATGTTATTTCATATCCATTTATTTGTGGATATTCTAGTTCTCTGCCTGTTGTTGATTTCCAGCTTCATTCCATTATGGTCAGAGAAGATGCTTTGTATGATTTCAGTCTTTCTAAATTTATTGAGACTTGTTTTGTGGTCCAGTGTTTGTTCTATTATGAAGAATGATCCATGTGTACTTGAGAAGAATGAATATTCTGCTGTTTTGGGGTACTATGTTCCGTATAGGTTTGTTAGGTCTAGTTCACTTATGTTATTCAGGTTCTCTGTTTCCTTATTGATCCGCTGTCTAGATGGTCTGTCTATTGATGAGAGTGGTGTATTGAAGTCTATAACTATTGTTGTAGAGCTGTTTATTTCTTCCTTGAGTTTTGCCAGTGTTTGCCTCATGTATTTTGGGATACTGCGGTTAGTTGCATAAATTCCTATGATTGTTATTTCTTCTTTTATCAATATATAGTATCCTTATTTGTCTATTACAACAGCTTTTTTCTTAAAATGTTTTATAATCTGATATTAGTGTAGCTATCCCAGTTCCTTTTTGGTTACTGTTTGCACATAATATCTTTTTCTGTCCTTTCACTTTTCAACTTATTTGTGTCTTTAGGTCTAAGATGAATGTCTTATAAATTACTTATAGTTGGGTCATGCTTTTTATCTGTTCTGCCAATCTGTGTCTTTTGATTGGGGAGTTTAATACATTAATATTCAGTGTTATTACTGTAAAGACAGTACTTACTACAACCATGTTGTCCTTTGGTTTTTATATGTCATATCTTTTACTTTGTCTCCCTTATCCTTTATTGCAACCTCCTTTTCTGTATAGTTGATCTTTTATGATGTATCTAACTGATCCCCTTCTAATTTTTGTCTCTGTATATTTTTAAAATTATTTCTTTTTGGTTACTCTAGGATTTATATTATACAACCTACATCTATAACCTACTAATTTGAAAAGATACCAACTTAGCTTCAATAGCATACATGTTCTCTGCTCCTATATACCTGTTTCCCTTCTTTATGGTGTTTTGTCCCATATTACCTCTCTATATTTTTTGTGCCCATTATCAGAAAATATGCCTCTTTCTTGTTCAATTGTGTTCTGACTCTTATCAGAATTAGTGGGTAGAGTTGTGTATTGAGGATACGGTTCTATTGGGTTTTGCATTTACCCTTTTTTGTTATACTCTTACTGAAGATCTTCATTTCTTCACACTTCTTCAAGCCATTATTTGCTGTCTTTTCCTTTCAACCTGCAGATCTCCCTGTAGTAATTCTTGTAGGGCAGGTCTCTTGTTGACAAATCAGTTTCTGTTTACCTGTGAATATTTTAAACTCACCCTCATTTTTGAAGGACAGTTTTGCCAGATAAAGAACTCTTGGCTGGCAGGTTTTCTCTTTCAGTATCTTAAATATATCATACCACTGCCTTCTCCTCTCTATGGTTTCTGATGAGAAATAGATACTTAATCTTATTGAGGGTCCTCCTTGCTGCTTTCAAAATTCTCTCTTTATCTTTAGCATTTGGCATTCTGATTCATATATGTATAGAAGTAGGTCTATTAGGATTTATTCTGTTTGGAGTACATTGCACTTCTTGGACATGTATATTTATGTCTTTTATATAGTTGTGAAGTTTTTGGCCATTATTTCTTCAGATATTCTTTCTGCCCCTTTTCCCTTCTTTTCCCTTTCTGGAAAATCCATGATGTGATATTTGTTCACTTCATGCTGTCACTCAAATCCCTGAGACATTGCTTCTCTATCTGTTCTTCTGGCTGTATGGTTTCAATTGTCCTATCTTCTAGTTCACTGATTCTTTCTTCTGCCTTTTCAAATCATCTGTTGTATGCCTCTAGTGTATTTTTAATCTCCATTATTGTGCCTTTCATCCACATAATTTACGTTATTGTTCTAGTTTGCTAATGCTGCTGGAACGTAAAACACCAATGATGGATTGGCTTTTATAAATGGGGTTTATTTGGTTACACAGTTATAGTCTTAAGGCCATAAAGTGTCCAAGGTAACACATCAGCAATCGGGTATCTTCACTGGAGGATGGCCAATGGTGTCCGGAAAACCTCTGTTAGCTGGGAAGGCACGTGGCTGGTGTCTGCTCCAAAGTTCTGGTTTCAAAATGGCTTTCTGCCAGGACGTTCCTTTCTAGGCTGCAGTTCCTCAAAAATGTCACTCAGTTGCTCTTGAGGTATGTATCCTCTCTTAGCTTCTCTGGAACAAAAGTGTGCTTTCAAAGGCTTTTTCAATGCCTCCAAAATGTCTCTGTAAACTGCAATTCCTCTCTCAGCTCCTGTGCATTTTTCAAAGTGTCCCTCTTGGCTATAGTTAGCTTGCTCCTTCTGTCTGACCTTATATAGTGCTCCAGTAATTTAATTCAGACCCACCCAATGGGCGGGCCAACACCTCTATGGAAATTATCCAATCAGAGTCATCACCCACAGTTGGGTGGGGCACATCTCCATGGAAACACTCAAAGAATTACAATCTAATTAACACTGATAGGTCCACCCACACAAGATTACATCAAAGCTAGTGGCATTTAGGGGTACATAATACATTCCAACTGGCACAGTTATGTTTCTTTTAATCTTTCAAATTCTTCTTTATGCTTACATATTGTCTTCTTAATATATTTTGGTTCTATTTCCTTATTTTCCTTCATCTCCTTGCATTGATTTTGGATATTTGTTTGAACTTCTTGATTAGTTGTTCCAAATTCTTTGTCTCCTTTGAACCTTTACTTGGTTCTGTTGACTGAGCCGTATCTTCCTGTTTGGATTGTAATTTTTTGTATGGATTGTAATGTTTTGCTGATGTCTAGGGATCTGATTATCTTAATGAGTTATTCTGAAGGTCCATTTCTCCTTCTTGTCTAGGGTTTTATTGTTTATTGCTTTGTGTTAAGGCTCTTCTTTGACGTTTAGTTCTACGTATTCGGGACCTTTAGAGTAGCCCTTTTTTAACTGTTCAGATTTTCTCAGATCTACTTCATCTGATTCTTGCCCTGGACATGCAATACAGTTTTTAAGATTCCATATTTTGTAAAAATGTTTTACCTCCAGGAGTAAGCTTCCTTTTCTATGTTCCTTCTCTGGGAAACTTAATCTGTCCTATTTGTTTTTATGCAGAATTTTCTCCCCAGTACCTATGATGTGTTGAAATTCTCTCCTTCACTCAGTGCCCCCTTTCACTTATGGTATTCAGTTCTGGGACTCATTGTGTTGTACAGCAGTTCAGTTCCCACCCACACCTCTTTTTATTCTTTGGGGCTTTTCTGCCTCTGATTTCTTCCCCATTAGGGTATCCTGTGTCCATTGACTCAGATGGGTTCAATCCAAAGAGATGGGTCAATCCAGGAAAATCCGTTTTGTGTTTAGGTGGTTCAGCCAACAAAAATTGGATTGAATGTGAGTATGTACAACTTTTGCCAGCCGTTCTCCCACAGTCTCTCTCTCTCTCTTTTCTTTACCCCTTGGGGGCCCTTTTGTATGCAGCATGCATCAATGGCTTGTGTTCTGCCCTTTGTCTCTGCGGACTTGGGTCCCTGTGCCTGGATATCCATGGGGTTCTAACTCGCCGCTATGAGTGACTCTCTCGTCTGTATCTTCAGCAGGAGGAACCCAGGTCATGCTGCCTCTGTGTGACTCCCAAGCTGCATGGGACTCAGTGAGTGGGTGGGTCTGGACTAGCTGGTCTGGGAAGAAAATCTCCTGTCTGATCTGGAGCTTATTTTCCTTTTTCTTTGGTTCAGCATTTGTGGGGTCCCTCTCTCATCTCTACTATCCTCCAAAGTTCCAAGTAAGTGGAATTTGTCCTTTTATTATCTGATTCTGAGGGTACAGTTTTCCAGGGGATGTCTTATGTCACCATGCTGATGATGTCACCCACTCACATCCACTTTTGTCATCAATCTTCAGGAGGTTTATTATAAGAGAATACCAAGGGAAACTGTTACAAGTACTGTAAGAATGTTGTAGAGAAAATTGTTTGTTATATAGTATCTTCTTGCAGCTTTCAGTCATGAATTTTGTTCAGCCAACTAACTTACAGTCTCAAATTCTCATCTCTCAGTACTAGAGGGATAGTGAGTAGAGAGTAGAAGTGATGAGTGGGGTTTTGACAACCAGACCTCATGGGTTCTAATTCTACTTTGCCACTTACTAAATTTGAGTCCTTGAGGAAGTTGCTTAACTTCCCTGGGTCTTGGTTTCCTCATCTGTAAAATGGGATTATTAATAGTCTCAACTTTGTAAAGCAGGTAGAACAGTGCGTGGCATCTAGTAAGAGCTCAGTGATGATGATGATGATGATGATGATGATGATTGCCATCATCATTGTTAGGGCCTTATTGGAATAGTGCTGGTTTCATTTGGTAGGGGCACAGCTGAAGAACTCTTATTTTTCTAGACAATAACTCATTTCTAAGTCCCTTGCTGTCCATGTTATTGAGAAGGTTGACTTTCTAATCTTAGCATTCTTCCTGGCTATTTCGTAACGGTGTCAGTTAGGGCCAGGTTGAGTTCTCTTAGCCTCCTGAGTCTCTACTGCTTGATCATCTTGTTTTTTATCCAGTCTTCCCCCATCAATCTACCTTAGTTAGAGTTAAGGTTGATTATCATAGAATGGTTGTTGGTTTAATCAGATTATTTCTATGTTAGAAAATGTCAATCAGTTTATGTTTACTGAGACTCTGTCCAACTTGAAATCTATGAATATTCTTTTTAAAAGTAACATTATTTGAACATTTATTAATATAATTTTTGCAGTGTTTATTTTAGTTTTAAAAAATTACTCTTGCCAATATTACATTCAGTTTATGTAAAAAAAAAATTCAATTAGAGCCTGGGAAGATAGTGGATTGTTTTGTTTTATTTTGATAAGGTCCTCATCTTCTGCAGCAAACAAATTCAAATATTCTGGAAAAGAAAAAAGAGAGGTAGGTAATCACAGGCTTGTTGACTGTCTAAGCTGAGAGAATGGAATTCCATCCTCTTTGGCTTTTTAAGTGCATGCTAGTCTCAAAAGAAAGAAAGTTGCCTATTGTTAATGTGCAAGTAAAAGTTGCATTTGATACATGACACTTCTTAAAACCTATGAGTAAAGACTTTTATAGACTTCCTTCCCCCAAGAATGGTGTGCAGGGTCCATTTGCAGAGTAGGCACACAGGGCTTCTTGATTTTTCCTGGTAATGCAAGTAAAAATACAGTTAGATGGAATTTATGACTGTTTTAGACTTGATGAAAATTGTCCAGGAAGAAAGTATGGATAACTTAAAAATTAAAAATAGGAGAAGCAGCATATGATAACAGAATTTTAAGTGCTTACATACCTAGACAACTGATTTTACAACTGAAAATTCTACATGGTTTTGAACAAATTCTTTTTGGTAAAATGTATACAGAGTTATTGTTCTAGGACATTATCAGGAAAAATCAAGACGTTTTGTGGGTCTATTCTGTGAATGGGCCCTGCAACTTATAGGCTTTAAGAAGTGTTATGTGTCAAAAGCAGCGTTTACTTTGGAGAACATATGCATATTTATTTCTGTTTCTTGTTGCTGTTACACAAATATAAAAAGACTTTAAAGGCTGTGTTTTCATGTTTGATTCCTAAAATAAAACTAACAAACAAGGGAGAAAAACTTTGTGGGGTAGGTAAGAGACTTATTAACCCAAGCATAGGATAGATGATAATATATAAAAGAAGGAAGCAAGAGAGGGGAAATGCTTACATAGTAGTGTGGGCGATATTGAAACATGATGCATGTATTTAATATAGTGCTTAGCACATAGTAAGAATAAATGTTAGCAAATATTTCAAATTCAGCATTTAGCAATTTTTTCAAGATTACCATTATTGTGTCAGAAATATATTTCTTCTTTCAGTGTTGTCATTTTAAAGATTTTCTGCATTCTCGAAAGTAATTTTATTGAATCTTGGTATCACAGTGGTTTTCTGGGGAATACCTCATTATCTTTATCATTGGGGAATGGGAAAATTAACAGCTATACAAACCTGTGCCATAGGGACCACTTTTCAGGAATGCAATTATATTGAATATCAAAGAATGTCTATATAAATTTGAGAAAAATATAGCCATTATATTTCAAGACATTCATCCATTCAACCAATATTTTTGGTGCACCTTCCATATGCTAATACTGTTGTAGATTGGGGATATAGCAAAGGACAGAGTCCTCCCTGCGGTTATATCCTCAGGGGATATAGTGAGTGGGTAGGGCTTAAAGTACATATGATTTTTATAGTGAACTTATAAAAATCTAAATGTAAATTATCTTGTTTTCACAGTCAGATATAATTACTTGTGCTCGAGAAGTTGAAATGATGACCAAGCAGTTAGGAGCCCAACTGGAACAATTAAAAATGACAGTAAAGTCAAAGGTAGCTGTCCCAACGTCACAAGTCTTTGTAAGTATTTGTCTCCAACTTTGACCTTGAGGGTGAATACACTTTTTGAGCCTATAAAATTGGATCAGAAATCATTATATTTAATTACTAAAAATATAACAATTTTATGTATGTTGATCCTGTTCTTATAGTTATTTTGTAGTAACAGAATGTTATAAGTTGGGTGAGAGGATTCCCCTTCATAAACAATTGCTATGGAAGGAAATGTGGCTACATAGTATGGTAACTATAATATTCAGTATTGGTTGTGGCAACAGAGATAATCCAAAGGGCATTGTTGAAAATGTGTTCACAGTAGCTGGTCAGAAATTATCTTTGGCAAGGTAGTGATATAAATTGTGACTCCTTTGAAGAGACAGATAATGATCCCCTTGTTTACCAGGCCCGCATTTATTCTGACTTTCTGATTTTCTTTACCATTTTATGGCCAAGCCTGGCAGCTTCTATCTGGGCATGCAGTGTTTTATAGAGCATTTGACCTGATGACTTTCTGCAATCATTCCCAAAATTTCTTTTTAAAAATCAGGAAAACAGAAGGCTAAGTTGTTTCACTTGTGGGTGGAGCCCAATTGATTTTTTAAAAATTTGTTTGTTCTTTAAATCAGTGACCTTTAATATGAATTAAAAACATTCTGTCTCACTAACCTTAACCTTCAACTTGCAGCTCACAAGATATGTTCCAAGATATAACTCTAGACATCCCAGGTTCTTATGAATCATGATTGGGCCAGATAAATCAAATTATAATGAGTCATGTTTAGCCTTTTATAAAAAGGAAGGTATGTCCTCCCTGACTTTTTGTGATAAAGCTTCCATACTTCTTTCTGAGGTGATAAACTGTGTTTGGCTTTTTTGAGTAAATTATATAACGA
The DNA here is from genome assembly GCF_015220235.1 of Choloepus didactylus. Taxonomy (NCBI): domain Eukaryota; kingdom Metazoa; phylum Chordata; class Mammalia; order Pilosa; family Megalonychidae; genus Choloepus; species Choloepus didactylus. The sequence goes on along the minus strand of NC_051313.1, from coordinate 65,083,445 downwards.
TCATACAAAATAAAATGATTTGAAATAAAAAACAAGTTTATTTTCTCACAACTTAAGAGCCTATTTATATTTAGAGTCTATGGTCTAACCTTGTAAGACTTTCATTTGATTTAAGGAAGGATTAATTTCTTTACAAATGATAATTTGTATTTATTTTCAAGAAAACAATAATTTATAATTTTATTGAGAAGTTAAATTTCAAACATTTTTTCCCCTTTCTTAGCCCATCTTCATGGCACTTTCCAATCTGTGGAGTGGCTTTCAGGATGAAACTGTTTTGCTTAGTGTCCTCAGTAATTTAACCACTCACCTTGAGCCATTCCTGGGTGCTCATGATCTACTCTTTCCTGAGAAAGTAATGCAAGGACTTCTTGATGGATTGACTGTGAAAACTGATATGTGCAGAATAAAAGAACACATGGGTAATGGAAATCATCCATTATTTCCTCTTCTTTTTAAAATAATCTCTAGAATAAAGCACTTTTATTTTAAAATTATCATGTTACATCTTTCTGATAAAGTATTAAAAAACTTTTTTGATTAAAAGAGTATTGATGTTCACTACAGAGAATGTAGAGATGTAAACTGAATAGCTTAGCATCCAGCAATACCATTGCTAATGTTATTAACATTTTTGTTAGCAATGATTTTCTGTGCTTACCTGTTTCCTTTGTAGTCATAGTGATTTTATTGAGTTGTAGAAAAGGTTATTAATCCTTTGCTATATTTTTTGCAAATAAAAAAGTGCTTTTCTTTGGAATGCTGTTTGCCGTATTATGTACTTTGGATTCAGGTTGAGGATTTATAAATCAATGAATTTCATTCTTGTAAAATTAGTTGAGTTTATTTTAGGTCCTTTAAGAGATGCACTGATTCTTATGGAAAGGTTGTCGTCATCAGTAAACTTCTTGTTACTTTTTTATTCCTTTCTACCTTAGCTAAAGGCAACTTAAAATTCAAGAGAAAGTCAAGTTGGGGCCCCAGTAAGTTGGGGCTTGAGTTATTGCCTAAAAAGAAAGTTTTTCCAGAATGCAATTAGATTATTTACTCTATGAATTTCATTTACAAAATCTATTTTTGAAAAAATGGAAAATAAAAATGTGGTAATTATTTCTTAAACTATTAGAATACATAGAAACTGAAAATTAAATTAGGGAGACTCAAAAGCATCCTTTCAGTTCAATTAATTTTACTATTCAGTGTCGTTTCATAAAAACAGCATATTCATGCAAATATTAAATGAAATTGGAAAGTTAATGTAACTCAACAGTAGGCTAGACAGTTTACTCGTAACTTCTTTGATTTAGATGTGTCACTTCCCACCATACTGAGAATTTTCTTTTCTCTAGGACATTATTTATCAAGTATACTGCTTCAGTGAACTGGGAAACCTAATGCTCTTCTAAAAGAATTTAATTTACATCTGCCACATCTCACCACTGTTTGAGGCTTCAGGCACATCAGGGAAAAAAAAGGAGAGAGAGAGAGAGAGGGGAGGCTTATTTTCTCCAAATAATGTATTTTCCTCTAATTGTAGTCACGAGGTCATTTGTGGTGTCTGTTTGGGATTAGAGCCGGGCACAGAAAGCATTGGTGGGATTGTGAAAGTTAAGAACCTTAGGGAACAGTGTTTTATAAATACATGTTATTATTTGTGTAAAAAATTAGTCAATTTGCTTATCAAATGAAAACAGGTAAACCAACCAATACAAGGATAGAAGCATCAAATTAAAAGTATTTTGCCACCTAATACATTATTAAGAAATACACCATCTTAAATGAAGTTGATTATCCCAGTTTTGTTCACACAGCATCCAGTCACTTCTGCTCACCTCCTTGGACTGTTGACCCTGCAGAAGCAGGGAGCACCATGTACCCCTTCTGAAGTGCCTTAGTCAGCTGCTCCCTCAATAGCAAAGCATGCCTTTCTGAAACAGCCTCTCCACTCTCTTCTTCATTCTGGAACCAAGTTCTGCCTTCAAATTTGCTCCAGAACGTTATGTGACCTTGGACAGTCACTGAGGTCATTGGCACTTCTTTCCTTGAATATCCCTCCCCATAAATCTAGTTTTATGAATGTCAATTTTTTTTTTTCAAGTAGGAAGACTACAAAGCAATAAAAAGTTAATGTTTATAATGAGGTATTTCTACTTTATTTAGAATATTTAACCTTCTGATGGAATGAAAGCTTTTCTTGTCCTCTTTCATTTTAGAAGAGAAAGTACATTGGGAGGATTTCAGAAAACTAGAATGGCTTTTCCCAGAAACAACAGCAAATTTTGATAAATTGTTAATTCAGTATCGGGGTTTTTGTGCTTACACGTTTGCCAAAACAGATGGTCTTCTCCTTCCAGGTATATCATTGAAAATACTCTTGCTCCCCCTTCCCCAAGTTTTTCTTTATATGAAGTACTGTCATTGTCACTCATTTATTCACTTTTTAAAACTTTCTGGAACCAGATGGTGAGGTCTGGGAGGAACTACAAAGATGACCCAGACAAAGTCTTTGTCTTAATCTGAGAGAAATTATAAGTAAGTGATAGGTGATGGAATGTGTATATTCTGAAATATGGATGCTGAAATACTGTGGGAGGGATGATTCATATGCCCAGTGAAAGACTGCAGAAATGTTAGGCAGCACTACTAAACATATATAATTTTCCGAAGTAATTACTTGAAAGAGCAACACTAATTTTGACTGTGTTTATTGAAGAATATTCTTTGACACTTTATAGTTATATTCCATTAACATGGATCAGGATTTCTCTTTTAAGTCAAATTTCTCTAAGGAAATAGCCAATATTTTATGAAGTTTAATTTCTCTATGATGTATGTGTTACTAGAGCTTCCCCCAAGCAAAGGTTAAATCAGAAAGTGAGAAGAAGTATTGTTACCCAAAAAATGCTGTGTGAATTAGGAATAACAAGAAGCCTGCTAGGGCTTGAATGAAAACAGTTTGAAAAGATTATTTCTTATTTACCTTACACCATTAACCTACTCCTTCCTTTTCCTCTTTCCTCATTATTTCTTTTCTTTGTTTCTTTAGGTATGTTTTACAACTGGGTGTTAGTAGTTTTCATTACAAAGAATTATTGGGATTGTGTGCATACAAGCTAGAGAACACATACATTGACTCAGTTTTTTATATTACATTTTCCATATAGGAATAACAATAGGTTTTCAGTGGGGAACTAAGATAATAGTATTCAGAGGCTGATGGTCACTGATACACTGGGGAGAAAATGATCAAGAGCCATGAAGAAGTAAAAAGCATTTTAATGCAGATGGCTCCTTTCTTTCTTTCTTTCCCAGCTTTCTCCCTCCCTCCCTCCTTCCTTCACTCCCTCCTTTCTGTCTTTCTTTTCCCTTCTATTTTTTAGACATAAATAAGAAGGGAAGGGACTCATGAGAGGGATACATGCAGAAATATGGATGTGGGGTAAACGACAGAGGTAGCATGAAGTGGTTGAAAAAGCAATGAGGTAGGATTCAGGAGAGCCTAGTTTTTAGTCCCAGTTGTGTCATTAGTGAACTGGTAACCTTTAGTTAAATCTCGTGCCTTCTCCAGACCTCAGTTTCCTCACCGGTAAAATGAGAAGGCTCAACTAGCAGATTGGTAAGGTCCCATTCAACTTCCAAAAACCATAACTCTAAGAAAGACAGAGAAATTAAAAAAAAAAAAAAAGTGGAAGGGCTTGTGAGACAATGGGTTTCTGATACTCTCTGAGTAAGCTGCTTTCTGAATAATCTCTTGCCAACGCGAACATTGTTTTCTGTACAGCAGCAACCGGCATTACCTCAAAGGCAATCTGCAGCATTTCCCTCTTCCCACTAAGGACTGCACCCCATTTGGCTTGAATCCTAAGGTGACACTGTGGCTTACCAGTCAGCGTCCTGTAAAGATGACTAAAGTGACCTCATTGCCTACCATTCTTTTGTTTTTTCCACCAGTCACGCTGCCCTTCTTGCTGTTCTTGAACATTCCAAGCCCACTCTCACCTCAAAGGCTTGCCCTTGCTCTTCCCTCTTTGTGAAAAGCTCTCTCCCAAGATAGGTACATGCCTTGTTTCCTAACTTTATTCATCCTTCCCCAATCCCCTATTCAATATAGCGATCTTACTCTTCTTCCTTTTACTATGGGTCTAACCTGCTTTATTTTTTCCCCATAGCGCTGATAATTCTTTTTCCTATGATAAATATGTTGATTTGTTGCTATCTCCACATCCATTGGAATATAAGCTTCATAGGACCGGGGACTTTTTTTTTTTTTTTCTTTTATAATCTCAGTGCCTAGAACATTATCTGACACATAGTGGTCAATAAATTTTTGTTGAATACATGAAAGAATAAATGTATAAGACAGCATTGCTGTTTTCTACATAATTTTCATCCACTATATGGCCTAGATTTAATAATTCATGTTTTATATAGTATGTTTTACAGTGGGAAATATTTCTAACATGCAAATTAGCACTTCAGAAAAAATTTCCTATTTTTGTAGTTCTTACACACTTATTTTAAAAACAGTCCGTATAGTTAGTTTCATTTAGGAAGATTTGTAAAAGCCATCAGATGACTAAGTAGCTTTTTATAAAAGATTTTTAAGCATCTTTTTTCTGATAGTGAAAAGTATTTTTGTATCATACTTTAAAGTAAAACTAAATATATATAATTAATTTAATATGAATTTAACATAAAATATAATTTAATAAAATTTGTAATTTTAAATTAATTATAACATTTTAGCAAAATAAAACCATGAGGAATATGCTAAAAATGGTATAGGGTATGGCTCTCTGGGTATATTGCAAACAGAGCATCACTTAATTAATATCCAATTCAATTTCTTTTCTCAATTTTCAGGAAATCCAGCAATTGGAATTTTGAAATATAAAGAAAAATATTACACTTTCAAAAACAGAGATGCTGCATATTCATTTTCAGAAAATCCTGAAAAATACCTTTATTTAATAAAAGAAAAAGCCAGAAAAAATGCAGAGTTAATTCAGCTACTGGAACTTCATCAACAGTTTGAAACCCTTATTCCATATTCTCAGGTAATTCCAGACTTGGGATTCTAAGAATTTATGACATTTGATGTATGGTTAATTAAAAAGTCATAGCTTGTTGTTAGAATGATTCCTAAGTCTAGGCAGAGACAGGGTCAGATGAAGGCCTTTGCAGGTTATCTGAAAGTGATTCACATCTGAAGATGAAACTAATGGAATCTGCGGGGAATAATGAAAAGCAGATGCAGAATCAAATTCATGAGTTAACATTAGAGAAACCAGAAAGAGAAAGCCTTCATTTAGTAAAATAAATAGAAACTACATTATTTCCTTATTTAAAATTGAAAGAGCTCAGCACAGATACCGTATGTGATATTTTACTTATACTCAGAGTTGCAAACAATTTTAACAGGTTTTGAAAAGCAGTACTCTGAGATGCCACAAAATGCAGTCTGAAAGTGTGTATCTTTGAATGTCTGTGCCTATTCATTAATTCATTCAACAAATATTACTGAGCCACTTACTATGTGCCAGGCACTATTCTTGGCAAAGGGGGTAGGAATCCCCATCTGCACACTTGGGCAGGAAGGACAAAGTAGTCTGAAGGGGCAGCTGTGGTGTTCAGAACTGTGGACAACTCAGTTGATACTGTTCTGTAATTGTGCTACTATTCTGTTCATGAGATACCATGGAGAATCTAGGTGATTCTGCCGAGCCTTCCAGTCTTGAAGAGAGAGATTGCCCTTGTCTGTTTAGTATCCTTTTGCATGTGGGCCAAATGGTAGATCTAAAATTTTTGGTTGACTGAGAAGTTAATATCAAAATGATTGTACCAATTTAACTACAGTTCATGAGGCTTTTCAGTTACTCATATTCCTGCTAGCACTTGCTGTTACCTGGTTTTATAATTTTTGCCACTCTTTTGAATCTAAAGTGGTATCTCATTTTTTTATTGTACATTTTTATAGGAAGTGTTCAGATTCTCTTGTTACGTCTATTACCCATTCAGGTTTTTCCTTAGTCATAACTTTTGCCAGTTTTAAATATATACATATTTTTACTATTCATATAGACTATACTATTCTATCTTTAACTTGTTGATTGGCAGGAATTCCTCGTCTATTCGATTATTACTCTTTTATCAGTTATAAATGTTACAAATGCCTTTTCCAAGTCTGTCACCTCTCTGTTAACTTTATTAATGCAATCCTTCATTCAAGAGAAATCTTTAATTTTAATGTAGTCTTATCTATTGATATTTCTGTTTACAGACTGTGCTTTTTGAAGTCTTGTTTTGGAACCCTTCTCAGTTCTAAGGCTCTGCTTTTACTTTTATTCTCCCTAATTTAATTCCAATAATTTATATTTGAGAGACTATTGATATTTAGAGTCTATAATTAAATTTTTTTCTTTTTCTTATCTTGCTACATTGAAAAGTACCCCTAGTATAATTTTGAATAGAAGTAGTGAAAGTAAGCCTGAGCCTCTTTGTCTAAGAAAACTTTTGATATATCATAATTATGATGTCTGTCATAATTTTTCCTGGATTTTATTATATTGGGTTAAGAGTTTCTATTCTTATTTGCTTAGTGTTCTTATATGAACGGTTACTGAGTTACATCAAATCCTATTTCTAAGTCTTTGGAGATGATTGTTTGGCTTTTACCTTTAATCTGTTTATGTTACATTATTTTATTTCTAAGATTATACTAATTTTGCATTCCCTGGACCAATCCTACTTGGTGCTGATGTATTATCTCTTAACAAAAATACATTGTTCAATGGATTTGTTTGACTTTTCTTTAAAATTTTTGCGTCTGTATTCCTGAATGAAACTGTTCTTATATAATTTTTTTGTTTGTTTCTTTTTACATTTTTTTATTGTGAAATATAATGTCTATACATAAAGGTAATAACTTTCAAAGAACGATTTAACAAATAGTTATAGGGAAAATTTCAAAGAATGTTATGGGTTTCAATTCCACCATTTCAGTTATTTCCTTCCAGCTATTCTAATACCCTAGAAACTAAAAAATAAAATTATATAAAGATTCAGCATTCATAATTCTTCGTTAAATTCGATCTTGTCTGTTGCTACCCCTCCCTCTTGTTTGATTACGGTCTCAATCTTCAGGGATATCTGAGCAGTGAACACCCTAACTTGTTCCTATTGGAAAGGGGTGTCAACATTATGGTGAAGGGGGATGCATCTGTTTGATGTTCTTGAAGAGGCTGTTGCCTCTGGATCTTGGGACTTACCTGGCATAGGAACACTCAGGAGGATTTAAGTTTCTGAAAAATAAACTTAGTGAGTGAAAGTTTTAATGAAGCTCAGATAGGTATCAGAGTATTCTTTAGTATTTTGGGGACTACTGTTGATTTGTGCTTGGCATACTGTGGCCATTTAGAATATCTAGCTGAAGCTTGCATAAGAGTAACGCCAGGATAGCCTCTTGAATCTATTTGAAGTCTCTTAGCCACTGTAATTTGCCTTTCTTTCCCTGCTATTGGTCAAAAACGCATACTCAATCCCTCGATGCCAGGGCCAGGCTTATTCCTGGGAGTTGGGTCCCATGTTGCCAGGGAGATTCATACCCCTGGGGGTCATGTCCCACGTAGGTGGGTGGATAATGAGTTTCTTTGCAAAGTTGGGCTTAGAGAGAGAAAGGCTACATCTGAGTAACAGAAGAGGTTCTCTGGAGGTGACTCTTAGGCATAATTATATGTAGGCTTAGCCTCCCCTTTACAGCTATAAATTTCACAAGAGCAAGCCTCAAGAGCGACAGCTTGACTTATTAAGTAGGAGGTTCCTAATGTCACATAGCATTCTGACCAAGGTAAACAACCAGTGCCTCATGTTATCTTCACTTAGTTGTACAATCATCATCATCCTCATTTTAAAACAATTATCATAACCCAAAATACCCCAAAGCTCTTATCAACCATGAATTATTTAACCCTAGTATTGGTGTGGTACTAGTAAGGTATTCTCATTAAATGTAGTCCATAGTATGCAATAGATAGTTTTTTTCACATACCAACCTGTTGTTAGCTTTTTGTACCAGCATGATACCTTAGAAATCGATCATGCCAGCACTTATTTTTGTAGTGCTAATCTGTGGGATACATGCCTTCAAACAACACCTTTCAATCATGTTCACCTTCAGTGTGGCAGTGATACTTATAATCCCATTAATGACCTATCATTACCCCTGACCATTCCCATACCTGTAAGTTCAACCTCATTAACAGGTCTGTATAGATTAGGTAATCACTCCCCCTTCTCTAGCTTCTGTCTATCTCTAGGTCCCCCATGTTCTACATTATAAGACCGATTTTACATTATTCAGCGAGATGATATTAGTGATAACATAAAATATCTCTCCTTTTGTGTCTGACTTATTTCACTCAGCATTATGTCTTCAAGATTCATCCATGTTATCACATGTTTCAAGACCTCATTCCTTCTTACTGCTGCATAGTATTCCATTGTATGTATATACCACATTTTGTTCATCCACTTATCTGTCAAAGGACACTTGGATTGTTTCCATCTTTTTGCTATTGTGAATAATGCCACTATGAACATTGGTGTGCAAATGCCTGTTTGCATCACTGCTTTGAGATCTTCTGGGTATATACCCAAGTAGTGGAATTGATGAGTCATAGAGTAACTTGAAATTTAGTTTACTGAGGAACTGGCAAACTGTCTTCCACAGCGGCTGTGCCATTATACATTTCCACCAGCAGTGGATAAGAGTTCCAATTTCTCTACATCCTCTCCAGCATTTGTAGTTTCCTGTTTGTTTAATGGCAGCCAGTCTTATTGGTGTGAGATGATATCTCATTGTGATTTTCATTTGCATTTCCCTAATAGCTATTGAAGATGAACATTTTTTCATGCATTTTTTAGCCATTTGTATTTCCTCTTTGGAAAAATATATTTTCATATCTTTTGCCCATATTATAATTGGGCTCTTTGTGCTATTGTCACTGAGTTGCACGATTTCTTTATATATGTAGAATATCTGTCTTATCTGATAAAATGGTTTCCAAATATTTTCTCCCATTGAGTTGGCTGTCTGTTCACCTTTTGACGAAGTTCTTTGAGGCACAGAAGATTTTGATTTTGAGGACTTCCCCTTTATCTATTTTTGTTGTTGTTGTTGCTTGTGCTTTGGTAGCTAAGAAGCTACCTCCTATTACTAGAACTTGAAGATGTTTCCCTACATTATCTTCTAGGAGTTTATGGTACTGTCTCTTATATTGAGGTCTTTGATCCACTTTGAGTTAATTTTCTTATAGGGTGTGAGGTAGGGGTCTTCTTTCATTCTTTTGGATATCCAGTTTCCCCAGCTCCATTTGTTGAAGAGACTGTTCTGTCCCAGTTCAGTGGATTTTGGGGCCTTATCAAAAATCAGTTGACTGTAGATCTGGGGGTCTATTTTCAAGCTCTTGATTCAATTCCATGTATCTATATGTCTGTCTTTGTGCCAGTACCATACTGTTTTGACCACTTTGTCTTTATAGTAGACTTTAAAGTCAGGAAGTGGAAGTCCTCCTATTTCATTCTTCTTTTTTAGAATGTTTTGGTAATTCGAGGCCTATTTCCCTTCCAAATAAACTTGATAAATAGCTTCTCCAATTCTGCAAAGTAGACTGTTGGAATTTTGATTGGAATTATGTTGCATCTGTGGATCATTTGGGGTAGAGTGGACATCTTAGCAATGTTTAGCCTTCCTACCCATGAACAGGGAATATATTTCTACCTATTTAAGTCCTCTTTTATTTCTTTTAGTAAAGTTTTGTAATTTTCTGTGTAGAGGTCTTTTACATCCTTGGTTAAGTTTATTCCAAGGTACTTGATTTTTCTCATTGCTATTGTGAATGGAATTTTTTTCTTGAGTGCCTCTTCAGGTAGGTCATTACTATTGTAAAGGAACATTAATGTCTTTCATGCAATTATCTTGTATTCTGCCACTTTGCTGAATTTGTTTATTAGCTCAAGTAGCTTTGTTGTCAATTTCTCAGAATTTTCCAAATATAAGATCATATCATCTGCAAATAATGACAGTTTTACTTCTTCCTTCTCAATTTGGATGTCTTTTATTTCTATGTCTTGCCAAATTGCTCTGGCTCAAACTTCTAGCACAATATGGAATAATCATGGTGACAGTAGGCATCCTTGTCTTTTTCCTGATCTTAGGGGGAAGGCTTTCGGTCTCTCATTGAGTACTATGCTGGCTGTGGAATTTTCATACATGCCGTTTATCATATTGAGGACGTTTCCTTCAATTCCTACCTTTTTAAATGTTTTTATCAAAAAAGGTTGCTGAATTTTGTCAAATGCTTTTTTAGTGTCTATTGAGATGATCATTTGATTCTTCCCTTTTGATTTGTTAATGCATTGTACTACTTTGATTGATTTTCTTGTGTTGAACCACTCTTGCATGCCTGAAACAAACCCCACTTTGTCTTGGTGTATAATTCTTTAAATGTGCCTTTGTATTTTATTTGCACATATTTTATTGAGAATTTTTGCCTCTATATTCATTAGGGAGATTGGCCTTTAGTTTTCCTTTCTTGTAGTATTTTTATCTGGTTTTGGTATTAGAGTGATGTTAGCTTCATAAAAAGGGTTAGGTAATGTTCCTTTTTCTTCATTTTTTTGAAAGAGTTTGAGCAGGAATGGTGCCAGTTCTTTTTGGAAAGTTTGGTAGAATTCCCCTGTGAAGCCGTCTGGCCTTAGGCTTTTATTTGTAGGAAGATATTTGATGACTGGATCTCTTTACTTGTGATTGGTTTGTTGGGGTCTTCTATTTCTTCTTAGGTCAGTTTCTTCTAAGTTGTTCATGTGTTTCCTGGAAATTGTCCATTTCCTCTAAGCTGTTTAGTTTGTTGGTGTACAGTTGTTCATAGCATCCTCTGATGATTTTTTTTTTCTTTTAATTTCTTTGGGATCCATAATAAGCCCCCACCCCACCCCCCATTTCTGATTTTGTTTATTTGGGTCTTCTCTCTTTTTGACTTTGTCAGTCTAGCTAAGGGTTTGTCAATCTTGCTGATCTTCTCAAAGAACAAAATTTTGGTTTTACTAATTATCTCTATTTTTTGTTGTTGTTGTTCTCCATCTCATTTATTTCTGCGTTAATCTTTGTTATTTATTTTCTTCTGCTTGCTGTGTGGTTAGTTTTCTGATCATTCTCTAGCTTCTCCAGTTGTTCACGTAGATCTTTGGTTTTAGCTCTTTCTTCTTTTTTAATATATGCATTTAGAGCTATAAATTTCCCTTTCAGTACTGTCTTCACTTCATCCCACAGGTTTCGATATGTTGCGTTCTTGTTTTCATTCATCTCTAGATATTTACCGATTTGTCTTACAATTTCTTCTTTGACCCACTGATTGTTTAGGAATATGTTGTTTAATGTCCACATAATTGTGAATGTTCTGGTTCTTTGGTGGTTACTGATTTCTAGTTGTGTTCCATTAAGGTCAGAGAATGTGCTTTGAATATTTTCAGTCTTTTAAAATTTGTTGAGACTTGTTTTGTGCCCAGCATATGGTTTATCCTGGAGAACACTCCATGAGCACTAGAGAAGAATTATATATCCTGGTAACTTGGGATGTAACAATCTATATATGTCTGTTAATTCTAATTCTTTATCACATTATTTAGGTTCTCAATTTACTTATTGGTCTTCTGTCTAGGTATTCTATCTATAGAAGAGAGTGGTGTATTGAATTCTCCCATTATTGTTGTAGAAACATCCATTGCTCCCTTCAGTTTTGCCAGTGTTTGTCTCATGTACTTTGGAGCTCCTTGATTGGGTGTAAACATTTCTGATTGTTATTTCTTCTTGGTGAATTGTCCCTTTTATTAATAGATAGTGTACTTCTTTGTCTCTTATGACATATTTGCATTTAAAGTCTATTTTTTCAGATATTAATATGGCTTCCCCCTGCTATCTTTTGGCTGGAGATTGCATGTAATATTTTTTTCCATCCTTTCACTTGTTATCTCTTAGTGTCACTGGATCTAAGATGAGTGTCTTATATATGTATAGATCATTACTTTTCTGCTAGTCTGTATGTTTTAATTGGGGAGTTTAAGCCATTCACATTCAAAGTTATTATTGTGTAGGCAGTTCTTGAATCAACCATCTTATCCTTTGGTTTTTATTTGTCAGATCTATTCCCCCTCCCCCTTTTCCTTTATGTTACCCTTACTAATACTAATATTCTTCCCTTCTCCAGACCTCTCTCTCCTTTCTTTTTTTTCTCAGCTGATAGAATTCCTGTTAGTGTTTCCTGCAGGGCAGGTCTCTTGTTAACCAATTCTCTCAGCATTTGTTTGTCTGCAAAATTTTAAACTCGCCCTCACTTTTGAAGGAGAGCTTTGCTGGATACAGAATTCTTGGCTGGCAATTTTTCTCTTTCAGAATCTTAGCTATCATACCAACTGCCTTCTCACCTGCATGGTGAATCACTTCCCTCTTGCTGCTCTCAGGGTTTTCTCCTTCTCTTCAGCATTTAATAATCTGATTAGTATATGTCTCAGAGTGGGTCTATTTGGATTTATTCTATTTAGAGTTTGGCTTCTTTGATTTGCATATTTATGTCTTTTAAAAGTGTTGGGATGTTTTCCCCAATTATATCCTCAAATCCTACCCCTCTACTCTTCTCTTCTTTTTCTGGGACACCAGTGTTTCTTATATTTTTGTGTTTCATGTTGTCCCTTAGTTCCCTGAGATCCATTTCAAATTTTTTTAATTTTTTCCACCATTTGTTCTTTTGTGCTTTCACATTCAATTGTTTTGTCCTCTGGTTCACTTATTCCTTATTCTGGCTTTCAGTTCTGCTGTTATGTGTCTCTAGAATGTTTTTAGTTTGATCAACAATATCTTTTATTCATAAGATCTGCTATTTTTAATTTACTCTTTCAGATTCTTCTTTGTGCTCTTCTAGAGTCTTCTTGATGTCTTTTATGCTTTTAGCCAACCCATTAAAGTTGTTTTCAAGATTTGTATGTACCTCTTTGATTAATTGCTCCAAGTTCTGTGTCTCCTCTGGCTTTTTAATTTGGTTGTTTGGCTTGTGCATATCTTCTTGGGTCTTCATGTGCTTTGTGATTTTTTGTTGACTTTGGGCATTTGCTTATCTTGGTAAGGTTATTTTGGGAAATTCAGGATTATTTGAACATTTATGTATTTTTTTGCAGAGCCACACCTTGCTGGAGGGCCTTTCCCTGTCTTCTCAGCAGATGGTGCTCTTGAGCCACCTCTTCCCCTCAAGCTATTTCTCCTCTGTCTGTACCAGTGCACTATTTGGGGTCCAAACCAGTTGGAAATCCAATCAATGCACCAGTTCTCCATGTGCTCTGGGGACTCCTAGCCCTGGTGGCATGGGGTGGACCCTGTGCAGTTTGGCAGGGAGTCTGTTTAAGGCATAGTAGGTCTGGTGATTTCCAGGCATTAAAGGGGATCACTCTCAGGCTGTGGGACTGCATGTCTCACCCTCCAGCTCAAATATGCTCAGTCCCTGCCTGCCATGGGGGAGAGGCTCCTAGTGCTTCCATGTGACGACCTTGCTTGTCCCCACCTCTCACCCATGCACGCCATGGGCTTCTGTGGTAGAGAGTAAATGTGCCAGTTTTTCTGTGTGTGGTCAACCCAGGTCTGCTGTTTCCTGAATTCCCTCATGGGAGCTCCTGGCCACAGGGCTGAGGAGGATTATCTCTCCTTCTAATTGCTGAGATGGGTGTGTGGCAATAGAGAGCTGCTCCCTCTCCTCTGGCTCACAGCTGCCATCCCCCAGCAGCAGGCAGTCCTATGGAATAAACTCACCCTGTCCTTTCAGATGTAATTTCTCCCCTTTTTATTCTAGTCCTCACTATATATTGCATAGGTCCTTCTCTGGCTGTTTATCCCTGGAACCACTGTCCCAGGTGTTTTCTGCCTTTTCTCTAGTTTTTTTCACAGAGAAGTTTGCTGTGCATCTCCTATTCTGCCATCTTCCTGGAAGTCCCTTATATAGTTTTGATGTCAAGGTTATATACGTCTTATAAATGAGTATGGAAGTATTTCTTCTTTTTCTCTTCTCTGAAAGAATATTTGTAACATTGAAATTATTTGGTAAAAATGCCTGTAAAATTATCTGGGCTTCTTATCTGTTCTTCTTATTTATTTAGTATTTTTTTAGAAAAATTTTAACTACTGATTCAACTTCTAATTTTAATCACTGTGGGATTAAAGGAATTTTCATGTATTCTGTTTATTTTGTATCACATTTGGTAAGTTATATTTTTCTAGGAATTAATTCAAATAATCTGTTACCAATTTTATTCATAAAGATAGTTACAATATCCTTTCATAATTTGTTTAATCTCTACATTATCTTATGCCATCTTTTTAATTCCTGTTATTATCTATTTGATTTTGAATAATCTTGCCGGAAAACTATTTTATTAGTCTTTTCAAATAATCAGTTTTTGGTTTTATTGATCTCATTCCATATTTGCTTTCATTTCAGACTTCTGCTCTTACTTTTATTGTTTCCCTTCTTCCAATGGCTTTATTTTATTCTGCTATTTGTTCTCTAACTTCTTAAGTTGGATGCTTAGCTCATTAATCTTTAGCCTTTCTTTTATTTCTTACTGAAAGGCAATATGTTTCCTTTTTACTATACCACTTGAGCTGCATGTCACATACTTTTAAACAGTTATTTTCATCATTTTTCAGTTTTAAGTAATTTCTAATTCCTTTTAGGATTTCTTCTTTAATTTATGGGTTATTTAGAAGTATGTTTGTTATTTTCTCACAAAGGACATTTTCCGTTTTATAGTGCAAAATACTTCCTTTGTTATTGGTATTTAATTTTATTACATTATGATAGAATCTCATTTTTACTTGAACTTTCATGTGACTTTTTAAATGTACTTTCTTTTGTGATAAGCATGTGCATGTATTTCCTTTAAATAAAAATGTATGTAAATATATATATAAAACATTCCATGAATACATATATGTAAAGCATGTATATGCATAAATAGTTATGTGTACATATCTATTTGTATATCTATACAAATTTTTCAAGTTATAATGTGGCCCCTCAACACAAAAGGCCTCAATACTATTTCTGGCCAAAAAACTGGTATGTTTCACTTTTTAAATTACCACCAAATTCTCAAGTCAGTGGTTCTCAAATTTATTCAAGTTGAAGAGTCTTTGGAGATCATTGTTCTTTCTGAAGCACTATGAATGTTATTATTTTAAACTTAAATAATATACAGAATTTTGTGTTCAATTAGGTACTGTGTTAATACCAAGTTCTAACTTAGACCAAGTGTCAGCAGGAGCCAACAATTTCAGAAAAATTATGGGAGAAAAATTTACAACAGAGAAAATTATAATAATTAACTTTCCTGCAAATTGGAAAAATACCATTTACCATTATTTTGAATTCAGAAATCATCAATGCTTCATCTATAACACAAAATCCTTGGCCTGGCATCCAAGGCCCTCTTGTCTTTTTTTTACCCTTTTTTTTTCCCCTACCAGTTCCCCACATGACTTCTCAGGGTCTGAAATACAATGAGTTATATACTGGCCTCAAAACTGCTCTACCATTTTTGCTTACCCTAGTCTTCTACTTGCTAAAAGACAATTTTTAAGAAGAGCTAAACCTCCTGATTCTCATACAGATACAAAAATGAGCATATGTTAAAGATTATAATCTATTCATTAATCAGTGAAGGAACCAGGCAGATGTCATAACTAGTTCAAAAGAAAATCCTAAGAACAGACACATTTATAGATCAGGAATATTTAAATAAACATGCAAATGGAAGCAACACTGATTTTCCCACAAGGGGAAAGGGAAGTCTGTCAATCTCTACAGAAAGGATAGAATTTGCATATCTATGGACAAGAACTATTTTTTCTTGCTATCACTTATTTACATCTTACTGAGTTGTAAAATAGCTCAAAAACATTGAAAGGCTAGAATCAGATAACCTGAAAAGGTGTGTCATATGTAGAAAAGTGCATAGATTTCCATTAAAGCACAGTTTTCCCCTACATACCTGGTTTTGTTTTCCCATTTCTTTCTGCCTGTTTAATCTCCAGCTGTTTTTCAATGATCTTCAGTACCTATGAAAGTGGTTTTCTCATTGTATATTTCATATAGTCCTTATTGTCTTGTTACTTATTTGTCACTTACTTGTATTTTATAGTATTGTTAATGATCTTTCAGTATGTTTTTATTTCTAACTATACCTTAAGATCATTTTGAGGGCAGAAGTTATATCTTATGTTGAATGGTAGAAATTCAGTGATTATCTATTGCTTGATATGAAGAAAGAAGTTAATCTCTTCTCACTCCTCTTCCTATGACCCCTGAGTTCCTTATAGCTCTCTTACCCCCTCCAGCAACTTCCTTAGGTATAATCATATTTTGGTTTAGCCTGGATTCACTGAAAATTTAGTATTTGAATGTGGGGCTTCTGGGTATCCCAGCAGAAAATCAATATATTCTACTTAAAAACTCTGGACAATAATCTGCTATGTATGCTTAGTTTGAGTTCGAGATATATCCTAAAGAAGTCTTGATACTTTAAACAAGTATGATTTGTATCTAATATTTAATAGCTAGTTTACATTTCTATCCATTTCCGGCAAGATATTCACTTATGCTTCCAATTGTGGAAATTGACTTGGGTATTTGACTTGGGAATAAATGTTGCTAGATTATCCCCTTCCAAAATATACTTCCTACACTAAGTTCACAAAATTATGTACAAAGCCATAGTGCCCTGAAAAATAATTAAGTCTGGCTCACTAATTATGGTCTTATTTTCTCTGCTGGTATTTATAAATTTATTCTATGTTAAGAAATTCTTGTTTTTCTAATCTTTTGCCAGTTTTAACTAAATATTTTTAGTTGTTTGTAAATTATGCTTTTTGTTTTGTTTTTTTTTTACAAATACTAATAATACAACTTCATTTCTTTAGATGAAAGATGTTGACAAACATATTAAACCAATTACAAAGTGTGAAAGTAGCACACAGACGGATACACACATATTGCCACCAACAATTGAGAGATCATATGAGTGGAATGAATGGGAATTAAGAAGAAAAGCTATAAAGTTGGTTTGTAACACTATTTTCTAAAATTAGTTTTAATTTGGGGTATGTTATTACCCATAGACTTGGTAAATTAAATTATTTATATAAAATAATGGGTTCTATACAGAGTTCTTTGCTAACATAAAAATCATTTAGCATAATTTATAATTTGCCAGCTTTACATTGTAGGACTGTCTTCTAATTTTATGCATACATAGAAATACAGAAGCAGGAAACTACTCTAAAATTATACTAGCCAGTAGCTAGAACAATGATAGTTGCCGACCTTATTATATAGATGTTATAATAGTACTTAAAAGACTCCCAACTTCCTCTTCTCATTTAAGTATAACCTTCTCTACTTTGGACCTTTTTAAAAGAGCAGACTGTTACCTATATCATATCATGGATACTGTCCCCTTTTATTGTCAACATATTCTCTCAGGCACTAGACTCCTCATCCTTCTGATTCTTAGTCACCTTAATCACAGCAATAGGAGCTTACCTTTAAAGGCTATCTTTGAAACTCTCATCCCTATAACTCAGTAGACTTCCCCTCCCACTTGTCTCTTTTATAATATCACTTTAAACAGTAAGTATTTATAGTATGAATGAAATAAACTATTTTATGTTTGCGGCCTTTCCTTAGAATCTTTTATCTATCTCTTTAACTGTAATCAGGTGTGGAAATAAACAAACATGACCCACATGCAAGCAAAAAAGAGGCATTTATTCAGAGCTTTCTATAGCAGGAGAATCAGCCACTGTCATTTGCCTTTGGCAGAGATTTAATGGCAGGCAGGGGAGTAGAAAAGCTTTATAATGATAATAGGGGAAGGTTTCAGGTGTGCTTTGATTGGAGGTTGTTGGCATGGGTAGGCTGGAGGCATGTAACTAGAAGATAACCTCTTATTATGTGTTTGGTTTGTGGAACATACTTGGTCTTCTCTGGTTGGTCTTGAATTGGAAGGGGCAGGAGGTAGGGGTGTGGGTACAAAAAATTAGGAAAGTTAGCTGGCAGTCATTGACTTAGTCCTGACCATTCTGAGCTGATTGTTGCAGAGGTTGTGATTTGGCTTCCTGGACTGGTTGCTGCAGAGGTTGTGGGTCAAAGTTTTATTGTCATATATGGCCTAGTCATTGTTAGCATATTCAGCCTCTCACAGCTTTCCCCCTAACCACTTCATTTTCCTTGCCACCCATTCTGGGGGAGCTTTCAAGTCCTCTGATTTCTTGAGATGTGGAAGGAAGTATCAGCTTGCCAATGTTACCGAACGAAAGCGGGGGGTTCTCAGCCTGATTCCCTCAAATGACCAATTCTTGAGACACCAGGATTTCAATGAGAGAAAGAGTTTATTGCTAAGTGTGAAGCAGGATATCAGATGGCGTAAAAATCTGTCTCCCCAAGTCTAAGGAGTTCAGGGATTTTATGGATTCAAACAGAGGAAGGTGGAGTGGTTACTATCACCATAGCAAGTATAAACAAGGGCTGGGACAAGTTCAGTGAGTTTCAGTTATTTCAGGTATTAATTTCTGGCTATTCTACAATATGCTAGAAAGTAAAAAAAAAAAGGATCTATGTAATGATTCATTAATCATAATCATTTGTGAATTTTTAATTCTTGGTTACACTAATACATCTTCCAGGTTATTGTACCAATAGCATTCCTATCAGCCACTCTTCCCCAGTTCCTGAATCTCCTTTCCCCCATATTCTTTTCTATGTCTACTAAATTCAGTTAAATTCATTAGATATTTATTGGTGTGAGCATATGCATATACCACTACCTTGTTCTTCAGAAGCTAATATATTGTCTAGCAAATGATACTGATACACTAAAAATATTTCAATACCTCTTGGTAAGTGGTGTAATGACGTGAAATTAAAATTGACTTTGGTGACATTTTAAGTTGGTCCTAAGATACAAATTGGCAAAGGATAAAAGGGTGTGATGGCTGTATAGTATATGACAGGTAAATGTAACAGCATAGGTATGGACTGGAAATGTTAAAAGAATAGGGTCTTCAGGGGGGCTGAAATTCATACTGATTGACCCTCTCTTCCTATTCCTTAACTTCCCTTTCATTTGATTCCCACATTAGACCTAATTATCCCCCAGAATTTCGTCATGTTGAACACCACCTCCCCAAATATCACCAACACAGCCTATTGATAAGACAAAGGTGAGTTTACTATTTATAGTGGTAAGGGAAAACACTACCTCAACAGACCTTTGACAGTGCCTCAGAGAAGGAAAGGCAAGGTCAGAATTTATTGAGAATTTAAAGTTTGCTTTAAGGCAGGCATTTCAATGCTGGGGATGGGAGCTTGAACAGAATTAGGTAAAGATCATGGAAAAGCAGTCCAGGACTGATAGAAATAGCAATGTGAAAAATTTTGAAGCATGGACTCAATAGCAGGCTTACTATTGAAGAGATGATGGGTCTTTCAGAAGGTTCTGTAATGAATAATCAAGTTATTTGCCTGGGCAGTGTTCACCTGGAAGAATAAGGTTATGCTAACAAAGACAATGAAATAGTAAAGTCATAACAATGTAGAAAATAAAGTGTACAGGGGAAGTAGTATTGGTTCTCAATCAGCTGCAATATTTAAATTCTGAAATGCTTCCTCTAATTCTGGGTCTCTCTTTCACTCCTGAGTTTTTTCTTAGCCTTCACCGTGACCTCGTCAGCTCTCTGTTCTGTTTATAAGCCCCTCTTTGCTAACCAGCCTCAGTGATCTGTTTCAATCTCGTTTACTAGTAATGCATAAAGGAAGTAAGCAAAATGTAGAAGGTAAAATATAATCTAAAAAACACTTTTATTTTAAAAATCTAGGGTGAAGCCCCTTCTTAAAAAGACAGTACAAATCTTAAATATTTGTCTTTTAAAAAATAAACTAAGATGGAAAAGCCATGTTGCATGAATAATAATGAAAGAATTGGAAGATTATGGTAATAAATAATTGATTCACTGTAACTTTGAATCTGTATGTTCTTTTTTGGATCCATTTTCAACATTTCATATGTATTTTCCTACTCCTTGGTAAAGGATATTTAATTTTCCACTTTATCTAGATGTCTCTAATGTCCCTTTTTTTTGTAGAACAATCCTGTGTTGTATGCCTAATTTCTTTGTGGATTGAGAAAAAAATTAGTCTGGTATTAACTGGTACTTGATATTTTATATTATTTGTGCTTTGGAGAAATGGTAATTCCTGTGCATTCTCTTTTTACTTAGGCCAATTTGCGACAGAAAGTTACTCACTCGGTACAAACTGATCTTAGTCACATGAGACGAGAAAACTTTTCACAGGTGTATCCTTTGAAGAACGCCAGCACCCAGTCCATGAGGGAAGGCAGCACCCGAGTGCCCAGGCCCCAGATTTACATAGCTGGTCTTCGTGGGGGACACACTAAAGTCACCGAAGGGGTCAAGGTGAACTTAACTAGAGCTGTTGATGAGACCTAGTTGGAGACTGCATTTTAAAGTAGATATTATGAAGAATGGCAAATATTTAGAAGTATTTTATGGGGCTAGGGTTTTCATTTGTTGAGTGAGTGTTTATTGCAACCTCATTTATATTCACTGTCAAACTGTTACAAAAAAACTAAAAATTGTTTTTTTGGAACACATTTTTATTCTATTAAAATTGAGAGGTAAATCTGTGTCAATTCATCTTTATTTGTTAGGAAAAGTTTGGCATAATTAATACTGAAATTATTATGTCATTTGATATTAATATATTGTGAGATTATTACTGGAATAGAAGGTTATTTTAAAAATCATATTTAATGTTAAACATTAAATTTTTTATACATGGTTGATATTTTCAGCTTTGTTAGCTAATAAATGTTAACGTATATTAAATTGATATATATTAAAATCTTATAATTGGAATAATTAGAGCTTAGCGCCACATGATGTTCTTGAAATTTAGAGATTTTTACATAAAAATTTGGATATCTGGCTTTTGGAGAAAAAATCAAAATATCTGTTAACACCTGGCTAGTATTCTTGCAAGTAGTAGCAGTGCTTTTTATTTTATTAGAGAAGTTGTAGGTTTATAGTAAAAAACATTCAGAAAATGCACAGTTCCCATGTACCCCTGTTATTATTAATACTTTGCATTAGTGTGGTGCATTTGTTACAATTGATGAAAGAATATTATTATAATTGTACCATTAACTATAGTCCATGGTTTACATTAGGGGGTCACTGTTTGTGTTGTACAGTTGTGCCAGTTTGAATGTATTATGTCCCCCAAATGCCATTATCTTTGATGTAGTCTTGTGTGGGCAGACATTGTTGGTGTTGATTAGATTGTAATTCTTTGAGTGTTTCTTTGGAATGTGCCCCACCCAGCTGTGGGTGATGACTCTGGTTGGATAGTTTCCATGGAGTTGTTGCTCCGCCCATTCGGGGTGGGTCTAGGTTGATCAGTGGAGCCGTATAAATGAGCTGACATAACAGAGGGAACTCAGTGCAGCTGTGAGTGATGGTTTGAAGAGGAGCTACAGCCAAGAGGGACACTTTGAAGAAAGCACAGAAGCTACAGATGAGAGACAGTTTGAAGACAGCCGTTGAAAGCAGACTTTTGCTCTGGAGAAGCTAAGGGAGGACAAATACCGCAAGTGCAACTAAGAGTGACGTTTTTGAGGAGCTGAAGCCTAGAGAGGAACGTCCTGGGAGAAAGCCATTTTGAAACCAGAACTTTGGAGCAGATGCCAGCCACGTGCCTTCCTAGCTAACAGAGGTTTTCCAGACACCATTGGCCATCCTCCAGTGAAGGTACCCGATTGCTGATGTGTTACCTTGGACACTTTATGGCCTTAAGACTGTAACTGTGTAAGCAAATAAACCCCCTTTTATAAAGGCCAATCCATCTCTGGTGTTTTGTATTCTGGCAGCATTAGCAAACTAGAACAACAGTCCTATGAGTTTTTTTTTTTTTTTTTAATTTTTTCTAGTGACATGTATAAACCAAATTTTCTCCTTTTAGTCACATTCAAAATATAATTCAGTGCTGTTAATTATATTCACAATGTTGTGCTACCATCGTTACCATCCATTACCAAAAACATTTCCATCACCCCAAAAAGAAATTCTGTATAATTTAAGCATTAAGTCCCCCTTCCTTACTCTCACTCCAGCCCCTGATAACCTGTATTCTAGTTTCTGACTCTATGAATTTGCTTATTCTAATTATTTTATATCAGTGAGATCACACAATATTTGTCCTTTTGTGTCTGGATTATTTCACTCAATATGATGTCTTCAAGTTTCATCCATGTTTTTGCATGGATCAGAATGTCATTCCTTTTCATGACTGGATAATATCCAATTGTATGTATATACTACAAGAAGTACACTTACAGATGACATATATTCAGAAAATCCTGAAAAATCCACAACAAAGTTACAGAGCTAATGAACGGATTTGGCAAAGGGGTGGGATACAAGATCAACATGCAAAAATCAGTAGTGTTTCTATAAACTACTAATGAACAAGCTGAAGATGAAATCAGAAAAAAATACCATTTACAAAGCAAGTAAAGAATTAAATATCTAGGAATAAATCTAACCTAGGATGCAAAGGATTTGTACAGAGAAAACTACAAAATACCACTAAAAGAAATCAAAGAAGACCTAAATAAATGGAAGGACGTTCCATGTTTATGGATTGGAAGACTAAATATAGTTAATATGTCAACTCCACCCAAAGCAATTTATAGATTTAATGCAATCCCAATCAAAATTCTAACATCCTTCTTTGCAGAAATGGAAAAGTCAGTCAAGTTTATATGAAACAGTAAGGGGCCCTGACAGCCAAAACCATCTTGAAAAAGAACAAAGTTGGAGGACTCACACATCAGGATCTTAAAACTTATTACAAAGGTGCAGTGATCAAAGCAGCATGTCATCTACATGGCAATGTAAGACACTCTGAAAAAGCCTCCCCAGAGATTTAGTGAATAAGAGGACAAATTCCACTTGCTTAGTACTTTGGAGGATGGTAGAAAATGGAGAAGTGCTCCACAAATGCTGAACTGAAGAAACAGAAAAATATCAGGTATGAAAATTCCATTCTGGACCACCAATCCTTTCCTGTTGTCCTCCCCGTTACTTGGTCCTGCGAAACTTGGGAGTTGCACAGAGGCAGCAAGTCCTGGGTCGCTCCCACCACCACAGACAGACTGTAGAGAGACTCACAGCAGTGAGTTAGAACTCCACACATATCCAGGTACAGGGACCTAAGTACGCAGAGACCCATGGTGGAACATAAGCTGCTGAGGGGTGCTGCATATAAAAGGACCCCCGGGGGTGAGGGTTGGGAAAGAGAAACAGATAGAAATGCTGGCGAGAACTGCTGTGCCCTCACTCAATCCAGTTTCAGTTAGCTGGACCATCTAAAGGCAAAGCAGACTTTGATTTCTGGATTGACTTCATCTGGCTCCCCAAAGTGGGATACCTTAATGGGGAAGAATCTGGAGGCAGAAAAGTCCCACAGAAACAAAAAGGGGGAGAGTGGATTAAACCGAACTACTGAAAGATAGGATGCGTCCCAGAACTGAAAAGTGTAAGGAAAATGGGGCACTGAGTGAGGGGGAGAGAATTTAAACAAATCATAGGAGCTGGGGAGAAAGGTTTGCACAGAAACAAAGAGATCAAGATTCCCAGAGAAGGAACAGAGGAAAGGAAGCTCTCTCCTGGAGGTGAAACAGTTGCACAAAAGGTGCAATCTTAAAAATTGTACATATCCAGGGCAAGACATAAATATAAAAGCCATGGGTATAAAACTCGTAGAAGAAAATGTAGGGAAGCATCTTCAGGATCTTGCATTAGGCAATGGTTTCTTAGAATTTACACCCAAGGCACAAGAAATGAAACTAAAAATAGATAATGGACCTCCTCAAATTTAAAAACTTTTGTGCCTTGAAAGGACTGTCGCAAAAGTGAAAAGACAACCTATTCAATAGGAGAAAATATCTGGAAACCACATATCAGATAAGGGTTTAATATCCAGAATATATAAAGAATACTACAATCCAACAATAAAAAGACAAACAACACAATTAAAAAGTGGGCAAAGACTTGAATAGACATTTCTCCAAAGAGGAATACAAATGACTAGAAAGCACATGAAAAGTTGCTGAACATCACTAGCTATTAGGGAAATGCAAATCAAAACCACAATAAGATCCATTTCACACACACTAGAATGGCTACTATTCAAAAAAAACAGGAAATTACAAGTGTTGGAGTGGATGTGGAGAAATAGGAACACTTGTTCATTGCTGGTGGAAATTTAAAATGGTGCAGCCACAGTGGAAGACAGTTTGGCAGTTCCACAGGAAGTTAAATATAGAATTACTATACAGCCTGGCAATCCTGCTACTGGGTGTTTAGCCAGAAGAATTGAAAGCAGTGACTTGAACAGATATTTGCACACCATTGTCCATAACAGAATTATTCACAATTGCCAAAAGATGGAAGAAACCCAAGTATCTATCAACCAATGAAAGGATAAACAAAATGTGGTATATACATACCATGGAATATTATTCACCAGTAAAAAGGAACGAAGACCTGATGCATGTGACAATGTGGATGAACCTTGAGGACATTATGCTGAGTGAAATAAGCCAGATTCAAAAGGACGATTATTGCATGATCTCACTGATACAAACTAATTATAATAAACAAACTCAAAGAGTTAGAATCTAGAATATAGGTTACCAGGGATTGGGTTGGGGGTAGAGAATGGGGAGCTGATGCTTAATTTGTACACAATTTCTATTTAGGTTGATTGTAAATGTTTGGAAATGGATGGAGGTGATAATAGCACATTAATATGAGTATAATTTACAGCACTGAATTATGTATGTGAATGTGTTTGAAAGGGGAACTTTTTCGTTATGTATGTTAATAGAATGAAAGTTAGAAGATAAAACATGGATCTGCATAACACTGTGTACCCTGTTGTGGACAATGGACTGGGGTTAATAGTATAATTATAAGCATGGTCTTTCATGAATTATAGCAAATGTACAACAGTAATACAAGATGTTAATAATAGGGTGGTATATGAGAAAAATATAAGTAATGTAAGCTATGGACTACAGTTAATAGTACTATTTTTTTTTCATCAGTTGAAACAAAGGTACTATACTAATGCAAAATGTCAACCATAGGGGAATATATGGGAATGCTGTATTTTTTTTTACATGACTTTTCTGTAAACCTGCAACTTCTCTAATTAAATAAAATAATATTTTAAAAAATAAAAACATTATGCTAAGTGAAAGAAACCAGACACAAAGAACTACATATTGTATGATTCCATTTATATAAAATGTAAATATAAGGAAATGTATGAAGACAGATTAGTGGTTATATTGGGCTGGGAAAGGATAGAGGGATTGAGAGGTGACTCCTAAGGAGTATGAGGTTTTTCTTTTTGGAGTAATGAAAATGTTCTAAAATTGATTGTGGTGATGAATGCACAACTCTGTCAATATACTGCAAGCCATAGATTGTACACTTTGGATTGATTGTATGGTGTGTGAATATATCTCAATAAAACTGCTTGTTAAAAAGGAAAACAAACAAGCCAAAAAACCAGCATGACACTGGTACGAGGGCAGACATATAGACCAATGGAATCAAATTGAAAGTTCAGAAGTCAACCCTCACATTTATGGCCAACTGATTTTTGACAGGCATGCTAAGCCAACTCAGTTGAGAGAGAATAATCTCTTCAACAAATGGTGCTAGGAAAATTGGATGTCCATATGCAAAAGAATGAAGGTGGACCTCTAATTCACACCATATACAAAAATCAAATCAAAATGGGTCAAAGACCTAAATATAAGAACCAGAACCTTAAAGTTCCTAGAAGAAAATATAGGGAAGCATGTTTAGGACCTTGTGTTAGGCAATGGTTTCTCAGCAGTGTTGCTTTTTAACAGGGCAGGTACTTCCAGTTCTCCAGTCTGACCCACTTCCTGCTTCCTTATTAGGCTACCACTAAATTTCTTTGCCTTATATACCTGACAGATAGTTGTGCTTTGGGACCCTGTCAGTAAAACTTTGGAGCTGTAATTTTATTACTGTCTTGCATACTTCTAATACTACTCATGGATAATAAAGGCTCCTGGATGGAGGGCCTGTTAAACCTGCTTAAATAGGTAGGGGGTCATTATATTTAGCATTTTTTCCTGAACAGGTGACTTTTATTAAAGTATTTGTGTAATTTGTTTTCTATGTAGGTTAAATGTTATTTAGAATATGAACATGCTTTGAAATCCAGTTTCCATACACATTTTAAAGGTAAACTTTGAACAGACCTATTTCTAGGTTTTCATGATTTTCATACCTGAAGTTTAAAAATGATGTGTAAAGGTAGGCTGGCTGGTTGTTTAGGCAAGGTGTGGGGTGAGGGAGGTACCTGTACCTGAAGGAGGTGGGGTGGTATAGTTAATCCTAATCTTTACAAACTCAGGAATTTGATTTTGTTTGTTCAGTCCACCCTCATTAGTTTCTACAACATTACTAAACGCAGAGAAGAATGGCTGGTAAGCCATAATGCAGGGTTGTCAAGTGAGGGCTGAAAGTAAAATAAAAGTGAATAAAAATACCAAATCCATTTTGAAAACCAATCTAAATATTATTAGAAAGTTACCTGTTAAGAATGACAGCTTCAAAATAAAGGAAGATACATCAGATGGTGAGCTTATCCTCTCCCAGGACCTCTACGTACTCAAGCCACACACTGCACACAGTGCCTGACGATCTCCCCCATTTCTGTGGGTTACAGACCAAACTCAATTTCTCTTCCAAATCTGTTTCTCCTTTTCTATTTCCTTCTATGGTCGAAGGCATCACTGCTAACCGAGCATAAACTTAAAACTTCTCTGGCAGCTCCTACAATTAACTAGCCTTTGAGCCTTGTTAATTTGGGCTTGAATTATCTCTGAGATCCAAGTCCTCCCTACTGTAATTTAGGACTTTATCCTATTGCCTGGGTCTCTGCGGTCTCCATCTTTTACATATTTTATCAGGTTAGATTATCTAACACATAAACTGGATCATGTCACTTGTCTTCCTTCCTCCAACCTTCATACCCCCTTTCTTAAAAATTGACCAAGATTCTTCTCCATTACCTAGGGAATAAAATACAAATGCCTTTACATAGTAGATGAAACTTTTCAAAATACGATCTCCATTTATCTTCCGATTTCATCTGTTTCTCACATCCTCCTTCCATACACCATACATACTAGCCAAATTGAACTTCCCCCAAATCTTCAAATATGTCATGGTCTTTAATACCAGCAGTCTCTGCCTTTGCTTTTCACGCTGTCACTTGGAATGTACTCCATAGGCACCCCACATGAAACTCCCCCCACACGGCCCAACCGGATTTTACTTCTTCCATGAAGATTTTTCCCCACACAGTTGGGAGAATTAATTGCTCCCTCCTTTGGGTTTTCATTGACTTTTATTCATACCCTTATTATATAAACTTAAATAGGTTTATTTTTAGGTGTTCCCCTCTATTCTCCCCTGTTAGGTTGTGACTTGTTTGAGAGTTGAATGAATAAGGGGGCAAATTGGAAGCACCATATTGTTAAGTGATTATTTTAATTGACAAGGTAGGAGGTGGCAAGGGCCTGCACCAATTTAGAAAAGGAGAGAAAAAGGCAGGGAGGAAAGGGGAGAGTATGTTTTGGGAAGTGGTAAAAAAATGAAGTTGAATACCTAGGGTTGGCTTAGCTTTTGTAGAACTTTGAAAGCCAGGAGAGGCATATGTTGCTTTCCTGTAGTGGGAAATTAAAAACCACTAAGATTCTTGGACAGAGGAAGGATTGTGGACAGGGGACAAGGGAATTGGGGAGATGGCTGGGAAGTGTTGCAAAAATTGGGTCGTGGCGTGATGGATGATGTGATGATTTGGACTAGGAGAATGATAACAGATCTGCAGAAGAAGGCGCATATGTGAATTTTAATGAAGATGCTATAATATCTCAAGAAAGGAAAGAAAAATATAAAATATGATCTTAGGATTTCTACCCTAGGACACTGAGGATAATTGGGAAGAGGAATGGGTTGGTTAAAAAATATAACGTGTTCGGTACTAGAAAATTTGACTTTAAGAGATGACAAGAATAGTAAAGAGATGATTAGAAAGATAATTTGAAGGTCATCCCCAAAGGAATGGAAGGAGAAAGAGAAGATAGTAAAATAAGACAGAGGGGCAGTTGGAAAAGTAGAAAGAGATATAAAGGAATCTCCACAGTCATGGAAGAAAAATCTAGTTCTGCTTTTCCTAGCTGCATTACTTAATATTTCTCTGCCTCAGTTTCTTCATCATTAAAAGTGTAATAATAATAGCTCCCAACTCATTGGGTTGTCATGAGGATTAAATGAGTTAACACATGTAAAACATAACACATGGCAAATGCTTTGTTAGTGTTAGCCAAGGGCGGAGAGAATTTCCAATGTTTCATTTCTACTTTACCCCATCCCCATTGTTTCTTCTTTTAGTGTTCTAGTTCTCAAGTAGTGTGTAGAATAATGCTTGGCACTTTATGACTCTCAATAAATGTCTGGTGGTGAATAAACAAAAGAGGATAAAGAATGAGAAAATGTCAATGGAGTTGACAGCTGCTAGGCTCAATTTTAATAGAGGTGGATTAAGTAGAAATAAGATTGCATAAGTTAACCAGGAAATGGTAGAAGTCGGTGCAGGCTATGAATCAGTGACTGGTAGGAAAAGCAAAGTAAGATTTTGGTTAAATAAAAAGGGAATGAGAAGGAAGGGAGAGTTAAGCACAAATAAGAAATGTTTGGATATTGATGATTAT
This sequence comes from Choloepus didactylus, assembly GCF_015220235.1. Classification (NCBI taxonomy): domain Eukaryota; kingdom Metazoa; phylum Chordata; class Mammalia; order Pilosa; family Megalonychidae; genus Choloepus; species Choloepus didactylus. Next base: position 65,054,441 of record NC_051313.1, on the reverse strand, counting down.
TCATGTTTAATTCTCTTAGTTCAGGCACTGAAATTTACACCATTTCCCATCAATTATAAAATGCAACAATTATTCTGGTGTGTCTTTAGTAATATTATACCATATGAATGAATTGGTTTAAAATAACAAAAATCTAGCAAATTGGTTTTGGGTGTTTTTCTTAATAGAAGAATAATGAGTAATAGTCTCAAACTGTCACAGAAACAATTATTTTCGGTAACTGCGTTTATCTACATGTTTTTTTTTTTTTATGATTAAGGGTTAACTGAACTTTAACCTTTACCCAAAATGAGCAATCTATTATATAGCTACCATTTGAATTTAATTATAATATCCTTATGCTTTTTGGTATTTGCTTCCTCTCCAGCCTTTTTGTTTAATCAAGTTAATACTTTTACTTCCTTACCAATGGTTATAGTACTGGGCTTCCTTTTCAATAACTCATTGAGACTGGGGTAGCACATATGCCTGAGCTGAGACAGAAGTGAGCAGGATGTAAAGGCAAATACTACATCTTGATAGTGACAATCAGGAATATCAGTAGCTTCTCAAATGGCAATTGCAATAGTTGCTTGAAGGGTTAGCTTCTCAGGTAAATAACCCAAGACTTACATGTTGGGGACTATTACTTCTTGCTCTAACCAATGTTGTATAGAAAGCTAGGCATACATTTAAAAAAAAAAAAAAACACAATAAATTGATTTTTCCTCCAAGACTTAAAATAATTCAGTGAGAAAGTGAGAAATAGCATGAATTAAAACTTATAAATATCTGTTTGTTCATTCATTGGGTTGGAATAAAAAACCATAAAGCCAGCCTCAAAGTTAATGGGAAATAATATTTCTTCCAAGGATATGTTGCATATTGAAAGTATAATAGCAATCCCTTGACTACTTTCTAACTTGCTGAGAAACTTTGCTCCCTGAAATCACAGACTATTAAAATCCTTGCTGTTTGCAATTTATCACTAAGAATGAACCATCTCTTTCTTGCTTGGAGGATCTAAGTCACTTTGACACAAGAAGCAGACTCAATTTCCAACCTAGGCACAAAGCATCATTTAAGGGTTCCTGAATGCAACCTTCCATATCAATCATAATTTCCAGGAAACAGGATCCTGAGACCACTTTGCAGTCTGATTTGATGCTTTGTTCTTTATACGTAGCCTTGCTTTGAGTCTATCCAAACACTGCTTCCTTTAAATTTCACCTAAACTCCATCCTTCCCCTAAATCTATAACTCTATCTTTTCCTTTGTTTCCTGAGACATTCCCTGGTTTCTCTGATGTGTGGTTTCCCTTATTGCCATGGGTTAAAATAAACCTAACTTTGACAAACTACAGGTTTATCCCTGATGGTCTTCAACTGATTGGGCTGGGGCAGAAGGCATCAAAACCTGGTCAAGGTTGGTGCCAGTGGAGTAAAAAATCTTTGTGGGGAATGACAATTCATAAGAAAAGTAGAGTTCAGCAACATAATATTTTATGTGAACCATAAATGCCACTAAAATGGCCTAACAGCATTTTACCCCCCACCATAATTGTGATCAGTTTTTTGGCTATGTGTGTGTGTGTCCAATGCTATTCTCTGTCAAAGGTACCATGATTCCTTAAAGTGTAGTTGGTTCCATGACCTAGGTCAGAGCAAGATCACACATTGACTTGGAATCTCTTGTTGCTAGAAATAAAAAATATTTTAAAAAGAAAATTGCTGAGGTAGCCTTAAAGAAAGGGACAGGTTTAAGGGGACATACTTGAGCATTAAAAAGAGAACAATTATAGTTAGTTAAAATAAATTGTCTGTAAAAAAACATGTATCTATACTTCAAAACTGGAAGGGCTAAATGTAAAAAGCAGTAATTATAAAACAAAAGAAAGGATATATGATAGAGTATTTTTAATTTTTAAAATTAAAGTACATATATGAGTTTTCTGTTTAAGTATATGTTAAGTACATACAGAGTGGGAACTGAATAATTCCAGAAATGGGAATCATACCAATTACAGGAAGAGGTGATTAGCACCAATAAGCACACATACAACTAGGTAGAGAGAGGATCCAACATTGTGTTCCAAAATGAAATTAATCAAATATCTGACTCTACAGAGTCAACTCTAGTGTCCTAGGAGGCCTTTTTAATTATATAATGAGATGCTAATAAAGCATGCAAAATTTTCGAGTAGTGTTAATAGACCAGGTGTATCTATATGTATATCTAAATACATAACAATGATATACAACATTAGCCACACAACCCTCTAAAAAGACAATTTTGGGGGAAAGATCATGCTGCAAAGGTATAGGTTGCTGGGTATGTCAGAATTTTGTACCTTTGTTCCTGTAAGGGCTGGAGGACCTTTACAGTATTTTTAACCAATACATTTATCGTGAACACCTCACATTTTATCAATGAATTATTTCTATCATCCCTTATGCTAATTAACATCCTCTAATGAAGGTGGAGATTATAGTGCTTAAAGTTATTGTTGATATGTCTCACATTTTTGAAGCACCCGTTTGTTTTGCGAACACTATATAGTTAAAGAGTCTGGCTAGTTAAATATACGTAATCAACGGCAATTCTGACAATAAGGACACAGGCACAAAACAAATAACTACAAATATGTAATATAAATTTTACTAACTTTAAACGAGTTAACTATTAAAGGTAATGCACAAGATGACGTTTATAAAAGAGTTGCCAAGAAGAGTCTTTCGAGTTCTGGGAGCTTCTCCAATAGATCTTGCAGAATGAATCAATAAAACAAATCCCAAATCCTTAACCAGCCGTCTCATTTCCAGTAGGGACTACAATTCCCAGAAGGCAACGCTTCGCTCCTTCGACTCCGCTTCCTGAGAAAGCCGGAAGTTGTAGTTTACAAACTAAGCCTTCAAACAGAGACTGCTATTGAGGACTTGGCTCTAAAAGCCTCTCCTCCATCCGGGTTCTTCCCATTTTCGAGCGTATCTTGGTACCATGAGTCTAATTCTAGTGCTTGCCTGGGTAGGAGGTGTCAGTCGGCGCGGCGCTCTAGGCCGAGCAGTGTTCGGTCTCTATGACCACAGAGGGAGGTCCCCTTGCCTTGCGCTGCGTGCGCTTTGGGAACGCGCGTCAGTTCCGCGCGGGGCTGTCAGGGAACTATGGCTGCCCCAAGAGGTGAGGCCGAGGGGCACTGGGAAGGGAGAGCGGGAGCAGCTTGGGCTCAAAGCCTGCGGGGGGGCGGGGTGGGCAAGCATAAGCGATTGTCGGCACCTGTCGGACGGTCGAGCCTACTCCATACACCCGGACCTCCGGGACTACGTTGGGGCGTTGGACTTGAAGATTTTAAATTGACCTGCGCCCTTTTTGAGCCCGCTGAGCCGCCTGTCAGGATGCGCGGAGCAGCCAGCCTCCCACTGCGGCTGCTTTCCCCGCAGTGGACTCCGCGCGGGACAGTTCGGCGGTGCCAGACAGTGCCTGCCTCAACAAACTGGTAGTGGGTAGGAACCTAATTTAGACAGGCCTGGGCAGCCGCAGAGACGTAGAGCGGCCGGGGCGCAGGTCCCAGGTTGGAGCCGCATCACCCGACCGGAGACAGGACAGTTCTCGGTGTCCATGCTGGGGTCACCGCGGCTGCGGTCCTTCTGAGCCTCCTACACTACGGATGCCTCAGAGGCTTAGAGGCATGCTCCGGGTGCAGAGCCCAATCAGCGGCTGCTCCATGTAACAGCCGCTAAAAACATCACTGGGTCGTGAAAACAGCTCTGAAACTGTAACGAGATGGAGAAAGCAGTAGTTACCCGAATTCCCTCTAGGGAGGAATAGCATATGTAGTTGGAAGGAACACTTTATTCTATTTTGGGTGGGGAGGTGAGATCCTCCCCCTACCCCCAAGGGATGGCACATTCCGTTAATAATGTCTGGTGACTAGTTGCCATTTAAAGAGGGTGAGTGTGATGAACTCCTTAGCATCATTTTGTTTTGCTCAGTGGGATATGTAAGTTGCAACAAGAGCTGACTTTTTAGACGGGAGAGCAGTATCTAGGAGAGGTTAAGTGACACCCTATACTTTGTCCACCTTTCCCCACTAGAGCTCTTGCTTTCACCTCTGAAGAAATGTTGAACAAATATTTAAAGAATAGCCTTTGTATGATTGCTAAATTCTTTTCCTGGTTGGAGCCCACATTTATCATTCACGTCCTGCCCAGAGGCATTATTTGTAGTTAAATATCCCTCTCTTGTGTATTCTCTCCTTTCAAATAAGTTCAACTTGAGTTTTTTTGTAGCAACATAAGAAGAAAAGAAAAAAAAAAACCACATTGTTTTGATAACATAAAATAGAAACAGCAAGATTAAAAATAGCAGAAGTCGAATCATTATCTGAAATACTTGTAGCAATTTAGCTTTAGACTTGTTGCCAATAAATATTTGTCATGACTTGGCTGTGTTAGAAATGTATAATACTAACAAAACTGCAATTTCAGTAGCTTCCTGATACTCACAAAGGATATTTCTGGGATTCCCTGAATTTCCAAGTTCTCAGGTATTACAAATAATGCGCCCCATAAAATACAGTAAAATATAAGTGAAAAATAGATAACTTCAGACCCTTAATGTGTCTATAAATATAGAACAGAAGTGATTTAGTAAGTTCCTAAAGTTTTTTGGCACACTTATTGAAACATTTAAATTATAGAGCAAATTTGATCAATTTACTGAAACTGTTCCATGCATTATTCAAAACTTATGTTTTTTAGTTAAAAACTGCTTCATTTCTAACACTATCGCATTAGCAGTTGACTTTTGGGGGCATTTTCTATGCAGAAGCAAATACTGCGTGGGAGCTGATGGGAACTTTAAGAGAAGCAGAGAACAATGCAGGATTAAGATGTGGCTACCAGTTGAGGTGGGAGCTAGGTTTATAATCATTGGCCTTTGGCATGATTTAAATTCTCAGCAAAATTTAAAGTGATTACATGTCATGGCTTTAAGATGTTACCCTGAAAAATTAAAATTATTTTTAATAATTGAAATCTCATACTGGTGAATTTTTGAACAGAGTGAAGAGATATTTTGATCTAATGTTAAACTGAAATTCCTGAGAGAAAATCATGCTTAAAAATGTTTTTTAAAAGTTCCTTTAGATATACTTTTAAAGTGGTATTGACAGGTCAGAGTGTTTGTAGGCTATAAATATTTGGTTTTGTGTTTAAATATTTGCTATATTGTTTTTAGAATCAGAAGCCCATAAAGTAAAGTAGGTTTCAGTTTGGCAATCCTAACTTCTCTTATTTATGAAAATGACTGTAATCCAGGACATGGGTTGACAAATTTTCTGTAAAGGCAAGATGGTCTTTGATACAACTACTCAACTCTGCTCTTGTAGTGCCAAAGTTGCTATAGACAATATCTAATTGAATGAGTCTGGCTATGGTCCAATAAAACTTTATTTATGGACACTGAAATTTGAATTTCATATATTTTTTACTTGTCACAAAATGTTATTTTAATTTTTTTCTAACTATTTAAAAAATGTAAAACCATTCTTAGTTCACAGGCAGTATAAACACAAGGAGTGTTTTTGTTTTTTTTTTAAATTCAGTTTGCTCTCTCCTGATCTAGAAGAGAAGTGCTTTCTCCTTCACTGAGTAATTAAGGATAATCATTTTTTGTTTTTGAAGTCATACACTTATCCCTAGTAGGAAAGTTTAGAAAAGGAAGTATTGGTGTGATCTCCTTCACTTCTTTTTACATAAACATTGCTTTTTAGTGCCTTAGATCTTTTGTAAAGGAAGTTTGGGCAGATATAAGCTTATTTTTTCTGTTCTACCTTAATACTTTTTAGTAAAGACCTGATGTAATTTTAAAAAGTTGTCTGCAATTTACAAATCGTTTTACTCTTTTCTTTAATTCCCCACTAGATAACACTTGTATCAAAGGATGTATTTCCCTGTAAGTTCCTACTGTATATATCTAAAGATAATTTGTTTGAAACTTCTACTTTATGTCCCAAATCAGTGAACAAAAGCATACTTAGTGCATAATATAATTATAGTATAATATAGTTATGGTAGCAATCTGGAGTCATCCTATGTTCCTTTGATCTCTTAATCTGGGGTCCTCAAACTATGGCCTGCTGGCCAAGTCCTTCCCATTACTTGTTTTTATTCAGTCTGTGAGCTAGGAATGGTTTTTGCAGATGAACATTTGTAACTGATTTGATGATGGAGCCCTAAGTTTGAACCACAGTTAAGCAAAATGTTACCCCCTAAAAGAATTAGAATTCCATTCTTCTCATTATAGTAGATCCATCTTATAAAACATTATACTCAATTATTATATTTTAAATTTTGTCCAAAAATTTGTGAAAAACTTTCTTTGTTGTTACATAAATACCTAAATAGTATCTTCTACTTTGTCTTGTGGCCTAGAAAGCCTAAAATTTTTACTACAGGCCCTTATAGAAAAGCTTGCTGGTCTCTGTTTAACCCGAGCTGAAGATTTGGGTGGAGGTTAAGGAGAGCTGTGGGGCTGAGAGGTGGGAGGTGGATAAAGAAAGTGGAAATAGTTTGAGCCTTGGGTAATGACAATATCAGAAGGTCTGGAAGTAAAGCACTGGTCTGACCAGTGTTTATGGTTTTATTGAAGATGTTTGACTAGAAGCATGTCCCTGGTGCCTGAGTGATGGCTGCTGCTCTGGTATATATACTTGAAGGCAGCTCTTAAATTGAGCAACTAAAAGTTGTATATTTTGCATTTCACATATTATAGAGCTTTGCTCTCAATATACTTGTTTGTGTTATGAATTATTTCTCTGTATAATGAAATGAGAGTTTTCAAAATAGTTCATTTTTTATTGTGATAAAGGTCTTTATTAACCCCACTTTTATCTCTCAATTACTCCTTTTGTTTTCTTTCTGTTGTCTTTAAATTTAGAATATATATGCCTTAGTTGTTTTCACTGCTTTCCTGTTGTGCTTTAACAAGTCTGTAATCCTAAACATATCTTAAACATTTCATTTAATATCCTGGAGTCAGTATGCTGCAAAATCTTGTAATCGGGGCATTCCCCAGGAACAAAATCAACAGAAGTTGATATTTAAAGTCAGCTGTGCTGTGTATATGTGTATTTGTTCATGTTCATGTAGTTGGGAAGTATTGTTTTGACTTAAATTTTTAAATGCCATTGGTTTCAAAAGCATTTTGAACTCAAAATTGCAAAGCATTTTTAGTAATAAAATTGATTAACTTTTCTATACTTATATTCTCTACTAATAACATTTTGTTGCACGTATTTTCCAGAGAATGTCAGTTTGTTATTCAAGTTATACTGCTTGACAGTGATGACCCTGGTGGCTGCAGCTTATACCATAGCTTTAAGATACACAAGGACATCAGACAAAGAACTCTACTTTTCAACCACAGCTGTGTGTATCACAGAAGTTATAAAGTTATTGCTAAGTGTGGGAATTTTGGCTAAGTGAGTATACTTTTTAGTGTGTTTAATAATTTTTTTCACTTAGTTGAGGTATTTTATATTTTTAGAAAATCCATGCTATCTCTTTACAAGTTTGATTGCTCTAAAGCAGTGTTTCTCAGTTGGGGGTGATTTTGTCTCCTAGGAGATATTTTTGGTTGTCATTAGTGGTGGGGGGATGCCACTGGCATCTAGTAGGTAGAGGCCAAGGATGCTGCCAAACATTCTACGATGTTCAGGGTGGCCTTCACAACAAAGAATTATCTGGCCAAAATGTCAGTAGTGCAGAGTTTGAAGAACTCTGCTCTAGAGCAGGAGTTGGCAGACTATGGCCATGAGCCATATTTTATTGTATCAGAAACCATAAGACCTGCAAAGCCTAAAATATTTACTGTCTGACCCCTATAAAAAAAATTTCCTGACCTCTGCTTCAGAGGGATATAATGATAATAATTAACATTTATTGAGTGCTTCCTGTGTTAAAGTGCTAGGCATTGTGCTAATTGCTTTTCATGAATTATCTCATTTAATTCTTATACATTTTTGAAGTAAGTGCTATAATTACCCCCATTGTATCGATATGGCATCTGAAGTTCCTCAAGATCACACTGTTAAAATGTGACAGCACTAGGCTTTGAATCAGTAAAGTCATATAACAAATTTTAGCTAAGGATGCAGTATAGGAAGGGTTAAAAATAGGGGCTGTAGTATGAGACAGACCTAATTTTAATACCAGACTCATTGGGATTATGGCTTTGCACACATTTCTTGAATGTCTAGTTTCTTCATGTTTTTAACTGGAGAAAATATTGTACACTTCTGAGAATTAAATAAAATCCTGTAGGTAAATTAGTTAGCATGGTGTTTGGGACACACTAAGGCCTTCCTAAATGGTGGTGGTGGTGATGGTAGTAGTATTGGTACACAAATAAGGTGTTTCATTTGATAAAGTTCAGTTTTTTTCTGGTTCTAAAAGTGAGGACTATCTCTGGAATTGATAGTTCCTTCGCAGTTTTTATTATTTGGAAATGGTTTTTTTTTTTTGAAGTGGAAATGACAAATATAAACATTTTCTTAGTTAATAAAATAATGTACCAGGGGGTACTAATGACTTTCAGATGCAGCTGAAGTGCTCTTCAGCAACTCCTTTAGGTACAGCAGCAAGCACTGACTCATGCAGAGCCACTTTCCATTCTCTGAGTTTGCTCCATGTAGGTTTTCAGTCTCCATATCCCCACACCAGATATATAGCCAGTGTGCCATCTAACTAAATGCCTTACTCATACGTATAACCCAGGGGCCTAGTACTGTGCTAGCTCAAAGTGTAGTTAGTGGTTGACCAACCGAATGATTAATGTTCTGGCTCTTCGCAGCTATATTTTTATTTTTTTAACAATGTTTTTCAGGTCAGCTTTATTGAGGTATGTTTTTTATATCATAAAATTCACCTTTTCTGGTGTATAGTGTTATGAGTTTAGACATATGTATAGAGTTGTGTAACCACCACCACAGTCAAGATACAGAACAGTTCCATCATTCCAAAAAATTCCTTTCTGTCCCTTTGTAGTCAGCCTCTTACTTCCATTCCCAGCCCCTGGCAACTGCTGATCTGTATTCTTTCCTTATAGTTTTCCTTTTTCACAATGGTAAGTGGAATCATACTGTATGTAGCCTTTGAGTCTGGCTTCTTTCACTTAGCATAATGCATTTGAGATTCATCCGCATTGTGGATGTAGTTTGTTCCTTTTTATTGCTGAAAAGCAGTATTCCATCTTATGGATGTACCACAGTTTATTCACTAGTTAAAGGGTATTTGAGTTGTTTCAGGCTTGATTTTTAAGTTAAGTTTCAAGTCGTTTTAGGAAAATTTTGAGGGGCAAAATTTATAATATGGCTTTATGTATGAGTAGAATTAGTATTCTAAATTTTTCCTTAATTATTTTCTTTTTAGGCAAAATGAAGGCTTAAAAAATACAAATAGAAAACTAACATTTCAAATTAAAGTTTAGATTTTGTGAAAATCATTTGTTGATTAGCAGCTCCTGTGTGTTGAGCTCTGAGCCATCTGTCGACAATGTGCTTTCTCAGTATAATATGCCAGTATTTGATACATGCTAGGTGTGTAAAATGAAGCTATAGGAGGGTGAATGTAGACTGACTTGCCTAGGGAAGGATTTATGGGATGGGGTGGGTTTGAGTCATATGGGCAGGTGAGAATTGATACAAATTTTAAGATTTGCATTGGTGAGTGGGGAAGCTGTGAGGAATAGCATGTGTGTAGGTAGAAACAGATAAATTACGTCTAACCGCTTTTTTTTTTTTTTTAATCATTTTATTGAGATATATTCACATACCACGCAGTCATACAAAACAAATCGTACTTTCGATTGTTTACAGTACCATTACATAGTTGTACATTCATCACCTAAATCAATCCCTGACACCTTCATTAGCACACACACAAAAATAACAAGAATAATAATTAGAGTGAAAAAGAGCAATTGAAGTAAAAAAGAACACTGGGTACCTTTGTCTGTTTGTTTCCTTCCCCTATTTTTCTACTCATCCATCCATAAACTAGACAAAGTGGAGTGTGGTCCTTATGGCTTTCCCAATCCCATTGTCACCCCTCATAAGCTACATTTTTATACATCTGTCTTCGAGATTCATGGGTTCTGGGTTGTAGTTTGATAGTTTCAGGTATCCACCACCAGCTACCCCAATTCTTTAGAACCTAAAAAGGGTTGTCTAAAGTGTGCGTAAGAGTGCCCACCAGAGTGACCTCTCGGCTCGTTTTGGAATCTCTCTGCCACTGAAGCTTATTTCATTTCCTTTCACATCCCCCTTTTGGTCAAGAAGATGTTCTCCGTCCCACGATGCCGGGTCTACATTCCTCCCCGGGAGTCATATTCCACGTTGCCAGGGAGATTCACTCCCCTGGGTGTCTGATCCCACGTACGGGGGAGGGCAGTGATTTCACCTTTCAAGTTGGCTTAGCTAGCGAGACAGGGCCACATCCGAGCAACAAAGAGGCATTCGGGAGGAGGCTCTTAGGCACAACCATAGGGAGGCCTATCCTCTCCTTTGCAGCAACCGTCTTCCCAAGGGTAAAACCTGTGGTAGAGGGCTCAACCCATCAAACCACCAGTCCCCTATGTCTGTGGTCATGTTAGCAACCATGGAGGTGGGGTAGGCGAATACCCCTGCATTCTCCACAGGCTCCTCAAGGGGGCACTACATCATTTTTTTTCCTTGTTTTTCTTTCTTTCTTTTTTTTTTTTTTAACTTTCCCTTCTTTTTTAAATCAACTGTATGAAAAAAAAAATTAAAAAGAAAACAAACATACAATAAAAAGAACATTTCAAAGAGACCATAACAAGGGAGTAAGAAAAAGACAACTAACCTAAGATAACTGCTTAACTTCCAATATGTTCCTACTTTACCCCAAGAAAGTTACATAATATAGCAACCTTTCTGTGAACTTGTTCCTACTATATCCAACAGAAATTAACAGACCATAGTCATTTCTGGGCATCCCCAGAACGTTAAAAAGCTTATCTGTTCTTCTTGGATTATTGTTCCCCCTTCCTTAATTACTCTCTACTGCTAGTTCCCCTACATTCTACATTATAAACCATTTGTTTTACATTTTTGAAAGTTCACATTAGTGGTAGCATGTAATATTTCTCTTTTTGTGCCTGGCTTATTTCACTCAGCATTATGTCTTCAAGGTTAATCCATGTTGTCATATGTTTCACGAGATCGTTCCTTCTTACTGACGCGTAGTATTCCATCGTGTGTATATACCACATTTTATTTATACACTCATCTGTTGAAGGACATTTGGGTTGTTTCCATCTCTTGGCAATTGTGAATAATGCTGCTATGAACATTGGCGTGCAGATATCTGTTCGTGTCACTGCTTTCCGATCTTCCGGGTATATACCGAGAAGTGCAATCGCCGGATCGAATGGTAGCTCTATATCTAGTTTTCTAAGGAACTGCCAGACTGACTTCCAGAGTGGCTGAACCATTATACAGTCCCACCAACAGTGAATAAGAATTCCAATTTCTCCACATCCCCTCCAGCATTTGTAGTTTCCTGTTTGTTTAATGGCAGCCATTCTAACCGGTGTTAGATGGTATCTCATTGTGGTCTTAATTTGCATCTCTCTAATAGCTAGTGAAGCTGAACATTTTTTCATGTGTTTCTTGGCCATTTGTATTTCCTCTTCAGAGAACTGTCTTTTCATATCTTTTGCCCATTTTATAATTGGGCTGTCTGTACTATTGTCATTGAGTTGTAGGATTTCTTTGTATATGCAAGATATCAGTCTTTTGTCAGATACATGGTTTCCAAAAATTTTTTCCCATTGAGTTGGCTGCCTCTTTACCTTTTTGAGAAATTCCTTTGAGGTGCAGAAACTTCTAAGCTTGAGGAGTTCCCATTTATCTATTTTCTCTTTTGTTGCTTGTGCTTTGGGTGTAAAGTCTAGGAAGTGGCCACCTAATACAAGGTCTTGAAGATGTTTTCCTACATTATCTTCTAGGAGTTTTATGGTACTTTCTTTTATATTGAGATCTTTGGTCCATTTTGAGTTAATTTTTGTGTAGGGGGTGAGGTAGGGGTCCTCTTTCATTCTTTTGGCTATGGATATCCAACTCTCCCAGCCCCATTTGTTGAAAAGACCATTATGGCTCAGTTCAGTGACTTTGGGGGCCTTATCAAAGATCAGTCGGCCATAGATCTGTGGGTCTGTCTCTGAATTCTCAATTTGATTTCATTGATCTATATGTCTATCTTTGTGCCAGTACCATGCTGTTTTGGCAACTGTGGCTTTATAATAAGCTTCAAAGTCAGGGAGTGTAAGTCCTCCCACTTCATTTTTCTTTTTTAGAGTGTCTTTAGCAATTCGAGGCATCTTCCCTTTCCAAATAAATTTGATAACTAGCTTTTCCAAGTCTGCAAAGTAGGTTGTTGGAATTTTGATTGGGATTGCATTGAATCTGTAGATGAGTTTGGGTAGAATTGACATCTTAATGACATTTAGCCTTCCTATCCATGAACATGGAATATTTTTCCATCTTTTAAGGTCCCCTTCTATTTCTTTTAGTAGAGTTATGTAGTTTTCTTTGTATAGGTCTTTTACATCTTTGGTTAAGTTGATTCCTAGGTACTTGATTTTTTTAGTTGCTATTGAAAATGGTATCTTTTTCTTGAGTGTCTCTTCAGTTTGTTCATTTCTAGTATATAGAAACATTACTGACTTATGTGCATTAATCTTGTATCCCGCTACTTTGCTAAATTTGTTTATTAGCTCTAGTAGCTGTATCGTCGATTTCTCAGGGTTTTCTAGATATAAGATCATATCGTCTGCAAACAATGACAGTTTTACTTCTTCTTTTCCAATTTGGATGCCTTTTATTTCTTTGTCTTGCCGGATTGCCCTGGCTAGCACTTCCAGCACAATGTTGAATAACAGTGGTGACAGCGGGCATCCTTGTCTTGTTCCTGATCTTAGAGGGAAGGCTTTCAGTCTCTCACCATTGAGTACTATGCTGGCTGTGGGTTTTTCATATATGCTCTTTATCATGTTGAGGAAGTTTCCTTCAATTCCTACCTTTTGAAGTGTTTTTATCAAAAAGGGATGTTGGATTTTGTCAAATGCTTTTTCAGCATCTATTGAGATGATCAATTGATTTTTCCCTTTCGAGTTTTTAATGTGTTGTAATACATTGATTGTTTTTCTGATGTTGAACCATCCTTGCATGCCTGGAATGAACCCCACTTGGTCATGGTGTATGATTTTTTTAATGTGTCTTTGGATTCGATTGCAAGTATTTTGTTGAGGATTTTTGCATCTATATTCATTAGGGAGATTGGCCGGTAGTTTTCCTTTTTTGTAGCATCTTTGCCTGGTTTTGGTATTAGATTGATGTTAGCTTCATAAAATGAGTTAGGTAGTGTTCCATTTTCTTCAATGTTTTGAAAGAGTTTGAGTAAGATTGGTGTCAGTTCTTTCTGGAAAGTTTGGTAGAATTCCCCTGTGAAGCCATCTGGCCCTGGGCATTTATTTGTGGGAAGATTTTTGATGACTGATTGGATCTCTTTGCTTGTGATGGGTTGGTTGAGTTCTTCTATTTCTTCTCTGGTCAGTCTAGGTTGTTCATATGTTTCCAGGAAATTGTCCATTTCTTCTACATTGTCCAGTTTATTGCCATACAGTTGTTCATAATATCCTCTTATAATTTTTTTAATTTCTTCAGGATCTGCAGTTATGTCACCTTTTTCATTCATTATTTTGTTTATATGGGTCTTCTCTGTTTTTGATTTTGTCAGTCTAGCTAGGGGCTTGTCAATCTTGTTGATCTTCTCAAAGAACCAACTTTTGGTGATATTTATCCTCTCTATTGTTTTTTTGTTCTCTATGTCATTTATTTCTGCTTTAATCCTTGTTATTTCTTTTTTTGTACTTGGTTTAGGATTGGTTTGCTGTTCATTTTCTAGCTTCTTCAGTTGATCCATTAGTTCTTTGATTTTGGCTCTTTCTTCCTTTTTAATATATGCGTTTAGTGCTATAAATTTCCCCCTTAGCACTGCTTTTGCTGCATCCCATAGGTTTTGGTATGTTGTGTTCTCATTTTCGTTCGTCTCTATATATTTAGCAATTTCTCTTGCTATTTCTTCTTTAACCCACTGATTGTTTAGGAGTGTGTTGTTTAACCTCCAGGTATTTGTGAATTTTCTAAGTCTCTGATGGTTATTGACTTCTAATTGTATTCCATTGTGGTCAGAGAATGTGCTTTGAATAATTTCAATCTTTTTAAATTTATTGAGGCTTGTTTTATGTCCCAGCATATGATCTATTCTGGAGAAAGTTCCGTGAGCACAAGAAAAGTATGTGTATCCTGGTGATTTGGGATGTAATGTCCTGTATATGTCTGTTAAATCTAATTCATTTATCAGATTGTTTAGGTTTTCAATTTCCTTATTGGTCTTCTGTCTGGTTGATCTATCTATAGGAGAGAGTGATGTGTTGAAGTCTCCCACAATTATTGTGGAAACATCAATTGCTTCCTTTAGTTTTGCCAGTGTTTCTCTCATGTATTTTGTGGCACCTTGATTGGGTGCATAGACATTTACGATTGTTATTTCTTCTTGCTGAATTGCCCCTTTTATTAGTATGTAGTGGCCTTCTTTGTCTCTCAAAACATCCCTGCATTTGAAGTCTATTTTATCTGAGATTAATATTGCTACACCTGCTTTCTTTTGGCTGTAGCTTGCATGAAATATTTTTTTCCATCCTTTCACTTTCAGTTTCTTTGTGTCCCTATGTCTAAGATGAGTCTCTTGTATGCAACATATTGATGGTTCATTTTTTTTGATCCATTCTGCGAATCTATATCTTTTAATTGGGGAGTTTAATCCATTTACATTCAACGTTATAACCGTGAAGGCATTTCTTGAATCAGCCATCTTATCCTTTGGTTTATGTTTGCCATATTTTTCCCCTCTCTCTATTAATATCCTTTATTGTACCCATACCGAATCTCTTTAGTACTGAACCTTTCTCCAAGTCTGTCTGTCCTGTCTTTGTTTCTCTGTCTGTAGGGCTCCCTTTAGTATCTCCAGTAGGGCAGGTCTCTTGTTAGCAAATTCTCTCAGCATTTGTTTGTCTGTGAAAAATTTAAGCTCTCCCTCAAATTTGAAGGAGAGCTTTGCTGGATAAAGTATTCTTGGCTGGAAATTTTTCTCACTCAGAATTTTAAATATATCGTGCCACTGCCTTCTCGCCTCCATGGTGGCTGCTGAGTAGTCACTACTTAGTCTTATGCTGTTTCCTTTGTATGTGGTGAATTGCTTTTCTCTTGCTGCTTTCAGAACTTGCTCCTTCTCTTCTGTGTTTGACAGTGTGATCAGTATATGTCTTGGAGTGGGTTTATTTGGATTTATTCTATTTGTAGTTCACTGAGCATTTATGATTTGTGTATTTATGTTGTTTAGAAGATTTGGGAAGTTTTCCCCAACAATTTCTTTGAATACTCTTCCTAGACCTTTACCCTTTTCTTCCCCTTCTGGGACACCAATGAGTCTTATATTTGGACGTTTCATATTATCTATCATATCCCTGAGGTCCATTTTGATTTTTTCAATTTTTTTCCCCATTCTTTCTTTTATGCTTTCATTTTCCATTCTGTCATCTTCCAGGTCACTGATTCGTTGTTCAACTTCCTCTAGTCTTGTACTATGAGTGTCCAGAATCTTTTTAATTTGGTCAAAAATTTCTTTAATTTCCATAAGATCATCCATTTTTTTATTTAGTCTTGCAATGTCTTCTTTATGCTCTTCTAGAGTCTTCTTGATTTCCTTCATATCCCGTACTATGGTCTCATTGTTCATCTTTAGTTCTTTGAGTAGCTGCTCTAGGTGCTGTGTCTCTTCTGGTCTTTTGATTTGGGTGCTTGGGCTTGGGTTATCCATATCGTCTGGTTTTTTCATATGCTTTATAATTTTCTGTTGTTTTTGGCCTCGTGGCATTTGCTGAACTTGATAGGGTTCTTTTAGGGTTTGTAGACCTATTGAAGTCCTTATCTCTAATTTATCAGATCTACAGCTTCGTGGAGTACACTTTCTCTAACTAACCAGCAGGTGGCGTCCACGAGCCACCTGTTCTCCACAAGCCAGTTCTCCCCTGCTTAGCCTTTTTGGTGAGTGGGGGAGTGAGTCTTGTGGGGCCCAATTGGTGTACCAAGCTTGCGTGTGTAGTTGGTGTTGCCTGCCCTGTATGTGGGGCGTGTTTCTGGGCAGTCGGGGAGGGTGGGTGGCTCTAACAATCAAATCTCCCTGGTGATCCTAGAGTTTTAAAGCTGGTGCAATAGTCTAATCCTTCAGTTCAGTCCTGCCACAGTTTGTCTCTGCCACTGACCCACAAGTCCTTGGTATTGGCGTATGGCTCCTGAGACTTGCAAGTGGGCCCCTCTTCCAGGCTGTGCACCCCGGGTCCTCTGTTGACGGGTGACTGTGCTATGTCACAGGTGAGTGCCGTCCCCTCAGGGCAGTTCTGGGCTGCTGGGCTGTGTAGGGAGGCTCCCAGTCTGCTGAAATGATGGCTGAATGGGGCTTTGTTAATTCACACTGCTCCACCTTCCCAACTCTGGGACAATCAGCTGAGGTTTCAGGGAAGGCTAATGTCCACGCCCAGTTTTGTGGTGTGTGCCTGTTATTTGAAGCACTTCCGTCACACTGGGTTGTCTGGGGCAGTTCTGGGCTATGGGGCTGGCGATGGGCAGGAGTGTTTCCTGTCCACCAGGATGGTGGCTGTGAGCGGACACCCCCGTTTTCTTGGGAAGTTGTGGTGTTTAGTGAATTTTCTCAGCCACTGAATTATTGCCTTTTGTCTCAGAGCTCTCTTAGTTCTGCTCTTGACTTGACGTGCCCAAATTGAAAGTCTTTGAAGCTTTCTGTATTGGGCTTCTTAGAGTAATTGTTTTAGAAAAAGAAAAAAGGATTAAAAAAAAAAAAAATAAGGGCCCTCCTCAGAGATCTAATGGGTTATTGAAATGCTAAGAGACAAAGCAACCAGGGCCATTAAGGAAAGGTCCACAGGGCAGAGAGATCGGCTTTTCTTCGGGATTTGCATATGCGCCTTAGGGACTGAGCTCCGCCCTTCCCCTTTCTGTGTTCACCAGAACTCTAAAAATCCTCTGCTTTTATTTTGGAGTTTTTCGTGTTGTTTTTTTTTTTTTCTATGCCTGTCTCCTCTCTGCTGGGCTGGCTGCTCACAGATTCTCTGGTGTCTGGTCTCTGTCTATCTATGGTTGGAGTCTGAATCAGTGGAATGAGTTTCCGATAAGAGCAGCCACTGCAGTTCTCCCTTCTCCTTCCCGGAGCTGACAGCCCCTCCTCCCACGGGACTGAGCCTGGCAGGGAGGGGCGCGGGTCCCCTGGCCGCAAAAACTTACAGATTTCGCTGATCTCAGCAGTTCGACATTTTCATGAGTGTTGTATGAAGTATGCCCAAAGACAGATTGCTCTGTGGTGTCCAGTCCACGCAGTTCCTGGCTTTCTACCTACTTTCCTGGAGGAGTAACTAAAACATACAGCTCACCAGTCTTCCATCTTGCCCCGCCTCCCTAACCGCTTTTTAATTCATTTAACAAATATTTATTGAATGGTTTCTATGAGATAGTTATACTGGATGCTGGATGTGCAGGTATGAGTGAAATAGATATGGTCTCTGCTTTCATGGAGCTTAAATTTAGTGGAAGAGGCAGAAAATGAACTAGTAAACATACACATGATTACAAATGATCATGTGAAAAAGAATGCTCTAAAAATGGTTTGAGGAGAGAGAAAAGGGCAGAAAAATAAGTTGGGGCCAGATGTTAGAAAGCTTTACTATATTTGAGATTAAAGTTTATCTTAAATTTATGGGTAGATACTATGGCAACCTAACTTGTTAGCTTGCAAGTAGGGTAAAATCTCAGACCTTTCACAGTTTCTTACTTAACAAGATTTAGTTTTCTGAAAATTTGACTTTTCTTGTAGAATTCTTCATTCTGGATGGTGTCAGATAAATGAGAGGCCTTAAAGTACCATTAAAAGACAACATGTCAGAGGTTAAGGTCTCTGTGTTTAAAACTCCAGAACATCTTCCATATAACAACCTAAGAGTTAATAATTTAAAAAAAATATTAAGGATAAGCCTTTTTAAAAGAAAATTTAGGATGTAGAAAGAAGGCAGATGCATTTCCTCTCCTTGTTCTCCAATTTCCAGAGTGACAACCTTAGGAATTAAGTAGAGCTGTCAAAGCATGTAATCAGTTATTTTAAGCTGTAAGTTCAAGCCATGGTCCAGTTTGTTTTGTAACTGTTAATTTTTAAAAACCAACAGAGCAAAGGAAATCAATGAGGCCTTTGCTATATATATTGGCGTTTGGGTTGGTGTCCTGCTAACCTACCTGCATAAACTTTATTTTGATGTTTTTCCAGCTTTGCATTGCTTGTACAGTATTCTTCAGTTACTCAGTGTTATGGGTATGGTCAGTTGTAGTTTTGTGTGTGTGCGTGTGTGTGTAAACTTTGGAAATTATGCCAAAATAAAAGCACAAGAATTTCTAAAAATTCACTAGGCAAGTCAAATAATGATATTAAAATAACAGCAGTGTGGGAAAACCAATACTTCGTTATCATCAATAATCAGACTCTGAGTCTGTCACCAGCATAACACAGAGGCCAGGATCTTGTTCTTTTGTGAACTTCTACACAGAATATCAAGACCCAAGGCCAATCAGAAAAAAGTAAAGAATTATGAATGCTGAGTTTTGATGGTTGGCATTTGATATTATATAGCCAACAAGAATTTGGTTCTGGAGAAGAATCACTTAAAACACAAGGACTTTGTAAGTGGAAAAAGCAGTGGGAAAAATTCAGAAAACATGAAAGAAGTGAAAGGTATTTGAAACCGCTGAATTTTAGCGTGAATATTAATTTATGGAGAAATATATTGATTAATTATCATTTGCTTATTCGAAACACTGGTAGGAACAATACCTGTTGCTCAAAACAAGAAAAATATTTTATTTCTCAGAATAAAAGTCTTACTTTTAAGAGGGAATGTGTGAAAAATGTTAATTTTTTTAGAATTGTAAAAGTGAAAGTTAATTATTTCAACCTATGTGGTAAGAGATCGATAGCTACAAAGTAAATAATTTCAAAATGAAATGTTACAGGACATTGTGATTGTTTCTTCAGCTTATTCAGCAATATGTGATGAGACAACTAATAATGAAACTGAAGCACAGATATCAATTTGAGAAAGTTAACCCACTGAAAATGTCGACAGTTGGTTCTATATTGAAAGGACAACTGGGTTAATTACTTACCTGAAGCAGTTTGGAATTTGAAAACATGAATAAAATGCATGGCCAAACTATGATTGGGCCACTAAGAATGAGTTGAAAAGTTGAGGATTGTGGCAAACAGAAGAGCCTAGAACTTTATACGTGTCTTTTAGATTTAGTGGTGTGAAGTTTGCAAAGAAGTAAAAAATTTTCCAGATACTCTCAATGCCATCATGTAATTTCTATGTACACTAATTAAAATTGGTAATTAAAAAAAAAGGAAGAGGAGCAAAGGCAAATAGGATGTTATGCAGTTTGTCAAAAAAGAACAGATTGGATGTCAGTACTTTATTCGTTATGATTGGAGAAACTTCTAAATACCAGAAAATATTTGTTACTTGGAAATTTTATGAGACGATTTGTTAGACATGAAGGAAACTAAAGTTGAGTTCATATTTTTGAATTTATATTTGTTTGAGTATTCTTTACCACATACTGTTAAAGTAATTCTTTTTATAGAGCTAAAAAATGACATAAAATCTTTTCTTTGTTTTCAAAGTAGAAGCAATACTGTATTTTTTATCATCTGTAAGAAAGGATGACAATTGCATGATATTGTGGAGAATGTGGAAGAATTATATTAAAAATAACTAAAGGTTTAGAACTTGAATAACCTTCCCTTTAGAGAAGAAAATTAAGAAAAAATTCGATCTTGATGATTAAATAGTGCATTTCCCCCATATCCCCAGGAGAATAGTCTGAAGTTAATGTAAAAATTAGATAATATGTTACTAAATTTGGATTTGAGCATTTTGGAGAATAGTTACAGAAAAAGGAGGAGGAAAAAAACTGAAATGACTATTTAAATGAAAAAATCTATTAAATGAAATAAAAACTTCTTTCCTTCTCCCTATTCTTTACCTATGATAAAGTGTTACAGAGGTGATAGAAATATTACTTCACAGTTTCAATTTTATCTGTACTATGCAAAGCTTAATTTCATTATAGACTTTATCAGTTTGGCTGTTTGTTCATTTAGTATGGTCTCTACGTTAATGGTCTTTGCTCATAAGTCATTTTTTTTTTATTAAGAAATTTTATTTTGAGATAAATTCAAACTTGCAGGAACAGTTGCAAAAACAGTACAAACCCCATACATAGAAGTCCAGCATACCCCAACCCCCCTCCCCTGATCCCCCGATCCACCACCTTTAACATCCTGTCACACTGCCATTTCTTTCTTTCTTTCCCTCCCTCCCTTCCTCCCTCCCTCTCTCCCTCCCTATCATCCATCATCTATTGCTCTGTCTTCTGAACATATGAGAGTAAGCTGCACACATCCTTGAACAAACAATATAATTCACATATAGATTTCCCATGAACAAGAACATTCTTCTATGCAATCCCATTAAATGCAGCTAAGAAGTTCAAGAAATTCAACCTTGATACAAAGCTTACATTCTATATTTCCTTTTTTTTTTTTTTCCTTATGTCCCATCTGTGTCCCTTTGAGCCTCCCCTCCTCCATCCTCAGATCCCATCCAAGATCATCCTTGGCATTTAATTGTCATCTATTTAGACTGTCTTTTTTTTCAGTTGTGGAAACATATATACAGCCTAAATCTTCCCATTCCACCCCCTCCCTAGTATTCCATTAGTGAGATTAATCACATTTAGAATGTTGCAATGCTATCACCTTCCCACCATCCTTTTCTAGAAGTTTCTCTTCACCCCAAACAGAAACCCTACACTCATTTCTTAACTCTCCATTGCCTCTTCCCCCACTTCTCGGAACCCCTACTCTACTTTTCATCTCTATGGTCATATTCTCTGATACTTTCTTTGTATTTACCATGGGGCTTAAATTTAACATCTTAAATCTGTGACAATCTTGTTTTTCTTTAATACCACCTTAACTTCAATATGACACATAAACTATGTTCCTATACTCCTCCATTCCCCCACCTTTATGTAGTTCTTGTCAAAAATTACATATTTTACTTTGAGTCCAAAACCACTGATTTATCATTAGTTTATGTATTTTAGATCCTGTAGGAAGTAAATAGTGGAGTTACAAATCAAAAATACAGTAGTATTGGTATTTATATTTATCATGTGATCTTTAGTGGTACCCTTTATTTCTTCATGTAGTTTCAGTCAATTGTTTAGTGTCCCTTCCTTTCAGCCTGCTCAACTCCCTTTAACATTTCTTATAGGACTGATCTACTGGTGGTGAAGTCCCTAGCTTTTTTCTCTGTCCGTAGGGCTCCCTTTAGTATCTGAAGTAGGGCAGGTCTTTTATTAGCAAAATCTCTCAGCATTTGTCTGTGAAAAATTTAAGCTCCCCCTCAAATTTGAAGGAGAGTTTTGCTGGATAAAGTATTCTTGGTTGGAAATTTTTCTCTCTCAGAATTTTAAATATGTCATGCCACTGCCTTCTCGCCTCCATGCTGGCCGCTGAATAGCCACTAGTCTTATGTTGTTTCCTTTGTATGTGGTGAATTGCTTTTCTCTTGCTGCTTTCAGAACTTGCTCCTTTTCTTCAGTATTTGACAGTCTGATCAGAATATGTCTTGGAGTGGGTTTATTTGGATTTATTCTATTTGGAGTTCACTGGGCATTTATGCTTTGTGTATTTATATTGTGTAGAAAGTTTGGGAAGTTTTCCCCAACAATTTCTTTGAATACTCTTTCTAGACCTTTACCCTTCTCTTCCTGTTCTGGGACACCAATGAGTCTTAAATTTGGACATTTTATTTTATCTATCATATCCCTGAGATCCATTTCAATTTTTTCAGTTTTTTTCCCCATTCTTTCTTTTGTACTTTCATTTTCTGTTCTGTGGTCCTTGAGGAGGCTGAGGTGTTGTTCACCTTCCTCTAATCTTGTATTATGAGTATCCAGAGTCTTTTTAATTTGGCCAACAGTTTCTTTTATTTCCGTAAGATCTTCTATTATTTATTCTTGTAATTTCTTCTTTATGCTCTTCTAGGGTCTTCTTTATTTCCTTTATATCCTGTGCCATCCTCTTCTTCATGTCCCTTATATCCTGTGCCATGCTCTTGTTGCCTGTCTGTAGTTCTTTGATTAATTGTGCCAAGTACTGTGTGTCTTCTGATCTTTTGATTTGGATGTTTGGGTTTGGGTTCTCCATATCATCTGGTTTTATCATATGCTTTAAGATTTTCTGTTGTTTTTCACCTCTTGGCATTTGCTTTACTTGATAGGGTTCTTTTAGGATATAAAAAATACCAATCTCTAATTTGTCAGATCTACAGTTTGGTGGTGTACACTTTCTCTAACTAACCAGCAGATGGTGTCCGCGAGTCACCTATTCCCCTCAAGTCAGTTCTCCCCAATGTTGTCTTTGTGGTGTGTGGGATCTGATTCTTGTGGGGTTCAATTTGTGCACTAAGTTTGGGTGCATTGTTGGTGCTGTCTGCCCTGAATGTACAGTGTGTGTCTGGGTGGTTAGGCAGGCAGGGCAGCTTTAATAATCCAACCTCCCAGGTGTTCCCAGAGATTTAAGCCTGTTGCAGGAGCCTAAACCTTCATTTCAGTCTTTGCACTGATTGTCTCTGCCGCTGACCCACAAGTCCTTGGTATTCATGTAGGGTCCTGGGATTTCCGAGCGGTTCCCCCTTCCCAGCTGTGCTCTACCAGGACCTCTGCTGAGGGAGGGCCACGCCATGTCACTAGTGCGTGCCGGCCTGCCAGGGAAGCCCTGGGTCGCTGGGCCGTGCAGGGGTGCTCCCAGCCTGCTTCAAAGATGGTTGAATGGGACGCGTTAACTTCCCCCTTTTCACACAGCTCTGCCCTCCCAGCTCTGGGACAATCAGCCATGGGTGTATTAAAGGCTACTGTCCCAATATTGTGGCTTGTGTGTAGTGCTGCAGGAAAGATTCCCCATCACACTGGGTTTCTTGGCACTGCTCTGGGCTGTGGGTCTGGCCCCGGGCAGGAGCGTCTCCATCCCCGCTGGGGAGATGGCTGCAAGGAATGTAATTTTTTTCTCCTTTTGGCTCCCCTCTGTTCCTCTGGTCTTGAGACAGTCAGCAGCAGGTGTGGGAAGGGTTATCTTCCACGCCAGACACCAAGGTGTTAGTCCAGCCTGCTCCCACCATGCTTCACTGCGTGGCTCTCCCCATCATATCTGCAGCCACTCCTGGGCTTTTTTTTTTAAAGAACTAGTCCATCTCCAAACACCAGCCCACTGTTTCCCCACACCACAGCGCGGCCGCAGGACTTTCAGCTGACTCACTTGTTTCAGAATGCAGGTTCCTGGTTTCATCAAATGCACGTTCCCTGGGGATTTAGCAGACCTTGTCTGGCTGGTGCATCGCTCGCAGTGGTGTTCTGGGTCACTTTCTGGTTTTTATCTAGTATTTTTCATGGAGGTATTTTTTTGCCTTGTCTCACCTAG
Source organism: Choloepus didactylus (assembly GCF_015220235.1). Classification (NCBI taxonomy): domain Eukaryota; kingdom Metazoa; phylum Chordata; class Mammalia; order Pilosa; family Megalonychidae; genus Choloepus; species Choloepus didactylus. The sequence goes on along the minus strand of NC_051313.1, from coordinate 65,030,718 downwards.
TCACCATCTTAGGTTCTTCTCATAAGTCATCTTATACAAAACAGAAGTAGAGGGGAGACTTATGGAAGCGGTACCTGAAATTTCTCAAATTGTCTTGCATAAAGGTTCAGTTTTAGAGAAATCATTGTGACATCCAAATAATCTGTGCTTCACTCCCTCCAAATATTTTAAACATATAGTCATGCTAAGTCTCTATCAAGGCAATATTTTAAAAATGTAGTCAGTTTTATTCATTCATTTATTCAGCAAGTGTTTATCAAGCCCCATTTATGTGCTTAACAGTATTTTAGATGCAAAAAATATAGTTGCAAACTAAAAAGGCAAAGTTATGCCTTCCTGGAGCTTATGGTCTAGCAGAAAACCAACATTAAACAAGTAAATAATAAATTGTGGTGGTGTGAAAGAAAAGTAGAAGGTGTTAGTAAGTATAATAGAGGGTTTCCATTTGGATTGGAGGACTTCCTCTTGGAGGAAGTTACATTTAAACCTAGATCCGAAGATTGAGTAGAAGGGAGGCAGTAAAAGAACAGAGAAGAGCATCCTTGGCCAATGCAAATGGAAAAGCATGTAGTCCCTGCAATAGAAAGTCCTTGACTTTTAAAGAACTAAATTAGTCAGTCAGTCAATCATTGACTTGATCAGTTGATGTTTCTGGAGGGTTGTGAGAGGACAGTAGTGCTAAGATGAAGCAAGAGAAGTCAGCAGGGAATCTAGAATAATCTGTGGTCCTGTTGAGGATTTTGGATTTTATCTCAAGTTTAAATCAGGACCAACATGACTTATTTTGCTTTAAGAGATACCTTGGGGGTGACGTCATCAACATGGCAACATAAACAGCTACTGAAAACTTCTCTTCAGAGATTCAAGATAAAAAGGACGATTCTGAATTGTTTGAAACTCTGGAGGAGGATATAGACTGAAGAAGGACCCTGCAAATGCCAAATTGAAGAAAGAGAAGAAACCAGGTAGGAATCTTCTGTCCCAGATCAGCCAGTCCTCTCCCTTCCCCCTCACTCAGTCTCTGAGGTTCACAATCAGCAGATGGGACCCCTTCAACAGGGACACATTGTAAATTCTTTCACAGCAGTGAAAAATACCCTCACTGTTGAAAGACTCGGTGGACAGGGGAGGACATTTCAAAGCCCAGATCAGTGAGGGACAAAGAGACAGAGAAAATGTAGACAGAGACTTTTTCCAGCCCTGGGTCTGAAAGCCCTTCCCCTACCCTTAAAGGAGCAGCAGCTGGCAGCCGTTTCTTTGCCTTGGAGACAGCTGGAGTGCTGGGTCGACTGAGGGATTACTTTGTCACAGGTGGAGCCACACATCGAGTCAGATTTTGGCTGGCAAAGTGAGGGCATAGGAATCCTGCAGTTTCAGCCTGGCTGGGTCAGACACAACCTGTGCTTGGAGGCAAAGCAGCCTCTGAGGATAATTAAGTTACCGAACGGTGACATCTGCTGGACAGTCTGGAAAGTGCAAAGGAAGTAAAATACTTTTTAAAGGATGCTTCAGACCCTTTCTTAGGATCACAGGAGCTGGCCTACATGCCCTGTATGGAAACCTGCCCCTGTTTTGGCTGAGAAATAGGGAAGATCCAGCTGTTAAAACAGGGACCCAAAACAAACCCAGGTCTTGCTAGCCATTGGAAAATAGAGCACCACTGGAAGCCAGCAGATTTGTATTACCACACACAGTGAGCTTGCTGGGTGCCCAGTGCCTACCTCCCATCTCTGTGGCAGGCCACAGTGGGTGCCTGCTTTTGGGGGGAAGACTGAGGGGCAGAGCCAATCTAACGATTGGCCAGGGACAGAAACAAAGAAAAGATAAGAGATCAAAGACAACCAACAAGAAACCTTAGGCAAAAAAGTGAAAACAGCCTCCAGAATAAACCAATCCAGAAAATCAGATGTCTAGACAGCAAAAATCACAAGCCACATCAGGAAATGGGAAGATATGGCCCAGTCAAAGGAAGAAATTAACACCTCAACTGTGATTCTGGAGTTGAAACAACTAATTATAGATATCCAAACAAATCTTTTAAATCAAATCAATGAGTTGAGAGAGAATGTGACAAAAAAGATGAAGGATATAAAGAAGACACTGGGGATCATAAGGAAGAATTCATAAGCTTGAAAAAAGAAATGGCAGAACTTATGGGAATGAAAGACACAATAGAAGAGATGAAAAACATAATGGCGACGTATAACAGCAGACTTGGAGAGGCAGAAGAAAGATCAGTGAGCTGGAGGACAGGACATCTGAAATCCTGCACACAAAGGAACAGATAGGGAAAAGAATGGAAAAATATAAGCAGGTTCTCAGGAAACTGAGTGAGAACACAAAGCACAGGAATATACATGTTGTGGGTGTCCCAAAAGGAGAAGAGAAGAGAAAAGGGGCAGAAAGAAAAGTGGAGGAAATAATCACTGAAAATTTCCCATCTCTAATAAAAGACATAAAATTACAGATCCAAGAAGCACAGCATACTCCAAACAGAATAGATCCAAATAGACCTACTACAAGATATTTACGAATCAGATTGTCAAATGTCAAAGAAAAAGAATTCTGAAAGCAGCAAGAGAAAAGCAATCCATCACATACAAGGGAAGCTTGATAAGACTTAAGTGTGGGTGTCTTGGCAGAAACCATGGAGGTGAGAAGGCAGACACTGAGAGTGTTTGTGAACAGGGGACCTCCTCTACAAGAAATACTGTTACAGACTGATAGGAAAAGACAGGAGAGAGAGGTTTGGAGAAGAGTGTAGAAATGAAGATATCAGGAGATAGAAATAGGGTAGAGATTGGGCATTTGATGTTAAAGAAGTATAGAATGTTCTAGAGGATTGATTGTATAGATCCAGAAATGGATAGTACAATTAATGTGTGATGGTAGCACAGTATCATAAGACCACTGAGAAAAGATGACTGTGAATATGGTTGAGAGAGGAAGGTTAGGGGTATGAATGACATGAGAAGGAAAGATAGAAGATAAAGACTGGGACTGTATAACTTAGTGCAACCTAAAGTGGTCAATGAGTGTGATTAAATGTATGAATATAAGAATGTTTTTGCATGAGGAAGCAGCAAGAGGGTATGAAGTTCTTTGATTTTGGCTCTTTCTTCCTTTTTAATATATGCGTTTAGTGCTATAAATTTCCCCCTCAGCACTGCTTTTGCTGCATCCCATAGGTTGTGGTATGTTGTGTTCTCATTTTCATTCGTCTCTATATATTTAGCAATTTCTCTTGCTATTTCTTCTTTAACCCACTGATTGTTTAGGAGTGTGTTGTTTAACCTCCAGGTATTTGTGAATTTTCTAAGTCTCTGATGGTTATTGACTTCTAATTGTATTCCATTGTGGTCAGAGAATGTGCTTTGAATAATTTCAATCTTTTTAAATTTATTGAGGCTTGTTTTATGTCCCAGCATATGATCTATTCTGGAGAAAGTTCCATGAGCACTAGAAAAGTATGTGTATCCTGGTGATTTGGGATGTAATGTCCTGTATATGTCTGTTAAATCTAATTCATTTATCAGATTGTTTAGGTTTTCAATTTCCTTATTGGTCTTCTGTCTGGTTGATCTATCTATAGGAGAGAGTGATGTGTTGAAGTCTCCCACAATTATTGTGGAAACATCAATTGCTTCCTTTAGTTTTGCCAGTGTTTCTCTCATGTATTTTGTGGCACCTTGATTGGGTGCATAGACATTTACGATTGTTATTTCTTCTTGCTGAATTGCCCCTTTTATTAGTATGTAGTGGCCTTCTTTGTCTCTCAAAACATCCCTGCATTTGAAGTCTATTTTATCTGAGATTAATATTGCTACACCTGCTTTCTTTTGGCTGTAGCTTGCATGAAATATTTTTTTCCATCCTTTCACTTTCAGTTTCTTTGTGTCCCTGTGTCTAAGATGAGTCTCTTGTATGCAACATATTGATGGTTCATTTTTTTTTGATCCATTCTGCGAATCTATATCTTTTAATTGGGGAGTTTAATCCATTTACATTCAACGTTATAACCGTGAAGGCATTTCTTGAATCACCCATCTTGTCCTTTGGTTTATGTTTCATATTTTTTCCCCTCTGTCTATTAATATCCTTTATTGTACCCATACCGAATCTCTTTAGTACTGAACCTTTCTCCAAGTCTCTCTGTCCTGTCTTTGTTTCTCTGTCTGTAGGGCTCCCTTGAGTATCTCCAGTAGGGCAGGTCTCTTGTTAGCAAATTCTCTCAGCATTTGTTTGTCTGTGAAAAATTTAAGCTCTCCCTCAAATTTGAAGGAGAGCTTTGCTGGATAAAGTATTCTTGGCTGGAAATTTTTCTCACTCAGAATTTTAAATATATCGTGCCACTGCCTTCTCGCCTCCATGGTGGCTGCTGAGTAGTCACTACTTAGTCTTCTGCTGTTTCCTTTGTATGTGGGGAATTGCTTTTCTCTTGCTGCTTTCAGAACTTGCTCCTTCTCTTCTGTGTTTGACAGTGTGATCAGTATATGTCTCGGAGTGGGTTTATTTGGATTTATTCTATTTGGGGTTCACTGAGCATTTATGATTTGTGTATTTATGTTGTTTAGAAGATTTGGGAAGTTTTCCCCCACAATTTCTTTGAATACTCTTCCTAGACCTTTACCCTTTTCTTCCCCTTCTGGGACACCAGTGAGTCTTATATTTGGACGTTTCATATTATCTATCATATCCCTGAGGTCCATTTCGATTTTTTCAATTTTTTTCCCCATTCTTTCTTTTATGCTTTCATTTTCCATTCTGTCATCTTCCAGGTCACTGATTCGTTGTTCAACTTCCTCTAGTCTTGTACTATGAGTGTCCAGAATCTTTTTAATTTGGTCAACAGTTTCTTTAATTTCCATAAGATCATCTATTTTTTTATTTAGTCTTGCAATGTCTTCTTTATGCTCTTCTAGGGTCTTCTTGATATCCTTTGTATCCCATACTATGGTCTCATTGTTCATCTTTAGTTCTTTGAGTAGCTGCTCTAGGTGCTGTGTCTCTTCTGATCTTTTGATTTGGGTGCTTGGGCTTGAGTTATCCATATCGTCTGGTTTTTTCATATGCTTTATAATTTTCTGTTGTTTTTGGCCTCGTGGCATTTGCTGAACTTGATAGGGTTCTTTTAGGATTTGTAGACCAATTGAAGTCCTTATCTCTAATTTATCAGATCTACAGCTTCGTGGAGTACACTTTCTCTAACTAACCAGCAGGTGGCGTCCACGAGCCACCTGTTCTCCACAAGCCAGTTCTCCCCTGCTTAGCCTTTTTGGTGAGTGGGGGAGTGAGTCTTGTGGGGTCCAATTGGTGTACCAAGCTTGCATGTGTAGTTGGTGTTGCCTGCCCTGTATATGGGGCGTGTTTCTGGGCAGTCAGGGAGGGGGGGATGGCTCTAACAATCAAATCTCCCTGGTGATCCTAGAGTTTTAAAGCTGCTGCAATAGTCTAATCCTTCAGTTCAGTCCTGTCACAGTTTGTCTCTGCCACTGACCCACAAGTCCTTGGTATTGGCGTATGGCTCCTGAGACTTGCAAGTGGGCCCCTCTTCCAGGCCGTGCACCCGGGGTCCTCTGTTGAGGGATGACTGTGCTATGTCACAGGTGAGTGCCGTCCCCCCAGGGCAGTTCTGGGCTGCTGGGCTGTGTAGGGAGGCTCCCAGTCTGCTGAAATGATGGCTGAATGGGGCTTTGTTAATTCACACTGCTCTACCTTCCCAACTCTGGGACAATCAGCTGAGGTTGCAGGGAAGGCTAATGTCCACGCCCAGTTTTGTGGTGTGTGCCTGTTATTTGAAGCACTTCCGTCACACTGGGTTGTCTGGGGCAGTTCTGGGCTATGGGGCTGGCGATGGTCAGGAGTGTTTCCTGTCCACCAGGATGATGGCTGTGAGTGGACACGCCCCTTTTCTTGGGAAGTTGTGGTGTTTAGTGAATTTTCTCAGCCACTGGATTATTGCGTTTTGTCTCAGAGGTCTCCTAGTTCTGCTCTTGACTTGACCTGCCCAAATTGCAAGTCTTTGAAGCTTTCTGTATTGGGCTTCTTAGAGTAATTGTTTTAGAAAAAGAAAAAAGGATTAAAAAAAAAAAAAAAAAAAAAAAAAAGGGCCCTCCTCAGAGATCTAATGGGTTATTGAAATGCTAAGAGACAAAGCAACCAGGGCCATTAAGGAAAGGTCCACAGGGCAGAGAGATCAGCTTTTCTTCGGGATTTGCATATGCGCCTCAGGGCCCTTCCCCTTTCTATGTTCACCAGAACTCCAAAAATCCTCCGCTTTTATTTTGGAGTTTTTCGTGTTGTTTTTTTTCTCTATGCCTGTCTCCTCTCTGCTGGGCTGGCTGCTCTCAGATTCTTTGGTGTCTGGTCTCAGTCTATCTATGGTTGGAGTTTGGATCAGTAGAATGAGATTCCGATAAGGGCTGCCGCTGCAGTTCTCCCTTCTCCTTCCCGGAGCTGACAGCCCCTCCTCCCACGGGACTGAGCCTGGCAGGGAGGGGCGCAGGTCCCTTGGCCGCAAAAACTTACAGATTTCGCTGATCTCAGCAGTTCCACGTTTTCATGAGTGTTGTATGAAGTATGCCCAAAGTCAGATTGCTCTGTGGTGTCCAGTCCATGCATTTCCTGGCTTTCTACCTACTTTCCTGGAGGAGTAACTAAAACATACAGCTCACCAGTCTGCCATCTTGCCCCGCCTCTCCCAAAGGCCCTATTTTTATTCAAAGGCTGAAAAGTATGGGATAAAAGAGAAGAAAAGTGAAGGGGAGAAAAGGGACAGCAGCACCCTTGGTTATTGGTACAGACATGGTGGTTATTTGGAGCAGCAACTAGATCCTTAAGGGGCCCATATTCTGAAAGGGCAAAGAGCTGTTCATAAAAGAGATCAACTCTGTTCTCTGGATAGCCAATTCATTTGATACCATGAATAGTCTTATACTATCTCTAAAGGGTGGGGATAAGATGGCATAGACCAAAGCTGGGGATTGGGGAAAGGCTAAATATCCACTACACTGTAGCCTTTGAAGGTTCAGCTTGAGGAATCTTATGTGGAAGACAAATGGATATAAGGAGGTGGGGTGTGGGGATAGGTACAGGCATACCTCTCAGTGTCTCCTTAGGGTGCAACCCTGATGATGCATTAGGTACATAAATCAGCATTCTAAAAGGGCAGTGAAAGCAGTGTCTCATACTTCATACAATTTGTAAGATTATATCTATACTGTCTTATGCTTACTAGTGATAATTAGGGCAACAGTGAATGTTCAATTATATTTTCTAAAACATTAACTTTTATATTTAACTCTTTCTACTTTTCTTTTTAAGTTTTTTCATTCAATTTTATAATTGAGGGAAAATCATTCTTTGAAAAAGTATTTATATTCTAAGATGTTAAAAAAGTATATAGAACATCTTAGATTGGTATTAAAGAGTTAAAAAAAAAAAAGAGAATGTCAAATGTTTAAAGGGCAAACCTTTATATACATGGAAAACTCTGCTTTGTAGAATTTCTCAGTAGAGTGATCTTTTGGTATTTTTTCCCTCTTCTGTTAGTTTGTAGTCCACTACCAAGCTGTGTGCATTACTTTTCAGCATGTAGATTTACCATGTGGTACGTAGCATGTTAAATTTGGCAACAGAAGAAGATATGTAACTAAGAAGGATGTCTTTTGTTTCTGTAGCCTAGGTCAAATTTTCTCTTAAGCATTTCCTTTCGGCCCTAATGTTCTACAGGAAATAGTTAAGCAAAGGTAATCTATTTGACATTATGGGCTTTTTTGCTCCCCCTTAGAATGTAGGTAATTATTTTTGCAGTATTTAAATATGAAAAAATACAGTTTACAAATGTTGATTCTAATATGTCAACCAAAAATATAGATGCTCATTGTGATTATCATAAATTTGGTGTTGAAATGGAGCTTTCTCACCAACAAAAGTCTTATGGATATTGTAACGATATTGTAAGTTGCAATGAGAACCCTCTTTATGAAGCATTTTTTTGGTACTGATGCTTGTCATAAAATACCGTTTTATATTTTTGTTCAGAAAATAAATGAACAACAGGGGGAAATATAAGGAAGATTCTTATATTTTTATATATATCCTGAGCAGAAATAAGAATAGTTAAAAGCATGAATAATCAGTATGCCGTCAAGCAGTAAACTTTATATGTTAACAGCTATAGTTTACTTTTGTTGGTATTAGTAAATTATTTAGAGTTCCACAAAATTATATAGATAGTACTTGAGATTTTGTGAGCATATGCTTATATAAGTAAAAGTTTTATCGTCTACATTTCATAAGCACTGAATTGATTTATAAATAATATTGATCTAAATTGCTCAGTTCGTAACCCAAGTAATTTCCATAGCTACCAAAGCCTTTTTTTCCAATTTAAATCTATTGTAATTAAAAAAAAAAAAACATACAGCACAATTTAAAAATGGATATGCAACTGGATTAATTAAAAAATAGGGTGAACTTGAGGTAATGTCTGTTAAAGAGGCAGGGAGTTAAATTAATTTCTTATAGGTTATAGGTAATATCAGGAATTCTGGTTTCCTGTTATCTCATTATATAATGTACTCATAAACTCCTAGAATTTTTGCCAGAATCTGCAAATGGTAAAGTAATTGTCATATTTTCCCAAATAGAACTCGTAATTGATTTTCTTTTATGAGGATACATTGTTGGTGTGTTTCTTTTAATGAATCTAAAATGGTTGGAAATTATTAAAACAAAATAAGTTTGCGAAATTATATAGCTATCTTATGTGTAAAGGAATTTTATCAAGAAGATGTTCTTTAATTCTCTTCCTCATTACCCTCCCGTATCCCTCCTTTTGTTTTCAAAGAGAAACTGGTAGTCTGGGTAGATTCAAGGCATCTTTAAAAGAAAACGTCTTGGGGAGCCCCAAGGAACTGATGAAGTTAAGTGTGCCATCATTAGTGTACGCTGTTCAGAACAACATGGCTTTCCTCGCTCTTAGCAATCTGGATGCAGCAGTGTACCAGGTAAATGGAGTGAATGATAATGCAAAGCATAGAACCTTAAAAAATGTTTTTATGGTGAAACACTTTTATTAACACTTTATAATATTACCAAATTTTTTCATGATAATTCTAGAAATAATATCAGAAATAATATATTTGTGCCAGAGACTGATGTGAATTGAACTCATCAATTCACTGTTTTGTTTCTAGGTGACTTATCAATTGAAGATTCCTTGTACTGCTTTATGTACTGTTTTAATGTTAAACCGGACACTCAGCAAATTACAGTGGATTTCAGTTTTCATGCTATGTGGTGGAGTTACACTTGTGCAGTGGAAACCAGCCGAAGCTACAAAAGTTGTGGTAAGAAATAAAATGCATACAAGAAACTTCCTTAACTCTTACACTTCAGGCAGTCATATTGATGAATGCAGCATGATTACATTTATTTTATTTAAGATAACCTTTGCCATAATTATAAATAGGCAATATTGTCTCATAGTACATTTTTTTCATTTTTTTAAATTGTGGAATATAACATAGATACGTAAAAGTGATAAGTTTCAAAGTGATTTAACAGTAGTTAGCAAATTTCAAAGAATGTTATGGGTTACAGTTCCAGTTTCATTTATTTCCTTATTGTGAAATATAACATATATACAGAAAGGTGATAACTTTCAAAGTACAACTTAACGAGTAGCTATAGAGCAAATGTCAAAGAATGTTATGGGTTACAGTTCCATCATTTCAGTTATTTCCTTATTGTGAAATGTAACATATATGCAGAAAGGCAGTAACTTTCAAAGTATGATTTAACAAGTAGTTACAGGAAATTTCAAAGAATGTTATGGATAATCATAAAAAATACATAATTTGTAATTTATTTAATTTATATAAAGATTCTGTATTCGTAATCCTTTGTTAAATTCTGTTTTGTCTGTTGCTACTCCATCCTCTAGTTTAATCACTTTCCCTATCTTCAGGGATGTCTAGGCAGTGACCACCCTAACTTTTTCATGTTAAAAAGGGTTGTTGACATTATTGGAAAGGGGAGGGCATCTGGTTGATGTTCTTGAAGAGGCTGTTGCCTCTGGGTTTTGGAACTTATCTCATATAGGAACACCTTGGAGGATTTAAGTTTCTGAAAAATAAACTTAGTGAGCGAAACTTTTATAGAGTCTCAGAAAGGGACCAAGGTATTCTTTAGGGTTTTCAGAATTACTGTTGATTTGGACTTGTCATACTGTGGCCATTTGGCATATCTAGCCAAAGCTTGCATAAGAGTACCCTCCAGGACAGCCTCTCGACTCTATTTGAAATCTCTTAGCCACTGAAACCTTATTTTGCTGCCTTTCTTTCCCTCCTTTTGGTCAAAAAGATATTCTCAATCCCTCGATGCCAGGGTCAGGCTCATTCCCAGGAGTTGTTTACCATAACTTACCTGGGAGTCCTGTCCCATGTTGGGGCGGGGGAGGGTGTTGCATTTATTTGCAGAGTTGGGCTTGGAGAGAGAAAGGCCACATCTGAGCAACAAATGAGGTTCTCTGGAGGTGACACCTAGGCATAATTATAGGTGGGCTTAGCCTCCCCTTTATAACCAAAAATCTCTCAAGAGCAAGCCTCAAGATTGGTGGCTTGACTTCTTAAATAGGGGGTTCATAATTTGACATAGCATATGTTCTGTCCAAGATAAACAATCAGTGTCTCACATTACCTTCACTTTGTTGTACAGTCTCCATTTTAAACAATTCTCATGACTCAAAACACCCCATCATTCTTTTCAGCCCCTAATCATGTCCCTACTATTTGAACGGTACTAGTAAAGTATTCCTATTGATTATAGTCCCCTATAGCAATAGGTAGTTTTTCCCATATACCACATGTTCTAGTTTGCTAATGCTGCCAGAAGGCAAAATACCAGAGATGGATTGGCTTTTATAAAAGGGGGTTTATTTGGTTACACAGTTACAGTCTTAAGGCCATAAAGTGTCCAAGGTAACACATCAGCAATCGGGTACCTTCACTGTAGGAGGATGGCCAATGGTGTCCGGAAAACCTCTGTTAGCTGGGAAGGCATGTGGCTGGCGTCTACTCCAAAGTTCTGGTTTCAAAATGGCTTTCCTCCAGGACATTCCTCTCTAGGCTGCAGTTCCTCAAAAATGTCACTCTTAGTTGCTCTTGGAGTGTTTTTCCTCTCTTAGCTTCTCTGGAGCAAAAGTCTGCTTTCAACAGCTGTCCTCAAACTGTCTCTCATCTGCAGCTCCTGTGCTTTCTTCAAAGTGTCCCTCTTGGCTGTGGCTCCTTTTCAAAGCATCACTCACAGCTGCACTGCGTTCCTTCTGTTTGTCAGCCCATTTATATGGCTCCACTGATCAAGGCCCACCCTGAATGGGTGGGGCCACACCTCCATAGAAATATCTCATCAGTGTTATCACCTGCAGGGCACATTTCCATGCAAACACTCAAAGAATTCCAATCTGATCAGCACTAAAATGTCTACACCACAAGATTGCATCAAAGAATATGGCCTTTTCTGGAGGACATAATACATTCAAACCGGCACACCACAGTGTTGTTAACTCCTTGTACCAGTATCATACCTTAGAAGTAGGTCATGCAAGCACTTAGATTTGTAGCACTAATCTGTGGGATACATGCTTTTAAACAATGCTTTTCAATCCTGTTCACCCTTCAATGCAGCTCTGATACGTATAATCCCATTAATGAACAATGATCATCCCTATCCATTCCCAAACCTTTAAATTCACCCTCCTTAACATATCTTAACTTACTAGGTTATCATTTCCCCTTCACTAGCTTCTGTCTATTCTAGGTCCCCTATATTCTCCATTATTAGACACTGATTTTACATTGTTCAGGGAGTTCATAGTAGTGGTAACATACAATATCTCTCCTTTTGTGTCTCACTTATTTCACTCAGCATTATATCTTCAGGGTTCATCCATGTTGCCATATGTTTCAGGACCTTGTTCCTTCTTAGTGCTGCATAGTATTCCATCATATGAATATACCACATTTTGTTTACCCACTCATCTGTTGAAGGCCACTTGGATTGTTTCCATCTCTTGGCAACTGTGAACAAGGCCACTATGAATATTAGTGTGCAAATGTCTGTCACTGCTTTCACATCTTCTGGGTATATACCAAGAAATGGAATTGCTGAATCGTAGAATAACTTGATATTTAGTTTTCTGAGGAACTGCCAAACTGTCTTCCACAGTGGTTATACCATTATACAGTCCCACCAGCAGTTCCAATTTCTGCACATCCTCTCCAATATTTGCTGTTTCCTCTTTGTTTAATGGCAGCCATTCTTATTGGTGTGAGATGGTATCTCATTGTGGTTTTGATTGCATTACCCTAATAGCTACTGAAAATGAACATTTTTTTCATGTGTTTTTTAGCCATTTGTGTTTCCTCTTCAGAAAAATACCTTTTCATATCTTTTTCCCATTTTATAATTGGGCTGTTTGTGCTGCTTTCATTGTGGTGTAGGATTACTTTATATATTCAGGATATCAGTCTCTTATCAGGTATATGGTTTCCAAATATTTTCTCCCATTGAGTTTGCTGCCTTGTCACCTTTTTGACAAAGACCTTTGAGGTACTAAAGCTTTTGATTTTTAGGAGTTCCCATTTATCTATTTTTTATTTGTTGCTTATGCTATGGATGTAAGGTCTAAGAAGTGAATTCCTATTACTAGGTCTTGAAGATGTTTCCCTATATTATCTTCTAAGAGTTTTATTGTACTGTCTCTTATATTGAGGTCTTTGATCCCCTCTGAGTTAATTTTTGTGCAGGGTGTGAGGTAGGGGTTCTTTTTCATTCTTTTGGATATGGATATCCAGTTCTCCTAGCCCCGTTTGTTGAAGAGACTGTTCTGTCCCAGTTCAGTGGATTTTTGGGCTTTATCAAAAATCAGTCTACCATAGACCTGGGGGTCTGTTTCCAAACTCTCAATTTAATTCCTTTGGTCAATGTATCTATCTATATGCCAATACCATGCTGTTTTGACCACTGTGGGTTTATAGTAGGTGTCAAAGTCCAGAAATGTAAGTCCTTTTTAAAGATGTTTTTGGCAATTCGAGGCCCCTTTCCCTTCCAAATAAATCTGATAACTAGCTTTTCCAAGACTGCAAAGTAGATTGTTGGAATTTTGATTGGAATTGCTTTGAATCTGTAGATTAGTTTGGGTTGAATTGACATCTTAGCATTTAGCCTTCCTATCCATGAACACAGAACATCTTTCTACCTCTTTAGGTCCCCTTTGATTTCTTTTAGTAACAATTTGTAATTTTCTGTGTAGAAGTCTTTTACATCCTTGGTGAAATTTATTCCTAGGTACTTTATTTTTTAGTTGCTATTATACACTATTTTTAGAACTATGCTATTTTTAGAAGCTAGAACTTCTAGCACAAAGTTGAATAATAGTGGTGACAGTGGGCATCCTTGTTTCATTCCTAATCTTAGGGAAAAGGCTTTCATTCTCTCACCAGTACTATGCTGGCTGTGGATTTTTCATATATGCCTTTTATCATATTGAGGGAGTTTTCTTCAAGTCCCACGTTTTATCAAAAAGGGATGTTGAATTTTGTCAAATGCTTTTTCAGTGTCTATCGAGATGATCATTTGATTTTTCCCTTTTGATTTGTTACTGTGTTGTATTACATTGATTGATTTTCTTATGTCGAACCACCCTTGTATGTCAGGAATGAACCCCACTTGGTTGTGGTTATAATTCTTTTAATGTGCCTTGGATTGGATTTGCAGGAACTTAGTTGTGAATTTTTGCATCTATATTCATTAGAGAGGTTGGCCTAAAGATTTCCTTTTTGGTAGTATCTTTATCTGGTTTTGGTATTAGAGTGATACTAGCTTTATAAAATGAATTAGGTAGTGTTCCTTTTTTGTTAATTTTTTGAAAGTTTGAGCAGGAATTGTGTCAATTCTTTCTGGTAAGTTGGTAAAATTCTGCAGCGAAGCCATCTGGCCCTGGGGTTTTATTTGTAGGTAGAGTTTTGATGACTGATTGGATATCTTTGCTTGTGATTGGACTGTTAAGGTCTTCTATTTCTTTTTAGGTCAGTCAAGGTTGTTCATGTGTTTCCAGGAAATTGTCCATTTCCTCTAAATTGTCTAGCTTTTGGCATACAGTTGTTCATAGTATTCTTTTATGATTTTTTTTTTTTATTTATTTCTTCAGGATCCATAGTAATTACCCTACTCTCATTTCTGATTCTGTTTATTTGGGTCTTCTTTGTATTTCACTTTGTCAGTCTAGCTAAGGGTCTGTCAATCTTGTTGATCTTCTCAAAAAACCAACTTTTGGTTGTATGTATTCTTTCTATTGTGTATTTTTTTTGTTCTCCATCTTTTATTTCTGCTTTAAACTTTGTTCTTTCTTCTATTTGCTTTAGAGTTAGTTTGCTGATCATTCTCTAGCTTCTTCAGTTGTTCAGTTAGGTCTTTGGTTTTAGCTCTTACTTCATTTTTGATGTATGCGTTTAGAGCTATACATTTTTTTCTCAGCATCGCCTTCACTGCATCACATAGGTTTTGATATGTTGTGTTCTCATTTTCATTCGTCTCTAGATATTTACCTATTTCTCTTGCAATTTCTTCTTTGACCTACTGGTAGTTTAGGAGTGTGTTGTTTAACCTCTGTATATTTGTGAAAGATACGGTTCTTTGGTGGTTTTTGATTTCTAGTTGCATTCCATTATGGTCAGAGAATGTGGCTTTGAATTATTTCAGTCTTTTTAAATTCATTGAGACTTTCTTTGTGCCCAGATATGATCTATCCTGGAGAACATTCCATGAGCACTAGAGAAGAATATATATATCCTGGTAATTTGGGATTAACAATTTATATATGTCGGTTAAGTTTAATTCATTTATCATATTGTTTAGGTTCTTAATTTCCTTATTGGTCCTCTGTGCAATTGTTCTATCTATAGAAGAGAGTGATGTATTGAATTCTCCCACTATTATTTTAGAAATCTGTATTTTTCCCCTCAGTTTTGCCAATGTTTGTCTCATATGCTTTGAAGCTCCTTGATTTGGTGCATAAACATTTCTGATTATTTCCCCTTGGTGATTTGTCCCTTTTATTAATATATAGGGTCCCTCTTTGTCTTATGATATGTTTGCATTTAAAGTCTGTTTTGTCTGACATTAGTATAGCTACCCCTGCTTTCTTTTGGTTGCACTTGCATAGAATAATTTTTTTCCCATCCTTTCACAGTCTCTTTGTGTTGCAGTGTCTAAGATGAGTCTCTTGTAAACAGCATATCAATGGGACATACTTTTTTTTTAATTCATTTTTATTGAGATATAGTCACATACCATGCAGTCATACAAAATAAAGCGTACATTCAATTGTTTACAGTACTATTATATAGTTGTGCATTCATCACCAAAATTAATTTTTGACATTTTCATTACCACACACACAAAAATAATAAGAATAAAAATTAAAGTGAAAAAGAACAATTAAAGTAAAAAAGAATACTGGGTACCTTTTTTTTTTTCCTTCCCCTATTTTTCTACTCATCCATCCATAAACTAGACAAAGGGGTGTGTGGTCTATATGGCTTTCCCAATCACATTGTCACCCCTCATAAGCTACATTGTTACACAATCGTCTTTAAAATTCATGGGTTCTGGGTTGCAGTTTGATAGTTTCAGGTATTTACTGCTAGCTGTGCCAATTCATTAGAACCTAAAAAGGGTTGTCTATATTGTGTGTACGAGTGCCCAGAGTGACCTCTCGGCTCCTTTTGGAATATCTCTGCCATTGAAGCTTATTTCATTTCCTTTCACGTCTCCCTTTTGGTCAAGAAGATATTTTCCATCCCACGATGCTGGGTCTAGATTCCTCCCTGGGAGTCATATTCCACGTTGCCAGGGAGATTCACTCCCCTGGGTGTCAGATCCCATGTAGAGGGGAGGGCAGTGATTTCACCTGCCAAGTTGGCTTAGCTAGAGAGAGAGGGCCACATCTGAGCAACAAAGAGGCATTCGGGAGAGGCTCTTAGGCATAATTATAGGGAGGCCTAGCCTCTCCTTTGCAGCAACAGTCTTCCCAAGGGCAAGTCCTGTGGTAGAGGCCTCAGCCCATCAAACCACCAGTCCCCTATGTCTGTGAGGACATCAGCAACCATTGAGGTGGGGAAGCCCAACACCCCTGCATTCTCCACCAGCTCCTCAAGGGGGCTCTGCATATTTTTTTCATTTTTTTTTTTTAATTAACTCTTCTTTTTTAAATCAACTATATAAAAAACAATTTAAAAAAACATACAATAAAAAAAACATTTTAAACAAACCATAACAAGGGAGTAAGAAAAAGACAACTAACCTAAGGTAACTACTTTACTTCTAACGTGTTCCTAATTTACCCCAAGAAAATAACCTAATATAGCAACATTTCTGTGAACTTGTTCCTACCATACCCATCAGAAATTAACGGACCATAGTCATTCCTGGGCACTCCCAGAATGTTAAATTTACCCACAATAGCTTATCTGTTCTTATTGGGTTATCATTCCCCCTTCCTTAATTGCTCTCTATCGCTAGTTCCCCTACATTATACATTATAGAATTTGTTTTACATTTTTCAATGTTAGTGGTAGCATATAATATTTCTCTTTTTGTGCCTGGCTTATTTCGCTCAGCATTATGTCTTCAAGGTTCATCCATGTTGTCATATGTTTCACGACATCGTTCCTTCTTACAGCCGCAGAGTATTCCATTGTGTGTATATACCGTATTTTATTTATCCACTCATCTGTTGAAGGACATTTGGGTTGTTTCCATCTCTTGGCAATTGTGAATAATGCTGCTGTGAACACTGGCATGCAGATGTCTCTTTGTGTCACTGCTTTCAGATCTTCCAGGTATATACCAAGAAATGCAATCGCTGGCTCAAAGGGTAACTCTATATCTAGTTTTCTAAGGAACTGCCAGGCTGACTTCCAGAGTGGCTGAACCATTATACAGTCCCACCAACAATGAATAAGAGTTCCAATTTCTCCAAATCCTCTCCAGCATTTGTAGTTTCCTGTTTGTTTAATGGCAGCCATTCTAATCGGAGTGAGATGGTATCTCATTGTGGTCTTAATTTGCATCTAATAGCTAGTGAAGCTGAACATTTTTTCATGTGTTTCTTGGCTATTGTATTTCCTCTTCAGAGAACTGTCTTTTCATATCTTTTGTCCATTTTATAATTGGGCTGTCTACACTATTGTCATTGAGTTGTAGGATTTCTTTATATATGCAAGATATCAGTCTTTTGTCAGATACATGGTTTCCAAAAAATTTTTCCCATTGAGTTGGCTGCCTCTTCACCTTTTTGACAGATTCCTTTGAGGTACAGAAATTTCTAAGCTTGAGGAGTTCCCATTTATCTATTTTTTCTTTTGTTGCTTGTGCTTTGGGTGTGAATTCTAGGAAGTGGCTGCCTAATACAAGGTCTTGAAGATGTTTCCCTACATTATCTTCTAGGAGTTTTATGGTACTGTCTTTTATATTGAGGTTTTTGATCCACTTTGAGTTAATTTTTGTGTAGGGTGTGAGGTAGGGGTCCTCTTTCATTCTTTTGGATATGGATATCCAACTCTTCCAGCCCCATTTGTTGAAAAGACTGTTATATCCCAGTTCAGTGGCTTTGGGGGCCTTATCAAAGATCAGTAGGCCATAGATCTGGGGGTCTATCTCCAAATTCTCAATTCGATTCCGTTGATCAATGTGTCTATCTTTGAGCCAGAATCATGCTGTTGTGACAACTGTGGCTTTATAATAAGCTTCAAAGTCAGGGAGTGTAAGTCCCCCCACTTCGTTTTTCTATTTTAGAGTGTTTTTAACAATTCAAGGCACTTTCCCTTTCCAAATAAATTTCATAACTAGCTTTTTCAAGTCTGCAAAGTAGGTTGTTGGAATTTTGATTGGGATTGCATTGAATCTGTAGATGAGTTTGGGTGGAATTGATATCTTAATGACATTTAGCCTTCCTATCCATGAACATGGAATATTTTTCCATCTTTTAAAGTCCCTGTCTATTTTTTTTAGTAGAGTTATGTAGTTTTCTTTGTATAGGTCTTTTACATCTTTGGTTAAGTTTATTCCTAGGTACTTGACTTTTTTAGTTGCTATTGAAAGTGGTATCTTTTTCTTCAGTGTCTCTTCAATTTGTTCATTTCTAGCATATAGAAACATTACTGACTTATGTGCATTAATGTTGTATCCTGCTACTTTTCTAAATTTGTTTATTAGCTCTAGTAGCTATCATTTATTTCTCAGGGTTTTCCAGGTATAAGATCATATCATCTGCAAACAATGACAGTTTTACTTCTTCCTTTCCAATTTGGATGCCTTTTATCTCTTTGTCTTGCCAGATTGCCCTGGCTAGCACTTCTAGCAGAATGTTGAATAACAGTGGTGACAGCAGGCATCCTTGTCTCATTCCTGATCTTAGAATGAAGGCTTTCAGTCTCTCACCATTGAGTACTCTGCTGGCTGTGGGTTTTTCATATATGCTCTTTATCATACTGAGGAGGTTTCCTTTAATTCCTACCTTTTGAAGTGTTTTTATCAAAAAGGGATGTTGGATTTTGTCGAATGTTTTTTCAGCATCTATTGAGATGATCATTTGATTTTTCTCTTTTGATTTGTTAATGTGTTGTAATACATTGATTGATTTTCTTATGGTGAACCATCCTTGCATGCCTGGAATGAACCCCACTTGGTCATGGTGTATGATTTTTTTAATGTATCTTTTGATTCAATTTGCAAGTATTTTGTTGAGAATTTTTGCATGTGTATTCATTAGGGAGATAGGCTTGTAGTTTTCCTTTTTTGTAGCATCTTTGCCTGGTTTTGGTATTAGATTGATGTTAGCTTCATAAAATGAGTTAGGTAGTGTTCCATTTTCTTCGATGTTTTGAAAAAGTTTAAGTAAGATTGGTGTCAGTTCCTTTTGGAAAGTTTGGTCGAATTCCCCTTTGGAGCCATCTGGCCCTGGGCATTTATTTGTGGGAAGCTTTTTGATGACTGATTGGATCTCTTTGCTTGTGATTGGATGAGGTCTTCTGTTTCTTCTCTGGTCAGTCTTGCTTATTCATATGTTTCCAGGGAATTGTCCATTTCTTCTACATTATCCAGTTTGTTGCCATACAGTTGTTCATAGTACCCTCTTATAATTTTTTAAACTTCTTTGGGATCCACAGTAATGTCACCTTTCTCATTCATTATTTTGTTTAAATAGGTCTTCTCTCTTTTTGATTTTTTCAGTGTAGCTAGGGGTTTGTCAATCTTGTTGATCTTCTCAAAGACCCAACTTTTGGTATTATTTATTCTCTCTATTGTTTTTTGTTCTCTATGTCATTTATTTCTGCTTTAATCCTTGTTATTTCTTTTGTTCTACTTGGTTTAGGATTGGTTTGCTGTTCATTTTCTGGCTTTTTCAGTTGATCCATTAGTTCTTTGATTTTAGTTCTTTCTTCCTTTTTAATGTATGTGTTTAGTGCTATAAATTTCCCCCTCAGTAGCACTTTTGCTGCATACCATAGGTTTTGGTATGTTGTGTTCTCATTTTCATTAGTCTCTATATATTTAGCAATTTCTCTTGTTATTTCTTCGTTAACCCATTGATTGTTTAGGAACATGTTGTTTAACCTCCAGGTATTTGTGAATTTTCTAAGTCTCTGATGGTTATTGACTTCTAATTGTATTCCATTGTGGTCAGAGAATGTGCTTTGAATAATTTCAATGTTTTTAAATTTATTGAGGCTTGTTTTATGTCCCAGCATATGATCTGTTCTGGAGAAAGTTCCATGAGTACTAGAGAAGAATGTGTATCCTGGTGATTTGGGATGTAATGTTATATATATGTCTGTTAAATCCAATTCATTTATCAGATTGTTTAGGTTTTCAGTTTCCTTATTGGTCTTCTGTCTGGTTGATCTATCTATAGGAGAGAGTGATGTGTTGGCATCTCCCACAATTATTGTGGAAACATCTATTGCTTCCTATAGTTTTGCCAGTGTTTCTCTCATGTATTTTGTGGCACCTTGATTGGGTGCATAAACATTTATGATTGTTATTTCTTCTTGTTGAATTGCCCCTTTGATTAGTATGTAATGGCCTTCTTTGTCTCTCATAACATCCTTGCATTTAAAGTCTATTTTATCGGAGGTTAATATTGATACTCCTGCTTTCTTTTGACTGCAGTTTGCATGAAATATTTTTTTCCATATTTTCACTTTCAATTTCTTTGTGTCCCTGTGTCTAATATGAGTCTCTTGTATGCAACATATTGATGGTTCATTTTTTTTGATCCATTCTGCCAATCTGTATCTTTTGATTGGGGAGTTTAATCCATTTACGTTCAGTGCTATTACTGTGAAGGCATTCTTTGAATCAGACATCCTATCCTTTGGTTTATGTTTGTCGGATATATTTTTTCCTTCTCTCTCTTAATGTCCTTTAATGTACCCATACATTAGTACTGAACCTTTCTCCATATCTCTCTCTCCTTTCTTTGTTTCTCTGTCACTAGGGCTCCCTTTAGTATCTCAAGTAGGGCTAGGTCTCTTGTTAGCAAATTCTCTCAGCATTTGTTTGTGAAAAATTTAAGCTCTCCCTCAAATTTGAAGGAGAGCTTTGCTGGAGAAAGAATTCTTGGTTGGCAATTTTTTTCTCTGAGAATTTAAAATATGTCATGCCACTGCCTTCTCGCCTGCATGGTGGCCACTGACTTGTCATTACTTAGTCTTATACTGTTTCCTTTGTGGTGAATTGCTTTTCTCTTGCTGCTTTCAGAACTTGCTCCTTCTCTTCAGTATTTGACAGTCTGATTGGAATATGTATCGGAGTGGGTTTATTTGGATTTATTTTATTTGGAGTTCACTGGGCATTTATGATTTGTATATTTATGGTGTTTAGAAGATTTGCGAAGTTTTCCCCAACAATTTCTTTGAATACTCTTTCTAGACCTTTACCCTTCTCTTCCCCTTCTGGAACACCAATGAGTCTTATATTTTGATGTTTTATATTACTCATCATATCTGTGAGGGCCATTTCGATTTTTTTTCCCCTTTCTTTTGTTCTTTCATTTTCCGTTCTGTCATCCTCTAGGTCACCAATTTGCTATTCAGCTTCCTCTAGTCTTGTACTGTGAGTATCCAGAATCTTTTTAATTTGGTCAACAGTTTCTTTTATTTCCATAAGATTATCTATTTTTTATTTACTCTTGCAATTTCTTCTTTATGCTCTTCTAGGGTCTTCTTGATGTCCTTTATATCCTGTGCCATGCTCTTCTTCATGTCCTTTATATCTTGTGCCATGCTCTCGTTTTTTGTCTTTAGTTCTTTGATTAATTGCTCCAAGTAGTGTTTCTCCTCTGATCTTTCAATTTGAGTGTTTCGGCTTGAGTTCTCCATATCGTCTGTTTTTTTCATATGCTTTAAAATTTTCTGTTGTTTTTGGCCTCTTGGCATTTGCTTAACTTGATAGAGTTCTTTTAGGATATGTAGACTGATTGAAACCCTTATCTCTAATTTGTCAGATCTACAGCTTCGTGGAGTACACTTTAACTAACCAGCAGGTGGCGTCCATGAGACACTTATTCCCCTCAAGCCAGTTCTCCCCCACTTTGTCTTTGTGGTGAGTGGGGGTGTGAGTCTTGTGGAGTCCAGTTGGTGCACCAAGCTTGCGTGTGTAGTTGGTGTTGCCAGCCCTGCATATGGGGCATGTGTCTGAGTGGTTAGGGAGGGGGGCGGCTTTAATAATCAAATCTCCCAGGTGTTCCTGGAGATTTAAAGCTGTTGCAATAGTCTAATCCTTCAGTTCAGTCTTGCCACAGTTTGTCTCTGCCACTGACACACAAGTCCTTGGTATTGGCATATGGTCCCTGGGACTTGCGAGTGGGTCCCTCTTCCAAGCTGTGCACTCCTAGGTCATCTGCTGAGGGATGACTGTGCTACATCATAGGTGAGCGCCGTCCCCCAAGGGAGGTTCTGGGCTGCAGGGTTGTGTAGGGGCGTTCCCAGTCTGCTGAAAGGATGGCTGAATGGGGTGTGTTAATTTCCCCCTTTTCACACAGCTCCCCCTTCCCAGCTCCGGGACAATTAGATGAGGGTACGGAAAAGGCTCTTGTCCACTCCCAGTATTGTGGTGTGTGCATCTGTTGTTGGAAACACTTCCCGTCATACTGGGTTGTTTGGGGCAGCTCTGGGCTGTGGTGCTGGCACTGGGCAGGAGCATTCCCAGCCCACCAGGAAGATGGCTGTAAGGGGATGCTCCCCTTTTCTTGGGAAGTTGTGGTGTTTAGCGAATTTTGTCAGTCACTGGACTTATTGCTTTGTGTCTCAGAGCTCTCTTAGCTCTGCTCTTGTCTGGGCCCAAATTGCAAGTCTTTGAGGCTTTCTATAATGGGCTTCTTAGAGTAGTTGTTTTAGAAAAAGAGAAAAAGATAAAAAAAAAAAGGGCCTCTTTGCAGATCTAATGGGCTCTTGAAATGCTAAGAGACAAGGAGATTAGGGCCATTAAGGAACAGTCAAGAAAGCAGAGAAACTGGCTCTTCAGACGAGGAAACTGGCCCTCTGGATTTGCATATGAGCCTGACTCTGTTTGAGCCCTGCCCTTCTCTGTTCTATGTTCACCAGAACTCCAAAAAGTCTCTTTTTATTTTGGAGTGGTTTTTTTTTTTTGTTTTTGTTTTTGTTTTTTTTTGCTGTTTTTGCTAGCCCTATCTCCTCTCTGCTGGGCTGACTGCTCCCGGATTCTCTGGTGTCTGGTCTCAGTCTATCTATGTTTGGAGTTTGGATCACAGTCTGTGTTTTCAATAAGAGCTACAACTGCAGTTCTTCCTCCTTGTTCCCAGCACCGATGGCCCCTCCTGCCATGGGACTGAGCCTGGCTGGGAGGGGCACAGATCTCTTGGCTGTGAGAACTTACAGATTTTGCTGATCTCAGCTGTTCCATGCATTTGTGAGTGTTGTATGAAGTATGCCCAAAGTCAAATTGCTCTCCAGTGTTTGGACCACACAGTTCCTGGCTTTCTACCTACTGCCCTGGAGTAGTAACTAAAACCTACACCTCACCACTCTGCCATCTTGCCCTGCCTCCTCTGGGTCATACTTTTTAATTCATTCTTCCAGTCTGTATCTTTTAATTGGAGGGTTTAATCCATTCAGACTCAAAGTTATTACTGTAAAGGGAGTTCTTGAAGCAGCCATCTTATCCTTTGGTTTTTAGTTGTCAAATCTATTTTTTCCCTCTCTCTTTTTTTCCTTTAAGTTACTCTTACTAATATTCTTCAGTTCTGTACTCTTCTCCAGACCACTCTCTCTTTTCTGTTTTTCTCAGCTGGTAGAGCTCTCTTTAGTATTTCTTGGTATATATGGCAGTGCTCTTTTAAAAAAATTCTGTCAGCATTTGTGAAAATTTTAAACTCTACCTCAATTTTGAAGGAGAGGTTTGCTGGATAAAGAATTCTTGGTTGGCAATTTTTGTCTTTCATAATCTTCAATATGTTATACCAATGCCTTCTTGCCTCCATGGTGCCCCCATGTAGTCAGTACTTAGTCTTATGTTGTTTCCCTTGCATGTAGTGAGTTGTGTCTCTTGCTACTTTCAGAACTTTCTCTTCAGCATTTGACAATAGATCAGTACATGTCTTGGAGTGGGTTTATTTGGATTTATTATATTTGGAGTTCGTTGGGCATCTTTGATTTGCATATTTATGTCATTTAGAAGGATTGGGAAGTTTTCCCCAACTATGTTTTGAAACACTGTTCCTAGCCCTATATACTTCTCCTTCTTGGATACCAGTGGTTCTAATATTTGTGTGCTTCATGTTATCCATCATTTCCCTGCAATTCATTTCAAATTTTTTTCACTATTTGTTCATGTGTTTTCATTCATTTGCCTTGTCCTCTCATTCACTTATCCTTTCTTCTGCCCCTCCAAATCTGCTGCTGTGTTTCTGTAGTGTATTTTTAATTTGATCAACAGTATCTTTTATTTCTAGAAGATCTGCTATTTTTTAATTTACTCTTTCAAATTCTTTATGCTCTTGTAGAGTCTTCTTGATGTCCTTTATGTGTTCAGCCATCTTGTTGAAGTTGTTTTTGAGATTTGTGTGTACTTCTTTAATTAATTGCTCCACATTTTGTGTTTCTTTCAGCTTTTTAATTTGTTTGGCTTGTGTATACTTTCTTGTTTCTTCATGTGCTTTATGATTTTCTTTTGGCTTTGGGGCATTTGCTTATCTTGGTAAGATTCCTTCGGGAACTGCAGGATTATATGAGCAATTATACATAATTTAGCAGAGTTACAGCTTGCTGGAGTGCACTTACCCTGTTGTTTTAGTTTGCTAATGCTGCAGAATGCAAAACACCAGAGATGGATTGGCTTTTATAAAAAGGGGGTTTATTTGGCTATACAGTTACAGTCTTAAGGCCATAAAGTGTCCAAGGTAACACATCAGTAATCAGGTACCTTCACTGGAGGATGGCAAATGGCGTCTGGAAAACTTCTGTTAGCTGGGAAGGCACGTGGCTGGCGTCTGTTCCAAAGTTCTGGTTTCAAAATGGCTTTCTCCCAGGACGTTCCTCTCTAGCAAGCTTGCTCCTCTTCAAAAGGTCACTCACAGCTGCACTCCATCCAGTCTCTTTGAGTCAGCATGTTTTATATGGCTCCACTGATCAAGGCCCACCCTGAATGGGTGGGGTCACACCTCCATGGGAGTATCCCACCAAAGTCACCACCCACAGCTGGGTGGGGCACATTCCAAGCAAATCTAACCAGCACCAAAACGTCTGTCCCACAAGACCACAAAGATAATGGCATTTGGGGGACACAATACATTCAAACTGGCACACCTGTCTTACCAGCAGATGGTGTTCTTGATCTCACTTTTCACTCACAAACCAGCCTTCCCCCAACTTTTCCTGTGTGCTGGGTGGGATCCAAACCAGTGGAAATCCAATCAGTGCACCAGTTCTCTGTTTGCACTGGGGACTGCTGGCTCTGGTGGTGCAGTTCAGCAGAGAATCTGCTCAAGGGCACCCTCCAGCTCAAATGTGCCCTGCTCCCTGTCTGCCATGCTCTCTGGAGCCTCTGGGGTATGGGAGAGGTTCCTGGTGCTTCCTGTGGCACCCTCTCCTATCCCTGCTTCTTGCCAATACAACCCCTCCTTCCGTGGGGGATAGTAAATGCAGTCAACACTTGTCTGCTTCCTCCTGGGTTCCCTCACAAGACACCCAGCCCTGTGGCTGTGGAGCATTATCTCCCCAGTTAATTGCTGAGGTGGGTGCACAGGAGTGGAGAGCTGCTGCTTACTCCCTTGCCCGGCAGCTATCTCGCTGCTGCCAGCCCTGGGAGGCAGTCCTGGCTGAACAAACTCACCCGTTCCTTGAGATTCAGTCTCTCTCCCTCTCCACCCATGTCCCCACCATGCACTACAGGAGTCCCTTTATGACCTCTCACACCCCCAAGTCTGCAGTGCTGGGTGTTCTCCAGCCCCTCTCTAGTTTCATTCATGGAGTAGAAGCACACTCTGCCATCTACCTGGAAGTCCTCTCTGCTCAAATGGGAAAAGATGGAGTAATTCTGCTCAAGGGTTCTGTGGGCCAGGAATCCTGATGGGGCTGGCCCACAGAACCCTTGAGCTGGGATGCCTTGTCTCTGCTGTTGGGAACTCACCACTGGCTTGTGGCTTGAATCATTTAGAGCAGATGTTCTCAGAGTGTGGTTTCTCGTCTCATGGTTTTTATGGATCAGGAATTTGGGGTGCCTTAGCTAGGTGGTTCTGGTTTGGGGTCTCTCTATAATGTTGTAGTCAAGATAGCTCCCTTACGTCCCTGCCAAATTGATGTTGGTCTAGTTTGATTTTGTTGTATTAATGAGCACTCTGCAGTAAGAGCATTCACTGAGCAGTGAATCAAATTGTACTGTTATTCATCACATTTTCTGTCTCATCCACAGAGATGTTACGCAAATGTGTCAGATTTTTTGCTAAACATGATCCCTATGGAATTCTCCATATCACCTGTACTCAGAATCCATTCCTTAAGGAAAACTTGGATATTTACCTCTTAGCAATGGTATACTGTGATGACTATCAAGCTGTTTAAGTTCTTTCAGTCATCAGTTCTAAAAATTTATAAGTAGCATTTTGCTAATAATCAAAAGTAATAACAGTAACAGTTGCAACTATTTATATAACACTCACTATGTGCCAGCATTGTTCTAAGTGTTTTAGATGTATTAGCCCAAGAAACATACTCTTTTCTTCCTGGACTAAACATACTTTTCAAAGCCTTCATCAATGTTTTAAAGTACTTCTCAAGCCTCTGCTTTTTCTGAGTTTTCAATTTCTTGAAATTATTGTTAAACTGGTTCGATTCCTTTTAATGGTATATATTTCAATTCTTCTTTTGTGTGTGCCTACAAAATCAGAATTCGTTGAAGATGCTTTGGTTGGTCATGTTAATCTTATTCTTTAGAATTTCGTATGCCTCTTGAACCATCTTCCTACTAGCCATGTTTTATATGTTTGAATTTTTTTTATTCAGTGCTGGTGTACATGTCTCCTAACTGTGCTGTGTTTAGCTAAACTCATGCTGAGATGACATGGTTACTTTCTTCCAAAATTTTCATCATTTTCACCCAGCAATTTCTTATCAATCAGAATTAAGTTCTAAGAGGCAGTTTCCATCACTATTTTTTCCTGCATGTAGAGAGATTAAATTGGCAGGAAAGCAAGTCAAGAATTTATCAGATGCTCTGTTTTTAGCAGCTTGAGCTTCCTGTCAGATGTATGAATAGGTGAAAAGTCACCATTAGGTTTTCTTGTATCTATGCCAGTCTTGCAATATGTATTAGGAAAGCATCTATGTCCATCAATTGTAGTCTATAGCAGTGTTTCTTGAACTTTTAGCATACATGAGAATCAACTGGAAGGCTAGTTAAAACAGATTGCTGAGCCCTATCTGCAGAGTTTATGATTCAGTAGGTCTGGGATGGGCTAACAATTTTCATTTCTAACATGATGATGTTGCTGCTGGTCCAGAGACCAAACTTTGAGAGCGATTGGTCTATAATATAAGTAGTGTTCTCCTTACATCAGACTTATTTTGAACAAGGTATATGCTTCCTTATCATATTACCGTCTGAATCTTCTAGTTTCAGTGATACTACTGAGATAGTATTTATCTCTCAGGAAAGACTAAGGAAAGCCCAGGATGGAAGAAAGAGGAAATA
Organism: Choloepus didactylus; assembly: GCF_015220235.1. NCBI lineage: Eukaryota > Metazoa > Chordata > Mammalia > Pilosa > Megalonychidae > Choloepus > Choloepus didactylus. Next base: position 65,003,442 of record NC_051313.1, on the reverse strand, counting down.
AAGTTTAAAGAACAGTTTCGGTCCTGTTCTGGTTTGCTAATGCTGCCTTTTCGCAAAACACCAGAAATGGATTGGCTTTTATAAAGGGGGGTTATTTGGTTACAAAGTTACAGTCTTAAGACCATAAAGTGTCCAAGGTAAGGGGGTACCTTCACTGGAGAAAGGCCATGGCATCTGGAAGGCACATGTCTGGTGTCTGCTCCAGAGTTCTTGTTTCAAACTGGCTTTCTCTCAGGATGTTCCTCTCTAGGCTGAAGCTCCTCAAAAATGTCACTCTTAGTTCTCTTGGGGCATTTGTCTTCTCTTAGCTTCTCTGGAACAAAAGTCTGCTTTCAGCAGCCATCTCCAAAATGTCTCTGTAAGCTGCAGCTCCTCTCTCAGCTCCTGTGCGTTCTTCAAAGTGTCCCTCTTGGTTGTAGCAAGCTCACTTCTTTCTGAGCTTATATAGTGCTCTAGTAAACTAATCAAGGCCCATGCTGAATGGGCAGGGCCACACCTCCATGGAAATTATCCGGAGTTATCATCTACAGTTGGGTGGGTCCCATCTCCATGGAAACACTCAATCAAAGAATTACAATCTAATCAACACTAATATGTCTGCCCACACAAGATTGCATCAAAGATAATGGTGTTTTGGGGGACATAATATATTCAAACTGGCACAGGTCCGAAATACATGGATCTGATAGCACTTGTCTTACAATATTATAACTATGTATTCCCTTCAGTCTCTCCTGTACATGAACTAAAGAATTGGAACTGTGTATCATCTTCATCTTTATTCATTTGGCACATACCGTCTGGTACAAAGCAAGTATGCTCTAAATATATGATAAAAATTCAGTGAAATGGAGTCTGAAAGCCAGTACTTCATTCTGTAGGTGAAAGTGAACCTTTGAGGAGTTTTGAGTAAAGATTGTTATCAAAGTAATGACTTAAACTGGTACTGTTTCCAGTAATGATGCCATAAGGGCTTTGAGTTAGGGTGATGGTAGAAGTTAAAATTAAGCAGCAGGCTGATTACGCAAAAGTCAATGCTAGGCTGCTTAATGGTATTAGGAAACAATATTAAGCATTTAGTAGGGCTGTTACTTGAGGAGCATACTTTTAAGTCAAGGGCGTTGGTTAATCTCTGTGATTGAGTCTTGTGGTTTGTTAGGTCCTCTTATCCTGTGGAACAGTTATATCTGATATGGCACATACTTTTACTAAAAGTGTAATGCAGATTTTTGTATTTCATTTGTTTAGTCTCTTGGATGAATTCTTTTCATTAGTCACTAAAATAACTTTAAAAATTAATATTGCAGGTGGAACAGAATCCATTATTAGGGTTTGGCGCTATAGCTGTTGCTGTATTGTGCTCAGGATTTGCAGGTAAATCATAAAAGCATCATTTGAATCTGTTGTCAATTTTTTTAAAAGCATCAAACTTTAAATAGGGATCTAGTTTATCTTGCTTTATAACAAGTTTTTCACCAAAGCTTTATCTTCTTACTTATATTTGTTTAGTTTTGTATCAGCTGTTTTCCCAGTAAATATATGGCAGAGTTTAACTCAGTTCAGACCTCAGTCCTTATTTCACACATGCAGCTATCTATGAGGATAGCTTGACCATCCTCAGTCCAACCAAGAACCCGAAAGTACGTGAAAAGAGATCTCTGAAAATGGAGGAAATTATCTGTCAGAAAGCCCAAGTATCTACCTCTATTTTCTTGGAAATCATATTATCCTCAAGCTAGATCCTCCTACTTGACACTTTAGATTGTTAATGTTACCAGCTCACTATCTGTTCAGATAGGAACTATGCACAGAGAAGAAGGGAGCTATAATACATGCAAATAGTAGTCAAAAAGGTAGGAAAGTATACAAAATCACTAAAAAAAAAGAAGCATGAAAGTCTGGGGTCATATATGTAGAGACAGGCAATCCTTCACTGAATCAAGAAAAAGTGAAAATATGAAAGTTAAGTGTAACAAAAGAAATGAAATGTGTTTTAGAAATAGTTCCAGAAGAGATGAAACTGAATTCTTTTTTGTAAAGAATTATTAGTTATAGCTATAAGCCTTGTTTATCTTTAATTTGTGCTATTTCAAGAGTTAAAACTCGGTTTTTGACTAGGAAAGCAGGATGGACATGGAAATGAAATATTGTTTGTAAATGGGATGTTTTATAAAAAGAGGGGAAATCTAAATTTAGGTATATAATGATAGCATTATGCTGAATTTTTATTCTTAGAAACAAAAACTGAGTTACTTCAAAAATGATATACTATTTGAGTTTTAACACTAGTTTTGAACAATTAAATATTTATGTCTACCATTCTGTTTAGTTCAGCCTCTCAGTACACAATTGAGGAAAGGGTCAGTGGTTTAATATCCCTTTATTCTTGGAGTAATAGTTAAATGGTTTTTCCAGCTGGTATTTTCCAGCTGGTAAAGAAAGCTGGAAATGGGAATATCCATGTTTGTTCCCGTTCTCATTCTTTCCATCACAGGTTCACTGAAAACAATCTTGTTTTTCATTTGATTAGTACTTTAGTGGTAATTCCTATCTCTAACATGGTGTTTATAACTAAAATCTTTAATGTCTTTGCTAAACATTCATTCAAAGTACAAAAATATAACCAGAAACTTATAACAATGGCGTATGACTTTTTTTGGGTGGTTACATATTCCTTTGACATATCTGAAAAACACTTTGGGCCCTCAACCCCAGGAAAATAGCAATACACCCAAAATTTATGATCTAGTTAGGGAGTTCATGGCTTCCAAGCCAAAAAATGAACTTGGCTTGTGGAATTTGGCTTAAAGGAAAATGGCTTCACTCAGAAAGTTCTATTTAAATTTTATTTTGGTTGTGTTATTTACTCTGAAAAAATTCCAAGTGGTTATTATGAAGTTTATTTTGCAAAGTTAGGGGAACTCATTACTAGGCAGATCTTATAAGGGTATGATTAAGATAATTCGCTCTTAGAGTTTTCCAGCTGACCACAGCAAGTCTTTTATTGGCATTAAATAGTTCAGAGAACTTTTGTGATCTTACTACTATAATAAAAGCAGAAACTATTATTAAAAATTATGTCTCCTGTTAAATGTAGGCTTTTAAAAATTTATTTATTCTAGATGCTCTTTAAAAATGCACATTGGTAATGTTCAGTATAACGTGTGTCACAACCTATAAAATATGTGTACATTTAATTAAAATAAAGCATGTTTGTTCCCTAAATCATATATTTTATATTTCTTTGGGTTATTGTTCTAAATAAAAAAACATTTGAAATTTATTTCTAATAATATATTTTCCTATTTGTATGTCTAATTTTCTTTCAGGGGTATATTTTGAAAAAGTTTTAAAGAGTTCAGACACTTCCCTTTGGGTGAGAAACATTCAAATGTATCTATCAGGGATTGTTGTGACATTAGTTGGAGTCTACTTGTCAGATGGAGCAGAAATTAAAGAAAAAGGATTTTTCTATGGTTACACATATTATGTCTGGTTTGTCATCTGTAAGTATCCAGGAATTAAAAGGTTCTGGCTAAATCTTTTTTTTAGCTGTCCATTTTAAGCCTTTCCAGCATTTTAAAATTGTTCCTTTGATATAGTCAACACCAGTTTGAAAATGTAATTTTGGTTTTTATTGACTTACTTTTTATAGCATAGCTATCCCAGAACAATTTTGTGTTCGTAATTTTGTCTTCATAATCACAAGTTTCTAATTGTTAGCAATAAATGTGTACAATTTAGTAGACCATATAGCCCTTTGGGCATCTGAAAAACAATGTTATTATGCAGGAATTACTACTCAATTTTAATATAAACTCTCTCAGATGGCTGCTTTTAAGGAAAATTGTGTTTTCCTAGGTAAATTAATATGGCAGCTCTGGGGATGAAAATTGCCTCAGCATTATAGAATGTTTCATTTATTAGAATGCTAAGATTTTATTTCTTTCTGTATACAAGTTCTTGCAAGTGTTGGAGGCCTCTACACTTCTGTTGTGGTCAAGTACACAGACAACATCATGAAAGGCTTTTCTGCAGCAGCAGCCATTGTCCTTTCCACTATTGCTTCAGTGATGCTATTTGGATTACAGATAAGTATGTCTTAGTTTGTATTAAGTTATTAACATTGAAGAACGTGTCACTTGCTTTATTTATATTTTATGAAAAAATGACAGTTGGCTATAGTGTTTCCTGCAATTCCTAGTTTTTAATACAATTTATTCTGCAACTGCAGCAAGCAGTTCATAGTTGTGTGGACTATGGCTAAGTAGTACGTAGCTTGTCTAAATGGTCCTAGAGCTTAAGCTGAAGCAGCCACTGGTTCTATGGGTCTATGGTTCTCTGTGAAAGTAAAGCAGCTACTGAATTACCAAAAAAAAAAAAAGAAAGAAAGAGAAAAAGTTTTTTTCAGTCAGGGCCTCCTTGCTCCCCAGATATTAGATAGTTATTAGGTATTAAGGAGATAAATACAAGTACTTCAAAAATGATTCCTTTTCACTAGTGGAATTTTAGTAAACTATCTAGGCTTTTTATTTTGAGGAAAGAGTAGAAAATATCTTCCATCTTCCCCCTTAGTTTGCAATTTCTTAACTTTTTTGGACTTGGGTGCATATTAGTTTTGAAACTACAAGCCAGCTCTAGATTTTCTTTTCTCTTTTGTGAAGATATCTTTGTTTCATTTAATCTGTATCCAATACAAAATTCATTATTATAGCTGGTACTGTGGCACTAGTGTTATGCTAGTCTTTTTATATAATTTTCCCTAACCCAAATCCAGCACTGAGCTGGCTTCTGAATTAAGCACTGATGCTCACTTAACATTTCAGTGCTTTTATAATGTAATAATCTTTTTCTTTACTGATCAGTTATTATATCAAAAACTAATGTGTGGTGAAAATCTTTCAAATATCTACAGAAGAAAAAAAAAAACCAAAAAACCAGACATGACCTATATTTAAATTTCATTTTAAAACTGACTTGTTAAAAATTCATATTGAGGTTCTATCAATCTTGTAGAAATCCTAGAAAACCATTTTATAGTGTGGTTGAAGTCTTTACTATAATATTTATTAGCTGTACAGCCTTGGGGAAGTTACTTAACCTGTGTCTATTTTTTTATCTATAAAATGGGAGTATCACCCACCTTCTAGTGTTGTTCTCAGGTAATGTGCTCAGAATAGTGCCTGGTATATGGCAAGATTAGACATAAGGCAAACCCTTTACCCCATTTCAGTATCAGGAATTTATAGGTCCTCCCCAAAGATGTTTTTCTTATTTGATTTGGTGAATTTTTAATTGCAGTTCTGATCCATCCTTATGTTTAACCAATCCTTGTGCCTTTGCTCCTAAGGAATATTTGGCAACAGCATAAAATGCTTTTCAGTCAGTATTTCCTCTTACTGGTGGTAAAATAATCAGAATGTCTTAGTCATCTTCCAGTTTTCTATTCAGATTTATTATCCTCTTTTCTAGTTAGGGGTGAACTAAAATCATAGTTCTCTGCATGCCATTTTTAAAGATATTAAGACTGTGCCACTATAGTTCATATAGAATATGGTTCAGTTTTGACAGATTTCAATATAAGCATTCACTTAAATAATGCCTACCTGTTAAGTTTGGACAGGCTGTAATTCAGTTTCCTGCTTCCTGATTTTCAAGATTAAGATAAAAATATAAGGCTAGCAGGAAATGGAATTTGACTCAGGATGCCACCATCTCATCTCTTCAGTAACCTTCAATGGTTTGAATCATTGCTCATGTAATTCTTTGAATTTTACTCTGTTATCTTTTACACTAAACTTTCATAGGTTTCTGGTTATCATGGAAAAGCCACGCCCCATTGCTTTTTTTTTAAATCATCATATAGGGAAGTTAGCACAGTCTTTATGTTAGAGTGGCCCAGGACAGGCATTCTGGTATGCAGTCAGTGACCGATACTCCTTTGATTTTACCGTATATATTTTTTGCCAGAATTGATGACCTTTCTAAATCTAAAAACTAGAACATTTGGCTTTATTTATTTCTCATATGATCTCATATTGTAAACCCACAAGTAAAAGTTTTAAAAATATTAAATTAATCTTTGTTACATAGTTTTAAAGATACAGACTGCTAAACTTACTGTTTTTCTTTTCAGCACTCATGTTTGCTCTGGGTACCCTTCTTGTATGTGTTTCCATATATCTCTATGGGTTACCCAGACTTGACACTACATCCATTCAACAAGGAGAAACATCTTCAAAAGAGAGAGTCAGTGGTGTCTGATTTCAGTCTCAAGAGAAATTCAAACTAAGACTGTATTAAACTAGAGCCTTAAGAAAATCCAGAAGATAGCTTAAACAAACAAAAATTTTACTGTATGGCGTAAGAATTAAGAAGAAAGCTATCCGAGTGAATTGCTATTACAGGGACTTAATGTGAACCTGTTTGGAGTCAACCTGTTTTATTTTAGAATGAAGGAATTTTATTATTGTATATATAATGTACACTGAAAGTATGGAGAAAATATGGTATAAAAAAATCATGTGAGGCTACAATATTCAAGTAACAAGGTATGGAATAATGTTTTAAGGATTCAAGTGCCAAAGCCATCTCTGTACTAACTGTTCTCTTGTTCAGCTACCAGGGGAGAGAGACAATGACTCCTTATTCTCCAATTCATGTACAGTATTTTGTCCCTGTAGCAGTGAAGACTTAGCTCTTTTCTTACAGAAGATAGGCAGGAACAAGACAGGCTAGTTCAGCAACAAACTGAATGTGTAACTTTTTCTCAAACTGAATCTATTATTTCATAACTCAGCTGAAGAGCTCTGGGTGATGACTTGAGTACTCCTTTTAATGCTGTATTTGTACCATTCATTGTCTGGATACATAATTTTTGCTGTTAGACAATATACTTTTCTTCAAAAAAATTTTTCTACTGTCACTTTTATACTTCTTTTAAAGTATGTTCAACTGTTGGGGTCTCAATAATTTGTGAAATTTCAGTGTTTAAAAAAAATTCTATAATGTTAATGGGGGAAATTCAGCAATAAATTTTATTTATTTATATGAATTCTGTTTAATCATTTTTTGTATTATAGAGATGACCATTAAGACAATTGTTTTAATTCTATTTTGAACAGCAAGGCAACTAAGAATAGATAACTAGCATTCACTTAGCATTTTAAAACCCATTTTAATTAGAAATTACATTCTAGATACAGGTGTTATTCCAAGAAGTTTCATTCCGTTAGCTAGGACAGAACGAACAGCTCTGAAAAGATGAAGTCTGGCCTGCAAAATAAAAAAATGATTAAATGTTCAGTTCAATAACAGGCTAATTGTAAGTGAATAAATAAGAATGTCTTAAAAAGTAATCGTCTTTCTTCAAATTTGAGAAAGTAGAATAGTATCTCAAAGTGCCAGGGAAGATAAATTTCTAGCACTCCTTACAATAATCCTAGTATTTAAGGGATTGAGGACTAAATAAAACAGTATCACTATCAGACAGTCTAGCTTCAGATGAGGGGAATTCATCAGGACACTATTTGATATTAGAAAATGTTTCATAATCTAGTATGTTGGAAAGTATATAAACATCAGTTTTACAGCCCAATTCTAATTATTACCTGAGTCAGTAAGAACAATGATGTAGTTGAACAAAAGAATGCTATTTTAAGAAAAATTTACAATAATGACTTAGTAATATTAGTCTGAGGAAACTAGGTATTAAACAGAAAACACTCAACATAACATACCCCAGCCACTTCAGGAAGACTGTCTTTTATTTGTAGTGTTTTGTGTGCCACAGCTGCAAGATGACTGAAATTGGAAGAGGGGAATCATGATTAGGGCCCGCAGTAATGCCCTGTTTTAACATTTGAGTTTGATATTTAATCTTGCCCGTTCAACTTAAAAATAAAGAAATCAAAGCCTAGAGCCATTAAAAAGCATATCCAAAGTTGCAAAACTGAGTCTGGAATTCGCTGCTTTTCTATAATGGCCAAAGTAACATAATAAAACTCAAGCTTTAGATTTTGGTCCTAGTTCTTCCACTAACAGGTGGCAAGTTCTTAAGATTATGATTTCATTGTTATTTTTACAACTTTAGGGGAGTTGGCCTGGCCTTTCCCCCTTGTACAATGGGGAGGTAAGGCAGAGATTATTTATCAGTCCATTCTGCAGACACACTCTGGGCACTTCTTTAAAACTTGTTTTCTGTTTAGTTAAGAAGACAGCAAATAAAAGAATGTGCTAGGGAAATGATGCTTAGGGCATTCGTCTTAATGGTTAAATGACACTTAAGACTCTCTGCTTCTTTATCTCTATATGGCTAAGTGGAATTGAAAGGAAAACAGATCTTATTTTAATCTGGGGACAAGGTAAAATATAATTAAAAACAGGGACAATAGATCTCTGATTTCAGTAAATCTTAAGAAAATAATAGTTTCCTTTCTTAAGTAGCTTTATGGGAAGATACAGCTGTTGCTGGGTAGACTCAACTTCTATTCAAAGTTTCTACAATAGCCACCATGAACTTTCTATCAAACTGTCACTAGTTCACCTCCCAAATCATTCTCTACTCTAAATGACTGAGTTTTCTGTGTCTCTGCCTGAAACCCTTTTATGGACCCACTGCCTTAAAAATAAAGTGTAAGTACCTTAGTACGTAGCCAAAAGGTCTGTATATGCTTCATTTCTCATCTCTCCCAGGACTATGCCTGTAGTTTCTTTAATACATCATGTCCTTCCTTGCTCAACTCTGGGCTTTTCCTCCTTTCCTGCCACTGACCTTTCCCTGATTGATATCGACTCGTTTCCTCAGAGAAGCTTTCTCTGGTCCGTCAAGGCTGAACTGAGTACCTTAACACTGTCTCTATCGTAACACATATACTGTACCTTAACTACCTATGTTGTTGTTGGTTCCCATTCAACCTCACATCACTGAATGAATGAATTAATGAACATTATTTGCCAATTTGCAAAGATGAAGCAAGAATTTCTGAACTTAAGCACATCATCTTTTAGGCCAAGGGGTTTGTTTATAGGAAACCTTTAAATGAAAGAAAGGTTCTTTGTCAGACTAGAAGATCCCAAATGTCATTTAACACTCCATGAAAAAAAAATCCCTCCCTTCTGATATTAAATGAAGGAATTGGAAATGCCATGAAATGCAGTATGCAGAGTCATTTATTTGTCATGCATCTGTCCTGCATAACTACGCTCCAGGTACATGGCTGAAAGCATTTCACCAGCAACATATCTTAAAGTACCTTAGAGTTAGAAGGTAACTGACAATATGCCTGGGTTGAAGGTCCTGAGATGATTGATAAAGCACCTCATCGAACCTAAAAGAAAGATGACAGGAGCAATTGCCAGGGGAAGACTGTCCACATACTACAATAACCTAAGACATTAAGACAAAGATGTAACGTTGACTTGGTATCATTTAATGAGTAAAAGGTACATGAGAAAAGACCTGGGTACATTTGAAGGGAAAGGCACGTTTTTCTTTTTTACAAATTTCTTGGTCACGAGGACTTTTTAAATATCTGATATCCCTTAGGCCTAGCCCAAAGCAAGGACTCAAATAATGGTGTTAAACTGCATATAAAAAGCCTCCAAATGTATAAAGACGTAATTTGTAAAATGCAAAAAATGGGGGGGGGGGGGCAAAGGGTTATAGGAACAGTGTGTATGTGTGTGCATGTGTGTGTATGTGTGTGCATGTGTGTGTGTGTGTGTGTGTGTGTATGCATGCTATTGAAGTTAAGTTGGTATCAAATCAAATTCAATTGTTACAGAGTTAGGATGTTAAATTTATGGCCCATGATAACCACAAAGAACAAATCTGAAAAACAGATACAGAAAAATATAAGAAGGATACAAATGGTACAATACAAAGAATCAAATAAATGTGAAAGAAGGCATTAATAGAAGAATTGGGAGACAAAAAAGGTATAAGACTTACAAAGACCAAACAGCAAAATGGCAGAAGAAAGTCCTGCATTATAAATAGTTACTTTAAATGCAGAAGGCAGAGACTGACAGAATGGATAAAGCATGACCCACCTATAAGGTGTTTATAAGAGACCTATAATTTGAAGGCCTAAGTTGGTTGAAAGTAAAAGGATGGAAAAAAATATGTCATGCAAATAGTAACTCAAAGCGAGCTGGGATATAGCTATACTAATTATCAGATAAAATAGACTTTAAGTCAAAAACTGTTATGCAGTACAGAGAAGGTTGCTATATACTGATAAAGGGGTCAATTCAACAAGAAGACATAACAATTATAAGTGTATGTACACCTAAAAGCAAAGCCCCAAAATATATGGAGTAAATGTTGACAGACTTGGAGGGAGAAATAAGACAGTTCTACATTAATAGCTGGGCACTTTAATACACCACTTTCAATAATGGATAGAAAATCTGGACAGAAGATCAATAAAGCAATACAATACTTGAATGACATTCTAAACCAACTAGACCTAACAGACACATAAATCACTTCACCCAACAGCAGCAGAAGACACATTCTTCTTGAGTGTATATGAATCCTTCTCTAGGAAAGACCATATGTTAGGTCACAAAATAAGTCTCAATAGATTTAAAAATAACTTTTCTCCAACCACAAAGGAATGAAGGTAGAAATCAGTAACAGAGAGAACTGGAAAATCCACCAATATGTGGAAATTAAACAACGCTTACTTTAATCAAAGAAGAAATGACAAAGGAAACTAGGAAATACCCTGAGATGAATGAAAACATACCAAAACTTATGAGCTAAAGGAAAAGGAAGTGCTGAGAGGAAAACTTACAGCTCTAAATGTTTACATTAATTCAGAGATTTAACTTCCCAACTGGAAGAACTAAAAGAGAAGAGCAAATTAAACCCAAGTAAGCAAAAGGAAAGAAATAAAGAGATAAATCAAGAGATAAATGAAATAGAGAATTAAAAAACAAGAGAATCAAGAAAACCAAAAGTTGGTTCTGTGAAAAGATCAATAAAATTGACAAACCTTGAGCTAGACTGACAAAGAAAAAAAGACAGAAGACACAAATAATTATGATCAGAAATGAAAGGGACGGGGAATTCTCACAGAAATAAAAAGGATTTAAAGAGGATATATGAACAACTGTATGCCAACAAATTACATAACCTAGATGAAAGGGAAACACTATCCACATGGACTGAAGAAGAAAGATTTCAACGGACCAATAACAAAGAGATTGAATCAATCATCAAAAACTTCCCAATAAAGAAAAGCCCAGAACCATATGACTTCACTGGTAAATTTTACCAAACATTCCAAGAAGAATTTATACCAATTTGCTCAAACTCTTTCAAAGAATTGAAGGGCAGGGAACACTCCCTAATTCACTCTATGTGGCCAACATCACCTTAAAACAAAAGCCAATAAAGATACCACAAGAAAAGAAAATTACAGACCAATATCCCCTATGAATACAGATGCAAAAATCCTCAAAATACTAGCAAATCAAATCCAACAGCACGTTAAAAGAATTATACACCATGATCAAGTGAGATTTATTCCAGGTATGTAAGGGTGGTTCAATATAAGAAAATTAATTAATGTAATACACCACATTAATAGAATTAAGAAAAAAAAAAACCCAAAAACCCACATGATCATCTCGATTGATGCAAAGAGGCAATCCACAAAATCTAGTACACCTTCTTGACAAAAATGCTTAGACAACTAGGAATGGAAGGAAACTTCCTCAACATGATAAAGGGCATACCTGAAAATCCACAGCTAATATCCTACTTAATGGTGAAAGACTGAAAGCTTTCAAGACAAGGATGGCCACTGTCATCACTGTTAGTCAACACTGCACTGTAAGCTCTAGCCAGAGCAGTTAGGCAAGAAAGAAAGAAAAACCATACAGAGGAAAGGAAAACACCCTATTTGCAGATGACATGTTTGAAAAATCCACAACAAAGCTCCTAGAGCTAATGAAGTCAGCTAAGAGGGGAGGATGAAGGGTACCAGATCAGCACGGAAAAATCAGTAGTGTTCTACACTCTAGTTATGAATGATCTGAAGAGGTGATCAAGAAAAAAAATCCATTTACAATAGCAACTAAAAGAATCAAATACCTAGGAATAAACTTAATCAAAAACCTAAATATAAGAACCAAAACTAGAAAATTCCTAGAAGAAAGCATAGAGAAGCATCTTCAGGACCTTGTGTTAGGCAACGTTTCTTAGACTTTATACCAAAATCATGCACAATAAAATAAAAAATGGGACTTCATCAAAATTAAAAACTTTTGTGCAACTAAGGACTTCACTGTGAAAGTAAAAAAGACAATATACATTATGGGAGAAATTATTTGGAAGCCACATATCCGATAAGGGTTTAATATCCATAATATATAAAGAAATCTGACAACTCAACAACAGAAAACACAAACAACCCAATTAAAGAATGGACAAAATACTGAACAGACATATTTCCAATGAAGATATACAAATAGCAAACAGGTGCATGAAAAAAAGGTATCAACATCATTAGTCATTAGGGAAAGGCAAATAAAAACCTCAATGAGATACCATTTCTCACCCACTAGAATGGCTACTATTAAAAAAAAAACAGAAAATTACAAGCATTGGGAAGGATGTGCAGAAATAGAAACATTCTTTCACTGTTGGTGGGAATGTAAAATGGTGTAGCTGCTGTGGAAAACAGTTTGGCAGTTCCCCAGAAAGTTAAGAATGGGATTACCATATGACCTGGAAATCCCACCTCTAGGTATATATCCCAAATAACTGAAAGCAGGGACTTAAACAGACATTTGCACATCGATGTTCATAGTGCTATTATTCACAATTGCCAAAAGATGGAAAAATCCAAGTTTCCACAAGACAGATGAATGAATAAACGAACTCTGGTATATACATAACAATGGAATATTATTCAGCTGTAAAAAGGAAGGAAGTTCTGATCCATGTGAGAACATGGATGAACCTTGAAGACATTATGTTGTGCAAAATAAACCAGCCACAAAGAACAAATATCGTATGAGCTCAATGATAAAAAATAATTAGAATAAGCAAATTCATAGACTTAGAAACTAGAATACAGGTTATTAGGAGTCAAGGTGGGGGTAGGGAATGGGGAATTAATGCTTAATGGTACACAGTTTCTGTTTGGGGTGATGGGAAAGTTTTGGTAATAGATGGTAGACAGTGGTTATAGGACAACAACACTGTGAAATGTAATACGTACCACTGAATTACTGAATGTGGTTAAAAGGGAAAATTTTAGGTTTTACATATATCTTATTAGAATAAAAATTTTAAAATAAAATCTTAGGATGGTACAACACAAATAGTGATCCCTAATGTATACTATGGACTATAGTTAGTAGCATCATAATAATAATAGTCTTTCATCAACTGTAACAAAGTTACCACACTAATGCAAAGTGTTAATAGGGAAAACTGCATGTTTGGGGGGGAATATGAAAACTCTGAATTTACCACATGATTTTCTGTAAACCTACAACTTCTCTTAAAAAAAAAAAAAGGAAAAGATAATAAAGCCTCCAGCTATGTTTAAGTATATAATCTATAAGCTAGCAAACTATCTATTTTCAAGGCCAGGAAAACCAAGTTGGCTTATTTTTTCTTACAAACTAGCTAAATATGAGTAAACTTAACTCCTGTTCCTAGAAAGGAATCAGTGACTATTATGTGGCATTCAGAGAAAAGGGCATTGTTCTTAAGTACTCTCATTCCTTCCAGAGACTCAACTGCTTACAAATCTGGCTTTACCAACAGTTCTTATGAGAGCTAAAATGTGTGTGTCTAGTGTGGGGGCATCAGATGGATATGTATTTGAGACTTAACTGGAATCAAGAGGCAAATGAAATACTTATGGTCTTGGGGAAGAGTCCTGAAGGGAGGAATTTTCCTTTACTTATCACAGAGTGTGAGACCATAACATCTTCATCTTCCCAAACTAAAATGTTCATTTTTTTTTCACCAGGCTTCACATTCTTATACCATGGGCTAGAAGATGCCCAGCATCTGTGCTAATTCAACAGTGATAGTCTTTTTAAAACCCAGGACTGATTTTGAGCATGGGCTTAATTCATGCCCTCAGCCCTCAAAGAGCAGACAATCACTTTTCAGTCATACTTAGGAAAGTGCTGTCTGGAGGCAGGACGCAGTAGCCAGCTATCAGCCTGCTGACTCTAGTGGTCAGCAAACAAGCCCAGAGTCATTTCACTAAACAAAAGCATACTTGATAATACTACAAATGCTTCATACCTGAGCAGATGCTGTAGGATTGAAACAGATTGTGGCTCTTGTAAACAAGCAGTGTTGAAGTCATTTAGATAACCACATCCAAAAGCCTCTTCTAAACTGTTATCAAAAATTTAAAAAACAACAAAGGATTAAACAAGTCATCCCAGGACATACAGCTGTAAGTGATGAACATCCCCAAATAATACACATTCTTGCTCTCCTTTTATACGCCTAGACTTTGCAGCTAATGTCGTTTGACCTGATGCCTTGATTTTCCCTAAATCTGTTTCTTCAGCTATAACAGTATGTTCTTTGACAGGGTTATTTTGAGGACTAAATAAGATATATACATAAAAGCTTTCTTCACAGACATTCAATAAGCAACTGTTAATTACAAAACAAAACAAAACAGGAGGTCCACTTACTTTAAACCTTTTGAATATGAGATTTGGAGAAGCTCAGAAAGCAAGCTCTCAGTCTTGGAATGGCAACAGCCAAGTCCCACCGGGGGAAGGACAGAGCAGAGGGGCTGCATTTCCCTGCAGTCTCCTCACCTGTGGAGGCGTGCGTGTGTGTACTGGAGGAAGACTCCTGTGTCTCCGCGACTCTGGAAAACACGATCCCAGCTGAACTGATAGTCAGATAACAGCGAACCCCTGAAGTCCTAAAATGAAAAGGAGTGAATCTTCAGGTCTGGGATGTGTTCTGGTGCCAAACAAAAGGGTCTCATGGGAGTCTTCACAGACCTGAATAATGAGTGCTGCGAGCCCGACCCTCTCTGCAGTCTCCTGCGGGTTCTCAAGTTCCTTAGTTGCTGAAACAGACCAAGGAAGCTACCTTTAATCCGCGTGACACTGTGCCAGAATCATGGATTGAAGTGGGGAGAAAATCTTCCAAAAATGAATGCTGACAGTATCAAGAACAAACAGGTTCACAGTGGAAAACTGACTTTCTTAATTTAGGCTAGTTTACCTTTGAAACTAATATTTCCCCTGGCTACATTAAAGGGGAAGAACAGTCACTGATAAATACAAAAATACAAGTTTATATTTCTTATCCTTGTAAGACTTTAGATAAAGCTGATACTTAAACAAAGCCATAAGGACTTCTGATGTGTACCCAATTAGATAACATAGGAACTTGGTATAACCACTTGAATAACGGAATAATGAAACTGAAGTTGTTCATAAAAACAGGATGAGGGTTTTATCAATTTAGATTATTGAAATAACTCCTAAGCAGCAAGTCTAAAAATTCTGTTATCTCAAATTAGTGAAAATACTCAGTGAAAGTTCAATGGAGGGACAGTCATAATAAATTACACTGCACAAAAGTCTACCAAAACATAAATGTGGCATATAAGTTTTGAGTATAACAACAAAATAAGTGAATTCACTTTTAATGGAAGCCATGTTCTGTAGCATTCTTAATTGAATCTCATTTAAAACATCTTCCAGAAAAGTAACATCTCCTCTTCGGGTCTTCATTCCCTGCACTACCCCAAAGGGCACATGCTGGCACCTGAAATGGAGTGAGCATTTAGGTAACTGAAAAATAAAGAGATGGTGATAATATGGTATATAATAATACCCTTTTAGAGAGGAGAGTAGTTTCAACTTTAATTATTTCACAAGGTTTTTAAAAATTAATAAATTGAAATACAATGTGATTTGTTGTGTGTCATAAAAGATGTTAAACATACCGTTTCATTTTATAAAGATAATCACTAGCAAGTTTTGGTAATGGATGGTGGTGATGGTAGCACAACAATGTGACCATAATTAATAAGCACTGAACTATGTATTTGAATGTGGTTAAAAAGGGAAACTTTAGGTTGTATATATGTTACCAGAATAAAAATTAAAAGAAAAATGATGTACAACATAGTGCACCCTATTGTAAATGAAAAGTTACACAGTATAATTATAAAAATGTTCTTTCACCAATTGTAACAAATGTCATGCTAATGCAAGGTATTAATAATAAAGTGATATATGGGAACTCTATATTTTATGCATGATTTTTCTGTAAACCTACAACTTCTCTAATATTAAAAGAAATAATTGAATGTTTACAAGCTATAAATTAATATAACCAGGACAGTTAGTGCAAAAATCAAATCTACTTTTCCACGCTAAAATCTTGAAAAAAAAAGAACTTTAGTTTGAATTGAAATATTTAACAGCTGGGTAGATTTTTGGGCCTAGGCTGCCTAACAAAGTTTTAATGACCCTGGCCAGGCAATTAAGAACCATGAAGACATTACCTTTCTGCCCAGTCATATCCCATGATCTTCAGCACTTGGAACACTTGCTGAAAATGCTTTTTTTGCCCTTTATCTGTCTTGGGAAGAAAATATGTTTGGAAAAAGGAACATTGATAATTTACAAAAATAGGTTGGGAATGAATCAAATTAATATAAGTCGTTGTCAATCAGTGTTTTAAATAAACACAAAGGGTAGGGCAGTAAAAGAGGGTCTAAAACTGAGTGCTCCATGAAAGAAGGATATGAGCTGCTGTACACTGAGTTAGGAGGAAACAGGAACTTTAATCTTTTAAGTATTGTTTTTAAATTCCTTCCCTCTCAGCTGTTATGACCTTTATCTCCAAGAAGACTAAAGCTAAGCTCCAAAAAGATGCTTGATGGCTACTTTTTTCCTTAGGGGAAAAGGAGACTGTACATAGAAAGGAAAGAAAGGGGAGAAGAAACTGGAATAGCACTCAGCAATAAAAGGAACAACTATTGATATATGCAACTTTGATGGATCTCAAGAGCATTCATTAGGCTGAGTGAAAAAAGTCAGTCTCAAAGGTTTACATACATCCACTTATATAATATTCTCAAAGTGACAAAATTCTAGTGATGGAGAACAGAGCCACGGGGTCGGGTTGGGGGCAAGGTATGACTATTAAGTGTTAACATGAGGGAGTTTGTTGTGATGGACCAGTTCTGTATTCTGATTGTGATCATGATTACACAATTCTACACATACAATCAAATTTCGTAACACAGACATGTGCATGTGAAAACCTGTGAAATCCAAATAAGGT
This sequence comes from Choloepus didactylus, assembly GCF_015220235.1. Classification (NCBI taxonomy): domain Eukaryota; kingdom Metazoa; phylum Chordata; class Mammalia; order Pilosa; family Megalonychidae; genus Choloepus; species Choloepus didactylus. Next base: position 64,986,128 of record NC_051313.1, on the reverse strand, counting down.
CTGCGGCCAAGTTAATAGGACTGTACCAACATTGATTTCCTGGTACTGACAATGTACTATGATTATATAAAATTTTATCACTGGGAGGAAAGCTGGGTAAAGGGAGACTCTGTACAATTTCTGAAACTTCTTATAAGTCAAATATTTTGAAAGTTATTTTTAAAAACTGCATTATGGTGACTATACATATTCATTTTGCATATCTATTTTCCTCTATTGGGTAAATTTTTACAATGAAACAATGAGCTTTTCATTTTTTTAAAAATAGAAATTGCTACTTTAAATACACTTTAACACTGAATTCTTTCTGCAGTTTGACAAAGAACAGAAAATATTTTTCCATAGCTCTTCAGCATAGCAGCCAATTTCTATCTTTGCAGTTTTCATGAGGTAGGGATCATAGCCTTTTTTTAAAAATTCGGTTTATTGAGATATATTCACATACCATACACCTATCTATGGTGTACAATCAACTGTTCACAGTACCATCATATAGTTGTGCCTTCATCATTCCAATCCATTTTTTGTTCTCTTTTTTTTAATTAAATTCAGTTTTATTGAGATATATTCACATACCATACAGTCATCCATGGTGTACAATCAAATGTTCATAGTACCATCATATAGTTATGCATTCATCACCCCAATCTATTTTTGAACATTTTCCTTACACCAGAAAGAATAAGAATGAGAATAAAAAATAAAAGTAAAAAAGGACACCCAAATCATCCCCCCATCCCAGGGATCAGAGCCTTTTGCTCAGTATTGTGATTACTTACCACATAAATCAAGGTGTCAAAATTATACTTGTCCATTCGATCTATAGCAGCTGCAAGGTCTCTGAAAGAATGGCCATAAATTAGGAATTACTAAGTAGATTTGGGTAATAATTTGCTTTATCTATTTAATAGCAATGAGGCTTTTCTAGTTAAGAATTCTTATTATCCCACAGCTTTGAGTACACCCTCAACCTTGTAAAATACCATACTTTGATACAAAGTAATAGTAACAAAAATAGCTTTAGGTAAAACAGTAATACTAAAAGTTCTCGTGAAATTAATAAAACAAAAATAAATGAATAACAGCTCTGGGAAAAGTAGTAATTATAATGAGAATAGCTCTGGGAAAAGTGTCTCATAGATAGATGTTTTATAATTGGTTAAACCTCTCCTGGAAAGAATCACCCACTTATCACTTCTCTGCAATATACTCTCTTAAAGAACATATTTAAAACATAGGAGATGTGCTGCTAAACAGGCATCTTCTAGCTATTCTTCTATTAATACAATCAAGGACTTTTAAAGTTGTGTCAGTCATAAGCAATACTTTCTAAAGCATTTTAAATGATCATAAAGTTCTTTGTCAAAAATTCTACTTATGTCTTTTATCTGTGACTAAATACAAACCACCAGCTTGCATGTAGTATGAGAAAATGAAAAGTAAATCATTAGTCCTAAACCATGACATTCAAGTCCAAGATTATAAAAATATTGAAGTTGAAAATTAAATGTATTTTGGGTTAATAATATTCGGCACTGGGAGGACTTAAAAAGTTCTTGTGTCTTTTAAAATGTCGGAGAATCATCCAAATGTCGTTAGTATTTACCTCATGTCCCTAATATTGCAGAGCATGCATTCTCAATGGAGGGGGAAATTAGTTCTTAGGGGACAAAAAAATCTTACTTTTTTTTGTATGAAACACCAAAATAATAACTGCAAATCACACATAACACATACACACATTTGTGCTATTAAAATTTCATGTGGGTGGGCAGTTAGGAAAAAAAAAAAATGTCTAAAAAGTCTCCTGGGAGGAGTGTTAATGAAAACAAGGCTGAGAAACACTGATAGTTATCACAAAATTGAAGTCACAAATATACACCACCATTATATTTTTTGGGTTGAACCAAGGCCAAAACAAAGAGAAACCTACACCAATGAAACAACAAAAGAGAAGACTATAAGAAATAGTTCAGGTTTGGTTTGTAGAAACAATTTAAAAACTAGAAGAAATGCCAGGTCATTCAGTCCAGGTCTCTCATTTTACAAAGTAGGGAACCATGTGTCAGACAGGCTGAGTGAAGTTCATGGTTTCAGAATCAAAAGGCCGGTCTCCAACCTTGACTCTGTGCTCTTGTTAATATTCTCCTGCACTTCTCCTCATGTGCTATAATAACCCCTTGCTTCACATACACATACACTGCTACAAGGAGCCCACCAAAAGGGCAGAAACAACCAAGTTAACAGATGGTGAAAAATCAAACATTTCATAAGTGGTAAAAAGAATCAATTTTACCAAAGAAAAAAGAAAAGGTATAGGGATTAAGGTAAATGCATAGAAAAATCTATACCAAATGACATCCTGAAAAAGATACCAGGTCAGGATAGAGAGCCTTTATGGCATGGAGCCTCTATTCTGAGTGGACACATTTCTTAAAACCTCTGCTTAAGGGTTTTTTTAACCAGCCCAGCAATAATTAGTTGGCACAGAAAAAAACTTTACTATATATATTTTTGTGTCTAGAAAAATAAATATACCTCATATTTTTAGGTCCTTCTCACTTCCTAACACCAACTGCATGGAACTGATAAAGGTTAATGCCCCCCAAAAAATAAAGAAAAGAAGAGATGAATTGTAAAAGGGGCAGTAAAAAGGTCAGTTGGTTGTTTAAAGCTGTTTGGAATAAGTGATGGTAGTTAATAGTAACCACTACATATCATGACTTCAACTATGTTACAAAAGTAGTTTGTGTCATAATATAAAATTCTGGCTTGGGAGACAGGAGAGGCTTTTGCCAGCAGTGCTTGTATATAGCCGTTTTGCTTGTGTGGTTTTTTAACTGTCTTACCTTCTTCTCCTTCCTATTAGCTTTGTTTCAGAAATTAGAATGCTTGAGAAATCCAGTTCTTACTGATTAATAGAAACTGCTCTTTTCCACAGCAGCCAGTTATGGTGATAGAGAAAAAAAAAAATGTAAGTGACATGGCCTACTCTCTCAGCCCGTTTTACCACAATCACAATGAGGTCTGGTACTTACGTGCATGTAAAATGGTCTCTACAGCTCAGAGGACTCCACTGAGCCAACACTACCACCTTCTTGTATACATTATTGGTATTTCCTACCAATGTGTAATTGTAAATACTTATGGTTGATTATGGAGTACCTCAATTTTAGTTTGTAGAATGGTCTATTCACCTAAGGAAATCCTATGATATTTAATTCAAAAGTTTTTTAACCACTCTTCTGAGAATATTAAATCTTTTCAGGAACTGTGCTGGCACTAAATAGAAACCTGGTAACTACTTTTTGAATGATGAGAGCAAGAGATTTGGGAACTTGCAACTAGGATTTGGTAACAATTTGAGGATGAAATGACTGTCTTAACATTAATCTTAGCACAAAGAACACGAAATCAAGTACATATGCTAATGTTTATCCTCACCAAAGATACAAACCTCGTTGCATAAAGAGAAGTCCCATCACTTCGCATTACAGTACAAATTGAGGAGGGGTCACCTTTCCCAGACAGATCTACTATAGCTGGTCCTTTTCTAGAAATGCAAAAAGGGTAACTCTGAAGCACCATAATAAATTAAGACCTTTAAAAGTATAACATCTATAGCAGTATCTTCGGCAAACAGAAGCTATTTTTATTCCCCAAGTAGTAGTAAGCAGTCTCAATTCTAGCTTTAATCAATAACGAAGAAAAACGAGAAGGAACACAACTATAAATCTATTAAGAGTGGGTATGATGTGATATTTGGTTATCTAACTTTTTTTTAATCTGAAGGAATGTGATTGTGAATCTATTAAGAATGGGTATGGTGTAGTATTTGCTTATTCAAACTTTAAAAAAAATCTGTACCTTAGGGCAAGGCACTTAGATAAAATCTTTAATACCTTAGTTTTAAGATGAGAGTGCAACTGCAGTTTAGGTGAAAGTTAACCATGAAACATCATAAACTCTTATTCTCATTCAACTTATTGTAACATTCCATACTTGGTTAATTTTTAGCATACCAGAAAGTACCCTCAAGTAGTGAAACCACAAAATTTTGTTACTGTTTTTCCTGCCTGATCTGCATATACTACCATTTAAAAAATTTTCCTTAAGGACATTGCTGAGGATGTTATTATCCACATTCTACATGTCTTCCTTATAAGGATTACAGGAGAAATTGCTCTTTAGTACCATGAAAAGTGGCACTTTTCCTAAGCAACTAGTTTGCTTCTATCTTACAGATCCATGAACTGTTATGACTGGTACTAGTTGTCTAAGTTTGGTTGACCTCTGAGGAAGCTCAAAGCTAAATGAGTAACCTACCTTTAAGAAGTAAACAGAATCTCAGTGTGTGTTATATGATGTACTAACATTCTCCCTGACTTCATATTAATTCTCCTGTACTTTCTCCCCAATTTCCTCATTTTATTGTCTCAATAACTTGAAGAATAGTACCTGTTTTCATGAACTAACAAATATTTTTTGAAACAAGATGGGATTTAAAAGAAAAAAAAAAGTCAGGGTTGAGTCAGAAGATGTGAGTTCTATTTCCTTTTCCATTTACACCATTATCAGGCTTGTGACCTCAGATAGGCCTCTTATATTTTCCATACTTCAGTTTTCTCACATGTAAATAAAGAGGATGTAAAGAAACATCCTCTCTCCAAACCTTACCAGAATTGTGCTGTGGCAACAAAAGACAGCATGTGTGAAAGTACTTTGAACAGCAAAAAACACTATCTAAAATGCCAGGGAGGCTGCACATCACATTCTGTTGTCCTTACTGAAAGAATATATCAATACCAATTTCAAAGAAGAACAAATAACTGTACTCAAGAATAGTAACCTGACATACATTGTTTTTTGTAGGAGTCCTTTACTGTCTAGCAGCTTTAAGACTTCTTTAGATTTTTCACGATAAAATGATTCTCCCGAGTATTCATCAAAATGTACTCCTAGACGCTAAAAAGGTTTAGAAACAAAAGGAAGAAAAAGGTTAGGTAAATTTTCTATCATTATCTTACCCTAAGACAAAGAATTGAATGCCATACAGCTTGTCACACAGATGGAGAAAACAAAAATCAGCTCAAGCCACTCTTCTGCTCAAACTTTCCAGTGGCTCCTGCCACACCAGTCATGTCCTCACAATGTACTATGCTGACCAATATGGTACCACCAGCCACATATGGCTATTTAAATTAAAATTAAATAAAATTGAAAATTTACTTCCTCAGTCACACTAGTCACACTTCAGTGCTCAACAGTGACATGCGGTTAGTGACTACCATATTGGACAGCATAGATGTCAGATATTTCCATCACGGCAGAAAGTTCTAGTGGACAGCCCCGAAGAATGTCCTATGTTTTATGCCCCACCCTACCACCTCTCCAACCTCCTCTCCTACTATTCTTGCTTATTCTTTCTCTCCAGCCACATGGCCCTTGATACTAAAACTCAATGCCCATCCTCATCCTGCTGCAGACAGCATACCCGATCTTCCCTTTACTGCTTTATTTTTCTACATAGCATCTATTACAATCTAACAGATTGTATACGTTTCTTGTTTTATGCATTTGATTTCTGTCTTTTTGCTAGAATATAAGATCCCAGAGACAAGGATTTTTCTCTTTTATTCACTGTTGAATCCCCCCCAACAAATGTTTGTTAAGTGAGTGAATTTGTACCTATCACATGCAAGCATAACAAAGCAAATGGAAATGAATAAGAAAAAGTGAAGGAATGATAGAACACAGGAAGAAAAGTCAGACTGAAAGGAAGAATCAGAATGCCACCTGACATTGCTTCAGGATTATTAAAATAACTAGCTCTAACTTTCGGCCCAAAGAACAATATTTGAGCCCTAACTTTCAGTCCAATGACAGATCTATTCTTAAAGTATGAGTTTAAAGAGCAGCTATTCTACATCGTAGTTCCAGTTGAGACTTGTACCACACCACAGAAAAGCAAGGGGGAGGATCTATAGGTACCTTATAAATCCGAATGTACTCCTCAATGCTCAAGTCCCGAAATTTTCGCCACAGTGCAAGTGCTTGCATATCACCCATTTCTAATTGCTGGAAGAATTCATGTGCTGATTTTGCTACACTTTTGTTTTCTGCTGCTTCTTTATTAACTTGTACATAAACCTAAAAGTAAAATAATAAATTAAATGAAGTACATTACTAGCTACTGTCATCTTCAATAAGCAAGACACATTAAAGACAAAGCACAATTCTGAGAATTCTCATTTAATGTTTACCCAAGTGGCCTGACCACTGTGTTTAAGTTTTTTGTTTTTTATCACGGACCCGTGGTGAAACCTCTGGACTGCTTCTCAAAATGTTTCTAAATACATGAAACAACATACATAGGATTACAAAGGAAATCAATTACGTTGAAAAACACCCAAATCTTTTAAAAAAATAATTTGTTATTTAGTAAAGAGGAAAATGCTAAATTTCAGAGTTTAGTGAAAATAAAATGTAGCTTTTCCTTCCTATCCAAGTTCACAGACACTCAAGTTAAAAATTCCTGGTTCTAGACTAAGTTGGCATTTCTTCTGTTTTCAAAATGCCAAATTATTATTGAAGAAAAGAGGATGTCTTGAAGAAAAGGCCAAAAGGTAACTTAGCAATTATTTTAATGAAAGATTTTTTTTTTTAATGTTCTCTGAAATCTGAGAAAGACAAATAAATTAGGTGGTCTTGGAAAAAGTAAGGAAGACCTTTTGGATAATTAGCTTAATTACACTTCAACATGGGCTCCTGAGAACTGTGTAGAGCACCCACTTCTGCAGCATTTTTAGCACCATCTGTCTCGGCTGGTTTTGCTCTGCACCTACCCAATGACAAGAGCAGAGTTATGTGGCTCATTTTTAATAATTTTCCAGTCTCCAACATGCGATGTTAACAAATGACATTAAAATATCAGTATTATAGACCAAATGGTATTGAGGTTACGCTTCTTTCTTAGTTATTTTTACTTACAAATTATAACTCATTTCCAGATTGAAACATGAATGAAAACTTTACTATCCTCCTATTATTTCCAGAAAGCTATTAACATAACTTGCAAGTAATAAAAAACTGGCATATACACTATTGAAAACATGAGGCTCTAAATTCTTATAGTAACACTGAGATATCTTGGCAGCAACATTTGGATAGAAAAGATTATTTTACTGCAGGAGAATAAACTCAGACAACAGTAATGTAGCCTACACCCACTTGAGACTAACAATAAAAGGGATAGGACAGTAAACATCTATCTTATGCTAAAAAGATACTTTTTCTTCTTTTGAAAGCATATTGTGCAGAAAAGAGTTAACATAGCAGGCCTAAGACTGCAATCCTTAGAAAGGCCTACTTGCAAGGCTGGCTCTTGGCTGGCATCTGGGAGCTTGGATTTTGGGAGTGTTCCCACCACCCTGATAAATAAGGCTCGAGGCACCTAAATTGCTCATGCAAACAAAATGGTTTATGCTGAACACCTGTTTTCCTTCTGGAAGTCTCAAATTTGGGTATGTTCTAGGCATAGAATGCCAATGTGACTAACTTCCAATAAACACCTTGGGTAAGGAGCTTCTAATTTGCTACTGGAGGAATTAAGCACTTCTTAATTGCTGAGAGAGGACTTGCAGAAGTGTGAGCCTGGTTTTCTCCACAAGGTTTTCTCCATGTACCTTTTCCCTTTGTTGATTTTGTTTTGTATCCTTTCACTGTAATAAATCAAATTATATATATGCTAAGTGCTGTGATCCTCCTAGGAAGTCCCTGACCTTATGGGTGACCTTGTAGACCCTCAATACACATATCATAAAAAGTTAATTTCCACTGTGCTCTTATTAGAAAATCATGAATAATGTCATACAATGCGAGTTAGAAAAGAGTGAAAGAAGACTTTTGTAAAGTATGTAAAACTGAGAAAGGACCACTGTAAGATAGTAAACTACTAACATCCTGAGTTTTGAATGACCTACCCATCTGACAGTTCTTAGCAGTCCAGCCTACAGGAAGAAATACATGCATATATGTGCAAAAATGATTTGTCACATATGCGCATGTAGATGCATGAAATATATTAGCAAATATACACAAAATGTCATTTTCAGAAGATAAAACCATTTTGTCTTTCTTTTTTTGTTTTCTTTTTAAGCTAATTTTTAAAGCTGACTCTAAACTCAAATGGGTAAACATTTAAAAATTTAACATATTCAAGCTTCCGATATTTTTAGAAAAACTCCACTAGAATCTCCACCCTTTCTTAAAATTTCAAATAGAAACAACTAAAACAAAAAACTTGCTAATGCCTGGAGAATCTTGGCATTTCAACAATTTGTAGTTATTAAACAAAGATTATGGAAAATCAATTTACAATACCAAGTAGAACAAGAATCTCAATAAACACTTAACAATCTGCCTGTAAATGCATAATATAAAGCTATAACTATTAATGTTTACCAGTTTTAGGAAGGACATGCTGCTTTATTTATTAAATAAATGTAATATTCTACACTTCTAAAATTATAGACAGTTTTAATTTATAGTAATTATGAACCTTTTACCCTTGGAAATTATGCATTTTGAAGACAGCCTCCTTTTGAGGCTAGATCTAGACACAAAGGGACTATAAAGGAAATTGTAAATTTGGGTTTGATGAAAAACAATTTGGCTTAGCAAAGTATTTTTGAGGATGGAAATCATTTTTCTTTTGGTTACTAGAATTCAAAACCCAACAGCATTAGGGAATAAGCCAAATGTCTTAGATTTCTTAGAGGAGTATCAATCTTCTCTTTTACTACTATTTCTATATGTTGGGAATGTCAAAAAGTATATGACTGTCCAAATGTAAAGCAATAAACATGAAAAATAAAAGTAATAAATAATGTCCTCCTACCCCTGATCCCTTAGGTTTGCTTCTAGAATACCATTAGCCCCAGAAGAACAGGATTTTAATTCTGGATGCCAGACTCTATTTCCACCCCTGGTTACTTTTATCGTAACGACACTGAGAATAACTGGTAAGGGTGGTTAGCATAACTTGGACACTATCTTAAAATGCATTTAATTTTTATCTGATTGTTTAGAAAAGAACATTTACTAAATTCATGGTTAAAATTCAAAAAAACAAGTTCGATGTTTGTTTAAATGTTGTTTCATGCCTTGTTCAGAAATTTTTTGGAGGACTTCTAGTTGACACAGATTCCTAAAGTTAAATGAAATATTAAAGAGATTCAAACAAATTTATATATTAAATTTCAAAATATCAATACTTTAAACATTTAACAATAAAGGCAAAACTTGCTAGGTAAAAAAGGAACTCCTTTGAAGTATTTAACTTATTAATTATCTAATTTCTCCTTTTTAATATATCATTAGTAGCATATAATCAGTAGTTTATCATCCATTTGCCTTTTCATATTTGGAATCTTCTATTTTTATGCTCCGTACATATAGAATCACAGGTAATAAACCCTACATCTATATCAAGGGTGATAACTACCTCCTTGTAAATCACCATAAGCTAGTGCTTAATAAATGCAACATTTCTCATTTCAAAAAAAATTTTTTTTGCATGTTTCAATGTGGTGGAATAATTACTGAGTTATTAATTTGTACTTTGGCCTTGCTAGGTCTTTCCACCCTCATTCTTAGAAGAGAATACAGTGTAAAATGAAACACTGTTGAGTTGTCTCAAATGAGTAAGGGTAGGGGAGAAAGGCAAGCAGCACTGGGGAGGATGGTCAGGGCAAGAGTGAGGAGAGGCTTCCAGATTATAGGAAGAATAGCCTAGATCGAGGAGCAGGTGTGGAACACTCCCAGGAATAGCAGAAACTGGGCAGCCCCTGGGTGGTAGCAGGTTCTCAGAGGGAAATGGCTCACAGTGTGACCACAAAGGGAGGCTGGCCTCAGCTCGTGGAGCAGGGCCTTAGCAAGGATCCCATGTGAAGCTTGTCACACAAGCAGAGCTGCATGCCTTCAAGGCATCAGGTAGGCTTGAGTACTGGGCATGGCAATTGTAACCAGTGTGGACTGAGGACAAGTGAGTCCTCCATGACCATTCCAGGATGCACACAGGAGCCTAGGGAACTCTGTATGATTGGGAAAGAGGGAAATCTCTAACAATGACTTAAATTCACTCTCACCACATTCAAAAGTGATTACTTAGGTTAGATTTAATTAGAAATAATTTGAGCTGCTTCTTACATATAGGTGTTACTAAGGAGAAAAATTCATACTTGAAAAAAGTAATGTGACCTAACAAATAAAAAGGTCTTGAATCTAATTCTTCATAAAACAAAAATTTCTAAATGCATAAATATTCCTACACATGTCTAGAATCGATTTAGTCTTGAATTATTTTCTTTACTTAAGCTTGAGAAACTGTTTTGACAATATAAAGTCAGGAAAAGCATTATCTCTTGAGTAATAGATAGTACCTCCAGGTTTTTAAAAATGAGAGCAAGAAAATGTTACCACTCATCAAACTGGTGATTTAATCTTGCTCTATTTGTTTATGTATTACATTTGTTTTTGCTACTGATACAGGGAAGCACAGGGTAAAAATCTGTTAATCAATCCTAGTACTACATTAGTCACTGACTTTCTATTTCTCTTTTACTAAGTGCCTATCACTCCAATACCTTAAATCCTTTTAGAAAAAGGAAGGATAGAAATAATGAAATTCTGTGAGGGTCATTTTGAAAAAAATGTACACTATTCATGTTACTGTATCATCTTATCTTTCTAAATGTCTTTGCTAGCGTACAGGGTTAATATATACTTCACTGGCATGATATTTACCTCATATAAGAGGCTGCCCTTACATTTCAGAGGAATTTCTATGATTATCAAAATCCGCGTTAATAAGCAACAAAGAGTGAAGTTCTAAGAACTTCTCTAGCAAAAACAAACAAACAAAAGTTAGGTCAAATGTTGTTAAAGGTACTGTATTAGCTGTTACCAAGATCTATTCAAGTAGCTTAAATCTAGGAGAAATTCTGAGAGATTCCTTGTCAAAATTATTAAAACAGAAGTGATAACACTCAAATACTCATGGTTTAGATTTAATACTTGTTCACATTTTACCATAAGAAATTACTTTACAATATAACTGGAGAAGCTTTTTGATAATGCTTTCATTGAATCACTAGCATGAATTTTAAACATCAAATACATTAGTTTATTTAACTCATCAGACAATTCAGGGAGGAGGAAGAATTATTACAAAACCATTTCTCTGTTTCATGAAAGCAACAAATAAATTAGAACAATTAAAGAAAAAAATTTCAAATGTTAGCCAACAAAAGTCCTAAGTCCATGCACAACATAGTCAGTTGTCATGGGAAAAGAAATAACTCTATATAGGTACAGAGAAAAACCAACAGTCAAGCAAATGCAGCAAAATGGAAATGCAGGTGAGAAACGACAGTGGGTGTTAAATGTTTTCATCGCAGAAAAGACTAAAACTATCATATAATATCATTTCTAACCTGGCTGAGAAACTGAAACTGGGGGATACTGATTGTGGTACAATTTAGAGGGAGGTATGAGCCACAAAATCTGCTACCGGATAACCTCAGCCAAATTCAAAACTAATATGCCAAAGGGGTGAAACTGCCAAAACAGAACTACTAATTGTGTTCCTGGTACAGCAATTTGGAGGTGAAAGAAAGGAAAATGTCATGTGAGTAATTATAACAAATGGAAATGAATGGCTCAGAAAGGCTTTTTTTTTTTTTTTTTTTTTTTTTTTTAGTGCCAGTGTGGGGCAGTGCAGTGCTATGTGTCTAGCCCTCAGGTTCTTCTTCAATAAACTGAGTCTGATTCTGACAAATGGTAACTGGTGTATCCCGCAGTAGTTTAGCCCTTCCCTGGAGCTATATCTTAGGTTTTATATACCACAACTTGAGTAAAGGTTAGAGTAAGGGGCAAAAGAGAACTACAGGGACAAATTCAATCCAACATTTACTTGATGTCAATCATGTGTAAAGCACTGTATATGAGACTGGTGATAAAAGACAGGAAAACATGGCCCTTATTCCCAAAGAGCTTTGACCAACTACAATCCAACCAGCAAAAATCCAAGAGTTTGAATAAAGCTCTGACAAACAAAATTGTTTTTCATAACTAAGAAAGGTAAATGCAGACCGTTCTAAAGTTTTGTTTCCCATCAGTCAATACATAAATTATTTACCTATGCCATGACACCAAACACTTACCAAGCTGAGGGCCACTATCCCTAACTTTCTGCTCATGAATTCTGGTTACCTGGAAAGATGACGGAGATAATCTGTATTATACCTATGCTCTCTCAGATACTGTAGGGCATGCAAAGGCATCTTTCAGCCATTAAATAAACTTAGGGGCTTGTATGACTCATATTTTCTTTTAGGAAGAGAATGCCATTTGTTAATATTTGTTTAAAGCTCAAAAATAGAAAAATAAGGGAAACAATTTCTCATTTATGGTAAAAGCTGTTCTTGAAAGTACTGTACAGTAACAATTATAATTTTAAACTGAAAACTGTGTCAACAAATATTAGCATAAAGATATAATAACCCAGAGGGTTGTCATTTTAGACTTTGCATTTTCTTCTTAGACTCTGCAGAGGAAGAAGGAAGAGAGCAGGTGAGCACTCTAACGGGTTTCTGTCATCTATTACTAAGCAAGGTAGGTATAAATGCTACTCCCCTACAAAGCTATTACCCAAAAGAACACTAACGGAAGCAATGCCGTTGTCCCTGGAGTTTTTGCTTAATCAAAGAAGCACCCCTGCCCTCCCAGTCCTTTCCTTACATTTACCCATCAATTAACAACCTCTAATATAGATGTGTGCTCTCCCATTTTTTATGAGTCTCAAAAGGCAGAAAATGGTACTAAACTGCACAGAAGGAAACATATGCTTAGGTTTCTATGGCATCTTAGAACAAATTTCACTAAAATGTATAAAACATTATAGGAAAAAAAAGATTGACTATTTGCAGGATTAAATGAAAACTTCTGAGAGGTTGTGGGAGAAGGATGACTCTTACATGTCAAACTGTACTCTAAATTCTTAAAATGTTCTCACAATGACACAAGGTCTCCACTGCAGGCATTTCTACTTTTTGTACTATGGTTTGTGTCTGGAAGTCTAGATATGATGAAAAGTTTGTTAAGCTTGTGGTAAAAAATATTACCCATTATTCAAAGTTTTAAAAATTCCTTGAACTAAGGGGGTGGGGCATGCCTTATTTAAAGACAACCATAAAAGTTATTACTTTTTAAACTCTTATCTAACAATCTAAACTCAGTGGGGAAGAGGGAAAAATATTTTGGTTAACATAAATCAAAAGGTAAGCATTTATAGTGCACTGTAGGCATGGACTTTGGGGGAAATTACAAACCTTTAAAGATCCTTGAGAATTAGAATGTGTTTTTGTGAAATTTAACTACAAAGCCAGGGGCAGGAAAAAAAAGCATTTAATCAAAAGGAAAATGATGAAGCACTCTTTTTTGGCTGGAGAAGTAAAGCATTATTTTGGCAAGTGCTTTTCCTCATACACAGGCATAGCATCTTTAGTCTGATCACCTAGTATGTCACCTACAAAGCTTGTAAGGACCAGCGATAGCAGAGGTAACAACTAGAACAACGAAAAGGAAACACATCTCTGGAAATTACTTGGACAAGAAGAGTTTCTTAGTGAATTCCAGGAAAAGTCAAGGATACTCAAGTATCCAAGAGACAAAGGAAGTAGAATAATAAAAAGGAGTTAAAACCAGGCAAAAGTCATGAAAGGAACCTGAAAGATATAAATTAAAAAAGTGCACACAAATTCAGAGAGAAACACATATGCCCCACCATGACCACCAGAAAAAAGAACAAAAAGTATATACACATGCTTTCCAAGTCTAAATGAATTACCAGTTATATCCAGGAAGAAAGCTGCAGTACATATATATCAAATGACACAATATTAAGAAATTTCTCTCTGTATCAAAACTGTTACTCAGTGTGTTTATTTCTAAGAAGATTCTATATCTGTAGAACTAGAGTCGCAAATCAACTAAAATAGTAATAAAGACTTGGATTTGAAAATGAAAAGAATTCCCTGGTACAATAAAAGCAACATGTCCAATTAAGTTTGGCTCCTTGTTTTAAGGAATAGATTTTTTTAAACCTCTGGGGATAAAAGATATGTTACCAAGAGGCACAGTGCTCTGAAAAAAAAGTTCAAGCACTTGCTAATGTTGTTCCTTGTCAACTTACTTCAAAGAGATGCTGTAAAGGATTGGACTGGAGTTTTTCTTCATAGCCGAACAGCTGGAAGCCAGTTCCCAGAAGACCTAGCATAATAATCAGTAAATGAAATTATAAAAAGGAACAGTAGAGGACAGTCATAGCAGGGAATAGGTATAATTCTATGAAAAGATCAACTTCTCATAATTATGTATCCTGAGAACTATTGCAAAACATAGGCTATCACCTTCCTCTACTCTATTAACTGATGCAAATCAAATTCAATATATGATAGATCATGGAAATTAACTTCATGAAAACCAACAGAATATGAGCTCATCAAAGGTAGGGTCTAGGACTAATTTATCTTTGTCCTAACAGTGCCCAATGCTTCCGTAGCAGATATTAATAAGACAAACATTCATTGAACAACTACTCTCTGAAAGGATATCATGAAGCTAGACATTGGGCACTCAAAATTTGTGAAAATAAACTGATGTGAAGTGATTTTGAAAACTTTCTTTAAAAACCTGGAGGAGTTAAAATAAAGTTAGGAATGGTCTTCTGTTATATTAGTCCTTAAATACATAACTGAAGGAAAAAAAAAAGAGACAACTTGAAACATCCCTGATTACTTCCCTGATTCAGAGGAATCAAACAACAAAAATTCTCCTTTTATTTGGATATATATATATCTGTGTTCTGTCAATTATATTTTTCCAGTCTTTGATTATAAATTCAGACTTCAGGGATTGCGACAATTTAATCTTTTTTTTTTTTTTAATACAAATTGAGGTTTTCAGACTAGTAATGAAATTTCCTAGTATGGACTGTGCATGTTTACACTCAAGGTGTTTTGCTAAAACATTATAACAATTTCAGTTTGAAAGGATATACACAGCCTGCGGCCAAAAACAGTAATAAGTAGTTTTATTATTTTAAAAACAAATCTGTTGCTACAATAATCTATCACCAAGCTTCAGATGTAAAGAAGCTGTTGCCGGATCTTGGTATTGTACACTATCCCATACAAGGCTGAGAAGAAAAGGGGATGCTATTGAACACAAGAATACACAATACTCCAGAGCTGAGATGGGAACGAGGGGGAGGACTGAAATATGTACCAGCTCTGTTTGCTCTCAAGCAAGAGCAAATATGATTATGATTCAGGGCCTTGGGAGCAGGGTGTGGAAAGATGCCCAGAGTGCTCTAAAAAACAGAAATGGGAAAAGTAAGGGCCAGTTCCATTTAGCATTCAATCTAATACATTTTCCAAAACTAATTTTGTGCTTAGGAACTGTCTGCCAACTTTCAAGAGGGGACAGCTCAAACAGCCAAAATGAAAACTCTTCAACAATGATGGTTATAATGGAAGTGTTGACAGAGAATTAACCAGAGTTGGCCTTTAGAGAAAAAACTGCTTTAATGAAATCCTGCAACTAAAACATAACAAATACCATAATTATATTATTTGCTAATGCCTGTGAAATGTCTACATCGGTCAAACTAATATAAAGCGGATGCCACCTATTAAATCTGGACTGTCAAGCCTAGAGCCTAAACCTCTGACTAGCAGCTGTTGTGAACTGCAGGTGAATCTGTATAATGCAAGGCATGTTCTCTGATTCCTCCACAAAGAACAGTAAGTGCACGGTAACAGGTTCAAATTCTACCCTTTCTATTGTCTGAAAAAAGATTTCTATTAACTAGAAGGCTATGATTAATAAGAGAAGGTCATGATAAACATGTCATGAAAAAAATTCTTCAAATGAACTGGCCTTTCTCTGAAAAACTATGATTTCATTTCACTGGATATGGAATATAAAATCAGAGAATGTTTGAATTGGCAATGCATATTTTACACTTTAAAGAAGCTTTAAAATATTACCCAACCTTCCTTTTGCATTAATATAGAAAAATACTGCCCAGGACAGATTCAGTTGTCATTCTTATGTACCAAGCATTGTGGATGCAAAAATAATTATATCATAGTCCATGCCTTTCACATATGGTCTAGCAAGGGAGAGAAGCACACAAATAATATAAGACAGATAACTATTTGAGTAGAACTGGGTACTAGGAACACGAGAAGGTGGGCAAGGATATGTCTGTGTGGTGGAGAATGCTTTATAGAAGTGACTCTAGGGGGCAGGATCTTAAAATACACATGGTACCAGATATTTAAAAATCTTATATTTCCCATGCTACCAATCCTTCACTACCTTAACAACTCCATTTTTCTTGCCGCCCCCTCTCCTTGATTTCTGTTTTATATGAGCTAGGAATGGTTCTGAATAAAGTCATGATATTAGAGATCATTTGTGGCACTCAATTGTAAAGTTATTTCCTCACTTCCTGTTTCCTCTCTTTTCCTTTTGACCCTCCCCTGTGCAGTTAAAGGGGAAGCCAAAATATGCCACTTTGTTCCTCTGGCCCACTGATCTACAGCGTAATGAGAGTTCAGGCAGGGAGGCTGGACATCACTAGATTCAAAATGGTAGGGCAGTGGTTCAGAAAGGTGTATTTAGCTAAACTTACTTACTTCTTCCCTGTATGATCACTTCTGTATTTAACTAATAAATGTAAGCCACTTCTCTTAAACGTGGGCTTGGCAGGTCTTGCTCTGAATATGTAAAGCTTCCTCCCCCAAAACTTACATGCGTGGTAAGAGCTACCCTAATAAGTAGAAATAAGATTTTATGCAAAAGGACCATTAGGAAAAAAAAAATAGATAGAAAGCACTGCTTCAACCACTGACAGTCTTTCTATATTCTGTCCAGATGATCAAGTGATGTGACATTAAAAGAAATTAAATCTTACAATTAAATGAAATGAAAAATAAGACCTCAAACATACTTACCAAATTGCATGCCCCAATCTCCAAGATAATTTATTCTTGTTACTTGATGTCCTAATGCTTCTTTGAGATTTGCTATAAAATTTCCTAGTAATTAATAAAATAAAGTTTCTCATTCTTGTTATCAGTTTTGGCATAAGAACCACGTGCTTCTCTATTACAAAAGCATAACACAAAATTCTTTACACAAAATTCACCAATTCAATCTTTTTTACCAGAACCCCAATATAATTTTCATCTATGTTATCGAAAGGGAATAAGGAATTACTTTGGGGGCAGTTATTTCAAAGAATCTCACAATTTTCACAAGAACAGAATTTTCATCAACACTCACAGAAGTCTGGAAAATAGGTTCAAGTAATTACTACTCTAAGGCAATTCCAAGTTCAGAAAAACAAAACAAAAACAACCAATCTCAGTAATTAACAAGAAACATATAATCTGGCAAGACTTAAAGAACCTGTGCCATACTGCTTTTTTCCTAAATAGCTCATTCCATCTCCTTTCAATCACTGAAGTCCATCCTCCATATGTCTGTTCCCTAACAGACAGCCTGCAGTTGTCTAAAGCCTTCACTTTCTTGTGTTGCCTGTGGCAGTCTGATATTCAACATCCATTCCACTCTCTTCCAGTGTACACTCACATACTGCAGAGGCTGGAGACCTGAAAATTAACATTTCCTAGAACCTCTTGCAGTTAGGGTTCCAGAAATGATTTAGGTTCAGGCAATCAGAGATACTTGGCAAATATTTAAGGTGGAAGTGACACGAGGTGGAACTACTTGTATTTTTTCTGACCATTACACTTGTGGGGGTGTTTGTTTTAATTTTTGTTGTACCACTAACAGAGGTCCTAGTGTCCTGTCACAACCTCAAAGAATATTGCAAGAAAGGGTATGAAGACGCCTCCTTTACTAACATAAATTCTAGAAGACCTGGCAGTGACAGTGTGACTCTGGAGCAGTGGATTCCTGATTGTGGAAGAGGTAGTAGCTCCTTTAACGGTCACGCTATTGTAGTGTGGTTTTGGGAGTCATTTACGTCAGCTTACTCCAAAGCATTTAAAATGCTGTATGACATCCCTTCCTAATTTTACTGAAGTGGATTTAGTTTTCTGCAAAATAAATCCTGACCAATCCACATTCTTGGCTTAAATTACTGCAGCTACCTTCTTTTCCAGCTCCCCTGGGAAGACTGAGTTTCTTTGTTTAATACAAAGTATATAGACAAACAAAAAAAAAGGGAAGAGGGGGATTACTATCTTTCCCACAAAACTATTTCCATTTTCATATCTTCTGGTTCTTCTCCATATGCATACATATTTTCATAAAGTGAAAATCATGACATACATAACAGTTAAAACTAGTTTCTGATTTAATCTTTTCGTTTTGAGATCAATTTCTTTTTCCCATTTCTAAACCAATTTTTCTTTTTTTTTTTCCCCACCAGGTAATATTCAATTAGCATTAGGTTTATATCAATTTGAAGGCTTTTTTTGTTTGTTTGTTTTGTCATTTAAGTATCAAACCATTAGACTGTATTACCAAATGCTTCCCCCCAAAGGCATGTTTACTATTTTCAGTGAAACAAATACCACTTACCTATGATGGTAGAACGCAAATGTCCAACGTGAAATTTTTTGGCAATATTAGGTGAACTGCAACAAATTTCAAGAGTTATTTTTGTGTTCTAAAAGCAAGAGTCCTAAAAATGCCTCCACAGTTTAACACAGTTGAGGACTAGGGTCTTTGGTAATTTAGGGCAAAGATAAATTAAAAATGAGCAATATAGAGCAAAGATAAATTAGAAATCAAAAAGAATAATCTTTAATGAAATTCATCTTGTGAGTCATGAGGTATTAACCAGTACAGAAGTGGCACACTTACGAAGCAGATATATTTAAGGATTGATAAAAAGAAGAAGAAATCCAGAGATAATTGGGTATTTTTTCCCTTATTGATAGGCATTCCCTTTTTCTGCTATTATGAATAAAACTGCAATCAACATTTTTGTACATGTCTTTTGTGAACTTACATGTTCAATTTTTGGGTAAAGACCCAGGAGTGGAATTGCTAGATAATAAGGTATTATGTATAATGCTATTTTTTTTTTTAATCATCATTTTATTGAGATATATTCACATACCACGCAGTCATACAAAACAAATTGTACTTTCGATTGTTTACAGTACCATTACATAGTTGTACATTCATCACCTAAATCAATCCCTGACACCTTCATCAGCACACACACAAAAATAACAAGAACAACAATCAGAGTGAAAAAGAGCAACCGAAGTAAAAAAGAACACTAGGTACCCTTGTCTGTTTGTCTGCCCCCCCTACTTTTCTACACATCCATCCATAAACTAGACAAAGTGGAGTTTGGTCCTTATGGCATTCCCAATCCCACTGTCACCCCTCATAAGCTACATTTTTATACAACTGTCTTCGAGATTCATGGGTTCTGGGTTGTAGTTTAATAGTTTCAGGTATCCACCACCAGCTACCCCCATTCTTTAGAACCTAAAAAAGGTTGTCTAAAGTGTGCGTAAGAGTGCCCACCAGAGTGACCTCTCGGCTCGTTTTGGAATCTCTCTGCCACTGAAGCTTATTTCATTTCCTTTCACATCCCCCTTTTGGTCAAGAAGATGTTCTCCATCCCACGATGCCGGGTCTACATTCCTCCCCGGGAGTCATATTCCACGTTGCCAGGGAGATTCACTTCCCTGGGTGTCTGATCCCACGTAGGGGGGAGGGCAGTGATTTCACCTTTCAAGTTGGCTTAGCCAGAGAGAGAGGGCCACATCTGAGCAACAAAGAGGCATTCAGGAGGAGACTCTTAGGCACAAATACAGGGAGGCCTAGCCTCTCCTTTGCAGCAACCGTCTTCCCAAGGGTAAAACTTATGGTAGAGGGCTCAACCCATCAAACCACCAGTCCCCTATGTCTGTGGTCATGTTAGCAACCATGGAGGTGGGGTAGGCGAATACCCCTGCATTCTCCACAGGCTCCTCAAGGGGGCACTACATCTTTTTTTTTTTTTTTTCCTTGTTTGTCTTTTTTCTTTTTTTTTTTTTAACTTTCCCCACTAAACAGTTTTCCAAAGTGACTGTACCATTTTATATTCCCACCAGCCACAGAGATACTGTTTCGACACAAACAATGTAGATAATTTGATATTAAGTTTAGTGCAGCGGTCCTTAAATCCCTTACTCTCTCAAATTATTGAGGACCCCAAAGAAATGTGTTTATTTGGGTAATCTCTTATCAACATTTACTGTATCAGAAATTAAACTAGACAATTAAAAAATATTTATGCATAAATCTTCCCAGAATAATCAGAAATCTGATTTATCACTCCAAATACTCAATTAACATATTTATCACTCCTGCATATGTTTAAGAAATTGTAATCAATAATTTAATAATAGCTGCATGTGCTGATTTGGATGTATTATGTCCCCCAAAACACCATTTTCTTTGATGCAGTCTTGTGTGGGCAGGAAACGTATTGGTGTTGATTGGGTTGCAGACTTTTGATTGGATGTTTCTGTGGAGATGTGATCGCTGAACTGTGGGCGAGATCTTTCATTGGATAATTTCCATGGAGGTGTGGCCCTGCCCATCCAGCATGGGCCTTAATTAGTTTACTGGAGTGCTATATAAGCTCAGATAGAAGGAGCGAGCTTGCTACATCCAAGACGGACACTTTGAAGAATGCCCAGAAGCTGAGAGAGAAGCTGCAGCTTACAGAGACATTTTGGAGATGGCCTTTGAAAGCAGAATTTTTTTCTGGAGAAGCTAAGAGAGGACAAATGCCCCAAGAGCAACTAAAAGAATGATATTTTTGAGAAACTGCAGCCTACAGAGGAACGTCCTGGGAGAAAGTGATTTTGAAACCAGAGCTACGGAACAGATGCCAGCCACATGCCTTCCCAGCTAAACAGAGGTTTTCTGGACACCATTGGCCATCCTCCAGTGAAGGTATCTTTTGATTGTCGTTGCCTTACCTTGGACACTTTATGGCTTTAAGACTGTAACTGTGTAGCCAAATAAACCCCCTTTTTATAAAAGCCAGTCCATTTCTGGTGTTTTGCATCCCAGCAGCATTAGCAAACGAGAACAATAGCAAAGGCTTCTGGAGTACTCACTACCTGACAAAGTTTTACACACTGTACATGTATTAATTCATTTAATATTCATAAAAGCTGTAAGGCACTCATCTCTATTTTACAGATGAAGAAACTAAGACAACAACAAAAAAGAGATGATGAAATAAATGTGGCAATATCCTGATGGCTCTTGAAAACGGTGATGAGCAAATGGGGGTTAATTATACCATTCTCTCTGTTCTGTGTATGTTTGAAAATTTCTTAAGTTTTCAATATTTTTTAAAAAAGAAAAAATAACTTAAATATAACTCATTAAAAGTGGTCAAGTCAGAGCTTAAATTTTGGTCTTGGGTGACTCCAAACCTTGTTATACCCTTTTTAAGGGTATTATAATTTAAAAACTTGATCCTACAGCTATATGCATACAACTTTGAAAGCAGGAAACTACAAGGGTATTCACTTAATCATCATTAGAAATAAAGTACATGACCTTCTATAGGGTTAAAAAATAAGGAATCTTCCACTTCCAGCCAACAAGGAATAACAGGGACTAGATTTAACATTCTGCTTTGAACAACCAGAAAACCGGAAAAATATATGAAACATTGGCTTTCAAACAATAGACAACAGGTAGTGCAAGACTGTAACAACTGAGAATATTAAATGAACCCCAGGACTGGACCACTTTACTGTCTTACTATCAAAATTTGTGGGATATAGCTAAAGCAGAAAAATCTATAGGATGAAATGTTTATATTAGAATAAAAGAGAGGTGTCAAATAATAATCTAAGCTTCTTTAAGAAAGGAGGAGCAAATTAAATTCAAAGTGAGCAGAATAAAAGGAAATAATATAGATAAAACCTCAAATCAGCAAAATAGATAAGCAATAGAGAAACCATTCTATATCATAATTGTGGTGGTGGTTGTGACCAGACACCCTTATCAAAACTCATGAAATTATATGCTTAAATCTGGTGAACTATATTGTATATAATTATACTTCAATAAACCTCAATAAAAGCCCCAACAATGGAATACTATGGAACAGTAAAAATAAGTCAGCCCTAGATAAATTAATATTGAAGGAATCTCAAAATACATTGTTAAATGAAAAAGCAAGGAGTAGAACAATGTGTAATGTGTGTAATCTGTTTATAAATGCAGAGAATATCTCTGGAAGGGTAATAAGAAGCTATACTGGTAGCTGCCCAAAAGGAGAGAACTAGGAAACTGGGATGGGGAGGAGACTTCCTTTTTACCCAATACCCTTTAGTAATCTATTAATTTTTTTAAAAAACTAGGTATTTATATTTGTTAAAAACAAGCAAGAAAACTTTTGCAGAGCTTTTGTCTTCTTCCCCTAGGATAAGAAAAATCAAATCTATCTAGTTCTTCAGCTTGGATGAAATGGAAAATACAAATCCCGCTATAAATTACAATCTGGACACTTTATTTCAAGTAATTTTCTCAATCTTGTAAGAAAGGAGAGATGTTATTCCTCTTACTTTCCAGATAAGAAAATAAGCCAGAGAAATAAACTGCCCCATCCCAGATTACAAGCATAAACAAAAAGGAGCATTATGTGGGAAACAAAGACTTACAAAGGAGTCAGAAGTGGTACCCTGATTTCCTGGCTTCCCAATTTACCAACCAGAGGTCCCCAATCTGTTTTGTGAGGAAAATACTTCACATGTGAGAAGAGCATCAGGGGGAGACTGTGCTCCTTTCACAGGTTTGAGCTGAACAAAACAGGAATGGCTGACCTTTCGGAGAAGAGAGAACAATAGCAGTCAGCTTCAAGATGGTCACCTACCCTGGCACTTTTATCACACTGCTCTTAGATCTGACCAAATAGATGACAACCTCAACCACGTATCAGGAGGCAATAAAGGTGTCAGAGTTAGTTCTGTAACCCTGAACAAGTTACTTAACCTATTATTATTATTATCATGACCTCAACTTAAAGGGCAAGTTTCTTGAGCACAGTGATTATTTCTCGCTTTTTTTGGGGAAAAGAAGAGTTTCCTAGTCTACTCAAGAGACTACATATTTTTAAATTTCTCTTTTCCCACCTCTTTCCTTTCAGAAGAAATTCAAGAACAGTGTTTTCTGTATCAATTTTGACCCTGTCTCCCACCTGTTTGTCTCTACTATGAAACACAATGGTAAGCACAGAAGCATCAGGAAAACCTCTAATTAAGGGAGGGAGAAGTAAGAGTCCCACAGCAAGGCTAGATGGAAAATATCAGAGATAAGATGGCTGCTGGGAGATGGGCTGTGCCTTCATCAGCATTCAAATGCTCATTTAAGTTCCAGCCTTCTTTTACTGCTTTAGAAAAAAACTGAAAAGGGCAAATTCATAAGCAAATAAACTGCCATACACAAAGCCTATAGAACAGAACTCAAACAGAACAGGCTATTTTTAGACCTTCCTTACAAGCATAAACAAAAAGGAGCATTATATGGGAAACAAAAACTTACATGGGAGAAAAGCTGGAGAATCAATGAGTAAGGAGGACTGAGTTCTTGGTATTTTAAGAGCTCAGTTGGGGAGGAGGGATGGTGAAGTTGAAGTGAAAATTAGGAAGGTGTTAAAAGTGAGCACTGGAAAAAAAAATTGCAAAACAAAAACAAAAGAAAAAAACAGTGAGCACTGGTGGTAACTTTTCAAATTTCAAAAAACGTACAGTGTCATTATTTCAAGGATACACGATAACAGATACTATACTGCTGCCCTACTGATTTTCCTTTATCTACTGGTAAGGCAACAGAAAGAAGCCCAAGAGTAATATGGTACTGAAGTGCCTCCATAGAAGAAAATATCTCCATCAACTCAAATGAAGAAATGAATGAAAAGAATTATAAGATGGCCACAAATTCTTTGTCACTCCTGACATTAAGAGATACAGTCTATTTTCCATCCCCTAGCATCTGGGCTGATCTTGTGAGTTGCTCTGACCAGCAGAAAGTGACAGAGAAGTGCTTCTTCTCTGACAAGGTGCTTTCACTACCTTGGAGCTCTAACTGCCTTTGTAAAGAGGTCTGCCTATCCTGCTGGAGAGAATGTCGAGAGAGATGCCTGGCTACCTTGGACTTCTAGTCCCAGTCAAGTCTTCAGATGAACAGAGCTCCATAGTGACAAATGGAAGAACTATTGAGCTAAACCCTAATTTCCTGATTCACGGAGTCATGTCTATCAAAATGGTTGCTTTTAAGCCATTAATCGGGGATTGGCAAACCTTTCTTAAGGGGCCAGATAGTATATACTTTAGGCTTGCAGTTCCTAATGTTCCCTTTTTTTTTTTTTTAGTTACCTAAACATAATCTAAACATTAGACAGCTGTAGTAATGGCATATTGTAAAATTATTATGAAGAATACTTAGAGGCCTATTAAAACCTCAAGCTATTTTTCTGGTAATTTTTAAATACATATTACAAATACTGTAAGACTTTGTTCTCTGGTATTCATAATACTTTAACATTTTAAATATTTAAAACCTTTTAAAATTACCTCTGCTTTAAGAAGCTACTAAAATTAAGAACTATTTCTTCAAAAATAATTAATTCTTAGATATTTAATTTTAAAAGAAAAAAAGAAAAAAACACCTAAATAACCACTAGACTTTTCTGGGGGTTTGGAGTCCAAAAAATCCATTTTCATTCATAGTTTAACCATCAATTCACCATGACCTTAAGAAAATAAAATAATTTCACTGGTTTTCAATTTTTCCATGTGTAATTTAGTAAGCCCCGAGATAATGATGGTAAAACACTCACCTGCCCAGTCCACTTGAATAACCAGGAAATAAGATGAGTAGGTACTCACCTGAATTCAACCACTACCTTCTTTTGTGGAAGACCAGAGAAAAATTCACTTTTTAATCCATATTTTGAGTCATCTTCAATTACTTGTTTTAGCACTGTCTGAAAAGTAAAAGATGTGGGAACTGATAGGAAAAAAAATTGCAATTTTCTTAACTACTATGCTATTGAGAATTAAATGTTGCTATTTTGCTCATTTTAATTTATGGAATTAGGAATTTTGTATCAGTGGCAGTAGCACTACCTCCTCTACCACCTTCTATTGCTAACACTAGTCTGGGCTTTTGTAGCAGAAATGAACATCTATGGGAGCTCTATGCCCTTTAATACATCCTTCCTGTCTATTCATCCTTGTAATAACCAATGATGTAGACATTTTACAGGTAATGAAAATGAAGCCTAGAGAGGTTAACTAACTGCCAAAAAGTCCCACAGCAAATAATAACAAAACTGGAAACATCTAAAATTTATTGAGTACATACTCTGTGCCAGGCATTCTTCCAAGCATTTTATACGTATTACCTCATTTAATCCTCACAACAACCCTAGAGATGAGCACTGTTTTTGTGAATGAGGAAATAGAAGCACAGAGATATTAAGTAACTTTCCCAAAGTCACACTGCTTCTAAATCATGCAGCAAAATCTTCTCTCACTTCACAGCTCACATTTTACTTCATGATGCTGCTTTTCCTGTCATTCTAAAATCATAACTAGTGGTAGAAAATGAATAAAAATTACAACTCAAATGCCTATTAGTGACATAAGGATAAAACAAGGATATCTCACAGAAACTTACACAACAAATTCCAAGCTATTTTTTACTTATTAACATAGAATATTTTAAAGTTCACAAAATTCACTTCATGTTGATAATGGTGAAGACGTACTTTTTTCTAGTGTACTCTTGATACCACTGTAATAAACTTCTATTTACTCATGCTGGTTTTGCTTCACAGTCCTAAATGTGTAGTTTATGATGTGAAGAATTTTACTATGATAAGAGTACATTAACATGTCACTAAATGGGAGAGACAGAGTAGGTAGCAACAGGAAGCAAAATAATACATAAAACCAACATTTAAAAAGCATGTTCTTTGATACAATCTTGTTGGGGCAGACGTATTATTGTTGATCAGATTGGAACCTTTTAACTGAGTGTCTCCATGGAGATGTGACCCACCCAACTGCAAGTGACACCTTTGATTAGGGTGTGATCTCTTCATTGAATGTTTCCATGGAAATGTGGCCCCACCCATTCAGCAGTGGTCTTTGATTTAATCACTGGAGTCCTATGGAAGAGCTCAGACAGAAGGAGCTTGATGTTGCAGCTCAGAGAGACATTTTGAAGACCGCCATTGAAAGCTGACACTGACATCTTGGAGAATGCCATTTTGAAACGCAATGTGGGAGCAGGCAGATGCCAGCTATGTGCCTTTCGAGCTAACAGAGGTTTTCCAGATGCCATCAGCCATCCCTCAGTGAAGGTACCCTATTGTTGATACCTTACCTTGGACACTTTATGGCCTGAAGACTTTAACTTTTTATAAAAGCCAATCCATTTCTGGTATTTTGCATAATGGCAGCATTAGCAAACTGGAACACCATCTATGTGTCTATCAATACATTTCATGAATAATTGAGCAACGGCTTTATTCACCATGCTGCTTTAAGTCTCATATTCAAATGCTTCAATGATTCTGTATCATTTAAAAGAGTGTATCAATTCATGGCCTGATTTTTACTTTACAAGCATACTACCTTTACTGCAGTAAATATATGACCACTAAACGAAGTAAATTTCATTAGTGTACTACCAAAAATCATCACATATGCTTCCTGTGGTACACATAACACACTATGGAAAATAATGACATAGGAAAAAGCTGAAATTCTTATGCAGAAACACATAAAGCCTGCTACCTTTGAGAATGATCCATGTAAAAACACTGTAAGCCACTATTAGTGACCCAAACTTAAGGTAACATTTAGTCATCCCTGATGCAGCCAATAATTTGATTTCTCTGTTAATAATTTGATTGCAGAGCATAAGAAGATATATTCCATGTAAGGCAAAGTATGCACATATGTAGGCAATAGCAATTCATAATTTTATGCTTGAGGAATGTTTTGGACATAGATCATTGGCTACATCCCAATTTTGATAACTTTAAAACAGGAGGACAAGAAGGATGATGAGGGGATTGTGTGTGTGTGGTGGTGGTGGTGGTGGTGGTGGTTGGGGGTCTAGGAGGAAGAGAAGAATGTTTTATAATACTCCTGAGAAGGGTTGAATTTTTTTCTTGCTGTATTCTGAAAAATTCATTAGATGTAAATGACCACTGTCTAATGCCTGGAAATAAAACCAGATGTAGAAGAAATTAGGCTTTGGGCAAATGACAATTATTATAAAAAATTATAGCACACACAGAATCAATCCTTTTTTAGGCTATGGGTACTCACTGCTCTAGGCTACATCTTTTCTGTGACAATGGAAAGGGCTGTGAGCCATCTCCCTGTTCCTTTAACAAAAATCACACTAAGATTCAGATCCTTAAAGCTGCCATGAAGGGAAAATTTCCATGTGAGAAAGAGTAGCTGGAACACAGAGTCCTGACTCTTGTTCTTCCATTGTCAACTGAGAAGA
Source organism: Choloepus didactylus (assembly GCF_015220235.1). NCBI lineage: Eukaryota > Metazoa > Chordata > Mammalia > Pilosa > Megalonychidae > Choloepus > Choloepus didactylus. The sequence goes on along the minus strand of NC_051313.1, from coordinate 64,958,465 downwards.
ATTTGGGATATTTTTAATAAATGAGCCAGTGAGCATCCTTAAACCAGACCACATTCTGTAGTTTGTTAATTTTAATAATGCATGAAAATTCATGGCTATTGTAATTTTAAATTAGTAAGTAAATACATGCTCTACCTCAAAATACTGACAAACCTGTCTTTCAGCTCAGCTGGCTGTAAAGGCAAAACTATCTATCAGAGTCCATTTTCCCATCTCAGGGAAAAAGAAAATTAAAAAAAAAAAAAAAAAAGGAAAAAAGAAAATATTGCTGCCTTTCAAATGGCTTCAAGTTTGGAGGGCACTTCAGTGAGCTGCATTTCTACTTCCATAAAAACTGAGATGGAAATTAGAAGAAAGAGTCACTTATTTTAAAATGGTAAATCAGATTCAGTGGTTCACTAAGTTGACACAAAATGTTTTCAAGACCCAGCAGGGTGTAGACACTTTTTAACAAGCTCAAAACAATTGTACAACTTGCACATGTGGCTGATTTTTGGTTAACTAATTTACCTTGAAGTATGAAAAAAAGATAAAACAAAAAAGATAGCATGAAACAATTAATTCTCCTTCAGAAGAACTACAGGCTGACGGACAAATGCCTGTACCATATAAATGCTTGTACCATGCCTATACCAAGAAATGATATAATTAGAAATTTGATTTTATAGTTATTTTCAATTCAAGCATTTACCAAGCCCAACAATACAACAGGTATTTTTAAAAACAGCCCAAAGCATGCATTGTTATCAAATTTAAAGTTCAACTAAGAAGAAACTTACAACAAAAAGTCTCATTACCATACACTGTCTATTGGGGATTACCTCCATCCCCTGAGGTCTCACTTTTGTGAGATCCAGTCCTCCCAATTCCTCCAGGCCATCTTGATTTCTCTTTGAAATTTCTTATGCTTATTTTATCAACCACTTTTTTTGTTTTATTATTTATGCTTTATTAAAATAAGGAGTTGGCATTTAGTCTCTGCTGTATAAATCTTATGCTTTGGACAGAATATAGGCTACCAGAAAGCAGAAACCATTTCTAATACTGTTCTTGTGTTCAGTACATAGTCCATCTGTTCATTCAACAAATAGTTATCTACCACCTATTACATGCCAGGTAATGTGCTAAGAACTGGGGATCCTATAATGAGAAAGACATAGTATAAGCCCCAATAGAAATTAGAGTTTAAAGGTCAACAAGGATTAATGAAATTTTAAATATGCAAAATAGTAACTAAAATAATTTCTGCAAAAGAAGTGCTCTCATATATAGTGCTACAAGAGCATATAAACAAGGGGGTCAGAGAGATGCTGCTAAGGAAATATCAGGATCTGAAGGATAAAAAGGAGTTAACTTAGGATAGCACTCTAGGCAGAGGGATCAGCATGTGCAAAGGTTTTGAGGCAGGAGGAGGCACATGAGTTCAAGAACTGGAGAAAAACCACTGTAGCTGAAGCAGAGAGAGTGAGTGAGAGAACAATGGCTAGAACATACTTCACTCTTACCTTTGTTAATAGTTCTCTGTTTATTTTGAAATTTATAGTACCTCGACCAGTGCTGATTTCACTCACCACTGTATCACATTTTAGCTGAAAAGATAATAAATCAAGAAAAATAGGTATTCCATAAGATATGCCTAATGAGATTTGCAGTGCTAACATTATAAAAAACAGTTTACAAAGGCAGCAGGGGAGTTATCTAGCATTCATTATATCTAGATCTGGACCTTGGCCAGTCTCTTTATTTCTATCGTTTTATTTAGATAAACCCATTTTCTTCTTTTCCTGACTAGAATGTTATTCTGTATTCAGAGAATCTCCCTCTTCCTCCTTCCCTTACTTCAAATCCCCCACCTAACGTGGAAGAGCTCATCACTCTATTGTCTGCCCTACTTATTCTGACATGCAGTGAGCACTTTTTATCTCTTACCTTTCATGAGAGCTACTGAACACAACATTATGTCAAGGCATACACTGAAGCAATTGCATAAACATGTAACATGTAAATCGTTAAATGCTTTGCCTTCTATGCATTTACCTTCACTTTTTAACCTACTAGAAGTTCAAAAAACCTAATATACCTATAGAACTTGAAGAGATATCTGTTGTCACTGTAGAATAGAGTATTTTTGAGAACTCACAAAAAATGGGAGAAGGGGACTAAATATTGTAATTGGAAATAATTCCATTCCTGGTATACTTCCTGATAAAAATCTGAAGTGATTCTGCGATTATAAATACTTACTCAGCTATTAAAGCATCTTTATCATATTCATTCATTATTTGTCTTTTTCTATAATAGTGATTTATGCTGCTCCAGTTCTTCAGAGTGCCCAAATGGCGGCTCTGTGTCACATGCAATAAATAAACCTATGAAAAAACCTTGTCCAACATCAGCCTTTTGTTATGGTATTACACTAACAATTTGGATTTGGTCATTGTCTACAATCCTTTCAATTCTTCTTTTAGATGCCAAACCCATCAGAGAAATTAGAAATGAAAGAGGTTTATGAAATCTTCTAACCACCTCTTCTCGGCAATCAGGACTCTTTTTAAATCTAATTATTTCTTCTCATATTTTAATGTTCATCTCAGAAACTCATTTTAAAAACTGCATCCCACTGCTCTAATTTATCAAGCTTGTTCTACTAAATTCAAAAGTCCATTCAACTTCAACCTGTAAATTTAATTAACACTTCAGTCCTATGAGTAGTTAATAAAAAAACTGAACAATGTTAGCTCAAGAGGAATCCTTTATAACTAATTTGAAAAATCATTCTAACCTTATAGTACATGGCTATAATGAATTTAAATTATATTTTCCAAGGTGCCTTGAACAAATAAACATTATTAAATTAATTATTATGGCTGAGATAACCTGAGAATATAACCTGTTATTTCTTTTAATAACAAGTTTATTGTAACGTCAAAAAAAAAGATAATAGTGCTCAAGTACCTTCTCTGCCAGTCTCTTGGCTTGAACTTGAATATCTGGTCTTGAATGGTCACTGTTGTTTTCCAATAGAGAATCCACAGAAAGCTGAAAATCAGCTATTTCTCTAAAGGCAGACATTGAAATGGGAAAAGACTGTTACCTTAAAAACATTACAGCCTAATAAAGACTAATCACTATGGGTTCCCTACATCAACAAAGTGTTATCAGAAGAAGTTTGTGCTTTCAAAATAAAAAGCAAAGAAATTAGAAATATCATTATCTTGTATTTATTTAGAACTTTTATCTTTCTATCATGTTATAAAACTCTTCCTCTTCTATTACCTAAATTTTAGTTTTATGATATCTCTATGTCACAGGAAGAGCAGCCACCTTATTTTATATACATAAAAACTAAATGCATGGTAAGTTAAAAATCTCTCCTAAAATCCTACAGCAAGCTAATGAGCAGACCCAGAAAAAAACCCAGGTCTTTTGACCTCCTCTGCAATGTTTCCTCCATTATTCCAAATTCTTGCCTATTTTAAGCCCCTCCATTAATAACTCCAAAATGGTGAAAGCCAAGATACTTTTAAAATTCTGTGACTTGAGTTTTCAACATAAGAAAAAGAAGAAAATCATTCTTAATACTCAGTAGTTCAATAAAGAGACATTTTACAGTTGTCATTTGTCCTTTTCATTGGGTTGGTGGACAGAAAATAAAACACAAAGGAACTTAATAGTGAAAATAATCATTTGCTTCTTGATAGCAGTTATCTCTAAGGAAGGAGGGGAGGGAATAGAATCAAAGAGGTATATATAGGCTGCTTCAACATTATCTGTAATGTTTTATTTTTAAAATACAAAAATCAAGATTGCCCCCTATATCTGCAAAAACAAGGGAACTGAAATAAATTTGGAAAAAAGTTAAGACTTTCTCTGCACCTCAATAAAATGGTGGTAACAATAGTATCTACTTCTCAGAGTTGTTGAGAAATCACATACTGCTGCAATAATATGAGCCCTACATCTGACATTAAATAAAAATGCTAAATAGTACCAAAACTGATCCCTGAGGAATTATTCTGTCTGTACTTCTTCATGTACTGGTTTGGCAGGCAAATTGCATTCTTTGTTCCTTTTTAAGACTGTTCTCTAACTAGGACATGATGAAATTTTTAGAAGTCAAAGAAAATAAAGTAAAACAAAAAGAAAGTAATAAGAACCTGTGATAGTTAAGTTCACGAGTCAACTTGGCCAGGTAATGGTGTCCAGGTGTCTGGACAAGCAAGCACTATCCTAACCGTTACTGCAAGGACATTTGTGGCAGGTTAATAAACCAGAAGGCTGGTTTATTAAATCATCAGTCAATTGGCTGCAGCTATGACTGATTACATCAACAAGGGGCATGTCTTCCACAATGACAGAACGCAATCAGCTGGATTTAATCCAATCAGTTGAAGACTTCTAAGCGAGACAGAGAGAGGACCTTCACTTCTTCTAACCAGTGAATCATTTCCTGAGGAGTTCATCCAAGTTGCCAGTTTGTATCTGAGGAGTTCATTGAACATGTTCATCGAAGTTGCCAGTTCACTGCCTGAGGAGTTCATCGAACATCTTCATTGGAGTTGCCAGTTTGCTGCCTGCTCTACGGAATTTGGACTCATGCATACCCACAGTTGTGTGAGACACTTTTATAAAACCTTGTATTTAGAGATCTCTCTTGTTGATTCTGCTTCCCTAGAGAACCCTAACTAATACAGAACCTTAGCAATATTAACAGAAATTATACAGATCTGAAGATACCAAAGATTAAATTATGATTTTTAAAATATAAGTAGAATACTTTATTAAGGTTTAAGAAGCTTTATTAAGGTTTAAGAAGCCATAAACCTACAACATGGCTCTCAAACATCCAGGAAACACAGCGTACACATGATTTTATACATATTTTTTATTATCATATTTTTATTATAGAATAAAATATACCTACATAGAAGTGATAACTTTGAACTGCAATTTCACAAGTAGATAGCAAATTTCAAAGAATGTTATGAGTTAAAGTCCTACAGTATCAGTTATTTCCTTATTATGAAATATATATAAAAAAAGGTAGTATCTTTCAAATTATGATTTAACAAGTAGATATATAGGAAATTTCCAAAGTTATTATGAGTTATAGTACCATAGTTTCAGTTATTTCCTTATTGTGAAATATAACATATATACAAAAGGTGGTAACTTCCAAATTACAATTTAACAAGTAGCTATAGAAAAAGTTTCAAAGGATGTTATGTTACAGTTCCAACATTTCAATTCTTTCCTTCTAGATATTCTACTGTCCTAGCAACTAAGAAAAAGAAAATTATATAAAGATTCAGTATTCATAATCCTTTGTTGAAATCCATCTTGTCTGTTGCTACCCCTTTCTCTAGTTTAATCACTTTCCTGATCTTCAGGGATGTCTAGGCAGTGACTACCCTAACCCGTTCATGTTGAAAAGGGGTGTAAATTTTATGAGCAAAGGGGACACATCTAGTTGATGTTCTTGACGAGGATATTACCTCTGAGTTTTGAGACTTAACTGGCATAGGAGCTCTCTGAAGGATTTAAGTTTATGAAGAATAAACTTAGTGAGTGAAACTTTTATAGTCTCAAACAGGGATCTGGATATTCTTTAAGGTTTTGGGGACTACTGTTGGCTTAGGCTTATCATATTGTGGTCATCTGGCATATCTAGGTGACACTTGTATAGGAGTAACCTCCAGGACAGCCTCCTGACTCTATTTGAATTCTCTTAGCACTAAAAGCTTATTTTGTTGCCTTTCTTTTCCCTCTTTTGGTCAAAAAGGCATTCTCAATCCCTTGATGCTAACGTCAGGCTCATTCCTGGAATCCATGTCTCACGTCGCCAGGAAGGCGATCTTGGGGGTTCTGTCCCATGTCTGGGGGAGGTTGATGAATTTATTGGCAGAGTTAGTCTTAGAGAGAGAAGGTCCACATTTGAGCAACAAAAGAGGATCTATGGAGGTGACTCCTAGGTATAATTATAGGTGGGCTTAGCCTCCCCTTTACAACCATAAGTTTCACCTGAGCAACCCTCAAAATCGAGGGCTTGACTTATAAAGTAGGGGGTTCCTAAGTTCACATAGCATATGTTATGCCCACAATAATCCATCCATATCTCACATAATCATCATTGTACTTAGTTGTACAATTGTCATCACTCTCCATTTTAAACAATTCTCATGACCTAAAACACCTTGTAGCTCTTATCAGCCCTTAACTGTTTATCCCTAGTATTTGTGTAATACTAGTATGATATTCCTATTAATTATAGTCCACATTATGCAATATGTAGATTTTTCCCATATACCCTTTTGTTGTCAACTGTCTGTGCTGGTGTCATACCTTAGAAGTATATCATGTAAACACCTATCTATATTTGTGGTACTGATTTGTGTGAAATATGCCTTTAAACAACCCCTTTCAACCCTATTCACCTTCAATACAGCTCTGATACTTATACTCCTAGTAACAAACAATCGTCACCCCTATCCATTACCATACCTTTGAATTAAACCATAATTAACATAGCTGAACATATTAGATAATCATCCTCTCTTACTAGCTATTGTCTATCACTTGGTCCCCAATATTCTGTAAGTCACTGATTTTACATTGTTCAGATGGTTCATAGAAGTGGTAACAAACGAAAGACTGAAAGTCTTCCCCCCAAGACTGGGCACAAGACAAGGATGCCCACTGCCACCTCTATTATTCAACATTGTGCTAGAAGTTCCAGCCAGAGAATTTGTCAAGACAAAGATATAAATCGTATCCAAATTTGAAAGTATTTGTGTCTCACTTATTTCACTCAGAATAGTATCTTCAAAGTTCATCCATGTTGCCATATGTTTCAGGACATTGTTGTTCCTTACTGCTGCATACTATTCCATTGTATGTATATACCACATTTTGTTTATCCATTCGTCTGTTGAAGGACACTTGGATTGTTTCTATCTCTTGGCAACTGTCAGCAATGCTGCTACGAACAATTGATGTATAAATGTCTGTTCATGTCACTGATTTCAAATCTTCTGGGTATATACCAAAAAGTGGAATTGCCAGATCATAGGGTACTTCAATATCTACTTTACTGAGAAACCACCAAACTGTCTTCCAGAGTAGCTGTACAGTCCCACTAGCAATGAATAAGAATTCCAATTTCTCCATATCCTCTCCAGCATTTGTAGTTTCCTGTTTGTTTGATGACAGCCATTTTTATTGGTGTGAGATGGTATCTTGTCTTGATTTGCATCTCTTTAATAGCTAGTGAAGATGAACATTTTTTTCATGTGTTTTTAGCCATTTGTATTTCCTCTTTGGAGAAATGTGATTTCATATCTTTTGCCCATTTTATAATTGGGCTTTTTGTACTATTGTCGTTGGATTTCTTTATATACGCAAGATATCAGTCTCTTATCAGATACATGGTTTCCAAATATTTCTGCCATTGCATCAGCTGCATTTCACCTTTTTGGCAAATTCCTTTGAGGTACAGACATTTATCTATTTTTTCTTTCATAGCTTGTGCTTTGGGTGTAAGGTCTGAGAAGTGACCTCTTAATACTAGGTCTTGAAGATGTTTCGCTACCTTATCTTCTAGGAGTATTATGATATTGTCTCTTATACCGAAGTCTTCGATCCACTTTGAGTTATTTTTTGTATAGGGTGTGAGGCCAGGGTCCTCTTTCATTATTTTTCATTATTTTTGTTATGGCTATCCAGTTCTCCTAGCCCCATGTATTGAAGAGACTGTTCTGTCCCAGTTCAGTGGACGTAGGAGCCTTATCAAAAATTAGTCAACCATATATAAGGGGGTCTATTTCCAAACTCTCAATTCAATTCTATTGATCAATATGTCTATCTTTATGCCAATACCATGTTGTTTTGACCACTGTAGCTTTATAGTAGTCTTCAAAGTCTGGAAGTGTAAGTCCTCCCACTTTGTTCTTTTTTAGGATGTTTTTGGCAATTCAAGGCCCCTTTCCCTTCCAAATAAATCTGATGACTAGCTTTTCCAAGTCTGCAAAGTAGATTGCTAGAATTTTGATTGGAATTGCATTGAATCTGTAGATCAGTTTGGGTAGAATTGACATCTTAACAATGTTTAGCCTTCCCATCCATGAGCATGGAATATTTTTCCAACTATTCAGGTCCTTTTTTATTTCCTTTAGTAAAATTTTCTGATTTTCTGTTTAGAGGTCTTTTACATCCTGAGTTAAGTTTATTCCTAGGTACTTGATTTTTTTAGTTGCTATTTTGAATGGAATTTTTTTTTGATTACCTCTTCAGTTTGGTCTTTACTAGTGTAAAGGAACATTACTGACTTACGTGCATTAATCTTATATTCCGCCACTCTACTGAATTTGTTCATTAGCTCAAGTAGCTTTGTGGTCAAATTCTCAGGATTTTCCAAATATAAGATCATAGCATCTGCAAATAATGACAGTTTTACTTTTTCCTTTCAAATTTGGATAGATTTATATCTGTCTTGGCGAATTCTCTGGCTAGAACTTCTAGCACAATGTTGAATAATAGAGGTGACAGTGGACATTCTTGTCTTGTTCCCAATCTTAGGGGGAAGGCTTTCAGTCTTTCACTGTTGAATACTTTGCTGGCTGTGGGTTTTTCATATGTGCCCTTTATCATACTGAGGAAGGTTCCTTGAATTCCTTCTTTTGAAGTGGTTTTATCAAAAAGGGATGCTGAATTTTGTCAAATACTTTTTCTGCATCTATTGAGATGATTATTGGTTTTTCCCTTTTGATTTGTTAATGTGTTGAATTTCATTAATTGATTTTCCTATGTTGAACCATCTTTGCATTCCAGGAATGAACCCCACTTGGTCATGGTGTATAATTCTTTTAAGGTGCCTTTGGATTCAATTTGCAAATATTTTGTTTAGGATTTTTGCATCTATATTCATTAAGGAGATTGGCCTACAGTTTTCCTTTTTTTGTAGTGTCTTTACCTGGTTTTGGTATCAGAGTGATATTAGCTTCATAAAATGAGTTAGGTGGTGGTTCCTTTTTCTTCAAGTTTTTGAAAGTGTTTCAGCAGGAATGGTGGCAATTCTTTTTGGAAAGTTTAGTAAAATTCCCCAGTGAAGCCATCTGGCCCTGGGCTTTTAATTTAGGTAGATTTTTGATGACTGATTGGATCCTCTGTGCTTGTGATTGGTTTACTGAGGTCTTCTATTTCTTCTTGGGTCAGTCTAGGTTATTCATGTCTTTCCAGGGAATTGTCCATTTCCTCTAGATTGTCTAGCTTGTTGGCATACAGTTTTTCATGGTATTTTCTTATGATTTAAAAAATTTTTCTGGATCTGTAGTAATTATCCCCTTCTCATTTCTAATTCTGTTTATTTGGGTCTTCTCTCTTTTTGACTTTGTCAGTCTAGCTAAGGGACTGTCAATCTTGTTGATCTTGTCAAAGAATGAACTTTTGGTTTTACTTATTCTATTGTTTTTTTTGTCCTCTAACTCATTTATTTCTGCCTTAATCTCTGTTATTTCTTAGGGTTAGTTTGCTGACCATTCTCTAGCCTCTTCAGTTGCTCAGTTAGGTCTTTAGTGTTAGGTCTTTCTTGCTTTTTGACATATGCATTTAGAGCTATAAATTTCCCTCTCAGCACTGCCTTCACTGCATCCCACAGGTTTTGATATGTTGTGTTCTCATTTTCATTCATCTCTAGATATTTACCAATTTCTCTTACAATTTCTTTTTTGACCCATTGGTTGTTCAGGAGTGTGTTGTTTAACCTCCATATATTTGTGAAAGATCTGGTTCTTTGGTGGTTGTTGATTTCTAGTTGCATTGCATTGTGGTCAGAGAATGTGCTTTGAATAATTTCAATCTTTTTAAATTAATTAAGACTTGTTTTGTGCCCCAGCCTATGATCTATCCTGGAAAACGTTCCACTGGCACTGGAGTAGAAACTACATCCTGGTACCCTGGGATGTAATGATCTATATATGTATGTTAAGTCTAATTCATTTACCATATTGTTTAAGTTCTCAGTTTCCTTATTGGTGCTCTGTCTATTTGTTGTACCTGTAAATGAGAGTGGTGTGTTGAAGTCTCTCACTATTATTGTAGACATGTCTATTGCTCCCTTCACATAAGCCAATGTTTGTCTCATGTATTTTTGGAGCTCCTTGATTGGGTGCATATTTATACTGGTTATTTCTTCTTGGTGAATTATCCCTTTTATTAATATATAGTGTCCTTCTTTGTCTCTTATGACATCTTTGCATTTAAAGTCTATGTTGTCAAATAGTATAGCTATCCCAGCTTTCTTTGGATTGCAGGTTGCATAGAACTTTTTTTCACTTTTAGTCTATTTGTGTTGCAGGGTCTAAGATCAGTCTCTTCAAAGTAAACAGCATATCAATGGGTCATTTTTTTTTTTTTTTTTTTTGCTTTGTCCCATATTCAACCACTTATGTAATAAACCACAAATAAAATCTTCTCTGGAAGATACTTTGCTCCTCTTTGAGACGGCAGGGAAAGGGACTGGAAGTTGGGGTAGGAGGCTTTTATTCTTTTGGCAGATCCTTTCAGTCATTATAGATATTGCTGCACTGTTAATAAAAAATATATGCTTCTCTGTAAAGCATTAAAAAAAAAATCCATGGATGAGATGGCTGAGGCCTCAGCTCAAGTATCTCCAAATACATTGTTGTCCATTCCCTAACCTTTCCGTGTGTTATTTCTTGGTTGTTTTCCGGATCAATGCCATTCTCTGTTTGTGAACTTCTGTGGTGCAAGCTTTTTTGTAGGGTCGGATTTCTTCAGAGCCAAATCCTGGGATCCACATGTTCCACTGGCGCTCTAGATGCAGTTGTACATCTTTCACTTCCAGGGTGTTGGACTTGCGATGCCAAGCAAGCTGGCAGGCTGCTGTCACCACACTTTCGATAAAATCATCAGCAATCTGCAGCAGCATCTCCTCCACATCTTCACCCAACTGCTCATTAGGATCCACTTCTCTTACTAAGTCCTGCAATTTCTTCTTGGTCAATATCTGATTGTTTTTGGGGCTGAGATGACCTCCTGTCCCAGGAGTGCCTAGTATCTTTACTACTGTAGTGCTATTGGCCATGGAGCCTTGTGGAGGAGTGCTGGCTGGTTCCGGTTTTATGGATGAGAAATTGGAAAGGTTGATTAGGGCTGAGGGGCCAAACTGGTTAATAATCTGTCGAGCTTTGGATTTCAGCTCATAGAGCTTATCAAGATCCTGTTTCCTTTTGGAGCTGTGAGGACCAAGGCCAATCAAAGGCAGCAGCGTCTATCTCCCCATGATATGCGGAGACTGCCCCAGTGAAGTGTTCGTCTCAGCAGCCGGTCCCTGGGTCATATTTTTTAAATCCATTCTACCAGTCTGTATCTTTTAATTGGAGAGTTTAATCCATTCACAGTAAAAGCTATTACTGTGAAGGGAGTTCTTGAACCAGCCATCTTATTCTTTGGTTTTTAGAAGTTAGATCTATTTTTTTCCCTCTCTCTTTTTTTCTTTAAGTTACCCTTAATAATAACTCTTCAATTCTGTGCAATTCTTTAGATGTCTCTCTCCTTTCTTTTTTTATCAGCTGGTAGAGCTCCCTTTAGTATTTCTTGCAGGGCAGGTCTCTTGTTAACAAATCCTCAGTATTTGTTTGCCTGTGAAAATTATGAACTCTCCTTCATTTGGAAGGAGAGCTTTGCTTGATAAAGAATTCTTGGCTGGCAATTTTTCTCTTTCAGAGTCTTAAATATGTCATACCACTGCCTTCTCGCCTCCATGGTGCCCACAGAGTAGTCAGTATTTAGTCTTTTTTCATTCCTCTTGTAGGTGGTGAATCACTTCTCCCTTGCTGCTTTCAGTAATTTCTCCTTCCCTTCAGTATTTGGCAACTTAATCAGTACATGTCTCGGATTAGGTTATTTGGATTTATTCTACTTAGAGTTCATTGGGAATCTTTGATTTGCATATTTATAATTATTTAGAAGGTTTGGGAAGTTTTCTTCAACTATGTCTTGAAACACTCTTCCTAGCCCTTTACCCTTTTCTTCTCCTTCTGGGACACCAACAATTCTTATATTTGTCTACTTCATATTGTCCATCATTTCTCTGAGATCCATTTCAAATTTTTTGAATTATTTTTCCCATTTGTTCTTTTTTGTGCTTGCATTCATTTACTCTGCCCTCAAGTTCACCCATCCTCTTCAGATCTGCTCTTGTGTGTCTCTAGTATATTTTTAATTTGAGCCACATTATCTTTTATTTACATAAGATCTGCTATTTTTTAATTTACTCTTTCAAATTCTTCTTTATGCTCTTGTAGAGCCTTCTTGATTTCCTTTATGTATTTAGCCATCTCACTGAAGTTGTTTTGGAGGTTTGTTTGTACTTCTTTAATTAATTGCTCCAAATTTTGTGCCTCTTGCGGCTTTTGCATTTGTTCATTTGGCTTGTCCATATCTTCTAGATCCTTTAAGTGCTTTGTAATTTTCTGTGGACTTGGGGGCATTTGTCTGTCTTGATAGGGTTATTTTGGGAAGTGCAGAATTATTTGAGCATTTATATATAATTTGGTTTGCTGGAGTCCAGTCTCCCTAAACTACCAGTAGGTGGCGCTCTTGAGGTAAGCCTGCTGGAGTGCAGTTTCCCTCACTTACCAGCAGGTGGCCTTCTCAAATAGGTCTTCCCCAAACTTCTTTGTGGTGGCTGGAGTCCAAACTGGATGGGGAACTAATCAGTGCACCTGTTCTGCCTGTCCTGGGGCTGCAATGCGGGACCTGAGCAGGTAGGCAGGGAGTCTGATCATGGGCACCATGAAGTGGAATGTGGGCCCTGCCTGCTGGTTGTCTGCCTGCCTTGTGACCACGAGTCTCTGGGGTGTGGGAGGTACTCCTGATCACTGGTATGGCACTTCTCCCTTCCCCGCGTCTCGCCTTTGTACCCCACATCCAGACTTCCATTGGCAGAGAGCAAATGCTGCCTCCCGGGTTCCCTCACGGGAGCTCCCCACTGTCTGGCTGTGGAGGATCACCCCCTGCAAATTGTCAAGGTAGGTGGATGGGAGTGGAGAGCCACTGCTCACTCCCTTGCCTGACGGTGGTTTTGCTACTGCCATCTGGAAGGCTGTACAATAGGAACACACTGCGTCCCTCCAGCCGCTATCTCTCCACCATTTTTGTCAGTGTCGCCTTCATGTACTGTGGGGGACCCTCTATGGCCGGTCACACCCCGAAACCACAGTCCCCGGTGTGTCCTCCGGCCCCTTTCTAGTTACTTTCACAGAGGAGAAGCCCGTTCCGCCTCACCTACTCTGCCATCTTCCCGGAAGTCTCCTCATTTATTTATAATCTTGTTATACTGCATTTATCTTTGTAAATCACTCCAGGTCCTTTCTTTGCCCCTCCAGCATCCAGCTCAGCAGCAGACACCCAGCTTCCTCCTCTGCTCCGGCCCCTGAGCCAAGGGGGTGAGGATGCTGTGACTTCCTCCCTAAGCAGTGCTGCCCACCAGGCTGCAATCCCCTGCAATGGGGTTTATGCTCTGCCCAGGGCTTGTGCATTGTGTGCTGGCCCAGCGGCCACAGGAAAGCAGGAGGCACCCACAGAGGTGTCCCAGCCACTGCTTGCATACCCAGGAGGCCAAGCAGGAGTGAGCAGGAGTAGAGCAAGTGGCTAGGCTCTGGGAGGGAACAAAAGGGACTGGCGCTTGGGCAGATGTGAGAGATATATTTTTAAAACAATTATAAATAGTAGGCTGGCAGCTACAATTTTACTGTAGACTTGAATAATATACAACTAAAATATAATTTAAAATTTTTCTTATCTCCACAGAATCACACATACTTCCAACTTGCTCAGTGAAAAAAATATTTTTAAAAAATCACCCTTTTAGTCAATTAAAAATGATTAACAACAACTTATTAACCTAGGAATATATTTAAAACATGAATTCTGAAATTAACTGAAGGATTACTCTCCAGTAAAAAAGGCTAAAAATAGAAGTAAATGCTTCCGGCACACGAGGAGGACAGACCAGATTTCATCTAATTCCCAGTTCTTTCTTTGGGAGTTTATAATTCTGGTACTTAATAGCACTTCAGGATAAAGTTAGAAATGTGGAACACTTAAGCTTGGTTTTAGTATTGTAAAGGATACCAGAATTCATTATGGCAAAACATATTTAATAAGCAGACTCTTAAACAACCAATGGGCCAAGAAATCACAAGGGAAATTAGAGAATATCTTGAGGAGAATAAAAATGAAAACTCAACATACCAAACCTTCAGGGAATGCAGTAAAGGCAGTGCTGACAGGGAAATTTACAGCTGTAAATGCTTACAATTAAAAAGGAAGATCTCAAATCAGAGATTTAACCTCATAACTGGAGGGTCTATAAAAAGAAGGGCAAATTAAACCCAATGTGAGCAGAAGGAAGGAAATAAAGATTAGAGCAGAGATAAATGAAAGGGAAAAAAATCAACAAAACCAAAAGTTTTATTTTTTGAAACCATGAATAAAATAGACAACCTTCAGTTAGACTGACAAAAAAAGAAAGAGGATACAAATAACTAAAACCAGAATGAAAGGGGGGACTATTACTACCTACCCCACAAAATAGAGAGTTTCAGACTATACTATGAACAACTGTACATCAACAAATTAGATAACCTAGATGTAACAGACAAAACTATCTACTGACACAAGAAGAAAACTATCTACTGACACAAGAAGAAATAGAAGACTTCAACATAACAGTAATAGTAAAGAGCTTGAATCAGTAATCAAAAACCTAGAAAGAAAAGCCCTGGATCAGATGGCTTCCCAGGGAATTTTCCCAAACATTCCAAGGCTTAACACCAATACTGCTCAAACTTTTCCAAAAAACTGAAGAGGAAAGAACACTTCCAAATTCATTTCCAAAGTCTACATCACCCTCATATCATAGCCAAATAAAGATACCACAAGAAAACTACAGACAATATCACTTGTGAATACAGATGCAAAAATCCTCAGCAAAATACTAGTAAACTGAATCCAAAAGCACATTAAAAGAATTATACACCATGATCTTGTGGGATTTATCCCAGGTATGCAAGGGTGATTCAACATAAGAATGGAATGAAGGAAAAAAAAACACATGATCATCTCAATTGATGCAAAAAGGATTTGACAAAATCTAGCACACCTTCTTTATAAAAAAAATTTAGAACACTAGGAATAGAAGGAAACTTCCTCAACATGATAAAGGGCATATATGAAAACCCACATCATACTCAATGGTGAAACATTGAAAGTTTTCCTTTTAAAATCAGGAACAAGATAAGGATGTCCACTGTCACCACTGAAATGAAAGCTGTAGCCCAAGCAATTAGGCATGAGAAAGAAATAAAGGGCATCCAAATTGGAGAGGCAGAAGGGAAACTTTCCCTATTTGCAGATGGCATGATTCTATATATGGGAAGTTATAAAAACTCCACAACAAAGCTAAAGGAACTAAAAAACAAATTTGGCAAAGTGGCAGGGAACAAGAACAGAACACAAAAATCAGCAGTGTTTCTATATTCAAGCAATGATCAATTGGAAGAAGAAATCAAGAAAAAAATTCCACTTACAATGGCAACTAAAACAATCAAATATCTAGAAATAAATCTAACCAAGGATGTAAGGGACTTGTTATACACAGAAAACTATAAAATATTGCTAAAAGAATCAAAGAAAACATAAATAAATGGAAGGCTATTCCATGTCATGGACTGGAAGACTAAATATTAAGATGTCAATTATACCCAAAGTGATTTACAGATTTAATGCATTCCCAATCAGAATTCCAACATCTTTGTAGAAATGGAAAAGTCAATCATCAAATTTATTTGCAAGGGTCAGGGGCCCTGAAGAGCCAAAGCCATCTTTTAAAAGAACAGATTTGGAATACTCACACTTCCCAATTTAAAAACTTAATACAAAGTCACAGTAATCAAAACAGCATATTACTGGCACAAGGACAGATAGATATAGACCAGTGGAATCAAATCGGGAGCTCAGAAGTCAACCTTCAAATTTAAGGCCAATAGATTTTTGCCAAAGGGGCAGAGACAACTGTTTCAACCCAGCTTAGCCCCAAGACCTAAGAATATACCAAGCACAGAAGTGGACATAGGTTTAATTGGGACTTACTGAGAGGAGATTATGGTCTCACAGTTGTGGCCAGCTGTGGAAAGTGGACCACACGATAAAGAGAGAGAGGAGTGCCAGGGGGCGTGGGAGGTGGGGTGCTCATAAAGGTTTGTGACAACAGAGCTTCTCTCAAGATTTGGTTACAACAGGATCTCCCAAGATTTGGTTACAACAAGGTCTCCCAAGATTTGGTTACTAACAGTGATTAGGGGAGTGAAGTTTTAATGCTTTCCCCCCGGGGAGGGGAGGAGCCTATTGCCTGGTCATGTAGGCTGCTGTGTGTATCTCATAATGGATACAGGACCCTGGGCCCTGGGTCCTCACAATCTACCCCCACATAGCAGACTACATTTTGCATTGCAGAGTAAGAGACAATAGAACACTAAGAGTACCCCACAAAGAATTAACAACCCCATAAAGAGATGCTACTGACAACTGATAAAATTGTGATCTTCAGTCTTACTTTCTGATACATTGAATTCTTCCAAATCAGCAGGGTGTTCTATGCAGTCCAATTTGCAGGAGTTACAGTCCAAGAAAGGTCAGTAGCACCTAAAGGTGACAAGTCCTTGCAAACCCAACATTGGGTTCAACTGTGGGCATGAGTTACTGCTGAGGCTCACTGCAGGAAGGTATTTGTAGGGCACTATGAGTTGAAAAGAGAGATGTTTATGGGGAATAATAAAGGATAATTCTTGCTAGAGTTCCACTGGTTAACAAGTTACCAGACAGAGGAACATTATGTGGAGGTTTTAAATACCAGATAATATTTTTCCTGTACAAATTTTGACAGTTTTTACTGTAAAATTTGGGCTTAAGAAAGGTCCACATAATCATGCATAAAATTCCTGTGGGAATAGGAGGCCCTGGATTGGTGATAAAGATTTTAACAGGCATTTAGGTCTTATTACAATATTTGGGTAACTCCTATTTCCCTGGGACTTAGGATTCCTAACCAATGTGGCTGAATAGGCCAGCACTAAGGCCAAAGAACCTCATTTTCCCCGTTTTGTATGATCTGAGGCACAGGCAACAAGTTATTACCATTCCACTTTTTGGCTGTAAAGAGGCTGGCCCTTTAACTGGGGACTTGCATTGGTCATACCATTAGCATTTCAACAGGGGCAGGGACAGCAGCCCATGCGGTACATTTAAAGCAAGCTGAGGCCTGATAAGAGTTTTTTAGTCCATTGTCGTTGCCCATGTGTGGGTCATAACAACAGATGGTGGCCCACTGGGAAAGCTAACAAAAATCCTGTAGATGTGTCCATGGCAGGAAAAGCATATCTCAAGAGCAGAAGGGGACTGATGTAGTCCACGTGTCCCATCTGGTGTGGTAGCCTATGTGGTCGATGCAGGGAGCATGAATGGCACTCTCCAGTGATGTCCACTAGTGGCTGGCAAGTTGCCTTTCGTCGTTGGCAGGCATCCCAGATGTCTTTCCACAGTTTTTGTCCCCAGAGGGGGCGACCTATGATCATCCATTGTTCTTGCTTCTAGGTTGCCATCCAGGTCGTTAAGGCTTTGTAAACAGCCCAGTTGTCGGTACAGCCAGTTAGTGCATCTCCTAGTTCATGTATTATTACCATTCACATTGCTCTTACTCAGCCTATTGACTGCTTTGTATAGCGCCAGTCTCCCACCATATAGGGTCAGTACTGGGTTGCACTGCCACAGCTGTCCATGTGGGAGGCTGCCCGCTAGCGAACCTATAGTGTACCAACCAGACTTGGGAATGGTACCCATGCCCTCTTTGGTGGGCATTTCAACAGCTATCTCAGGTGCAGCAACTTTAGCTATTGACTCCTCTATATAGGACACTGGTCTGAGAATCTTGTGCATTTTTGAACTCAAAGGTCTGGTATTGAAAATGCTGTGCTGTAGCAAGTACACTTTCCATTTGGTCAGTGTGTTCCGTTAGGCACTGCCAGAGCATAGCTTAGAAGCATGTCAGTTAACCACCCCTGAATAGGGATGGCCATTTTTAAGGTGACTAGGCATTCTGCATCAGTCCCTCCACTTGCAATAAGGCATTATATGCAGCACATGACTGCTTTTTTTAGGGAACTGATTCTCAGTTTTGCCCCTTTCCATAATTCTGACCAAAAGCCAAGGGGCATTTGTTTAGAATGTTGCCTCTGCCACAGACCCCACCCAAAGCCAATATTAGTGTTGACTACCTCCAACTCACAGGGTAGATATGGATCTATGCACGCACGCACACACACACACACACACACACACATCCCAGTGCTTGTGCCTGTGCTATTGCCCTTTTTTTTCCTTTTTTAATGCAGCCTATTGGGAGGTGTCCTATTCCCAGGGATAGCCTTTCCCAATCAAGGCATACAAAGGTTTTAACTTTTGGGCTAAGTGAGGAGCAAAAGGTTGCTAATACTCCAACAACCCCAAGACAGCCATTAGTTGTTTCAGCATTTGTGGCACAGGGAAGCACTGCACCTTATCAACTACAGTAGAAGGTAAAGTTTGATTTTACCCAATCATATAACACCTACGTCTGAAAGAGTTACTAATTAGCATGACATTATCAATGTAGTAAAATAGAGTTACACTAGAGGGACTTTTTCACTTAGTCAAATTTCTTTGCCACAAGGCAAGACATATGATCAGCTGTTTATATAGCCTTGGAGAAGTACAGTAGAAGTTCATTATTGGCCTTCTTAGAAGGCAAATGCAGGCTGGCTTGATTTTCTTAGGGAGATACTAAAGAAAGCGTTAGCAAGATCCAATCACTTTATACAGGAGGCGGGTGGAATTCCCCTATAGTGATTTGCAACGTGGCATTTCTTTTCTATGCTTATCATTTTTTTTTAAATTTTTTTAAATTCAGTTTTATTGAAATATATTCACATACCATACAATCATCCACGGAATACAATCAACTGTTCACAGTACGATCATATAGTTATGCATTCATCACCACAATCTATTTCTGAACATTTTCTTTACATCAGAAAGAATCAGAATCAGAATAAAAAATAAAAGTAAAAAAAGAACACCCAAACCATTCCCCCCATCCCACCCTATTTGTCATTTAGTTTTTGTCCCCATTTTTCTCCTCATCCATCCATACACTAGATAAAGGGAGTGTGATCCACAAGCTTTTAACAATCACATTGTCACCCGTTGTAATCTACATTATTATACAGTCTAGACAATTAATTTTTTTTCTTTTTTTTAATTAAATTCAGTTTTATTGAAATACATTCACACACCATACAATCATCCATGATATACAATCCACTGTCCACAGTATGATAACATAGTTATGTGTTCATCACCACAATCTATCTCTGAACATTTTCCTTACATCAGAAAGAACCAGAACAAGAATAAAAAATAAAAGTGAAAAAAGAACACCCAAATCATCCCCCCATCTCACCCCATTTGTCCTTTAGTTTTTATTCCCATTCCTCCATTCATCCATACACTAGATAAAGGGGGTGTAATCCACAAGGTCTTCACAATCACACTGTCACCCCTTGTAATCTACATTATTATATAATTGTCTTCAGGAGTCCAGACTGCTGGGTTGGAGTTTGGTAGTTTCAGGTATTTACTTCTAGCTATTCCAATACATTAAAGCCTAAGAGGTGTTATCTATATAGTGCATAAGAATGTCCACCAGAGTGACCTCTCGACTCCATTTGGAATCTCTCAGCCACTGAAACTACTTCGTCTCATTTTGCATCCCCTTTTTGGTCAAGAAGATACTCTCAGTCCCATGATGCCTGGTCCGCATTCATCCCCGGGAGTCATACTCTGCATTGCCAGGGAGATTTACATCCCTGGGAGTTGGGTCCCACGTAGGGGGAAGGGCAGCGAGTTCACTTGTCGAGATGGCTCAGTTAGAGAGAGAGAGGGCCACATATGAGCAACAAAGAGGTACTCAGGGGGAGACTCTTAGGCACCATTACATACAACTTTAGACTCTCCTTTGTGGTAATGAGCTTCATAAGGGCAAGTCCCATGCTCGAGGGCACAGCACATCAAACCGCCAGTCCCAATGTTTGTGACAACATCAACACCAGTCCAGGTGAGGATGTCCAACACATCTGCACCTTCCCCCAGATCCTCGGGGCTGGGGAGGGGGAGGCTGTAAATATATTTTTTATTATCTGCCCAAATTACTCTAGGATGTGTCACTATTTCACTCCAGCCTATACTAACCTACCGTATCTCACTTCCTATTCAAAGTTCCATGCAATTGTGGTGTTTGAACAAATCGACTGTAGAGTTGTACCATTTAGAAAATTTAGATCCTGTACCAAATAGATATCTATTCCCTTGGTCTCATATGAAAGCTGAAGTTTTAAAACGCAATCAGTTTCAACCTTTACCCTTTGGCCTGGCTTGCCCTGGTCTTAACCACACCTGCTTCATTCATATCACTAATTGAAGTCTGCACCCCTTTTCAGCTTTTTTTTTTTTTTTTTTTTCTGACAGTGGCTGTATGCACTAATATTGACATTCATATCTGCCGAGCTCTAGCTCTGAGTTTCAGGTGTCTCAGAGATATGCATTGTTCCAGAGACCAATCAGGTTATACGCTAGGGGATCAGCATCTCAAAGTTTAGAGATAGGCCTTACAACTCAGGGATAGAGTTAACTGCTGTAAGAGCTTACAATCTAGGGACTATTACAATTATTGTGTCCACATTAGGCTATGTTCTAAGATTCAATTCTGAGTTTATACATTGTAGTTAGTCCATAGTGGTGAGGCATCATCCCTCTCACCATGTTTTCTCCAGCACTTTTACTCCTATATATATATTTTCCTACAATTTTATAGAGTTATGTTCACATACCATACATTTATCCTCAGTGTACAATCAGTTGTTCATGGTATCATCATAAAGTTGTACATTTATCACCACAATCAGCACTTGAACATATTGATTACTACAAGAAAAATTGTTTTGTTTTTTTTTTAGCAATAAGAAAAAATGATAAAAAGAAAAATAACATGTTATACAATAAAATATACTACTAAGGACAGCAAATAACACCACTACCAAGAATCCCATATTACTCCCCTAGATCCCTCTCTCATATACATTTAGCATTGGCATATTGCCTTTGTTACATTTAATGGAGGTATATTACAATGTTACTGTTGACCATAGACTCCAGTTTGCTTTGATTATGTTTTTTCCTGAATACCATCCCTTTTTCAAATTTCTACATGGTTGACATTCATTTTCTTTCCCACATGCAAAAATATTTTTATATTTGTATATTTAGTAACAGTCATTAGCCACTCCAGTTTTTGCCACATTGTACAGTCCCAGTCTTTATCATCTATCTTTACCTCTGGTGTCATACATTCTCCTGTCCCACCTCTTTCATCTTTACTCACAGACATCTTTGTTGAGTGTACTTACAATACCGTGCTACCATCACATAGTATTATGCTATCTATTTCTGGATCTATGCAATCAATCCTAAACATTCTGTAGTCCTTCAGCATCAAATGGCTGATCTCTGCCCTCCTTCTATCTCCTGGTCGCCTGTGTTGTCAGCTTTTAACTCCCAAAGTTTGTTCATTAATGTCTGTTCATATTAGTGAGACCATACAGAATCTGTCCTTTTGCTTCTGGCTAACTTCACTCAACATAATGTCCTCAAGGTTCATCCACATTATTACATGATCCATGTCTTTGTTCTGTCTTACAGCTGCATAATATTCCATCATGTGTATATACCACAGTTTGTTTATCCACTTGTCCTTCGATGGACATTTGGGCTGTTTCCATCTCTTGGCAATTGTGAATAATGCTGCAATAAACATTGGTTTACAAATGTCTGTTTGTGTCTTAAGTTTCAGTTCCTCTGAGTATATACCCAGCAATGGAATAGCTGGGTCATATGGCAAATCTATATTTAGCTTCCTGAGGAACCTCCATACTGTCTTCCAGAGTGGTTGCACCATTCTACATTCCCACCAACAATGAATAAGTGTGCCTCTTTCTCCACATCCTCTCCAGCACTTGTCATTTTCTGTTTTTTGGATAATAGCCATTCTGGTAGGTGTGAGATGATATCTCATTGTGGTTTTGATTTGCATTTCCTTAATAGCCAGTGAAGTTGAGCACTTTTTCATATGCTTTTGAGCCATTTGTATTTCCTCTTCAGAAAAATGTCTGTTCATGTCTTTTGCCCATTTTTTAATTGGATTGTTTGTCTTTCTGTTATTGAGATGCAGGATTCCTTTATATATTCGGGATATTAAACCCTTATCTGATATGTGGTTTCCAAATATCATCTCCCATTGTGTAGGCTGCCTTTTTACTTTTCTGACAAAGTCCTTTGATGTACAAAAGTGTTTAATTTTGAGGAGGTCCCATTTGTCTATTTGTTCTTTGGTTGCTCGTGCCTTGGGTATGAGGTCTAGGAAACCACCTCCTTTCACAAGATCTTTAAGATATTGCCCTACATTTTCTTCTAAGAGTTTTATGGTCTTGGTGCTAATGTTTAGGTCTTTGATCCATTTTGAGTTAATTTTGGTATAAGGTGCTAGATGGACATCCTCTTTCATTCTTTTGGAAATGGATATCCAGTTCTCCAAACACCATTTACTGAACAGGCTGCTCTTTCCCAGTTGCTTCGGCTTAACTGCCTTATCAAAGATCAGTTGTCCACAGATGTGAGGGTCTACTTCTGAACACTCAATTCGATTCCATTGATCAGTATATCTGTTCTTATGCCAGTACCATGCTGTTTTGAGCACTGTAGCTTTGTAATATGCTTCAAAGTCAGGTACTGTGAGACCTCCCACTTCATTCCTCTTTCTCAAGACATTTTTGGCTATTCGGGGCACCTTACCCTTCCAAATAAATGTAGTTATTGGTTTTTCTATTTCTGTAAAGTAAGTTGTTGGGATTTGAATTGGTATTGCATTGAATCTGTAGATCAATTTAGGTAAAATTGCCATCTTAACTATATTTATTTAGTCTTCCAATTCATGAACATGGTATGTTCTTCCATTTTTTCAGGTCTTGTTCAATTTCTTTTAGCAGTTTCTTATAGTTTTCTATGTAAAGGTCTTTTGTGTCCTTGGTTAAGTTTATTCCTAAATACTTGATTCTTTTGGTTGCTATTGTAAATGGGATTTTTTTCTTGATTTCCTCCTCTTGTTGCACATTACTTGTGTATAGGAACACTACAGATTTTTGCGTGTTGATCTTGTAGCCTGCTACTTTGCTGTATTCATTGACTAGTTCTAGTAGCTTTGCTGTAGATTTTTCTGGATTTCCTACATATAGAATCATGTCATCTGCAAAGAGTGAAAGTTTTACTTCTTCCTCTCCAATTTGGATGCCTTTTATTTCTTTTTCTTGCCTAATTGCTCTAGCTAGAACTTCCAGCACAATGTTGAATAACAATGGTGATAGTGGGCATCCCTGTCTTGTTCCTGATCTTAGAGGAAAAGCTTTCAGTCTCTCCCCATTGAGTGTGATGTTAGCTGTGGGTTTTTCATATATTGCCTTTATCATATTGAAAAAGTTCCCTTCTATTCCTATCCTTTGAAGTGTTTTCATCAGGAAAGGATGTTGAATTTTGTCAAATGCCTTTTCTGCATCAATCGAGATGATCATGTGGTTCTTCTGCTTTGATTTATTGATGTGGTATATTACATTAATTGATTTTCTTGTGTTGAACCAGCCTTGCATACCTGGAATAAATCCCACCTGGTCGTGGTGTGTAATTCTTTTAATGTGCTGCTGGATTCGATTTGCGAGTATTTTCTTGAGGATTTTTGCATCTATATTCATTAAAGAAATTGGTCTATAATTTTCTTTTTTTGTAGTATCTTTGCCTGGTTTTGGTATTAGGGAGATGATGGCTTCATAGAAAGAGTTAGGTAGCTTTCCCTCTTCTTCAATTTTTTTGAAGAGATTGAGCAGGATTGGTACTAATTTGTTCTTGAATGCTTGGTAGAATTCACATGTGAAACCATCTGGTCCTCAGCTTTTCCTTTTTGGGAGCTTTTTGATGACTGACTCAATCTCTTTACTTGTGACTGGTTTGTTGAGGTCATCTATTTCTTCTTGAGTTAATGTTGGTTGTTTATGCTTTTCTAGGAAGTTGTCCATTTCATCTAAGTTGTCTAGTTTATTAGCATATAGTTGCTCATAGTATCTTCTCATTATCTCCTTAATTTCTGCAGGGTCAGTAGTTATATTTCCTTTCCCATTTCTGATTGCATTTATTTGCATCTGCTCTCTCTTTTTTTTTTTGTTAACCTAGCCAGTGGTCCATCGATTTTATTGATTTTCTCAAAGAACCAACTTCTGGTTTTGTTGATTCTCTCTATTGTTTTCCTGTTCTCAATTGCATTTATTTCTGCTCTAATCTTTGTTATTTCTTCCCTTCTGCTTGCTTTGGGGTTAGTTTGCTGTTCTTTCTCTAATTCCTCCAGGTGAGCAGTTAACTCTTCAATTTTTGCTCTCTCTTCTCTTTTAATATAGGCATTTAGGGCAATAAATTTCCCTCTCAGCACTGCCTTTGCTGCATCCCATAAGTTTTGATAAGTTGTGTTTTCGTTGTCATTTGCCTCGAGGTATTTACTAATTTCTCTTGTAATTTCTTCCTTTACCCACTGGTTTTCTAAGAGGGTGTTGTTTAGCCTCCATATGTTTGTGAATTTTCTGACCTTCTGCCTTTTATTTATTTCCAACTTCATTCCACTGTGGTCTGAGAAAGTGTTTTGTATAATATCAATATTTTCAAATTTGTTGAGACTTGCTTTGTGACCCAGCATGTGGTCTATCCTAGAGAATGTTCCATGAGCACTTGAGAAAAAAGTGTATCCTGCTGTTGTTGGATGTAGTGTTCCATAAATGTCCGTCAATTCTAGTTCCTTTATCATACAATTCAACATCTCTGTTTCTTTAGTGATCCTCTGTCTAGATGTTCTATCCATTGATGAGAGTGGTGTATTGGAGTCTCCAACTATTATTGTAGAGGCGTCTATTTCTCCTTTCAGTGATCGCAGTGTTTGCCTCATGAATTTTGGGGCATTCTGGTTTGGTGCATAAATATTTATGACTGTTATGTTTTCCTGATGAATTGACCCTTTTATTAATATATAGTGTCCTTCTTTGTCTCTTTTAATTGTTTCGCTTTTGAAGTCTAACTTGTCTGATATTAATATAGTTACTCCCACTTTTTTCTGGTTGTTGTTTGCATGAAATATCTTTTTCCAACCTTTCACTTTCAGTCTATGTTTGTCCTTGTGTCTAAAGTGAGTTTCTTGTAGACAGCATATAGATGGGTCCTGTTTTTTAATCCATTCTGCCAGTCTGTGTCTTTTTATTGGGGAGTTTAATCCATTTAGATTTAGTGCTATTACTGTAAGGGCAGTACTTTCTACTATCATTTTGTTTTTTGGAATTTATATGTCATATCTTATTTTTTCCTCTCCTTTTACCTTTCCTGATAATCTTCATTTCTGCACTCTTTTCCAACTCTCTCTCTCCTGTCTTTTCCTATCAGCCTGTAGCACTCCCTTTAGTATTTCTTGTAGTGCCGGTCTCTTATTCACAAACTCTCTCAGTGTCTGTTTGTCTGAAAATGTTTTAATCTCTCCCTCATTTTTGAAGGAAAGTTTTGCTGGATATAGAATTCTTGATTGGCAGTTTTTCTCTTTCAGAATCTTAAATATATCATGCCACTGTCTTCTTGCCTCCATGGTTTCTGCAGAGAAATCTGTACATAGTCTTATTGACCTTCCCTTGTATGTGATGGATTGCTTTTCTCTTGCTGCTTTCAGAATCCTCTCTTTGCCTTTGACATTGGACAATCTGACCAGTAAGTGTCTTGGAGTAGGTCTATTGGGATCTATTCTATTCGGGGTACGTTGTACTTCTTGAATCTCTAATTTTCTGTCTTTTATAAGAGTTGGGAAATTTTCAGTGAATATGTCTTCTATTACTCTTTCTGCCCCTTTTCCCCTCTCTTCTCCTTCTGGGATACCCATAACACGTATATTTGTGCATTTCATGTTATCACTCAGCTCCCTAAAACCCTGCTCATATTTTTCCATTTTTTTCACCATCTGTTCTTTTGTGTATATGAATTCGAATGACCTGTCTTCCAGTTCACTGATCCTTTCTTCTGCCTGTTCAGATCTACTGTTGTGTCCCTCCATTGTGTTTTTCATCTCCTCCACTGTGGCCTTCAATCCCATGAGTTCTGCCATTTGTTTTTTTAAATTTATGAATTCTTCTTTATGGTCAGCCAGTGTCTTCTTTATATCCTTCAGCTCTTTTGCTATATCTTCCTTCATTTCATCAAATTTATTTAGCATTAGTTGCCTCCACTCCTGTGTCTCAGCTGAGCTATTAGTTTGTTCCTTTGGCTGGTCCATGTTTTCGTGTTTCCTGGTATGGCTTGTTATCTTAAGTTGTCTAGGCATCTGATTTTCTTGATTAGTTTATTTTGGAGCTTGTTTTCTGTCTTTTACCTAGAGGTTTTCTTGTTGGTTGGCTTTGTTCTCTGGCCTCTGTTATTCAGTTCAACTTATTCTAGACCTCTTACTTAGGTTCTATTCAGTTGATCAGAATTTTTTCCCTCTTGTTTTTTCTGTTTCTTGCTCTGCCTCTATGTAACCTTTTTGTGTGTGGGTCTCCTCAGATATGGTCGACCCTAGTCAGATTTTCCCAGTCTAGTGAGGCCCAGGTCTCATTGGGAGGGTATGGAGTTTTCCTGAGAATGAGACCCTCCTATGAGGCCTTTAGAATTGGTGCTTTTCCTCTCCTGTCCAGCAGGTGGCGCTGGCCAGCCCGCAGCTCCCCCACCAGTGTAAGGAGGTATGTAGACTTTAGTTCTCCTGGTGACTCTGATCCTGTCAGGGGTGTGGCTGACTGAAGCCGGAATCTGAATTCCAGCCCCTGGGGTCTGAATTCTCAGATGGAGGACTGCCAGTTGAGCTGGACCTCCCTCCACTCTCTCAATCCTCAGAACTCCAGTTGTCTCTCAGGGGCACTATTCCCTTCTCCCCTCTCCTCTTTGGGGCCTCTCCAGGTAGATTCCTTGGTCAGCCTATGTTGCCAATTAAAGACGGGGGTGGAGGCCTTCAGTAGTGAATACGGAATTCAAAGACACTTTCTACTCCCCCAAGCCCAACCTAGTCCCTCAACCTGGGCTTTCCAATGGAAAATAACCACATATATTACATTTAGATTTAAAAAAAAAAAAAAAATAGAAAAGAAATCAAGAAAAAGAAAAAAGGAAAAAAAAAAAAAAAAAAAGAGTCTCTTTTAAAAGTCTTTCCCCAGCCTGGAAGTTTTGTCAGTGTCAGAATAGAGCATTTAAAGATACGCTTTGGGCTATTGTCTGATAATTCCCCTCCAACCGCTTCAGTTCCACCCCTGCCGGGGGCTACTGAAATGCAAAAAGATAAGGGATCAGTGAGAAGCCAGAAGGGACAAAATGTAGGAAAAAAAATGGCTTTTTTGGAGTCTGGGAATGGGTGCCTGCTTTTACGTGCTCCCACTTCTCAGAGCCCAGCCCTTCTTTAGCACCCCAGCTCCCAAAGTTAGTTAATTAATTTGTTAATTAATTCTGCAGTTGAGGCTGGGTTGAGCCTCCCTTCTTGCCCTCAGCAGATTGCTGTTTTTTGTTTTTTTTTCCCCCCCTTTCAGGGAGCCGGCAGCAAGACAGTCTGTGAGGTCTGGGTGGGGAGGGGCGCCAGACCCCTGGTCCGGGGAACTTACAATGTTCGCTGTGATCTCAGCTTTTCCTCCGATTCCAAACTTGTGTCCAATGTGTGACTGGTCACTGGAGACCCCGAAAACACTGTTTCATATAGTTGTTGGGTAATTGCCAGCTGCTCTAGGGGAGAGACGAAATTCTGCTCCTCACCACTCCGCCATCTTCTATGCTTATCATTTTTAATCTCCATGCTCAGTTAAAAAAAAAAAGAATTTTAAACTACACTTCCCCTATCTTTCTGCACCCAACCCTTCCCCTATAGCTGCCTTAGGTGCTTAGGCTTTGAGGGCAAGGATAGATGAGACAGAAAGAAAGAAGCTTGGCTTGCTGAACTTGGATTTAAAAGTTTTAAATTAGGGTAGTGGGATTTAGGGATTTTCTATGCCCTTCTTCTAATTATTCTCAATTGTTAGATTTCACTTAAAACTATGACCAGACAACTGGAAAAGGTCTTTGCCTTTTCCAGAGGCAGCCCTCTGGCAGCCTTCTGCTACCTTAGGGAAATTCCAGGAGTGGTTTCTTTTTAACATCCTGGTTTGTTTATAGTAATTACAAAACTAAGGCTTTGAAACCTACTGCTCAGAAGGTTTTTTTTTTTTTAAACCTGTGGGTTTCTGTCTTTCTTAAGACAGTCTACTGTAGCTAGCCATACCACACACAACAATGGATAGCCGACTGCAGTGTAGTCAAGCAAGTGGGTGACCCCTCCTCATAAACAGGAAGTAGGCCACCACAGGATTACCTCCATGGACTTGAAGAATCTGTCTTTCTTGAGACAGTCTGCTGTAGCTGACTGTAGTGCACATAACAGCCAGCCAACTGCAGCGCAGTCTAGCAAGTGGGTGACCCCTCCTCACAATGAGGAAGCAGGCCACCCTGGAGTTCCTTCCCAGGACTTAGGCCCATTATGGCTTGTGGCTCTTTGGTCATCCTGGCTGGCTTGCCAATTATTCCAACCCAGCTTAACCCTAAAACCAAAGAATACACCAGTCTTGGAAGTGGATATGGGTTTATTTGGGACTTACTTGCAGGGGATGATGGTCTCGTGGTTGTGGCCAGCCACGGAAAGTAAACCACATGAAAAAGAGAGAGAGGCATGCTAAGGGGGTGAGGCTTATAAAAGTTTGTGACAATGGAGTTTCTCACAAGATTTGGTTACAAAGGATCTCATGAGACTTGGTTACAAGGTTTCCCAAGATTTGGTTACTAACAGTGATTGGGGAGGGGAATTTTAATGCTTTCCCCCCTGGAAGGGGAAAGGCCTGTTGCCTGGTCATGTAGGCTGCTATGTGTATCTCATAATGGAGGAGAGGGCAGGACCCCACGTCCTAGTTCCTCACAACCACTCAATTGTCTTTTCAACAAATCATCCTGGAAAAACTGGATCTCCATTTGCAAAGAACAAATGAGAACCCTTACCTCAACTTATATAAAAATCAACTCAAAATGATCAAATACCTAATAAGAGCCAGAACTATCAAACTCCAAAAAGAAAATGCAGGGAAGCATCTTCAGGACCTTGTATTACTCAATGGTTTCTTAGACATTACATCCAAAGCACAACCAACAGAATAAAAAAATAGACAAATGAGACCTCATCAAAATAAAAAACTTTTGTGCCTTAAAGGAGTTTATCATTAAAGTAAAAAGACAGCCTACAGAATGGGAGAAAATATTTGGAAACCACACATCTGGTAAGGATTTAATATCCAAAATTTATAAAGAGAACCCACAACTCAACTAAAAAAGACAAACAACCCATTTTTTTAAATGGGCAGAGGACTAGAAGACATTTCCCTGAAAAGTAATACAAATGGCCAAAAAGCATATGAAGAAATATGTCAACATCATTAGCCATTAGGGAAATGCAAATCAAAACCACAATGAGATATCTTTTCATACCCACTAGAATGGCTACTATTAAAAAAAGAAACAGAAAGTTACAAGTGTTGGAGAGGATGTGGAGAAACAGGAACACTCATTCACTGTTGGTGGGAATGTAAAATGGTGCAACCGCTGTGGGAGACAGTTGGGCAGTTCCTCAGAAAGTACAGAATTGTCATACAACCTGGAATCCCAGTTCTAGGTACATGCCTCAAAGAATTGAAAGCAGGGACTCAAACAGATATTTGCACACCTAGGTTCACAGAGGCATTATTCACAATTGCCAAAGATGGAAGCAACTCAAGGGTCCGTCAACAAATGAATGGAAAAACAAAATGTGGTATACATATATACTGGAATATTATTTTGCTGTAAAAAAGAATGAAATTCTGATTCACGGATGAACTTTGAAAACATCATGTTAAGTGAAATAAACCAGACTCAAAAGTACAAATACTATAGGAGATCACTGATATGAAACAATTAGAACAAGCAAATTCATCAAGTCAGAAACTAGAATATAGGTTACCAGGGCTATGGTAGGGGTAGGGAATGGGAAGTTAATGCTTAAATTGCACAACATTTCTATTGGGGTGATGGAAAAGATTTGGTAATGACAGGATGATAGTAGCACATTGTGACAGTAATTAACAGCACTGGATTACATATTTGAATGTGGTTAAAATAAAAATTTAAAGAACAGGACTGTACAATACAGTGAACCCTACTATAAACCACAGACTACAGTTAATAGAACAATTATAATAATGTTCTTTCATTAATTGTAACAAAGGTACCACATTTATACAAGATGTTAATAATGGGGGGGTGAGAAGGGTGGATATAAGACCTCTCTATTTTCTCAATGATTTTTTTGTAAACCTTTAACATCTCTAAATTTAAAAAAAAAAAAAAAAAAAAGCCAAAAACAAAACAAAAAATTTTAATATGCTGGAATTTAAACATAGAGCCCAGAAAAATTTTCAGGCTCCTCCTCAAAATTTGTTTCCTATATATAAATCAAGGTCTTAGTATGTCAGATTGTTAAGAGTAGAAATGCCCAACAGTGCTCTAGGCAGATAAAGGAAATTCTACTCAAAAGATGAGCTAAAATAGTTCAGCTGATTAAAAATCTTTGAAACAGAAAAGAAATAAACTGAGACATTTCCCTTATTATGCAGATTAACTTTTACAGATTTCATGAAATAGGTAGCTGGTTTGTAATGTCAACTCAATTCATATAAAATTAAGAGGACCACTTGGTCAGTGATTGCTTCTGTTCTTGAAGTCAATATAGAGGAAGCAGCAGTGGTCATATTTAGGTACTCTGGATTATATATTTGAATGTGGTTAAATATTTCTATTTAGTGTAGCCTCTCTCTCTTTTCCATTAATTTCTTTGTCCTATTCAGGGGACAAGAGTATTCATCCTACCCCATCTTTAAAGTCCTGACAAAATTAAGGGGACAAAGTACAAGGATGTAATGATACTAATAATTATATCTTTACATCTTTCCAAAGCTTAGGGCTTAAATGTGGTTAATTTTTTGTCATTATTAATTTACTGAAAGAATAGTTTATCCAAATATTGAAGTTTTCTAATCAAATGGTAAACAAATATGAATTGGGATGACTAAACTCAGAGAGAGAGAGAGAGAGAGATTGATTCCTGCATACCAGAAAGCAACTATTGATTGTAGGTAGTCCTAACCAATAATTCTTTATTATTAGGAGTCCTCTAATAGAAACTGAAAAACAAAAAAGCTAGCTGAAAAATGATACAACCATATTTAAGCATGAGACGGTTGTGCAATTTTTAACATCCCTTCAAAAAACCCTGAGATTCTAACTACAATCTTAGTTCAGGAAAAAGTCTAGTTCGTTTACTTGTTCTTACAGAATTAAATTCCAAACTTATTTCTAATTTTTCTTAAAGACTTTGCCATACTGGCAAAAACAAACATCAAAACAATTAACATGAGAATAGTAATATGTTTTGCATGTCAGAGTACCTAAAATACAGAGTTCAATTTTATTATCTAAGTCATCAGGAAAAACAGGTTGGGCAGGACTGTGGGAAGATAGAGAAGTAGGAAGCTCTAGTATTCAGTCCTTCTACCAGAACAACTATTAAAACAGGTAGAAACTGCCTGAAACAACTCTTTTGATACTCTGCAGTCCAGTAGAACACTGTATAGCTTCCAGGGAAAAGCAGGAGGAAGAGGGTGGTAAATTACAATAAAGACAATTAAACTACTCTCTCACGGTTACCATCACCCATCTCCCAATCTGTGGCAGGCCATTACAGGGTCCAGCCCTTGGCAAGCCACTGGTGACAGAAAGGGGCATAAAAATCCTGCTCCTCAAGATCAGGGGTGGGCATGACTGATTGCTGATCGAGGCTTTTGAATTGCAACTTTGGATCGCTGGGGGTTTGGCCCTAAGGGCAGCCATTGTTCTAATCTACCCTGGACAAAGGCCGCTGAGGAGACATAAAGATGCACACTTCCTCAAGGCTGCACAGGATAACTTCAAGGGCTCCATGTGCTGGGCAGGAGCAAAGTCAAGAAAACACAGCTTTGAGGAGTCGTGCAAAAAGCTACTGGTGCCCTTCCTAATAGCCTCCCCAATGCATTTTAAGCTGGTCTGCACCCACTTCATGGGTCCTTAGCCTTGTTCTGGCTGGGAAAGACTGACTTGGGAATCTTGTCTTCAATGTGTCCCTGCTCCCACAGTTTGCCCTGCAGGTGAAAGCAGCTTGAGAAAATGAAACTGTTGAGGCAGGCAGCCTAGGGCAATGGCTTATCTGCTTTAAACACCTGTGAGAGGGAGCAGCTCTCCCTCCTGGGAAACAGAGGAGGAATTCAAA
The DNA here is from genome assembly GCF_015220235.1 of Choloepus didactylus. Lineage (NCBI taxonomy): Eukaryota > Metazoa > Chordata > Mammalia > Pilosa > Megalonychidae > Choloepus > Choloepus didactylus. The sequence continues at coordinate 64,925,800 of NC_051313.1, read as the reverse complement.
CTTCTGTAACAAGGGGAACTCTAAAGTAACTAACAAGCACAAGTCCAAGACACAGACCCAGAAAAGACAGGAAAGACCCCGCACTTTGCATTTGCTTTGAGCAGACCTTCCTGATAGGATGGCTGATGTAAGAAAATCTCTGTCATATCACCATCTGGTTACAAAACCAAGAAACAGACATCTCAGGGAATAAATCCCAAAGTTAACACTTTAAATATTAAAATGTACAGTGTGCAAACAAGAGTACAAGACTAATAAAGAAACAAGAAATGATGGTCCATCCAAAGGAAGAAGTTAAAAGTCCAGAAAACAACCAGGAAGACCATACTGTGCACATACTTAACAGAAACTTTTAAGAAATGATCTTTAAAAAGCTAAAGGAGATGAAGGGAAGTACAGAGAAAGAAATCAAGGATCTCAGGAAAACATTGAATGAGCAATATGAAAATGAAAATCTTAGAAAAGAGATCGAAATTTTGAAAAGAAACGAAACAGAACTACTGGAGTTGAAGATCACAACAACTGGAATGAAAATTACCCAGGAGGTTTTCAACAGCAGGTTGGAGCTGACAGAAGAAAGAATCAGTGAACACAAACACAAGAAAATGAATCAGGTTGAGGATCAGAAAGAAAAAAGAATTATAACAAGTGAAAATAGCCTAAAAGACCTCTGGGACACCATCAAGTGTAGCAATATATGCATTAAGGGAGTCCTAGGAGATGAAGAAAGAGAGAAAGGGCTAGAAGGAATAGTCAAAGAAGTAACAACAGAGAACTCCTCAAACTTAGAAAAAGATGTGAATATGCACATCCAAGAAGCTCAGAGAACAAAGGGATAAACATGAATACACCCTGTCATATATTGATCACACTATCAAATGCAAATACAAGGAGAGAGTTCTGAAAGCTGCAATAGAAAAGCAACAAGTTATGTACAAGGGAGTCCCAATTAGACTGAGTGCTGATTTCTCATCAGAAACCATGGAAGCAAGAAGACAGTGGGATGAAATACTTAAAGTACCGAGACAAAACAACTGCCAACAAAGGATTTTATACCTGGTGAGGCATTCTTTCAAAAATTGGGGGGGGGGGGGGGGCGGGGATTGGAAACAACACTAGACAGTGGTTCGAATTGGCCTGAAGAAATAAAGACCCGGTAAAGGTAAACATTTGGATAATTTTAAACGTCAGTATTATTGCAATGTGTTATTTGGTATTATCTCCACTTCTTACTTTCTACAGGTGCTAAAATGCAAATGCATAAAAAGTAATGATAAATATACGAACATACAACATACTAAGATATAATTGGTAAAAAGTACAAAAAAAAGGTGGAGGGATGCAGGAGTATAGGTACAGTGTATGTGTATGCTATTGAAGTCAAGTTGGTATCAAACCAAATGTGACTGTTATATATTTAGTATGTTACATCTCATGGTTACAACAAGGAAAATAATGAAAAATATATCCAGATAGAAATGACAAGGCACTCAATACAGTGCAACACAAAAAATTAAATAAATACAAAAGTAGGCATTAATGGAAGAATTAAGAGTCAAAAAAGGTACAATACTTTTTATACTAAATAGCAAAATGACTAAATAACAAAATGGCAGAAGAAAGTCCTGCATTACCAGTAGTGCCACTAATTGTAAATGGAGTAAACTCTCCTGTTAAAAGGCAGGGATTGGCAGAATAGATTTTAAAAAAAGCATGACCCAACTATATGCTATCTGCAATAGACTCATGTTAAATTCAAAGACACAAGTAGGTTGAAAGTGAAAAAATGGAAAAATTTAACATGCAAGTAGTAACCAAAAGAGAGCTGGGGAAGCTATACCAATCTCCGATACAATAGAATTTAAGTAAAAAACAGTTACAAGGGACAAAGACTATCATTATATACTGATAAAGGCAGAAACTCAACAAGGAGATGCAGCAATTATAAATATATATGCACCTGATAGCAGAGTCCCAAAACATATGACACAAATACTGTCAGATTTGAAGGGAGAAATGGACAGATTTACATTAATAGAAGACTTTAATACACCACTGTGCCAGCTTGGATATATTATGTCCCCCAGAAAAAAGCCATGATCTTTTAATCCAGTCTCATGGGATATTGGGATTAGGTTGTTTCCATGGAGATGTGACCCACCTAACTGTGAGTGACACCTCTGGTTAGGGTGTGACCTCTGATTGATTGCTTCCATGGAGGTATGGCCCCGCCCATTCAGCATGGGCCTTGATTAGTTCACTGGAGTCCATAAACAGAGCTCACAAACAGAGGGACCTCAGAGCAACTGAGAGTGACATTTTGAAGAGCTGCAGCTGAGACAGACATTTTGAAGACAGCCATTGGAAGCTGACACTGACATTTTGGAGAACGCCATTTTGAAACACAACCTGGGAGCAAGCAGATGCCAGCCACATTTCTTCCCAGCTAACAGAGGTTTTCAGACACCATTGGCCATCCTTCAGAGAAGGTACCATGTTGTTGATGCCTTACCTTGGACACTTTATGGCCTTAAGACTGTAACATTGTAACTAAATAAACCCCCTTTATAAAAGCCAATCCATTTCTGGTATTTTGCATAATGGCAGCATTAGCAAACCAGAACAACCACTTTCAGTGGACAGAACATTTAGAGAGAAGATTAATAAGGAAATACAAAACTTGAATGATTAACAGTTATATATAGAATACTGTCACACTGGTATTCAACATTGAACTGGAAGCTCTAACCCAAGCAATTAGGCAAGAGAAAAAAATAAAAGGCATCTAAATTGGACAGGCAGAAGGGAAATTTTCCCCATTTGTAGATGGCATGACCTTGTATAGTGAATACCCCCAAAAATCCACAACAAAGCTACTAGAACTAATAAATGAATTCAGCAAAGTGGTGGGGAAAACGAGCAGAATGCAAAAATCAGTAGCATTTCTATATATAAGCAATGAACAATCAGAAGAAGAAACAAAGAAAAAATTCTATTCACAAAGGCAACTAAAATAATCAAATATCTAGGAATAAATCTAAACAAGGCTGTAAAGGACTTGTTGAAAGTAGAAAACTACAAAACACTGCTAAAAAAAAAATCAAGGAAGAACTAAATAAATGGAAGGACATTCCATGTTCATGAATTGGAAGACTAAATATTAAGATGTGAAATCTACCTAAAATGATTTAGATTCAGCACAAAATCCCAACAACCTTCTTTGCAGAAACAGAAAAGCCAATCATCGAATTTATTTGCAAGGGTCAGGGGCCCTGAATAGCCAAAGTCAGGTATAAAAAGAATGAAGTTAGAGGACTCACATTTCTTGATCTTAAAGCTTACTACAAAGCCATAGGAATCAAAACAGCATAGTACTGGCACAAGGACAGATAGAAAGACCAATGGAATTGAATTGAAAGTTCAGAAATTAACTCAATGCTCACATTTATGGCCAACTGATTTTTTTGACAAGGAGACAATGACCACTCAATTGGGAAAGAACTGTCTCTTCAAATGGTCATGGGAAAACTGGATCTCCATTTGCAAAAGTATAAATAAGGACTAATAACCTCATACCTTACTCAAAAGTCAACTAAAAATGGATCAAAGACCTAAGTATCAGAGCCATAACTATCAAATTCCTGAAGAAAACATACAGAAGCATCTCCAGGACCTTGTTTTTGGCAACAGTTTCTGAGACTTTACATCCAAAGCACAAGCTACAGCAGAAAAAACAGGTAAATGGGCCTCAACAAAATTAAAAACTTTTGGTCTTAAAGGACTTTATCATGAAAGTAAAATGACAACCTACAGAATGGGAGAAAATACTTGGAAACCACATATCTGGTAAGTGTTTAATATCCAGAATATATAAAGAAATCCTTCAATGTAACAACAAAAAGACAAATAACCCAATTTAAAAAATGAGCAAAAGACTTGAATAGACTTCTCTCTATAGAAGATATACAAATGGTGAAAAAGCACATGAAAAGATGCTCAATATCATTAGCCATTAGGGAAAAGCAAATCAAAACCACAATGAGGTACCATTTCACACCGACTATAATGTCTACTATTAATAAAACAGGAGATTACAAGTGTTGGACAGGATGCAGAGAAATTGCTGGTGGCAACGTAAAATGGTGCAGAAGATAGTGGAAGATAGTTGGGCAGTTCCTCAGAAAGTTATGTAATGAAAAACCATATGACCTGGTAATCCCACTACTAGGAATATACTGAAAAAAAACTGAAAGCAGGAACTTGAACAGATATTTGCACAATGATGTTTACAGCAGCATTATTCACAATTGCCAAAAGATAGAAGCAACCCAAGTGTCCATCAACAAATAAATGGATCAACAAAACATGGTATATATACAATAGAATATTATTCAGCCCTAAGAAGGAATGAAGTTCTGATACATGCAACAACATGAGTAAACCTTGAAGACATCATGTTGAATGAATTAAGCCAGACTCAAAATGATAAATACTATATGATCTCACTGATAAGAAATAATTAGAATAAGCAAATTCATAGAATCAGAATCTAGAAAACAGGTTACCAGAAGACAGGGTGGGATAGGGAATAAAGAGTTAGGGCTTAAAATGTGCAGAGTTCCTATTTGGAACAATGAAAATATTTTGGTGATGACAGAAGAATAACATTGTGAACCTAATTAACAGCACTGAAATAATATGTGAATGTGGTTAAAAGAGGGAAGTGTTAGTTTCTATATATGATAATACAATAAAACAGAATAAAAAATCCATGGAACTGTACTGTGCAACCAGTGAACTTTAAGCTAAATCATGGATTATAGTTAGTAGTACAATTCTAAAAGTGTGCTTTCACCATTTGTGACCTATATACCACACCAATGCAAGGTATTAATAATAGGGTGGTGTGCTGGTTTGAAGCTGTTATGTAACCCCAGAAAATGCCATGTTCTTGTAATCCATTCCTGTGGGTGTAGACCTATTGAGGGTGGGACCTTTGATTAGGTTGTTTCAACTGAGATGTGACCCACCCAATTCAAGGTGGATCTTAATCCTTTAATGGAGTCCTTTATGAGGATAAAAGAAAGAAAAAGCCCAGAGAGCTTAGAGAGAAACACCCACAGAAATCTGGAGAGCAAAAGCCCCTGGAGGAGCTGAGAGAGCCACTGAAGTCAGAAGCTGAAAGCAATGAAACCGAGAGAGAAGGACCAGCAGATACCGACCATGACTTCCCATGTGTCAACGGTGTTCTAGATGCCAGCAGCCTTTCTTCAGAGAAGGTATTCTCCTGTTGATGCCTTAATTGGGACATTTCCATGGTCTCAGAACTGTAAATGTGTAAACTAATAAATCTCCATTGTAAAAGCCAACCCATTTCTGGTATATTGCATTCCGGCAGGTGTAGCAAACTGAAACAGGTGGTATATGGGAATCCTGTATTTTATATGTGATTGTTCTCTAAACCCACATCTTCTTTAATAAAAAAAAAGTTGAATATAGTAAATCACACATTATGGTTAATTTCAGGGGCTCTCTAATCTGTAAATTGAAAGACAATTTTTTTTGGCATGTCAACAAAGTCAGCAACATTTTAGATTGTTACGCATATATTATACTTAACTCTTTTTTGGAAATTGGAACTGCAGAGATTGACTTGACCAAGTTTTCTGGTGGAATATCCAACACTCTGGAAAGCTAAAGATCAAAAAGAAAAAAACAGCATAAGAGGCTTGTTGATCTACTTGTTACAGATTCATGTTCAGTTAAATAATATTAAACCTGGTTAAAACACCACCACCACACAACAGTTTTGGTCAATAAGAATATCAAGTATGGATATGAGAGTTTATTAGCTGTAATATTCCTTAGCCAAAATACACCATAAACAAAGGGGTATTTAATCTCAGTTTATTTAGGACATCTAGTCCTATCAAGGAAAAACTAAACAGCATTAAATTAAGGACCAAATCTACAAGTGGCAAACATCTAAAACTGTTGCCAAGAGTTGTTTAGAGTGCAGTAAATCTTTATCTTAAGCATATTTAAATTCTATTCTACTTATATTGAGTGTAACTGTTTGGAAATGGATTATGGTGATGGTACCACATTATTATGAGTGTAATTAACAGTGCTGAATTGTTTGTGAATGTGGCTGAAAGGGGAAGTTTTGGTTCATGCATGCTACTGAAGGAAAGTTAGATGATAAAACACAGCATGATATAGCACAGTGAACCCTGTTGTGGATGATGACTGTGATTAATAATACAAACATAAGGATGTTCTTTCATGAATTATAACAAATGTATGTCACTATTACAAAATATTAATAAAAGGATGTTATATGGGAAAAAATATACCTAATGTAACTATGGACTACAGTTAACAGTAATATTTTAATATTCTTTCATCAATTGTAACAAAGGTACCACACCAATGCGAAGTGTCAACAATTAGGGGATATATGGGGACGTTGTATTTTTTACATGACTGTTATGTAAACATACAACTTCTCTAATTAAAAAAAACAATTAAAAAAAGTAAGATTTTAGATAAAGTAAAACTAGTAACTGGCATTGAAGCTGTAAAATATACAAAGTCTTGATTATATATGGGAAGCTGAGCACAGGATGTTATAGCCACTTCTTCCTAAAACACATATAAAGTGATGTAAAGGAATAAAAACAGCATAAACCCATAAGTCATAGAATATTGGAGAAGAGATGAAAGCAACAAAAATTTGAAGATGGAATGCAGATGAATGAGTGGTACTGACCTAGCAGACCTGAGAAAGCAGAAACCTAGGCCAATGGGGGTTTGGGAGGGTGGACAATAGAAGGCACCTTCATGGTGCAGAATCTAGAAAGAACATGGCACCAGATCCTCTGCACGTTGAGGTATTGATAAGGCTGCAAACAAGAAAGCTGGCTGAAACTCTATAAGAAGCAGGTAGAGCCCAGACTTTTTCCCCCGTTCTATGAAATTGAGTAATTGCTTTTTTCTTCCTCTTCCATCCCCCCCAACCCCCCTGCAAACATACACACAGAAGAATAAAATTTACTCTCTTTAGAGGGTAAATTAGAAATCAGGAAGGCACAGAGGACAACTGAAAGCTGTAGGATGATACTGACAACAGGAGGAATAATACTGTACTGGGAGACCCCATGTTTCCTTCACCTGTTAGACTCCGAGAACACTGGCTTTAAGACTTATACCTTTATTCCTCTGACGTGGAACATTAGAGAATTTCTCTTTGAGGATACTGACTGATTAGGCCAATAGAAAAGACCTAAAGATATTGACAATTGGGTGACCTCCCTTAGAAACAGCTCAGTGTAATCACCAACAGTGAAACCTATTAGTTGACAAGCCTCATTCATACACAAAACATCCTATATGTTTTTTAGTGCTTCAGTCTTAAATATAAGCAGTGATCCAATGACATTCATATTAGGCAATTTAGGAAAGCCCAAAAATGAAATTCAGAAATTAAAATAAACAGAGAAGAGGGACATCACAGAAGAACATTTTAAAAGCTATTCTATTAATATGTTCTAAGAGACTGAAGAAAATGCATTCATGATAGAATGGGAAGATATTAAAAACAGTTCTTGAAAATTAAAAACAGGATACAAAGCATGAAAGATTCTAAAGTAGGGTCAGAAGTTGATAAAATATCCCAGGAGGTAGAACACAAACAAAGAAATAAAAATATAGAAGAGAAAAAAATAATATTGAGGACCAATCCAGAGTTAAACATCTGTGTAATAAAATTTTCAGAAAAAGAAGACAGTGAGGAGGAAATCAGTAAAGAAAAAAATTAAAGAAAATTTCCCGTAATTTAAAGGGCACATGCTTTCAGATTGAGAGTCCACCACTGTGACATTTCAGAACACTCAAAACAAAGAAAAGATCCTAAAAGCATGGGGGTGTGGCAGGGAGGATGAGGAAAAGGTCACATACATAACACAAACCAAAAACCAGAATGGCTTGAAACTTTTCAAAAACAACACTGGAAACTATAAAACACTGGAGTAATGCCTTCAAATTTTGAGGGTGGGGTGGGAGTAGGGGTGGGGCTTGCCTGATGTCCAAAGTAAAATTCTAGACCCAGTCAAGATATTGTTCAAGTCCACAAAAAATGGCATTTTCAAACAGGTAAGTTCTAAGATTTATCTCCCATGCACACTTTCACAGGAAATGACTGGAGGTTGTGCTCTATCAAAGCAAGAAAAATATTTGGAAAGAGAAAAGACATGAGATCTAGACAATGAAATAATGGAGAAGGATATCTCAGCATGACAGCTGAACATTAGGCCTAGAAAACAACCAATCCAGGTTGCAGCAAGGGTATGGATTCTTCCAGAGGAGGAATGCGTTTAAGAAAAAGATAAAATTGGTAAAAGTACTTGATGTGTTTGAAAGTATTAAGAAGAGATTTTCAGATCTGATGGAGAGTTTGGGAATGAATTAGTGCAAACACAAAAAAATGAAGATACCTCCAAGGAAAAGAAAAAGTTTGCAAGGTGGGAAACGTAATCATCAAACATGGTTCAGTGGTGAATGGCTAGTTTTCCATTGTTATTAGGAAATGATAATTCACATAATAATTATTTGCATAGTAATAATGGAAATACTGACCACTGCCAAATACTATGCAGCCATTGGAAGGGAGGAGGTAGAGAGATGAATCCTCTTCTTCCATAGCAGGACATCACTAGATATCTACTACTAAATATCAAAAACGGGGGAAAAAACATTACAAAAGTCTAAAAAATGTCAAACGGGGAAATTCAAATATGGACTGTATTTTCGACAAAATTACAGCATTAACAATAAATTCTTTTCATCTGGTATTACGTAGAAAAATAACCTTATTCTTGTGCTAACTAAGCTAAAGTACATAGAGAATTTTCATAATACCTGCAAATTTCTTTCAAATGGCTCAAAAAAAAAGTGTGTGTGCACAAAGTTAGCAACTGGTAAATTTAGATGTAAACTTGAAAATATTCAAAATTTATTTTAAAAAAGTGAAAATATGAAAAGTTGTTGCCTCTGGGGAGTGGGAGGTGGATGGGGAAGAGGTAGGGCAAGGAACTGCTCTTCTCATTATAAGTCCTACAGAATTTTCAAACAATTGTGTACAAATACTACTCTGAAAAAAAATTTAAAAGATTGAGTTGATGGATTAGCTATTTGAATTACCCCAGTGGAATTAAAAGCCTGATACATTTAACAGGATAAAAACAAAAACAGTATCATCTGTGAATCCAGCCATTGTTAAGGTGTTAAAATGAGGTCATTTAAAAAATTCAAACTCTAAATTCCAATTCTCACTAAAAAGAACCAGGAATCATTGACGATATGGCTGATTCCAGACGTATGCAGAAAGCATGGATGTGCACCAAGAATGAAGGAGGCAAATCAAAAGAACACATAGAAAATCTCTGGATTAGGCAGAATTCTTAGATATAACACTGAAACCATTATACGTAAAAGAAAAAAACTGATAATTTGGCTTTCATCAAAAAAAAATTTCTCTTTTGCTCTGTCAAAGATACTAAGAGGATGAAAAGACAAGCCAGACTGGGGAAAAAAAATCTGTATAAATGTTTGTAATAACTTTGCTCATAATCACTTAAAACTGAAAACTCGAGAACCTAAGATGGCGACTAGGTGAGACAGGGCAAAAAAACATCTCCATGAAAAATACTAGATAAAAACCAGAAAGTGACCCAGAACACCAGTTCCAGCGATGCACCAGCTGGACAAGGTCTGCTAAAATCAAAAGGACCGTGCACTTGGTGAAACTGGGAGTCTGCATTCTGAAACAAGTGAGTAAGCTGGCTGAAAGTCCGCGGCCGTGCTGTGGTGTGGGGAAACTGGGGGTTGGCGTTTGGAGATGGACTAGTTCTTTTTAAAAAACAACAACAACAACAAAAACCCAGGATCAGCTGTAGTTATGACGGTGAGAACCACGCAGTGAAGCACAGCAGGAGCGGGCTATGCCAACCTCTCGGTGTCTGGCGTGGAGGATAGACCGCTGCTGATTCCCTCAGGGCCAGGGGGGCAGAGGGGAGCCAAAAGGGGAAAGAAACCATGCTGCTTGCAGCCGGCTCCCTGGTGGGCTGGAGATACTTCTGCCCGGGGCTGGAACCATAGCCCAGAGCCACGCCAGGAAACCAAGTGTGATGGGGAGTGTATCCCATGGCACTGTGCACATGCCACAATATTGGCTGTGGACAATGGCCTTGGGTGCACACACAGCTAGTTGTCCCAGAGCTGGGAAGGCGGAGCTGTGCCAAAATGGGGGGAGGGATTCAGACGCCCCATTCAGCCATCTTTGCATCAGGCTGGGATTGCCCCTGTACAGCCTGGCAGCCTAGGGCTTCCCTTGAGGGATGGCGCACACTTGTGACATAGCACAGCCTTCCCTCAGCAGAGGTCTTGGAAGATCACAGCTGAGAAGGGAGGCCTGCCTGGAAAACCCAGGGATGCTATGTCAATGCCGGGGACTTGTGGGTCAGCAGCAGAGAAAATCTGGGACAAAACTGAAATGAAGGCGTAGACTCTTGCAACAGCCTTGAATCTCCGGGAACACCTAGGAGGTTTGACTATTAAAGCTGCCCTGCCTCCCTAACCGCCCAGACACACACCCCACATTCAGGGCAGACAGCACCAACAACACATCCAAACTGAGTTCACCAAACTGAGTTCACCCACAAGAATCATTTCCCCACACACCACAAAGACAAAGTTGAGGAGAACTGACTTGAGGGGAATAGGTGACTCGCAGATGCCATCTGCTGGTTAGCTAGAGAAAGTGTACGCCACCAAGTTGTAGATCTGAAAAATTAGATTGGTATTTTTTATAACTTGAAAGAACTCTATTAAGCAAAGCAAATGCCAAAAGGCCCAAAACAACAGAAAATCTTAAAGCATATGATAAAACCAGACGATAGGGAGAACCCAATCCCAAACACCCAAATCAAAATATCAGAAGAGACACAGTACTTGGTGCAATTAGCCAAAGAACTACAAAGAATGAGAGCATGGCACAGGATATAAAGGACATGAAGAAGAGCATGGCACAGGATATAAAGGATGTAAAGAAGACCCTAGAAGAGCATAAAGAAGAACTTGCAAGAGTAAATAAAAAAAACAGAAGATCTTATGGAAATAAAAGAAATGGTTGGCCAAATTGAAAAGACTCTGGATACTCATAAAACAAGATTAGAGGAAGTGGAACAACGACTCAGTGTCCTAGAGAACCACAGAACAGAAAATGAAAGAACAAAAGAAAAGAATGGAGAAAAAAAATCGAAAAAATTGAAATGGATCTCAGGGATATGATAGATAAAATAAAATGTCCAAATTTAAGACTCACTGGTGTCCCAGAAGGGGAAGAGAAGGTAAAGGTCTAGAAAGAGTATTCAAAGAAATTGTTGGGGAAAACTTCCCAAACCTTCTACACAATATAAATACACAAAGCATAAATGCCCAGCAAACTCCAAATAGAATAAATCCAAATAAACCCACTCCAAGACATATTCTGATCAGACTCTCAAATACTGAAGAGAAGGAGCAAGGTCTGAAAGCAGCAAGAGAAAAGCAATTCACCACAAAGGAAACAACATAAGACTAAGTAGTGACTACTCAGCAGCCACCATGGAGGTGAGAAGGCAGTGGCATGACATATTTAAAATTCTGAGAGAGAAAAATTTCCAACCAAGAATACTTTATCCAGCAAAACTCTCCTTCAGATTTGAGGGAGAGCTTAAATTCTTCACAGACAAACAAATGCTGAGAGATTTTGCCAATGAAAGACCTACCCTACTTCAGATATTAAAGGAAGCCCTACCAACAGAGAAACAAAGAAAAGAGAGAGAGATATAGAGAATTTTAACAGGCATATATAGAACCTTACATCCCAAATTACCAGGACACATTTTTCTCTAGTGATCACGGATCTTTCTCTAGAATAGATAACATGCTGGCACATAAAACAAGCCTCAATAAATTTAAAAACAAAACAAAAAAAAACAATTGAATATATTCAAAGCACATTCTCTGACCAAAATGGAATACAAATAGAAGTCAATAATTTTTGATTTGTAACTTCACTATTTACTTTCTACAGGATATAAAATACATAAACTCTAATGACAAATCAGTGGTTTTGGACTCAATGTAAAATACGTAAATTTTGACAAGAACTATATAAAGGCGGGGGAATGGAGGAGCATAGGAACATAGTATATGGGTCCTATTGAAGTTAAGTTGGTCTCAAAGAAAACCAAGATTGTTATGGATTTAAGAGGTTAAATTTAAGCCCCACAGTAAACACAAAGAAACTATCAGAGAATATGACCATAGAGATGAAAAGTAGAGTATGGGTTATGGAAAATGGGGGAAGTGGCAATGGGGAGTTAGAAATGAGTGTAGGGTTTCTGTTTGGGGTGAAGAGAAATTTCTAGTAATGGATGGTGGGAAGGTGATAGCATTACAACATTCTAAATGTGATTAATCCCACTAATGGAATGCTAGGGAGGGGGTGGAATGGGAAGATTTAGGCTGTATATGTGTTTCCACAATAGAAAAAAAAAAAAAAAGACAGTCTAAATAGATGACAATTGAATGCCAAGGATGATCCTGGATGGGATCTGAGGATGGAGGACAGGAGGCTCAAAGGGACATAGTTTGGGACATAAGGAAAAAAAAAAAAGGAAATATAGAATCTAAGCTTTGTGTCAATGTTGAATTTCTTGAACTTCTTAGCTGCGCTTAATGGGATTGCATAAAAGAATGTTCTTGTTCATGGCAATTGTATATGTGAATTATAGTGTTTGTTCCAGGATGTGTGCAGCTTGCTTTCATGTTCAGAAGAGAGAGCAATAGATGATGGATGATAGATAGGGAGGGAGGGAGGAAGGGAGGCAGGGAGGGAAACAAAGAAATGGTGGTGTGACAGCATGTTAAAGTTGATGGATCAGGGTATCAGGGGAGGGAGATCAGGGTATGCTGTGTATGGGGTTTGTATTGTTTTTGCAACTGTTCCTGTAACTTTGAATTTATTTCAAAATAAAATAAAAAAAAATTAACACAGTCTGAAACAATATTCATTGCACCTGTTATTTTAAAGAATTTAAACGGCAGCTCCTTCACTAAGCAAGATGAATAAAATGCCATTTGTTTTTCCCTAATGTGCAAAGGGTATGTTTCTTTGTGATATTTAATCAAGACATTAACATGAACAGTGCTGTTGATTTAAAACAAGTTTGAGACCCACTAAAATTAATTGCTGTATGTTTGTCCTTCTGTTGGCTGTGGAAGTTTCATTTCCTTGGACATCATTAGATATCTTAGCTGTTGAAGTACAACTTTAATGTTATACATATTTTGCCATTTCATTAACAGTGGTTTTCACTGCATCCACTGGAATTATTTATTACATTCATATTATTTTTGGTTATGAATCTAACAGATGGAGGAGCTTCTGAGTTTTAGGTCCACATTCTACTCTTGGGCTATATGTTCGCTTTTGTTATGTGAAGATGGCCTTCTCCTGCAGCCTTAACTGTACCCTTCCCAAACTCATGTAATCACTGACCTCACATGTGTCATTCGAGAGCTGATTCTGAAGTTGGACAGATCTCTGTTCATACACCAGTTCTTCAATTTTATCAACATGTGGTCTCATTTAATCTTTCTGGATCTCAATTTCCTCAACTGTATAACAGGGCTAACACTTTTATATCATAGGGCTGTCATGGGACAAAAATGTGAATGTATGTAAAGTAACTAGCACAAATATATACTCAGTAATATTAGTTCCTGTTTCTCCAATTTACCTTCTTTATAAGGAAGAATATTGGCTTTTCAAAACTAAACACAATATATTTCTGGTCATGGCACCATCTTAACCTAAAGGCTGAGAGAAAACCATCTACCCCCACACACAGTTTAGACACTGACAGCTTTCTCTCTACAATACTATGACTTTACTATTTCTTTGTCCTCATTAGTGAAACTTTATTATTACAGGACACTCCTGCCCAGACAAATAAATTGATAGCTCATTACAGGAACTTCTGGAAAAATCCATCAACAGAGACCTCTAACAGTTTATGCTAATACTCACCCTGCCCTTTCCACCAATCGTAAACTTACATCAAGATGCTTACCCAATCCTAATCAACCCCCCATCCCCACCCCCTGCAACCTCAACCATCGCCAAGACCAACCTTATACCAAACTTCAAAATTCTCAATAAAATTCGACCCTGCCTTTCCTGTCTGAGAGTCTCCTACTAAAGCTCTGTGGAGATGGTGGTCTCCCTTACCCCAATAAGCAATAAACTCAGCTTTGTCTTATCAAGAGGTAGTGATGGTGGCATTTGGGGAGCAGGCATTCCACAGGGCAGTACATCTATGAACATAAAGACAAGGTGGAAGGATTCCCCCTACGGAAAGTCCAGAAACACTAAAGATGAACTAAGGGAAACTATATATCAGGAAAATACGTCTATTAACTATCCATTAATAGAAAGGAAACGGTTTGTCAAGACCACAACTGAAAGTTTCCTCGTAAAACTCCACAGGTATCCGATGACTTTTAAAATTCTTTTTGATGAATTTCAGGTTTTTGTTGCAGTTTTTTATTCCCTTCCTCATTAAAGAGCTGTTCAAATATGACTCTGTAAGAAACACGGGGTCTCGTGTATCTTTGGAGTTACCAAAATAATGCTAGGACACGCTGCCAAAGTGACTGCAAGAGTAGTAACCAGTTTTTAAATGAGATTCTTTCAGATAGAAATTCGAATCCGTCACTAACTAGTAACTTACCACCCAGCTAAAGGATACAAAGCTGTAGGGTGGGAAGGAGCGAGGAAAGCAATTTCTCAGGAGCTGCTTTTTACCCTGAGAAAGATCTCGGCCGCAACTCGGTCCCTCTACTCAGATCGCGTCTGCAGCTCCAGCAGCTCTAGAGAAGGCGGAGCAGGCGGCAGAAACAAACTCGCGCCCAGGCTGAGGACTGGCCCGCAGCGGTGCGAGGGCCTTAAGGTCCAGGCCCCCACACGGGCCCTCATTTTGCCCCCTCTGGGGTTCGTACCTGAGAGGCGATGGAGCGGCGGAAACCACACGCCATCTCCGGTGCTGAAAGCGCGCCCCGACCTCTTAGTCTGGAACCCGCCTGACCCCGCCCTACTCTGTACGCCCCGCCTCCGCGCGCCGGAAGCCCGCCTCGGAGGGTAATATCAACCAATCGAAGAGGCGCGTGGCCTGCCACTAACCTCTGCCCCGCTGCCGCTAGGGCGCGCGGGAAATCCCGAGTGTGTCTGCAAACTGGTGGACCAGTAGGACCATGGCCACCTCTTCCATGTCCAAGGTATGTAGGGGAGGGCACCCAGTGGGACTCCGTCGCCGTCTCATTCCCTTTTGAAGAAAGATGAAGCGGAGGCTACGTAGGCTTCGGTTTATCGGGGAGGGAACGGCTAATCTAGGTGAGGCTTCTTTGCCTCAGGTCCGGTTGAGGCCAACTTTACTTTGTTGGGGGAACGAGGACACGGAAACTGCTTTAGTGGGACAGCCGAGGATTTTCAAATTCTGGTTTATGGAGGTCAATGCCCCAAAAATGTGCCCTAGTCTTCTCTCCTTCTCTCTCATAAATATTTACTGTGCGCCAAGCACTCCTTAAGGTACTCGAGATACAGTGTTAAACAAAATAGACTCGGTTTCTGCACTCAGTAAAGACATTAGGCACAGATAAACTAATGATCACAAATTGTGATAAACCTTCGCAAGGAAAAAAGTTCTAACCCAGAGAACAGAAGATTGGGGTGAACCCAGTAATACAGGTGGCGGGGTCAACAGAGGCCTTTTTGAGAAAGTAACATTTGAGCTGTGATCTGAAAAATGAGGGGCAGTTAGGCAAAAGATGTTTTAGCAGAAAGAATAACTTGTGTTTGGGTCCAGAGGATAGAAATAAAATGACGTATTAAAGAGATTGAAAAATCAGTGTGATCAGAAAGTAGAGGAAGAGTTATGAAAGGTGAGAATGAAAATGTATTGTGGATGTACGTGTGTGTGTGAGATACAGTCCTTAAAAGGGCTGCCAAGACAGCAGGGGATTGCAAGATATGATAGTGTGGGTGGTAAAAAAAAAAAAAGCTCCAGAGCTATATTGTCCAATGTGATAGCCCCGCTAGAAACATGTGGCCATTTAAATTTGAAATTAAATTAAATTAAATTAAAATTTCAGTTCCTTAGTGGGGCTGTTGCAACTGTGCTCAATAACTACATGTGGTGGTGGCTAACATATTGGACAAGACAAATACGGGACATTTCCATCATGGCAGAAAGTTCTGTTGGCCATCGCTGCCCTGGAACATGTAAAGTAAGATCTTGAGTTTTATAGTGAGTGCAGTGGGAAGTCACCAGAGGACTTTTAAGCTGAAGAGGGATGAAGTTCACCATAACTTCTGATCATGCTCTTGGTTTTATTAACAAGCCTTCACTCTACCCATAAATGTTGTGTTGACCCTTTAAAGAGAATGTGAAGGGAAACTTACAGAAGATGATATAGGTACTGTTTTCAAGCTTGACTATTTGTATAACAAATAAAAGCATGGAAAAAAAAAAAGACTTTTAACTGTTCTGAGGCCTATTATGCTACATCTTTAACAGACTAGTGGGCTTGTCTTCTGTGCTCTATGTATGTGAACCTCTTCACATCTATTTGGTCTTTAATATAACCCTGTGAGGTAACTGGGAGAAGAGCAGTATGCTCATTTGATGAATACAGTATGCAAGACATGGCAAGAATAAGTACTTAACCATTGTGATATGCAAATTAATAAGAAAATCAGAACTAGAACCTAATAGATTTTAATAAGTGTAGGTATGCAGTTCATACTTCAAATTGCACTTTCCTCTGTCTCCAGCTCTTCATTATTTAAAGTCCTTTTTATCTACTTGGGAATTGTGTGATTAAAATGTTGAAATGTTGATGGACATCCTTTAGCAGTACAACCAAATGAACTAAAAAGCAACTGCATTTATCTTCTTATTCCATCTTTGAGTAGAAAAGATGTGGTTGGAGACAATGTAATGATTGAATAATGTGGGATTTTGAGATTATATTATGTGAAGTAATTTAACTCTTCTTAATTCCCAGTTATATGTAAAGTATTGGCTTTTCTTCTTTTAACCAAAAACTGCTTAATAAATTCATTCTGTTGTGCTACAACTTGTGTTTCTTGATCCAAACTACCTCACTTGCTGTTGGTAAATAGGGGAATAATATTAGGATAACATGGAAATTGTGTTGGTTCATGTGTGATTATTCTCACATGACTTTTGTCATAATTAAAGAGAAAGCCATGGCAATATAATGAAGGCCTTGAGAAAAAGAATGAAAATCTACGTTGTCCCTTCCTTTAGTGCACGTAATGCCTGATTTAGTTCAAGAACTAAGCTTTCCACAAAGTTAAGCCTCTGACAAAGCTGAAAAAGCAGATGAAGAAACTTCAAAGACACTTCTTCCTTTGTTAAAACAGTGGGTTAATGCAGAAGGCTATACCTTGGATCCAATTTTTGATTTTGATTAAAATGGTCTATGAGAAGCAATGCCTTCCAAGACTATATCTCAAGAAGGCAGCACAAGCCCTAGGGTTTAAGGTTACAAAGAACTGATGCTAGGTGCAAATGCCAGGGGAGATTTAACTAATGATAGTATTTTTATTAGGATTGGTACTGTTTTTGCTTTGCTCTGGTTATAAAGTTCCATAAGTTTTGAGTGGTTTATTCCCTAATGCTGTTTGTTGCATAAGCCTCTCTTATTTTTGTGTATCTCACAGAATGTGAGAATTTTTAGGAAAGCCTTTATGGCATTAGAGCAGTATGATATGCCTGCACTGGGACAATTATGAGGGAGACCTTACATAATAAAGAATCATTATGGACCATTTCAGGAATTCATGGGACTGACAGCTTTTTTTTTTTTTTTTTTTAACCCAACTGAACATGTTTACTTCTCTTCCCTCATCATATTTTCTAGCTTTTGGCTCCTCTAGACTTTTTCCTTTGTCTTAAACACCATCGTTTGATCAGCACAAAGTGCTTAACCATGTTACTCGCTCCGCCATATGTTAGGACCCGTTCTGAGCACTCTTCACATTACAGTCCTCCACAGCTCTTTTTCCTTTACTGAATGGCAGATGGATATGGAAACAAGGCAATGACAACTTTTGGTTTTCCCTGCTGAAATGTCCTTTAGGCAGCAACTGTAAATCGCTGCTGCTGTATGTATTCATAGCTCAGTCTCCACATCTTCCCAACTCACACACCCTTTGCTGCCGTCAGACTGATATTAGGAGACAGAGCACGTTGGGCGCTTCCATTTATAGAATAAATTTTATAGCATCATAAATTCAGAACATTGTTTCAAAACTATTTTTGAGTGCCTACTAGATGCCTGGCTACCATTCTAAGTGCTGGGGGGAAAATGTGAGTAAAACAGGCAAAAGTCTCTTCCTTCACTGAACATGCATGCTTGGTGAAGGTGGAGACAAACAATAAGCAAGAAAAATAAATAAAATACACAATATTCCATGGTGACAAGTGCTGTGAAAGAAGGTAAAACAAGAAAGGGAAAGACTATTGAAGGTGGGGATTGCATTAAAAACGTTTTTTTTCAATTGGAGAAGTTGTAGGTTTACAAAAAAAAATCATGTAAAAAATACAGTATTCCCTTACCACTAGTATGAACTCCTTGAACAGTGTAAAATCAGTGTCTTATAATGTAGAATATTGGGGACCTAGAGATAGACAGAAGCTAGTGAAGGGGAAATGATAACCTAATATGTTCAGACATGTTAATGAGGGTAAATTCAAAGGTATGGGAACGGATAGGGGTGATGATTGTTAATGGGATTTTAAGTATCAGAGCTGCACTGAAGGCAAATAGGATTGAAAGGGGTTGTTTAAAGGCATATATCCCATAGATCAGCACTACAAATAAAGATAGGTGCTTGCATGATATACTTCTAAGGTATGACACTGGTATAGAGAGTTAACAACAGAGTGATATATGGGAAAAATCTACCTATTGCATGCTAGGGACTATAGTCAGTAGGAGTACCTTACTAGTACCATTCAAATAGTAGGTACAAATAATTAAGGGCTGAAAAGAACTATGGAGTGTTTTGAGTCATGAGAATTGTTTGAAATGGAGAGTGATGAAAATTGTACAACCAAGTGATGATAATGTGAGATAACTGATTGATTATTGTGGACAGAACATATGCTATGTGAAATTAGGAACCCCCTACGTTATAAGTCAAGTCCTCGATCTTGAGGCTTGCTCTTGTGAAACATGGTTGTAAAGGGGAGGCTAAGTCCACGTATAGTTATGCCTATGAGTCACCTCCTTGTTTGTTGCTCATATGTGACCATTCTCTAGCCCAACTCTGCAAATAAATTCATCATCCTCCCCCCTGAAATGGGACAGGACCCCCCCAGTGAGTCTTCCTGGCGACATGGGACACGGATTCTGGAAATGAGCCTGACCCTGGCATCAAGGGGTAGAGAATACCTTTTTGACCAAAAGGGGGAAAAGAAAGGCAACAAAATAAGGTTTCAGTGAAGAAGAGATTTCAAATAGTCAAGAGGCTGTCCTGGATGTTACTTCTATGCAGGCTTCTGCTAGGTATCCCAAATGGCCACAGTATGATAAGCCCAAGTCAACAGTAGTCCACAAAACCCTAACGAATATCCAGTCCCTAAGTCCCACTAAGTTTACTCTTCAGGAATTTAAATCTTCCGGAAAGCTCCTGTGCCAGCTAAGTCCCCAAACCCAGAGGCAGTAGCTTCTTCAAGAACATCAGTCAGTTGCATCCCCTTTTCCTATAATGTCGACGTCCCTTTTCAACATGAACAAGTTAGGGTGGTCACTGCCTAGATATCCCTGAAGATCAGGAAGGTGATTAAACTAGAGGAAGGGGTAGCAACAGACAAGATAGAATTTAACAAAGGATTATGAATACTGAACCTCTGTATAAATTTCTTTTTCTTAGTTCCTAGGGTATTAGAATAACTAGAAGGGAAGAACTGAAGTGGTGGCACTGTAACCCATAACATTCTTTGAAATTTGCTATGTAGTTTCTTGTTAAATTGTAATTTGAAAGTTATCACCTTTTTGTTTTTATTTCCCAATAAGGAAATAACTGAAACTGTGGAACTGTAACCCATAACATTCTTTGAAATTTGCCCTCTACTTGTTAAATTGCACTTGGAAAGTTATCACTTATATGTAAATATGTTATATTCCACAATAAAAACAAAAACAAAACAAAACAAAATACAGCGGTCCCATATACACCACTACCACCCCCATTATTAGCAGTGCATTAGCATGGGACCTTTATTATAATTGATGAAAGAATATTATAATTGTACAATTAACTATACTCCATAGTTTACTTTAGAGTGTATTTTTCCCCATATGCCACCCTATTATTAATACCTTGCATTTGCAGTGTATTTGTTACAATTGATGAAAGAACATTGCTATAATTGAACTATTAACTATAGTCCATTGTTTACAATAGGGATCACTGTGCTGTATAGCCTATGTTTTATCTTTTAATTTTTATTCTAGTAATATATACAACCTAAAATTTCCCCTTTTAACCACATTCAGAAATATATTTCAGTGCTGTTAATTACGCTCACAATGTTATTCTACCATCACCACCATCCATTTCCACAACTTTACAATCAAAGTAGAAATTCTGTACAAATTTAGCATTAACTCCCCATTCCCCACCCTCAGCATATGCCCTGGTAACCAATATTCTAGATTCTGAGTTTGCTTATTCTAATTATTTCCTGTCAGTGAGATCATACAGTATTTGTCCTTTTGTGTATAGCTTACTTCATTCAACATAATGTCTTCAACATTCATCCATGTAATCACATAAACCAGAACTTCATTCCTTTGTAATGCTGAATAATGCTGCCTTTTATGTATATACCACATTTTGTTTATCCATTCATCAGCTGATGGACACTTGGGTTACTATCATGTTTTGGCAATTGTGAATAATGTTGCTGTGAACATTGGTATACAAATATCCCTTCGAGTCTCTGCTTTCAGTTCTTTGAGTATGTATCTAGTCGAGGGATTTCAGACTGTATGGTAATTCTATACTTAACTCTCTGAGGAACTGCCAAACTTGTCCTCCACAGCGGCTGCACCATTTTAAATTCCCTCCCAAAAGGAATGAGTGTTCCTCTCTCTACATCTTCTCCAACACTTACAATTTCTGTTTTTTTTAAAATAGTAGCCATTCTAGTGTGTGTGAAGTGGTATCTCGTTATGGTTTGATTTGCATTCCCCTAACAGCTAATAATGTTGAGAATCTTTTTCTATGCTTTTTAGCCACTTTCATTTCCTCTTTGGAGAAATGTCTGTTCTAATCTTTGACCCATTTTTTATTTGGGTTGTCTGAATTTTTATTGTTAAGTGGTAGGATTTCTTTATATATTCTTGATATTAAGCCCTTATTAGATATTTGATTTCCAAATATTTTCTCCCATTGAGTAGGTTGTCTTTTCACTTTCCTGGATAGAGTTCTTTGAGGCAAAAAGTTTTGAATTTTGATGAGGTCTCAATTATGTGTTTTATTATTTTGTGGCTTGTGCTGTAGGTGGACAGTCCAAGAAACCATTGCCTAACATAAGATCCAGAAAATGCTTCCGTGCATTTTCTTCTAAGAATTTATAGTCCTGGTTCTTATATTTAGGAATTTGATCCATTTGGAGTTATTTTTGTATATGCCATGAAAAAGAGTTCTTTTTCATTCTTTTGCATGTGGATATCCACTTCTGCCAGCACCATTTGTTGAAGAGACTATTCTTTCCCAATTGGGTAGACTTGGCAGACTTGTCAAATGTCATTTGGCCATGGATATGAGGGTCTGTTTCTGAACTCTCAGTTCAATTCCATTTGTCTGTATATATCTATCCTTGTGCTCATACCATACTGTTTTGACCACTGTAGCTTTGTAATAAGCTTTAAAGTCAAGAAGTGGGAGTCCTCTAACTTCATTCTTCTTTTTTAAGATGTTTTGGCTATTCATGTCCCTTACCTTTGCAAATAAATTTGATAATTGGCTTTTTTCCATTTCTGCAAAATAGGCTGTTGGAATTTTGATTGGGATTGTGTTGAATATGTAAGTCATTTTGAACATCGGTGCGTTCAAACGTAGAATTGACATCTTAACAATATTGAGTCTTCCAATCCATGAGCATGACCTAGTCTTCCATTTGTTTAAATCTTCTTTGATTTCTTTTAGCAAAATTTTGTAGTTTTCTGTGTACAAGTCCTTTACATCCCTGTTTAAATTTATTACTAGATATTTGATTCATTTAGTTGCTATTGTAAATGGAATTTGTTTCTTGATCTCCTCCCCAGATCTCTCACTAGTGTATAGAATCACTACTGATTTTCACATGTTGATCTTGTACCCCACCATTTTGCTGAATTCATTTATTAACTAGACTAGCTTTGTTGTGGAGTTTTCCGGACTTTCTATAATTAGGATCATTTCATCTGAAAATAGTGAAAGTTTTACTACTTCCTTTCCACTTTGGAAGCCTTTTATTTCTTTTTCTTGCCTAACTGCTACCTAGAATTTCCAGTTCAATGTTGAATAACAGTTGGGACAGTGGGCATCCTTCTCTTGTTCCTAATCTTAAGAGGGAAAGCTTTCAGTCTTTCACCACTGAGTATGATTCTAGCAGTGCATTTTTCATATATGCCCTTTATCATGTTGAGGAAGTTTCCTTCTATTCATGTTATATGAAGTGTTTTTATCAAGAAAGGATGTTGGTTTTTGTCAGATGCCTTTTCTGCATCAATTGAGATGATCATGTACTTTTCCTCCTTCATTTTGTTAATGTGGTGTATTACATTAATTGATTTTCTTAGCGTCGAAACAGCCTTGCGTACCTGAGATAAAATCTGCTTGATCATGGTGTATAATTCTTTTAATGTGCTCTTGGATTCAATTTGCAAGAATTTTGTTGAGAATTTTTGCATTTATATTCATAAGAGAGTTTGGTCTGTAATTTTCTTTTCTTGTAGTGTCTTTATCTGGCTTTGGTATTAGGGTGTTTTTGTCCTCATAGAATGAGGTCTATTCAGTTTTTTTTGAAGGTTTGAGCAAGGTTGGTATTAATTCTTTTGGGAATGTTTTGAAGAATTCACCTGTATAGCCCTCTGGTCCTGGGCTTTTCTTTATTGGGATGGTTTTGATGACTGAGTCAATCTCTTTACTTATAATTGGTCTCTTGAGGTTTTGTTTCTTCTAAAGTTAGTATAGGTTGTTCGTGTATTTCTAGGAATTTGTCTGTTTCATTTAGGTTACCTAATTTGTTGACATACAGTTGTTCGTAGTATCCTCTTATGATCCTTTTTATTTCTGTAGAGTCTCCCTTCTCGTTTTATTTATTTATTTTATTTATTTGGGTCTTCTCTCTTATTTTCTTTGTCAGTCTAGCTAAGGGTTTGTCAGTTTTATTGATCTTTTCAAAAAAACCAACTTTTGGTTTTGTTGACTATTTTTTTATTCCCTCTCATTTATTTCTGCTCTAATCTTTGTTATTTCATTCATTTTGCTTGCTTGGGGTTAGTTTGCTATTCTTTTTCTAGTTCCTCCATGTGTGCAGTTAGGTCTTTGATTTTAGCTCCTTCTTTTTTAATGTAAGCATTTAGGTGTATAAATTTCCCTCTCAGCATTGCCTTTGCTACATCCCATAAATTTTGATATGTTGTGTTTTTTTATTTCATTCATTTCAAGATATTTACTGATTTCCCTTGTAATTTCTTTTTTAACCCATTGATTGTTTTAAGAATGTGTTATTTAACTTCCATGTATCTTTGGATTTTTCCAGTTCTTCCCCTGTTACTGATTTCCAGCTTTGTTCCATTATGGTCAGAGAAGATAATTTGTATAATTTCAATATTTTAAAATGTATTGAGACAGTTTTTGTGACCCAACCTGTGGTCTGTCCTGGAGAACGTTCCAGGTGCTGTACTTGGGGAGAATGTATGTCCTGCGATTTTGGGGTGCAATGTTCTGTATATGTCTCTTAGGTCTAGTTCATTTATCATATTATTCACATTCTTTCCTCATCGATTGTCTGTCTAGATGTTCTATCCATTGATGAGAGTCATGTATGAAGTCTCCCACTGTTATTGTACAGGTGTCTAGTTCTCCCTTCAATTTTGTCAGTATTTGCCTCATGTTTTTTGGGGCATCCTGGTTAGGTACATAAATATTCCTTCTTGATGGATTGCCCCTTTTATTACTATATAGTGTCCTTATTTGTCCCTTGTAACATCTTTGACTTAAAGGCTATTTAGTCTGATATTAGTATAGCTACCCCAGCTCTTTTTTGGTTACTATTTGCTTGGAATATCTTTTTCTATCCTTTCACTTTCAAACTGTTTGTGTCTTTGGGCCTAAGGGTCTTAGTTGGGTCATGCTTTTATGTCCATCGGCCAATCTATGTCTTTTTTTTTTTTTTTAATCATCAAATACTCAATTTAAATTTTTATTTTTCAAATTGGTCATGCAAGCAGAAAGTCTCAAGCAAAAGTAAGCATCCTGTGTATATAGTACAGACCATACTGTAAGCCAGCTAACTAAGCATTTTAAAATGTAAGTAGGTAATATTTATAAAAACTTATCACAATTATAGCTTCCTAAACTATACAGCAATCTCATCCTCAACAATAAATCTGACAATGAGAAAAGATTTGAGAATAGAGCTATTTTAATCATTCAAAGAGCAAGCTCAGGATCTGTTTCAAATTATTTTTTATACATCATGGTTGCACAATTTGAGGCTGGTTAAATACAAATGGTTTTCAAAATTTCTTTGAATAATTTTTTTTCTTTGAATAATTTTTAATTACTACATGCAAGTGATCATGAAAATATTTGGCATTGTTTAAATTTTGAAACTTTGAACAGGCACTTACATGAAGGAAAACGTTACCATTCACAGATATCTACATTTAAAATAGATTCTCTGGGATGGAACTTTTTGCCAATAGAGAAGGTGGTTATCGACCATTTTATCAAAGTGCTATTGTAGTAAAACAACTTTAAGGAAATTAATTTGGATTATTTAGCTTACTTAAAGTAAGGTTAACTGACAAGACTTGCACTGAAGTATATAAAAAATATTGGTACAAAAACGAATGAACTGTAAATGAAAGTAGTTTCCACACAGTGGGCTTCGTTTTGGTATCTACATCCCACATTTACTGTATTTGAGATCAGATCCCATTCACACAGATGACTGCCACCTTCTTTTTCAGAGATTTTGAACAAATGACTTGAATTTACTGTTAAAAAAATTCGAACTGGTGGGTGAGGTTTAAATTTGAGTTTGAGTAGCCAAAGTTCCAGTTTACCAAACATGAAATTATCCAGATCTGGATATCTACATGCTCCTGAGTCCCCCCATCCCAAAATTTTCACCTGAGAAGTGAAGAGAATAAATTTGTGAGGTCAAGAAAATAGTGTATATGTGGCAAAAAGATTCCTTAAATTAAAAAAATACACATACCTGTTTCAGAGTATTTATGGAAAAATTATACAGTTCAACAAATTCTTAAACACCAACATAGGGTCAATTCCACATTGCACAAAACATATAGTGGCACTGCTGGAACGTAGCAGAATGGTTACTTATTGTGGCAAAAAGGAGACAGAAAGGTCACAAAAACATGCCACATAATCCTTTGAAAAAAAATTTAATATTCATAGGACAGAAAACTTTTAAGAGGATACAAATTCAGGAAGCCATGGAATGGTAGACTCAGAACACTCCATATGTGTTTCTCAAACTTATGTAGAAACAATTTAGTTAAAAAAAAAAATGAGACGTTCTTTTAAATCTTTGTACAATATAAGGGCTAATCAAGTTTTCTAATTTTATTTGAATATAAAATAATTTGCATGTAGAGAATAAGAAGTAATCATTAGCATGAAAAGGGAGAAAAAAGATTAATAATCAACACTATGCAGAAAGAAAGCAAAATTATAAATACCAGCCTACTCACAGGAAAATCTTTAATGTTTATGCTTAGGCATATCTGAGTGCTTATCACCAAATCAAAGTGCAGTTTAAAAAAAAAAAAAGCAGCTTAAGAAAGTTCCAGTGTTTCAAAGAAAGCACTTTTTTAAATGTATATACATGAAGAATATTTAGTTACATCATAAAATATATGCAGCACTGTAAGATAAAGGAAGACTATTATAAATGGAGTTTTGGCCTTTTTTCCCCTACGTGCTGCAACCATCTTTAATCTGCTGAACTTAATCTCAACGGTTACGGGAGATTTTTGTTTTTTTTTTTCTCTTATTCAGTAGTTCACATTTCAGGCTGTTCAGCAGATGCCTGTGATTCTGGAGACTCAAATCGCTGGTGGAAGTTTATTCTCTGTTTCCTCAGTTTTTCAGGTGCTTTTCTCCATAAAATGATCTCCTGCTGCTTGAAGTACCTTCTGTCTTCTTCATCAACAAGGACTAGATTCAAAAAGTACCTTACTGAAAATTTTTTGTTCACATCTCTCATTGTTGGAGTTGGGTCATACCCTGCTAAAAATAGTCTTATGGGAATTGATTCACCTTTTACTGGTGCACCATCCATTATTTCATATTTGGCAATTGTTTCTGTTTCTGTCGTAGTACTGGGTCCAATTCCTGTGATCTCTTTTTTGATCAGTTGTAACTCCATATGTTGGATTTTTATTCTTACTAATAAGAAGTAAATTTTTCCAACAATCACATCCTTTAAATGGTACTTTGATTTATTATATTCAAATTCTATATGTAGACAATCTTCAATGCCCACTTCCATTTTAATAGAGTTGTTAACATCAGGATAGGTAGCAAGCTGGTGAACAATAAGATCATACTCTTTTACCAAGTCTGTCAGTCTTCTTACTATTGTCACTTTAAGAAAATACCTCAAGCGGACATTGGCACCAATGTAAGATTCATATGGTTTTTCAACTTGCATGAATTCAAAGTCGTAACTTCTGCTCTGAGTCAGTTCTCCAGGTAAGGCCAATTCTTTGACTAGGTTTACAAATTCATGAGTGTTACTCTTGTCATTGAAAAGTTCAATTTGACCTACAAATTCAATTCTAATTCCTTGGTGCTCTAGCCTCTTTCCAGGTTGCTTAAAGGCTAGGTTTACCTTTCCTGAAACAGATTCTCCATCATAGAAAAGATAGTGTTTTTCTACTTTCCCATCTTCAGTTTTCATTTCTGCCATTTTCCTGGTGTCCCCATCATTAAGGACAACATCGATCTCACAAATGGGACCAAAAAAGCCTCCAAGAAAACTCATTGTGAGCGCCGCCGCCGCCGCCGCGTCCCCCCCACTTCACTCCTCTTCCCTCTCCAATCTATGTCTTTTGATAGGGGAGTTTAATCCATTAACATTCACTGTTAGTGCTGTAATTAAAGCATTACTTACTTCAGCAATTTTGTCCTTGATTTTTATTCGTCATATCTTTTTTATTTTTTGTCTTTCTTTTCCTTTATTGCAATCTCCTTTTCTATATAGCTGATCTTCTGGGATATATCTGCCTGATCCCTTTCTCATTTCTGTTTCTGCATATTTGTAAAATACTTTCTTTATGGTTACCCAAGATTATATTACAAAACCTGCATCTGCAACCTACTAATTTGCAAAGATATCAGCTTAGCTTCTATAGCATACACATTTTCTGGTCCTGTATCCTTCTGTTTCCCCTCTTTATGTTGTTTTTGGCCCATATTACCTTTTTGTATTCTGCATATCTACTATCAGGAAATATACCTTTTTCTTGTTAAATTGTATTCTTACTCTTATAGGAATTAAAGAGTAGAGTTGTACTTTGAGGATCCGGTACTATTGGGTTTTGCATTTACCCTTTTAGTTACCCTTATTGAAGATCTTCATATCATCAACCTACCCCAAGCCACTCTCTTCTGTATTTTCCTTTCAACCTGCAGAACTCCCTTTAGTAATTCTTATAGGGTCGGTCTTTTGTTGGCAGAGTCTCTCAGTTTCTGTTTATCTGTGAATGTTCTGAACTTTCCTTTGTTTCTTGATCTGTTCTGTTTGTTTCTATGCAGACTTTTCTCCACAGCTCCTATAATTCGTTTAAATTCTCTCCCTCACCCAGTCCCCCATTTTCTTTACAACTTTCTGCTCTGGGGACTCATCCTGTCTTATAGCAGCTTAGTTCTTTTTTCCCCAACCATTTTTTCCACTATGAGGTTTTTCTGCTTCCAGTTTCTTTCCCTTTAAGGTATCCCACCCTGGAGACCCAGATGGATTCATTCTAGAAAGGAGGGACAATCCAGAAATGCCCATTTGGCCTTTAGGTGGTCCTGCCAACACAGACTGAATTGAGTGTGCACATCTCTTGCCAACAGTTCTGCTGTGGTCTCTTTTTTTCTTCCCTTTGGGACCCTTTTGTATGGGGCACTCCTCAGCTACTTGTGGTGTGCCCTGGATCTCTGCAGACTCTGGTCCCTGTGCCTGGATATGCTTGGGGCTGTGAATAGCTCTATAGTCTGCATCCAGACTCACAGCAGGATAGACCCCGGCTGTGCTGCCTCTGTGCAACTCCCAAGCTGTGGGGTCCAGGCTGGCAGGCTCAGAAAGAAAATCTCCTACCTGATCTTGGAGAGTTTTTCTTTTCCTTCAATTCCATGTTTGTGGAGTCCCTCTCTATCATCCTCCAGAGTTCCAATCAAGTGGAATTTGTCCTTTTATTAGTTGATTCTGAGGTGCAACTTTTCAGGGGTTGTCTTACATTGCCATGTTGATGACATCACTTGGATATTCCACTTTTTAAGTGGCCAGGGAAAGCTTAGCTGAGAAGGTGACATTTGAGTAATAAGTTGCTTGAGGGAACTGTCCAAAATGGAATTCTGGAGGAAGAACATTCCAAACCAAGGGAACAGCAAGGACAGTGGTCCTGAGGCAGGAACTTGCCTACCATGCTGTTTTGAAAAACTTCAAGATCAGTGTGGATGGAGAAGAGTCAGCAAGGCAAGGAGTGATAGGAAATGAGGTTGGAAAGGTTTTAAAAGGATGGTCAATTAACCTTTACACTGGGTGGAAATTCTGAAGTCTCATTTTTGTACAGAGTTCCTAGTTATGTAGAGCTGGAAGCTGTCTCCTATAAGTAATTCTCTCCATTGTCTATTGGGAGTACCCTGAAGAAATCATTCAGTATTTGCAGATATTATATCCCCTTGCTCCCAGTCATTATACTTCAGTATAAATAGCCCCATTCCTTCAGCTGTTTGTCATTAGATTTTCTTTGTAGACCCTTTACCCTTGCTGTCTTATGGTTATGTTCCAGTTAGTGCAAACCCCTCTTTTTGCCAAGAAATGAATTGGATAGTCAGTATGTTTAACAGCACAAAGTAGGTTGACACTATTGCAATATTTTCTGATTCTGGATGCCGGATGTCAACTTAATATAGCCTAAGATCCCATGAATTCTTTGAGTTACATTACACTCTTATTCAACCATTTAAATCCCAGTGTCTTTCTCATAATTGCTGTTGTTAAGCCATTTCTTACCAAAACTGTACTTCTATAGTTTATTTTTAAACACATTTTGGGATCTAACAGTTTTTCCTCTCACTGGATAATTACCTCAAGTTTTCCTGGTGATGGAAGTAAGGATTTAGTAAATTTATAGAGCCTTATGTCTCATTATTTTAATGTAAAATAATCTTGTAGCATCAAAATAATGATGTTTATTAGATTTCCTAAAAACATTTTTTCTCCAAAAGATCTGTTGTTTTATGAGCAAGGTAGAAAGAAACTGAAAAAGCAATGTTTTTCCAATACAAATAGCTAATTAAGTGAGTGAAGATTATAATAAATGGTAAACAGATTTGAAAGGAAGAAAATGAGAAGGATGAGTAGAAAAGGGGGAGAGAGCTAAAGAATCTTAGTCGTGAATGATTGGTTATTGAGTGTAGTACATAATCATTGGTACCATAGTTAATTTTTTGAAATATGTATGCGTAGTTCACTTCATTCTACTATTTGCAGATATGAGAATATAAGGGACAGTTCTTATTTTGGAATCTATAATGGCTCAGATCAAAATGGCCACTTTCTTGTTGCACAGTTATCTTAGGCAGTGTCCTGAGATCACTTTTTCTCAGTATGTTTCTTTCATTCTTTTTTTCATTTTCCATAGAAATGGAATTCTTTAAGGAGCTATCCATGTTATATAGCTTTAGGATTCGTAGGATAGATGTAGGACCAATACCTTAGGGACTGTGTGTTACTAGTCATATAATAATATGAAATTAAATGTGACTAAATACTAAAAGGATTGTTTAGGAAAATGCTTACTTGGCAAGCATTCATTCATTCCATTTACTGGTTGCCTAATGTATATGTCAACACTATCCTAAACATTAGAGAAACAGTAATAAAATACAATCTGCACTTTGAAGTAGCTCAAAATCTCCTTGGGGAGCCAGACCCATAAATAAATATGATACATAATGAAAGAGCTTTAAAACAGTACAAAATAAAAAACATATCTTTAAGAACTTTGAGATCTCATGGGAAGGAACAATTCTGACTAGAGAATTAGGGAATGTTTTCTGTAGGAGGTGATTTTTGAATAGAACTTTAATAATGGATAAATGAATAAAAGTTTTTCAAATGAAAAAAGGTATGTAGGGTAAAACAAGCATCACTCTTTTATTTGTTGTCAAGGTTTTAGATACCTGGAGTTTAATTAAATGATAAATACTTCTTTTGGAATGGGAGAATATCAGTATTTTTTTACCTTTTTTAGCTTCATTTTAATGTATAGTAAATGTACTTTCTCCTTTAAGTTTTATAAAATGGAACCTTTTTGAGTTTAAATTTCATCAGCTTTTATTTTTCTCTTAGATCAGATCCCAAGTTGCAAAATCAAAGATGGGCAGCCCATGGGAGAAAGGGGAAAGAAATGGATGATCTCCTATTGTTTAATTAAGAATCTTCCTTTCTTATTACAGATGGAAGACATGTGATCTCTTAGATCTTCAAAGACACTTCTTTTTTTTTTTTTTTAATTTGCTTATCCTTAAGATACATGGTTAATCAGATTTGTCTGCTCCTTGGCTACTTTCACTCTATTTTTTTGTTGTTCCTTTTTATAGGGCTGCTTTGTGTTTAAGCCAGATTTTAAGAAGAGAAAGATCTCTGTGCCAATAGGTAAGGTTTTTAATGACACATTTGATGGTCTCTCCCCACCCCCCAACTTCTTAAACTTTAAGAATTAATCCTAATTGAATTTAGTAAGTCTCTTGTCTAAGCCTGGTTTACTTACCATACTGATGTAGCAGTTATATTCTAAGGCATCAGTCAGAGGGATAAGAGTATACTCCAGGGTTCTAATCTAAAAGGGAATCCAAACATACCTTCTGAAAGAAAGTGGGAAAGTAAATTTCCTTCAAAGGATGTGCACCATTCCTTAAAAGAAACTATCTTAAAAGTAGGTCATTGGTTGCCTGGGGAGAGGTGGGGGGAATTGACTGCAGAAGGGCATGAGGAAACGTTATAGACTGATGGAAATATTCTCTATTTTGATTGAGATGGTGGTTACATGAGTATATATTTTTGTCAGAACATATCGAACTGTTAAAATGGGTGCATTTTATTATTATATGTTATTTTTTAAAAAGGTACTGTCCGCTTTCTCATTTATCTCCAGATACCTGTTTAGTAATCAAGTTGTCGACTTCTTGAAACAATCATAATATTGCTGTTAGTCAGAAAGTGTTTATTGCAGTGGTTCTCAATCCTGTCTACACATTAGAACAATTGGGAAACTTACTTTGAAATAATTGTAGATTCACATGCAGTTGCAAGAAATAGTTCATAGAGGTCCCCCATACCCTTCACCAAGTTATTTCCAATGGTAACTTCTTGCAGAACTATAGTACAGTTCTATTGAGATATATTCACATACCATACAATCATCCAGGGTGTACAATCAGTTGTTCACAGTACCATTATATAGTTGTGCATTCATCACCACAATTTTTGAACATTTTCATTACCACAAACAAAGACAATAAGAACAAATGGTAAAGTAAAAAAAGAACACCCAAAACATCCCATAACCCCCATCCCTTCCTATCATTCATTTAGTTTTTGTCTTCACTTTTCTATTCATCTGTCCATACACTGTATAAAAGGAGTAGGAGCCACAAAGTTTTCACAATCACATGGTCACATAGTATAAGCTATATAGTTATATAATCATCTTCAAGAATAAAGGCTACTGGGTTCAACAGTTTCAGGTATTTCCTTCTAGCTATTACACTAAAAACTAAAAAGGGATATCTATAAAATGCATAAGAATTACCACCAGAATGACCTCTCAACTCTATTTGAGATTTCTCAGCCACTGAAACTTTATTTTGTTTCATTTCTTTTCCCCCTTTTGGTCCAAGAAGCCTCTCTCAATTTCACGATGCCAGGGCCGAGCTCATCCCTGAGAGTCATGTCCCACTTTGCCAGGGAGATTTACACCCCTGGGAGTCATGTCCCACGTAGCGGGAAGGGCAGCGAGTTTATCTGCAGACTTGGTTTAGAGAGAGAGGCCACATCTGAGCAACAAAAGAGGTTCTCTGGGTGTGACCCTTAGGCACAATTTTAAGTAGGCTTAGCCTCTGCTTTGCAGTAACAAACTTCATAAAGGCAAGCCCCAAAATAGTACAGTATCCTAACCAGGAAACTGTATTAGTACAATCCACTGATCTTATTCATAGTTCAGCTGAGGAACTTTGAAAAACACCAGTGTCCAGATTACAACCCAGACGAACTCTGGGAGTTGGGACCAGGCATTGATACTTGTAAAAGCTCCTCATGGCTTGAGTATTTACTCAATACTCAACACTATGAAGATCAATTCCAATGGGAAAAATATGAGGTGGAATTAAGTATGCTCTTGCATAATTTTGAATTAAAAAAGAAAAATTGAACCATACCATTTTTTTGACTAAGGAAATAAATAACTTGAATATATGAAAGAGAATTTTTCTGAATCTTCACATGACGCAAACATTAAATGGTACTCCTTCAGCCTGAGACTAGCCAGATAAGAAACCTGTGACCAAGGAGAAAATACTAAAATAGTAGTCCATATTGGGGAGGGAGGGGGATGTTAGTAAGTATCCAGTTTTGCATTAATGGGAAAAATCAGTGATTTATAGCCTTGTCAACTTAGTCTCAAAGAAGCCTGATGTTTTTTCTCCTACTTGCCTTCCTCCCCTCTTCCCCAGAATAGAAGGTGACAGTGATGAGCTTGGAAATAGTGAACAAAGAAAATCTACATTATAAATTACTTTATTTTTAGGTTATTGACTCATGAGCCAACTTTGTTAATGTTGGAGATTTCTAAACTTACTAGAAACAGTTCATTTTATGAGAAAATTCAAGACTTTTCCCCCTATTACATCTGTTCTAGTTTGCTAATGCTGCTGGAATGCAAAACAACAGAGATGGATTGGCTTTTATAAAAGGGGGTTTATTTGGTTACACAGTTACAGTCTTAAGGCCATAAAGTGTCCAAGGTACCACATCAGCAATCGGGTACCTTCACTGGAGGATGGCCACTGGTGTCCGGAAAACCTCTGTTAGCTGGGAAGGCACGTGGCTGGCGTCTGCTACAGAGTTCTGGTTTCAAAATAGCTTTCTCCCAGGACATTCCTCTCTAGGCTGCAGTTCCTCAAAAATGTCACTCTTAGTTGCACTTGGGGTATCTGTCCTCTCTTAGCTTCTCCGGAGCAAGAGTCTGCTGTCAACAGCTGTCTTCAAAATGTCTCTCATCTGCAGCTCCTGTGCTTTCTTCAAAGTGTCCTCTTGGCTGTAACTCCTCTTCAAAAGTTCACTCTCGGCTTTACTGAGTTCCCTCTGCCCATCAGCTCATTTATATAGCTCCACTGATCAAGGCCCACCCTAAATGGGTGGGGCCATGCCTCCATGGAAATATCTCATCAAAGTTATCACCCACAGTTGGGTGGGGTGCATTTCCATGCAAATCTAATCAGCACCAAAATGTCTGCTCCACAAGACTGCATCAAAGAATATGGCTTTTTCTGGGGGACATAATACATTCAAACCGGCACAACCTCTAAAAGACATGTAGCATACATTGATATCTTATGTTGTCAGCAATGTAATTGTAATCAATAAAGTTGCTAACATTTATTGAGTCTACTACCTGCCAGACACTGTCTAAGTACATTGTATGTTGTTCTGGTTTGCTAAAGCTGACGAAATGTAATACCAGAAATGGACTGACTTTTAACAACGGGGATTACAAGTTTACAATTCTAAGGCATGAAAATGTCCAGATTAAGGCATCAAAAGGTCCCATCTACACTAGGTCTTTACCCAAGGAATGGATTAAAAAACATGACCTTTTCTGGGGGACATAACAGCTTCAAACCATCACATATGTGTTAGTTTATTTAACCCTCTCAACAAACCATGAAGAATGGACTATTATTTTCTCTATTAAAATATATGAGGATACCTAGACATTGTAAGAAGTTTCCCATTGTTATAGTGCTAGAAAGTGGTGGAGCTGGGATTTAAACCCAAGCTGTCTGATTCCAGAACCCCATGGTCTAATTATTTATACTGGTTCTCATAATGTAAGGTGAGGTTTTGCTTAGATTTTTTTTGTATTGAATCTCATCTATAATTTATGAAAATTTGTTTAATGTTTTTAGTACTACTAATCCTAATGTGTATAAATTGAACTTTGCTTTAGATGTACATTAGGTTGTTTTTGTTTTTGTTTTTTTTCATCGTGTTGATCTAAGGCCAACAGATAATGTTATGAGAATCATAGAGGAATTGACCCTGATTATAAGACAGATGGAGCAGGAATAAGGAAAACATATCCAGATTTTACCACTTGCTTTCACTGGCTTCGATTCTTGGGAAGTTGCTCTGCATTTTGCCCAGTATCTGTCTCCTGACTTGAAGACACTTGGGTATTACCGAAGACTGGCAGCCTCCTTCTCCTCAGTATTCTGTGGGTGACTACACATCCTAGAAAGCAACTGAGCAGGAACTAGTGGGGAGAGAGAGGCTGGCACTGTAGGAGATGGTCACAACAGTGAAGTAAATCACTGTGAGGAGGAGCTAAGTGAGGAGGAAACCTGGCATTAGTGAGAGTTTACATTCTTTAACTCCTCTCGCTTATTTTTTATTTTTCTACCCTCCTGATCTATAAATGACTGAGACAAGTCATGGTAACAGGTTAACATGTCCTACTGCTATTATTTCCCAATTTGTAAGAGTTTTTCTGTTATGTATTTTGATACAGTGTTGTTCAGCACATAAGGAAGGCATATCTTGATTAACTGCTTTACCATTGTACCGTAACTTTATCCATTATCAATGTCAAATTTCTATTTTTGTTCTATTTATGGCTATTTAGTTATTCTGCTTTGTGGCTTTGTAATATTATATTGCTTTCTTTTTGTTTTATATTATGACTAGTCTAGTATAACGATGTCTCCTGTTTTACCATATGAGTACTTCAGTATGTTCTAAGCCTTTTGAGAAAATTAAAAAAACTCTGAGTCAACTATGATTAGAAGAAAAGTTCCTTAACATGAAAAAGAATTCTGTTTCGAACTGTTAGTTAACATTAAAACCTGAGGAGGAGAAAATCTTCATGACCTTGGATTTGATAATGATTTCTTAGGTATGACACTAAAAGCATGAGCAACAAAAGAGAAAATAGATTAATTGAACTTCATCAAAAATTAAAGCTTTTGTGCATCAAAGGACATTATCAAGGGAATGAAAAGACAACCTACAGAATGGGAGAAAACAGTTACAAATCACATATTTAATAAGAGTCTAGTATCCAGAATATATGTAGAATTCCTACAATTCAATAACAAAAAAACAAACAACACAACTGAAAAATGGGCAAAGGACTTCAATAGACATTTCTCCAGTGAGATATACAAATAGCCTACAAGCACATGAAAAGATGCTCAGCACCTTTATCAGTGACTAAGCAAAGGCCAGTAAAAATCATAGTAAGATACCACTTCATAACCACTGGGAAGGCATTATTTTAAAAAGAAGAAGAAAATAACCTATTGGCAAGGAAGTAGAGAAATTGGAACGTTGTTGGTGGGAATGTACAACGATACAGCCACTGTGAGGACAGATTGGCAGTTCCTTAAAAAGTTAAGCGCAGAATTACATATGACCTGGCAATTCTATTTCTAGGCATATACCCCAAAGAATTGAGAACAGTCATTCAAACAGATGTTTGTACACCAATATTTATAGCAGCATTATTCACAATAACCAAACAGTAGAAGCAACCTAAGTGTCTGTCAGCAGATGAATGAATAAACAATATTGTGGTATATACATACAATGGAGTATTATTCAGCCGTAAAAAACGACGTTCTGATACATCTTGCACATGAATGAACCTTAAAGACATGTTGAATGAAATAAACCAGACACAAAAGGAAAATATTATAGGATTTCACTTATAGAAAGAAGATTAGAGGTTACCAGAGGCTGGGGGAGGGGAAATGAGAAGTTATTCCTTAATGGGCATTGGGGTTTCTGTTTGGGATGATGAAAAAGTTTTGGTGGTAGATAGTGGTGATTCGCAACAATGTGTGATTCCAACATTGTGAATGTAATTAATATGGAATTGTATGTCTAAAAATGGTTAAAATGGGAAATTTTGTGATATACAAAATTTTTTTTTAAATAAAAACAACTTGATGGAAGAATACTATCAGCAGCTCAGTAAAGTCAGGAACAAAATGTGTACTTTCACAGTTATTGTTTAATGCCAAAGAAGTTCTAACTGATAACAGAAGATGCCTAGGAGTAAATAAATGTGGAGGGAAGTAGAAAACTGTAAGGAACATAAAATATTCGATTAAAAGAAGAGACCTATAGTGTTTCTGGTGGTAATTTCTTAACATTCTAAGCATGCCGTGTCACACCACGTGAATCTACAAATTTTATTTTATCTCAGCCAAATACCAGTGTAATTATTTTAAGACTGTGACAAAAATTATTGTAAAATTAATTTGAAAGAATGTGTTAACAATTTTTGAAAAAGAAAATCAATGTTTAGTAGTAGAGGGGAGAACACCTGGTTAGTCTCTATTAAAAGTACTGCAAGGCTACAATAATTAAAACAGTTCAGGACTGGTATGGGAATTGAGTTGGATTCAGTAGAACAAAAGAAAAAGTTCAAAAATAGTTCTAGGTATACATAAATATTAAAACTATAAGGGCATCTCAAATGAATTGGATAAAGGGTAGATTATTCAATAAATCATTGCTTTCCAAACCGAAGGACATAACCCATGTGTGAGTCATGAAATCAATTTAATGATTCATGATTTTGCATTTTTTTAAACATTTGTAATCATGTGGTAAGAGTTAAGTATTTTTTTGTGGGACTTGGGTTTTTATTTTGGTTATGCATATGTGTGTTGGGTCATGATGTAAAATGTTTTCCTTAAACTGGATAATACTGAAAAAAAAAAAAATTGAAAACCACTGCAATAAACAGTATTTGGACAAATGACTAGCCAATTGGAAAACATGAAAAAAGGATATAAAATAATACAGACAGATTACATAAAAGACTGGATTAAACTAGATAATCGAACAAAAGAACAGGAATGGTAGTAGTATTAGTCATGTATAATTAAGGAAAGGTTAAAGCACATAATATTAAGCAGAGTATACAAGGATATAGAATAAGAGCAAATAATGAAATCCCAGTAATATTAAATGTATATGCCTTAAATCAAAAGCATTAAATAAAAACTGTTATAAATTCAATGAGTAAATGCTAGAAATACAATCTAAAAATTAATTTAACATTTTAATCTTAAAGATATGATTAATATGTTAAAAATATATGACCTATAAATAGATTAAATACAAAGGATATTGAATGCTACCTATCCCCGTGTGTATTTTTTCATGCATGCAAAAAATTCAACTCCATCATTTATTATGTTACTTTGCACAGAGATTTTCTAACTTACTATGTAAAAATAAATTTAAGAAATGTACTTATTTTTCTTCTGTGTTTGTAGAGGGCTATTTTAATAAAGGGAAAAATGTGTCTGAGGACAGTAAGCTTCGATTTGAGACTTACCAGTTGATGTGGCAACAAATGAAATCTGAAACTGAGGTGAGTACTCTTTAATAACCTGACATTTCTCTAATTCTATCAATCCAATATTTGGTGCTTTCCCTTTTCCTTCCTACCATTTTACAAGAATATTGATGAAATGCAGGAAATATTGGTCAAGCATAATCTGTACATCCTGAAAACTCATGTTGCGAAAAAAAAAAAAGCATAGCTTCAGGTATTGGAATATATGTCTATAATGATAATGATAAGGCAAGTAACCTTTTACATATCCTCACAGCTTTTAAATGGTGGCCCTCTTTAAATTTTCCATTCAGTTAAGCAAGCAAGAAATCCAGCTAGTCCTAAACTCCTTCACTCTCATCCTTGTATTTAATACCATGTTCTTTAGATTCCAGCTCTGAAAAATTGCTCCACTCCAGCAAATTGGTAGCCCTAGGGCCAGCATCTCAAGCAGACTTGTTCTGTTTGGCAAACATAGTGCTGTATTTTGCTTTGTTTTTAAATGCCTTTGGGGGAGGTATGCACTTTCTAGTTCATTACTATTTTTGATTGCTTTATACTAGTGGCTCTCATCATTTATGTAATCCATGTGACCCTTGAAGGTATTTGAGTTTGTGGTTTCCAATTTAGGCCCTTCTCATTTCTTAACCTGGGTGGTCATAATATCCTTGTAACTGCCATCCCTGTTTCCAATGTCAGGCCTTCCAGATCTGCCACTAACCTTTATGGCAGCATTGACCAAATAAGAAAGTACCCCCTTCAGGCAGATGCAGCCCTTTGCCAAGCTATGGAAGATTTCTAGCCCCTTTGCCAGTTAGTTTCTCTGACCCTTTCTGATCAGGCCTCCACAGTGCTGCCAGAATAACCTAGTCCTGATTTAATCACATCTCTACTTCAGATCCCTTCAGTGCCTTCCCCATAGGATAACATCCAAACCCTTTAACGTCATGTCTTTTCTTGATCTAGCCTTTTGCTTATGTGTCCAGTCTCATTTCCTACCACCTCTAGGATTCTTAATGCACAGCCATACTTGTGGTTCCCCAGATGTTCAGTGCCTTCTCCCTCCCTTGCCTGTCCCACTCCCCATTTCTTCTAACTTTCCTTCACCTCCCTTTGCCACTTTCATCAATTTCTAATGCCTGCTATTCCTTTAAAACATGGCTGAAGTATATTACCTCCTCAAATTAAGTTGGATTGTCCTGCTCTGTTCCTGGTCCTGTATTATCATAGCACTTTACACATTGTACTTTAATGGTAAGTGTTCTTGGCTAGTTTCCCCACTTTTATAGGGTAGAGACTGTCTTTCATTTTTAAGGTAGTTTATAAATGTTTTAAGTGAATAAATGAGAAGCATTCTTTAATGGGGGGTATCCAAAGCACTAATCACTAGAGATTTCAGGAACAACATTTTTTATTTCATCCAAAATCATTTAGTTGTGATCCTTGGAATTGAAACCATGACTCTTCTTTTCAAAACCAGGAATGTGTCAGATTACTACTAATAATAATTCATACAGTTTTGTGTTTTGTTTGTAGCGACTGCAAGAGGAATTAAATAAAAACTTGTTTGACAGTCTAATTGAATTTCTGGACAAGTCTCATTCTGGATTCCAGAATAATTCAAGAGACTGGAGCAGCCAGATAAAAGTCAGAGAAATTCCAGCTGCTGCTCTTGTTCTAGGTATGTATGTATGTGTGTGTGTGTGTGTATTTTGATGTATTGGGTGGTTTTGTTGTTGAGAATAATGGGGGATAGCTTGTTTTGATAAACCGTTACCAAAATGTGAAATTCTGGTATTTACCAAAATACCACTGCCTCTTTGACTTACAGAATTGAGCCAATTATAGGTAGCTTTACCTACTTTCAAAACCAGTAAAAGTACCATATTGATCAAATATCTGTAAATGAGAAGAAGTTGATTTAGGGCTAGGTAATGCCCTCTTCAATTTTGTGTTAATTTCCAGAAAAATGAAGGGGAATATATTTGTTTTATTCTTTCTTCTTACATTATGAGAATATATGAGATTTAGATTTGGTAATAATGTAACTACCAGTGTGTTAGTAGATTGGATTTTTTAATACTTTATTTTCTACATATCTTCAATGCAGTTACTCTTTGTCCTTAATTTTATTTCCCATGCTTAGTTTTTCAATCTCAGAGTTGCCTAGAAAGGGATTTGAATAAATTGTGAATAAATTGCTTTGAGATTACAGATTGTAAACTTCTTAGTACTTAAATAACTTTCATTAATATCCCATCTTTACCCTACATTTGGATTCTAGGCAGTGGGAAAGATATTTTCTTTGGAATATTAGCAATTATCTTTTATTCCTTTTGAAATGAAAGTTGATTTATTTGGATTCCAAACATATTCTTCAGTTCACTTCTGATTTATTTATTCAGGTTTTATTACACTAGTGGGCTCTGAGATAAGAAACTAATTTTGTTTTAATACTGCCTCTTAAGACTTCTCATTACCTAAATCTTGTTCCTAATACTCAGGGCAATACTACAAATATGTAGTATTGGGGATCTTTTTAAAATGTAGATTTTCATTAATAGGTCTGGGCTAGGACCTGAGATTCTGCCTTTCTAACATGGAATACCCATAGTGTTGGTCTGTAGACCACACTGAGTGGCAGGACTCAAGGGAATGATTTTATAATGCTATGGGCCAGCTTTAGAGTGTAGCCTGCTATCTAATTTCAGTTATGGATGAGAGTGAGGCCCAGTGATGGCCTCTTGTGCTGTTGGGTGCTTTGTTTCTCTCCTGCCAGGTTTCGGTAAATGGAGGTGGAGGGAGGGAGGCACAACCAAGAGGGATGGCCTGATAGGCGGCTGCTAGAGCACTGTTGATATAACAGTGGTGGGTAATATTTTCTAAAGAAAATTTAAATCCTGCCTTGCGTACTGCCAAGCTAATGGAAATAATGTGTTTCAAGTCAGTAGCCTAAAGAGAACGTCTTCGGAATTAAAGACATTGTTGTTTCTCTTGTTTGCTATAGACAAGCCCATTGTTTT
Source organism: Choloepus didactylus (assembly GCF_015220235.1). NCBI lineage: Eukaryota > Metazoa > Chordata > Mammalia > Pilosa > Megalonychidae > Choloepus > Choloepus didactylus. The sequence continues at coordinate 64,884,488 of NC_051313.1, read as the reverse complement.
AAGGAACATAATGTTAAATAGTTTATAATTTCAGTCGATGAAAGACAAAATAAGCCCACGTTTTACTGAACTCACACATTTTTCAGAGATGCAACATTACCATCACAGACCATAATGCATGCTAGAAACATAGCTCTTTTTTTGCTATTTTTTTTTAATTGAGATGACAGTCACATAACATAAAATTAACCATTTTAAAGTGTACAGTTCACTGGCATCTAGTGCATTCACAGTGTTGTACAACCACCACCTCTGTTTAGTTCCAAAGCGTTTTCATCAGTCCAAAACAAAACCTTGTACTCACTAAGCAGTTATCCCTGTTCCCCTGGCATCCACCAATATGCTTTCTGTCTTTGTGGATTTACCTATTCTGGTATTTCATATAAATAGAATCATACAATTTGTGACCTTTTGTGTCTGGCTTCTTTCACTGAGCATGATATCTTCAAGGTTCATTGACATTGTGGCATGTATCAATACTTCATTCCTTTTTGTGGCTGAATACTATTTCATTGTATGTATATACGACATTTGTTTATTCATCTATTGATGGACAGTTAAGTTTTTTCCTCCTTTTGGCTATTGTGAATAGTGCTGCTGTAAACATTCCTTTACAAGAATTTGTTGGAACCTGTTCTCAAACTTTGCTATGTACCTAACAAAGGAATTGCTGGGTCATATGATAATTTTATGTTTGTCTTTTTTAAAAACTACCAAACTGTTTTCCACAGTGGCTCAACCATTTGACATTCCTACCAGCAATGTACAAAGGTTCCAGTTTCTTCATATCCTTACCATATTGCTATTGCTTTTATTATGGCCATCCTAGTGGGTGTGAAGTAGTACCTTATTGTGATTTTGATTTGCTTTTGCCTAATAACTAATGGTATCGAGCATCTTTTCATGTGCTTGTTGGAGAAATATCTGTTGAAATCCTTTGCCCATTTTTCAATTGGGTTTGTCTTTTTCTTGTTGAGTTGAAGGAGTTCTTCATATATTCTGGATATGATACTAAACTGTTATTAGGGATGTGATTTGCAACTATATACTCCAATTCTGTAGGTTGTGTTTTCACTTTCTTGGTAATGTCTTTTTATGCACAAATGTTTTGAATTTTGATGAAGTCCAATTTATTTTTTCTTTTGGTGTCATATCTAAGAATCTATTGCCGACTCCAAAGTCATAAAGACTTACCCCTATGTTTTCTCCTAGACGTTTCATAGTTTTACTTTTATATTTAAATTGTTGATCCATTTTGTGTTAATTATTTTATCTGTTGTGAGGTAGGGACCCAACCTCATTCTTTTCATGTGGCTGCTATGTTGAAGGGATAGTCTTTTCCCATTGTCTTGGCACCCTTGTCAAAAATCAGTTGGCCATAGATGTATAGGTTATTTCTGGACTCTCAGTTCTATTCCATCGGCCTATATGTCTATCCTTATGCTATTATTCACTGTGTTTTGATTCCTGTAGCTTTGTAGTAAGTTTTGAAATCAGGAAGTGTGGGAAGTATGAGTCTTCCAACTTTGTTCTTATTTTTCAAGATTGACTTGCTATTTAGGACCCCTTACAATTCTATATGAATTTGAGGATCAGCTTTTCCATTTCTGCAGAGAAGGCCATTGGACTTTTGATAGGTATTGCATTGACTCTCTAGATCACTTGGGGTGGTATTGCTATCTTAGACAATATTAAGTCTTCCAATCCATGAACATGGATGTCTTTCAGATTATTTAGGTCTTCTTTAATTTCTTTTAGCAGTGATTTGTAGTTTTTAGTGTGCAAGTCTTTCACCTCCTTGGTTAGATTTATGTCTAAGTATTTTATTCTTTTGGATACTCTTATAAATTGAATTGTTTTCTTAATTTCCTCTTTAGATTGTTCATTTAGAAATATAGTTTTGATACTCTAAAAAAAGGTCTGTATTTAAGGAATGTTTAAGCACAATTGCACATTTTTTAATTTCAAAAAGATATATGTCCATTAAAAAATAGCCTGCCAACATTTTTATCTGTGACTCTCATGAACAAAAGAAAAAGTTGCTTATTGTTTGTTTGTATAATTCTGAACCCTTTTCTTTTCTTCTAAGCAATGGCAGTTATACAGTAGCAGGTCTCAAGCAGATTCAATGTGGCTGCTGTTGGCACTTGTTTAAGCACCAAGGACATTCTAGATATCACAGATTGTTGCTTTAGGGAAGCATCAGTTAACTGAATCTTCTTTAAAGTAGTGAGGTAATTTCCACTCATCTCTAAAAACTGCATGGAGAGCATTAAAACCAAGTTGAGGAGATGGGAACCTTGGGTTCAATGAATACAAGAGACCCATAGTTTTAATTTGTTATTAGGCTCTTCCCACAGAAATCATTTTAGGGTACATTTTATCTGTTGTATCCAGTATTATGATCTTCTGTGATTGGATTTTCCTCAGTTGTTAAGCAGGCTAAGTCAAGGTCACAGTAAGGCGGGAATCCATAGCCCCTTATTTTTGAATCATTATTTTAAAGAAATGAACTTGATGAAGTAATGGAATTACTTCTAAGATGTTTTCAAGGGTCAAATTACACATCCTTAGTAATGTTTTTGAAAGAGGAATTGTGCTAAATTTATCTTTCCTGACCACTAAATATTGTGTGTGGATCCAGATATCTGTCATTATTGATATCTTTTCATTTTTTTTGTATAGTACATTTTCTTGGTTTCTGTTATTAATCGTGTTTTTAAAATGCCTTTACTTGTTAGTTCACTTGGCATGTTAAATAGCTTTTGTTGTTAAATGTTATTAATAAAAATGTGATGCAGTATTGATGATTATCCCACAGGTGTTAATGTAACAGATCATGATTTAACATTCAGAAGTTTAACAGAGGCCCTTCAGAATAATGTTACACCATATGTAGTTTCATTGCAAGCTAAAGATTGTCCAGGTAAAGTATAAATGCCATGATAACCTTATAATCTTGGTGAAATGTTAGAACTCTCTTCGTTACCTTCCCCTCCTCCTCCAAACCCCCTCGCCCCACCATTCTCTCTTTCTTTTGCTTTCTTTATTCCTTTTTATTTGTGGGAAGAGCACAGTGCCACATCTTTGGGAGGGTGAAGTCTAATGCCTCCCAGAATAATTCTGGTGATTGTGGAGCTCTTTGCCACCTTTTGCTTTCCTTTATTCTGGCCCACTTCTGCCATACCAGGTGTATTAATTTCCCAGCTGCTAAAAAAAATATACAATGGGTTGGCTTAAATACAGGAATTTATTGGCTCACACTTTTAGAGGGTAGAAGACTTGCTTCTTACTGGAGACAGTATCTTCTGTCTGGCTGGTAATTGTTGGGGTTCATTGGTTTTTTCATCACATGGCAGTGCACTTGGTGGCTGTGTCTACTTTCTCTTCCAGGTTCTGTTGACTTCCAGCTTCTGGCTGCTTTCCATGGCTTCTCTTTCTGTGTCCAGTTTCCTTTGCTAACAAAGACTTCAGCCATATTGGGTTAAGGCCCACCCTCATTCACTTTTGGTACACCGTAACTAATAACATCTTCAAAGGTCCTGTTTACAAAGTGGTTCTCACCCACAGGACTAGGGGTTGGGACATGAATGGCAAGGACAGGTCACTGACACTGATAGTGTGGATAGTTTGAAAGATGTATTACTTAACCTAGTGAAACTTTTAATAAGTAGAAAGATTTGGAACAGTGAGCTGAGAATTGGGGAATGGGAGCTCTTATTTAGCCCAAAAGAAAGTAAACTGACTACATGGGCTTATATTTGCAGCCTCAAATCTTACTGTCTTACTTCAGAAGGTCACCATGCTAAAAATAATTCATTGACAGATCTAATATTGAATATGTGAAGCCATAAAATCACAAAACATGTGGCCACTAATACAGTAAAATTAGTTTGGATTTGGACTAATATAAATGCTGATCTCAATAATAAAAGCACAAACATTTTTATGTGCTTCTATTACTTTCACTCATAAACTGCTTGGAATTAGGTAAAAGCCTTTAGTACATCCTCTTTAAAAATGATTATAAGAAAGATTTATAGTTAGTAAAATAATTTATGTAAAGAACACTTTCAATGTTCTTTAGGTGCTTGAAAACATTTTGTAATTTTTCCAGTACACAGTAATTTAAATGTAAATTATTCCTAAAATAGTTTATAGTTTACATGTTTATTTAGGTAACATTTTCATATAGACAATACACACATAAACAATGTCCTAGTCTTAGTCTGAATTAGTGATGTTTTAAGTATTAAGGAATGGGTACTAATTAGCCTTAACAGTTAATATGTTAAATGTTATTTCAGTGATATTGATGGTAGGTGTGGTAAAACACTTTCTACCCAAATAATGTAATATACAATCAAAAATGTCAAGGATTTTAACTGTTTTTAAGAGGAGGTAAGCCTTCTTTTTATATTCTGCAGATATAAAACATTTCTTGCAAAAGCTGGTTTCCCAGTTGATGGACTGCTGTACAGATGTAGAATCCAAAGAAGAGGAAAGTGTTCAGGTCACCCAGAAAAAGACACTTTGTTCGATGGAGTCCCTTTCTGCTTGGTATATGAATGTCACACAGGTAAATGGAAACTGATCATTTTCTCCCATGAAAATTGGCATATCACTGGAGAGGCTTGGAATTTTGCTAGACATAGTAATGTTTTATTCTCATAAGGATATGCCCTTATTGTAGCACTGGCTGTTAATTTATTAGCAGCAACTTATTTTTCCTAAAGCTATTAGAATTTAAAAGTGTTCTTATATTACTATGCAGCCTAATTCTTGGTAAGTACTTGGGTTCTTACAAGGACGTTTTATTTGTAGGAGAATGTTATCTGGTGACAAAACTAGAGCATCAAGAATTGGTTCTGTTACAGATGCTATCTCTGTGACAATGCCTATAACTTTATTATTTTTTTAATTCAATTTTATTGAGATATATTCATATACCATGCAGTCATACAAAGCGTACATTCAGTTGTTCACAGTACCATTATATAGTTGTGAGTTCATCATCCAAATTAATTTTTGAACATTTTCATTACCACACACACAAAAATAATAAGAATAAAAATTAAAGTGAAAAGGAACAATTAAAGTAAAAAAGAACACTTGGGTGCTTTTTTTTTTTTTTTTTTAATACCCCCATTTTTCTACTCATCCATCCTTACACTGGGCAAAAGGGAGTGTTGTCCATATGGCTTTCCCAATCACATTGTCACCCCTCATAAGCTACATTTTTATACAATCGTCTTCAAGATTCAGGGCTTCTGGGTTGTAGTTTGATAGTTTCAGGGATTTACTGCTAGCTATTCCAATTCATTAGAACCTAAAAAGGGTTGTCTATATTGTGCCCACCAGAGTGACCTCTCGGCTCCTTTTGGAATCTCTCTGCCACTGAAGCTTATTTCATTTCCTTTCACATCCCCCTTTTGGTCAAGAAGATGTTCTCCATCCCATGATGCCGGGTCTATATTCCTCCCCAGGAGTCATATTCCACGTTGCCAGGAAGATTTACTCCACTGGGTGTCAGATCCCACGTAGAGGGGAAGGCAGTGATTTCACCTGCGAAGTTGGCTTAGCTAGAGACAGAGGGCCACATCTGAGCAACAAAGAGGCACTCAGGAGGAGACTCCCAATTGCCTATAACTTTAATACATTATCTCTTAGATACCTCAATATTTGCTTTTGGGCAATGCCAGTACCTACTGTCCACTTCAGCTAACTTAGTCCAGGAGAGAGTCTTTTTTGTTTAATCTAATTTGTTCCATGTTTAGAGTTCTTTGGGAATAAATGCTCTGTAAGTAAAGTACAGTCAACATACACACATACACACACAGAAGTTCCATCCTACCATGACATTATCTGGAGAAAATTCAAAACCTAGGTGATTCTTGAGTAACTGCACATAAAACCACGGACTTATTGTACAATGCTGTGTAGCCAGGTAATTTGGGGAAAAAATACTATTGTGATATTTTCAACGTTTTTGCTGAAGTCATAAGTTTCATAAAAATGTCCGTTTTGCTTTATAGGGACTAAACTGGATCTAATCCTTACCATAATGTCTTCATTTGATCCTTAATTTTAGATTTTGTTTAAATCAAACACTATTTGCAATTTATGCCAGATATCTTTAAAAGATTAGGATTGGACCAGATGATATTTAAGATTCTTTCCAACCTTGAATTTTCACAGTAGCAGAATAGCAACTAGTGTTATGCATTGTGCTCTTCTATTTATTAAAAATACTGGTTCTCACCTGAAAGCAAGGTTAACTACAGCATCCTACCAACTGAAAAATCAGTTGTGTAGAAAATTTTTTCTTCTCCCCACACTTTTTTGTCATTTTCTCAGACAGCTGAAAATATAAATATTTCATATGAGTTACAGATTTTACTGAACCTTTTCTTCTTGATTATTATTCCCATGTCAGACAGAGAAAGATTCTGCTAGTAACTGCTGGAATGAGTTTCTGTTTATTATGTGGGAGAAATAAAAGAAACAGTGTAACTGTAAAGGAAGATACATCCAGCATGTGGCAATATGTATTATAGCATTGTGGCAATATAGCATTGTTTGGGTGGTAAGGCTTACTTTTAACTCCTTCTTTCCGCAATGGTTTGAAAGAGGACAAACCCAAAAATGCCAAGCAAGAAAAGGACTTCTTCTAGCCAATGGCAGTCTCCTCCTGTTGTGCTTATCTTGAAAGATATGGAAAGCTTCACCACAAAAGTACTCCAAGACTTCATAATTATCAGCAGGTAGATGTTGTGTCTCCTGGATTTTGTGCTACAGTTCTCTTTTTACTAAGAAAACATAGAACCTTTAACTTAAAATGCAACTTTTGAAGGAAATGAATGCCAGTTTAATCATTTTAATACCAACTGGATGAGGACCAAAGTGATTTCAAGTTCTTACTGATTGAATGTTCAAAGACCCATTGCATTTTTCATTTACTTTTTGACCCAAGGATGAGACTCAAAACATCACAGGTAGCCAGTTTTTAATTTAGCATGGTGAGGCTGTATAAAATGTAGTTTATCTTACAAAGGTTGCCTGTATCTTAAATTAAATGGATAAATTACTCCAGGTTGAGATATTTTTGCCAGGTTTTATTTTCTAATACATGTTCACCTTTAGAGACTCTGTGTTGCCATAGCTTTTCTGAGCAGGAATAATATTTTCTAAATAAATATTGTATGCTTATATAATATTTACAGTTGAGAAACTACTTTCATGCTCTCATTAGATTTTCAAGGCAAACCTCTGAGACTCAAAATTGGAGCAACTACCTCTGTTTTAAAATCCAATGTCATGCATTTCCCATGGTACATTTTTTAGTATATAATTTATTTTATACTAAATGTTAATTTGCCTTAATAGTTATGGCTATAGTTCTCTAAAGCTATATTGTGTTATAATTTACTAATATACTTATAATTTCTATTTTGATAGTGTGTTTTTTCCTATTGATTCTAAAATTTCTGGCTGCTAAGACTGTTGTTAATGCTAACACTGAACTGCTTAACATGCTGGAAATGTGTATAGTACAGAATAGTGACGGTAAAGCTCCACTTTTTTGGAACTCAGACTTAGGTCTACTTTAACTATCAAAAGTATGGAAGAACTTAAAGCAGTAAGAGAGTTCAGGCACTTTACTGTTACGAAGGTAGAACTGCATACGGCTAGAATACTGAAAAGCACTAGCCAACAGAAGGGAGCATGCAAAATCATCAGCTATGATACAGAGGTCTCTGACTTGTAACAGCTTCCAAAGACAGTGCCATTTCACTCTGTGGAAGTATTTGTGTTCATACCAGCAAAGCCAAGAAATAAATCGTGTTCAGTAAGTTTGATTTAAGAACACAAGGAAGAAATACAACATTTTTAAATGACGTCCTTTTAAAAGATGTCTTACATATGTGTAAGAAAAGTTTTCTAATTCTTAGCTATTATAGCTGGGTGACATAGCATGTTAGAAATGTCCGTAAATAGAATAAGTTACCTTGGAAATTAGTGTGCTTCATGTCACTGAACTCTTAAAGCATAGGCTGGATGTCCAACTTTGAAGAAGACTGTAGCTAGGGCTCAAACTTTGGGTGAAAGATTAAATTGAATGGTTTCTTAATACCTCTTCTAATACTTGAGACTGTATGTATAACCTTGAAGGGAGGCACTCGATCTCTCTGAAGCTCAGTGTTTTTATTTATCAAATGACACAATCCATTAATAGACTGGTTTCAGAGTTAGAGTATCTGGGAACTATCTCTTCCTATGTTACTTTAACAGAGGAAATTGGGTTATCTAGAAAATTTTAGTATTTAGAATGACACTCACTAGCATTGACTGATAAAATAGGTGTTATAATAAAGTTGGTCTTATTTTGAAATATGTATTGACATATATTTGCTAAAGGAATTCCACTTTTGTATCTTACTTTGAAAACTAGTCAACATCTACATGAATTTCCACTAATACTCATTTTTGGGATCGCCACCTCTGCTATTATCATCCACCGATTGCTTCCTCATGCAGTATCATCTCTGTTGTGTATAGAACTCTTCCAATCTTTGTCTTGCAAGGAGCACCTAACTACAGTACTTGATAAGGTAAAAATAAAAAAACTTACCAGTGAAATAGGATTGAAAGAAAATTGCCAAGAACAGATTGTAGACATAAATCTTAGTGATAAATCTCTACATCTTTCAGAGTACTATATTGAACATATTCCTTAATTTATTTTAATTTTTTTATTTAATGATTTTTATGGGGTAAATTACCTCTTCAGGTAACATACAGACTTTATGAGAGCAATGATCATATCATATATGTGATATGTATCATTACTCTATGAAAAATGTAGGTTTTTAAAATATTTACAGAGTTTATAGAATTCCTAGTAACAAAACTACAATACATTTTGGCTCTTACATGTAATACAAAAACATTTGAAGTTTTAGTGGACTCTTTCCTAGCTAACTGTCATACTGCGCTTCGGAACAAATAAGTACCAAAAATTCCTTAGCCCTTAGCTACTATAATGTTTCTACCCAAATGATAATGTTTTTTTTAGTATTGACCTTCCACAAATTGTTGCTCGACTCAACTCCTTAAAGCTGTGCTTTATGCTGCTTGCATGAGGTAAACCATTGACAATCCACCATATATTTACTAACCATGTCTACATTTTTTTTCTATAAAGGTGATATCCTTCTGACTTATCGGCACTTTAGGGAAGAAATTTCCAGCTATAGTATTTAAGATTATTTTGTGGTGGCTAAAGTCAGTTGGCCTTCTACAGTTCTGCTTCTGTTTATTTTGAAAGAAGAATCCTAGTATGATTTTTCATTTTCATATGTAAAATCTTCACTGAAGGCCACTGAAAATTAGCTAACTGATACAAATTCAGCTATTATGTATTTTTGAAATCAGACATCTGTTAATTGTGTTTTGTTTCTCCATTCACTGGTGTATGATGTGTTACCCTTCGTTACTATGCATCACTGGGGATAAAGGAAAAATCTTTCCTTAAGACAGAATTGCCAAAGGCTGCAGCTTCTGCAGGGGCTTCTGGTGGGAGAAAAAGAATTAGGTAATAGGCAGTGTTTTTAAAAATTAGGTTTTGGGTGGAGGATAGTGGGGAGCTTTGGTTCTGAAGATGTAGTATGAATAGCTCTTTAAAAGTTTATTACTGTTGTATAAGTTTAAAAAATTGGCCATTTGACCTAAACACAAACACACACACACACACACCCCAGACTATTATTGCCACTTTCACAGTTACTGTGTCATAGTAACCTTCTTGCCTCATTATTTATACTTCATATTTATGAATAGTAAAGAATAACAAGTGTGTTCCACCCTTTTATCTCTTTCAGGTACTTCTTACAACTCAGTTTCCTTTTAAACTAAGTGAAAAAGTGTTACAGGTTCTGACCAACATCTTTTTGTATCATGATTTCTCAATTCAGAACTTTATAAAAGGACTTCAGGTAAGAAGAGACATGGGTTTGAAAATTCATGAGCTGATTCTAAATATTTGCATGTTTTTTTCTATTTAGTCTGACATTAAGGCATTTTAAATGGGAAAATCTAGAACAAGTAAATTCAAGTTATATTATTCTAGGTTTTACCGTTTCTTTACCTTGCAGCAGAATGTAGAGAATGTATTAATTTGGATACCAATAGTAGGAAAAAGACCTCAATCCATTCTGGGGATTCTTAACCATTTTGTTGCAGGAGGAACCATTTTTCATTTTCACTGGGATTTCTTGAAGTGCTAGAAGCCAATTCATGGGCTTAGCTTCAGAACATTTGCTCTAATCTAAAAAAAAGAAGATCATATTCCCCAGTTGCTTAAAAGTTAATATTATTTCCTTTTCTTGGCAACTACCTAAATTATCTTAGCAAAATATAGTTATTGTGAACACACGTCAGTTGTCAAATTCATTAAAACCTATATATTGGTAACCTTCAGTGCAAAAGTGAAATATGATATAATACCTCATGGTTGTGCCATTCTTCAAATATTATAAATTATTTCTCGTTTGTATTCTTCCTTCACATAAAACGCTGTTGTGGTTTTTTTATGGCTAAAATATGTCCCCTTTTTTTCAACTTTGATTCTTTAAAAAGGGTATTTTAAAGCAGGAAAACATGATTTATCTTAGCAAAATGTGAAATTAAATGATATTCAGGTCTAATAACTTCCTAAATTACTTCTCTCCTTTATTTCATTCATTCATTCATTAATTCATTCATTTATGTACTCATAAATACTTACCAAGGGCCTACTGTGAGCCAGGCACTGTGATGGGCCCTGGAGATAAAAAGGAAAAATAAATCTCAGCTTCAGAATGTTCATTGTCCAGTGAAGGAGGCAGAAGAGTAAATCTACAATTACAATTCTGTGTAGTCAGTACTATGAAAGAAACATGCCTGTGAGTTCTGTAGGAGGATGGAAGTGTATTCTGTGGAATCAGAGTGATTGAGGTCTCAGTTGGAAGAGCCCTCCAGGCAAGACAACAGTAAAGGCAGGGAGCTGTAATATAAGGCTGTTGCAGTCATCTGGACAGGATGTGAAAAGGGCCTAAACAAAGGAAATGATGGGGGCCTAGGGAGGAGGAAATACATTTGAAGATTAGGTAGAATTGACAGAACCTGGTGACTAAGTGGATGATAGGATGTGTAAGAGAGGCGTGAAGGTGACACACAAGTTTTAGTGTGCCAGATGTATTGGAGGTTGGAACAATTTATTAAGTGTATATGTTAATATAAAGCAAAGAGCAAGTTTGTTGTGAGAAAAGGGTAAGTTTCTTTGGCATATAATTCATTTAGGAGTATGTTAGATATAAAGATTTGGAGGTTAGGAGGAAGATTTGGGCTAGAAATAGATAATAGAATTTATCATTAAAAGGTGGTGGTTGAACTCATGAGATGAGGATGGGATAAATGTAGAACTCTAAGGCATGCTGACATTTAAGAGTGAGCAGAAGAAAAAAAAGTTAACAGAATGAAGCCAATAGAAAGCGGAAGATCACGTACAAAGTCAGGGGAAGAAAGAGTTTTAGGAAATAGAAACCGTACTCTCAAATACCATTGAGAAAGTGAGTAAAGAAAAGGACATTTAACCAAGTTACTGAATCCCTCTGGGTCCCAGTGTTTTCATCTGTAAAATAAGGGGGTCAGATTAGATGATTTTAAAGGTTCCTGATAATTTACTAAGCACCTCTTTTGGACTAGGCTCTTTGCTAAGAATTTACATTATTTCATTAATGTGTATTATTCTCAGTTTTGCACATGATTTGGTCAAGGTCACACTGATAATAAATGGCAGGGCCTTTAAACCCTATTCTTCCCGTTTCTCTAATGGTCAGTGGAAAATATTTGTAAGCCTAATTTCTACAGGAAGTATAACAGGGCATATAGACATTCTGTTTAATGTATATGCTCAATCCCCTCATTGGCATGATATTTTAATCAATTTGTTAGTTGACCCAGATATTGAAAACACACTTGGAAAAAGTAAGGTGTTACTGGGTTCTTGTCCTCTTTATAGCTCCACTATAACTCATGTGACTTCCTTCCATTCCTCCTCCCCAGCAAGTCCCTTAACCAGTTTGGTTCTTACTTCTCTGATGATTAAAATGTTGGCATAAATATTAACACTTCAGTATAGTTGGGAAATACAGATACGAAACAAAATTATGTTAATATGCACAAAAATAATTTAACACTTGACTTGAACAGTTGCTTGCTTTTTTTCTCTGTTGCCAAGTTAGGTTGGCTCTTTGCCTTAAAGCCTTGGGAATGGACTATTTTGGAGGATTTCCTCTGGTCTTGGGTATCTAGTACTCAGCTATAAAGTCTCAGAAATTCATTATCATTTCACCCAGGAATGATCAAGTTCTAGATTCCTTATTCATGCCAACCAGATACTTTAAGACTGATATATAACCTAGCATTTTCATTTATTAATTTGTGATGAGGAAATGCCACTTTTCACTGGCCAGAATGTATACATTCACTATTTAGGAAACTGTCTTTCTAGTCCCAAGGTATCTGGAAAACCAAACTGGTCATGAGTAGGTCACTTAGAATCAAAGTGTTTAACATTTGGATAGTCTCATGAGAGATATAGTGCAAGTAGTGTTAGAATCTGGAAAATCATCCTCCTTCCACTATGAAGACCACAGCAGTCTAGTTAGTAGGATACTGTAGATACCAGATACTGTACCATGTTTTCTTCCATGGAATAAAATTGAATCTAAAAAGAAAAATTTTCTTTAGCTGTCCCCTCATTTTTCATTATTCTTTTTTATCATTAGTCAAAATTTCTACCATTATGGCATGTTTATTTATTGTAGCAGACCAGTTTTTATGTTTGGGATTTCACATTTTACATTGCTATTTCTTTGGAATACTTGGGCATCTGGTGAACCCTTAGATGATACCCTAGTCCCATCCACACCACATATACAAGTATCTTAAGAGAATTGCTTGTACAGATAGCTAATATGTTTAGTTTCCTTAGTTCATGTTGCAGAGAGTACCATTTTCTGATCTTGTCCACAAAATTGGAACCCAAAAATATTGGAGCATAAAGCCATTTATATGTTGTTTACACTGTTATTGTGATATTAAATATATTAGTGCCATAAATTATTTTGTTCTTAAAAAAAAAAAACTTAAAATTGAGCAGACACAGAGCAAAAGATTTACTGCCAAAATATAACAGATATATTTAATCTTCATATTTCTTTCAGCTTTCTCTGTTAGAGCATTTCTATTCCCAGCCCCTCAGTGTTCTATGCTGTAATCTCCCAGAGGCCAAGAGAAGAATAAGTTTTTTAACAGATAATCAGTGTGAAAACATCAGACGTCTTCCATCTTTTAGAAGGTAAAAGGGGAAGTATATATTTAGCTACATCTTATGGTAGAGTTTGGAGTGAAATAAGGCATTGTACATCCAGTTATTTTTGAGATAGGGAAGAGTAACATTGCTTACTCTTTTCGTTTTGTTTTGCACAATATAAAACCCTCCCATTTTTAATTGTGGGATTTCTTTGTTGGGTTTGAAAATAAAGACAGATGTTTTTACAAAGGGACATAATTTCCAAGTTTGTCAGAATTAATTTTCAGAAATAACATTTCTTGTTTCTTGGGTTTATGGCCTTTGTTTATGATTAGACTTCTAAAGTATGAGTGTAGCTGATTTTTAAAGTTAAAAATTGCCATTGCACTGATTGTCACCTTGAATTTATTTTTGAGAAGTAATTAAAGAATGTGGCCATCATTCTAGGAAAAATAGTTTTTTATTCCCACATGCTATTAAAATATTCAGAATGTTTAATTTTCTCTTTTTGTATATGGAATGGTGAAAATTTTAGGTATGTGGAAAAGCAAGCTTCAGAAAAGCAGGTTGCATTATTGACCAATGAAAAAATTTTAAAGGTAGGAATGTGAATATGTCTACTTCACTTTTTTTTTCTTCTTCATGAAAAAGAATATGCACATAATATTTATTGAGTTAATTTTATAAAACATATCTGTTCATCCTGATATGCTTTTGCACAATGAAGAACTAGATTGTGGTAGTCAATTTGGAATGTACATGTTATTAGTGACACAAAACTTCAGCTCATCTAAAAGATAAGACTCTTATGGAGAACAAATATTAAATAGAACACTGGGTTTCACCTGTGGTCTGTTTTGAAAGCACTTTTAGATCTCAACTTTCTTTCAACAAAGCAGTTTTGGAATCTGCAGGCAGTCTCATTTTAATGTTCTTTTAAAGACTGTCATGTATAACAGTACATAGAAGCCTTACATCTTAGGCACCTATTGCTAAGTGATTATTGATTTAAAAAATAATATTCCAGGAAAGATGTAATGAGCTTAGACAATTTTGAGTTAGGCATACAGCATAGGGGTATCAAAGAAGGAATTTTTTTTCTTTCTTGAGTATATAATACTTGGACATGGTACAAAATTAAAAAGACAAAAATAATATACAGGAAAAGGCTTCCTCCCACCTCTCTTCTCCAATTACCCAGTAACCCTCTCAGAATACAGTCAATATTATTAGTTTCTTATCATTTTAGAGATACTCTGTGCATATACATATAATTAGATATATTTTGGGGGCTTTCCTCCTTTTTTACAGACACTAAGGATATTATGCACGCTGTTATGCATGCTATTCTGCACCTTGTTTTGTTTTGCACTTCATCTTGGAAATCATTCCATATGCAGACTAAAGAGAGCCATAGTATTCTGCTGAATGAATGTACCTTCATTTTATTTAACATGTCCCTTACTGATAGACATTTAGAAACTGTAATGTCACATTTATTTTCATATTCCTCATATCTTTCTTAGGAAGAAGTTGTTAGAAAATTGAAATAAAATTAGGATAAATTTGAAGTTAAGCCCTAGTGGTAGGTGTGAGTTTTGCTGATACATGCTATTTTCAAATTTTGAACAAATGAAAGTAAGTTTCTAGAGGGCATGTATTCCATGTAGTTCTTACTTATTTACCTCCTTATTTACTTAAATACTGAGAATGGCTTTTATTAAACAACTGGGCCATAATTTAAAATCACTTCTAGATTGGCGTCAATAATCATTTTAATAATCTCTGTAATCTTTTCAGAGCAGTTTAAGACGCCCTCAAACCAATGCAGGTTATTTTGGTAGAGAGGAAATTTAAGAACCAGTGGAAAAGAATGTGTGCATGTTTACTGAGTCTTTTAAGATTAGATAGATTAGCTCTCTCCTGAGTTAGCTAGTTGCCAAGTACATTTCCTGCTAGAAATTTCTGTCACAGTGTATTTTCAGAAGTCAGGAATAGAATTTTCAAGAGTGCCTTTAACCACTGAGATGACAAACGGAGAGAAGGTCTGGGCTAGTCTATTATAGAAATATTCTGATGTTTATCTCTGCTTTTCATTGACTTTCTGTGTATTTCCTAAGCATTTATTTACACTGTACTTGTTCTTATTGCACTTATCAGCCCTGTCTGTTATTATCTTTGCCTAAGTCATGATAGGTCTGACAAGAGACAAGATTGACACAAGACAGGTATTGATTTGGGGATTTTATATTTGATTTTATATTTTGTCATATAAGGGCATATTTTCTTGAGACTTAAACAGTGAGGAATATGAAGGAAGACAAAGATTTGTACCCTTACCCTGAAAAAGTTATCTGCACGTTACCTGTTGCTAACTTCAAAGAAAGGAAGAAATCTATGAAGAAATCATTGGGAATTTTATTCTCCTTTGGTAGAATACTTAATCATTGTGTCTGTTGATTTTTCTGGTTTGGAGTCAAAATATCTTTGAATATTTTATTTTCATTATAATGCATCTCTTTTTATAGTTTTGTAAAAATGCATGATAATCAGTAATATGGTACTGCATGGTATGGTGGAAAATACCCAATCTTGAACAAAGAAATCTTGCCTTTGAACTCCAGCTACTCACTAGCCATGTGTACTTAGGAAAATCACTTACTCTTTAAGTTTCAGTTACCTTATCTATAAAATGGAATAGTAATTCCTACTATGATTTGCTCATAGGTTATTGTTTAAAGTGTGTTTAGGGAGTGAGAATGATATAGCAATAAAACTTTTATAAATGTAAATCATAAAAACTGTTACTGTTATCTGTTTTTCACTATTGTTACTGTTAATGTATTTTTCACTATGATAAAAAATAAGATCTCAATGTGAAGTTAGATATTTGTAACATATACAATGTATATCTTAAAATATATAATATATAATAGTATATAGATTATATAGTTACACAGACATGCCTACCATTAAGAGTTTATCATTTTACACCCATTTTATGTACTTGAATTTCTAAGAGAAATCTGCACTCTTCATAATCCACTGTTTCTGTCCTAAAAATCTGCTTTGCTCCCTACCTTGATGAGCTAGACCAGTGATTCTCAAATTTAAGCATCCATCAGAATCACCCAGAGGGCTTGTTGAAACACAGATTTCTGGGTTTTATTCACAGAGTTTCTGATTTCCTAGGTCTGGACTGGGGCCCAAGAATTTGCATTTCTAACAGGGTTTCAGGTGAAGCTTTTGCTGTTGATTTGTAGACCACTCTTTGAGAACCAACAAACTAGATGACTCCCAGGAAGGAAACGCTGTTTCCCTTTAGCTCTTAAGTGTAGAACTAATCTGTTATATTACAAAAATGATTCATTTCAGTTATCCTCTGACTGGACTCAAGATGTAAAAAATAACTTTCAACTCCCTTAAAACCATGAACCCATTAGTTTCATAGACACTGCTTGAAAACTTTATGCCGGCTTTGTATATAATAAACTTCAGGTTTGAGTTTTTTAATACTGGATTTTTAAATTTAAAAAATTCTGCTTACTGAACAGTGTACATTTTTAGAAGATTCATTAGGAAGTCCACACGAAGGTGGGACATTAAAAAGCCATATGACGAAAACCCATTTTCATGTACATTTTCTCATTTCTGAGTACTCTGTCCCCTGAACAGTTGTATAGTGCAACTGGGTACATTACCCTAAAAGTATACTCTGGCAATGTGACAATCACATTCTTCTAAGTTTAAACATAATAAGCTTCGCATGAGCTCCCATAAATTCAAACTTCTGTGACTTTATAGCTTTCCTAAAGCCTGTAATAAAGGTTTATCCAAATAATCTTTAAGGTTCCTTTTGGCTCTAGAATGCTATTATTTTATCTACTTTTCATTAAACAGATTAGTAATAATGTTTTATGACTGGTTAAATCATTTCGAGTCCTCATTAAAAATTTATTTTAGTCCCATCAGCTAATGGAAGATAGATTAGTTATTATGTTAGATATTTGTAGGTTTTAGCCAAAATAGCAGGATCAATGACTGGATATATTTTTGCCCTATAGTGTTGCTTTGTAATCAAGCTTTTTTTTTTTGACCTTTAAAAACTTAAATTTGTTAAAATATATTTCATGACAAATTGAGCTGTCAAAAATTACAAAGATGGAATTTTTATTATTGCTTGTGCCTGAATTTTGTTTCCAGTCAGACATTAAGAAGCGCTTTGAGAGAAGATTGTGGCCTCACATCATAATTGCATAATTGTCATTATTATTTAATAATAAAAAACCCTAGGCCTTGGAATAGTAGAAAGATTATTTTAATAGTGAAAAAGTCTTCTTTTTATACCCCATAAGCAAGTGTTTGGGGAAGGATTGGGGAATAGTTACAACTTCTGCCAATTATTTGGTAGCTTATGTGCATAATCTCATGAGAAACAGCTACCACGTAAGTTACATGTTTTTATCCCTTTGAGGAGAGTAACAAAAAGACTAAGTAGCTTGCGTGTGTAAAATGTCACAATAGAAAGTGTAGGATCTGGTATTAATACCCAGAACTGATGTCAAAGCCCAAATACTTTATACACCACTTTATTGAAGAATTCATACAAGCTGACAAAAAGATGCCTTAGGTTCTTTGTTAGTGTTCAAGAAGTCAGAAATGGGGCCATCAAATATTGTGGCAAGTTAATAGTAAAGCTAATTTGTGGTAGGTTTAGCATTTTAGGTTAGGTAGCCATGTTCAGCCGCCACGTGCCATGCGCAGTACGTGCTGCTGCTTCAGTTAAAGAAAGGGGAACAAGTCCCCTCTGCCCCGCCAAAATATACAGTTATGTCATCCTATATTTGTGTATACACACACACACATTTTATTTTCAAGAGACTTTTTTGAAAAGGACCATTTTATTCTTGTGCTCTCTCTACCAACCACGTTACCAGTATTGATTTGCTAGTCATGTTGATCTGTCTAGTCAAGAAGAGGTTACATTGTGCTCAGGATATTAAATAAATGAGTGAATCCATATATTTTATTTGAGTCATTTAAATATTTTTATTTAAATCTTTGTAAAGATGTTTGACATTTTCAAACTAAGTTTGAAGGGTTAAACCTCCTGTTATGTAGAAAATTTAGATTCCATCCCTTGCAGATGACAGGTTTATTATCCTGTCTTGTATAATTAATGTTTCATGCCCCTATGCATATTTGCCCAACTAGATTTTAAATCCATTGAGAATGGGAAGTAAGTCTTGACCTTCTTAGAATTGTAATATATTACTTTTTGGTCCTGTTAACCCTGTTTTCCTTACTGTTTCTCCTTATGGCAATGGGAATGTTTACCCTATTCTTGCCCTTCCTTTGTGTATTGGAAACAGATAACTTTTTCTAAGTTTCACAGATAGAGGGGAATTTTGTATTAGGACTGACCACACCTATAATTGATTTTGATGGGACTCAGTGCCCTTGTTTTAAAATGAAGAACTATAGTCAAGAGAAATGAAGTGAAATGTCTGAGATCACAGAGCAATTTAGTGGCACAGCAAGGATTTCATCTATCCCTTCTGTATGCTTATCATGGTGATTCATGAGCAAAAGGCACAAAATTGGTTCATGAGTTTAGTAAAGACTTGCTTTTCACCTTTGCTTCTGTTCTGGTTTGCTAATGCTGCCGTTATACAAAATACCAGAAACAGATTGGCTTTTGTAAAGGGGATTTATTAAGTTGCAAATTTACAGTTCTAAGGCCATAAAAGTGTCCCAACTAAGGCATCAATAAGAGGATACCTTCACTGAAGAAAGGCCAATGACGTCCGGAACACCTCTGTCAGCTGAGAAGGCACATGGCTGGCATCTGCTGGTCCCAGGTTCTGGTTCAGTTCCTCTCTTAGCTCCTGTGTGTCCTTAGATTAGCATCTCCAAACATCCTTCTGTCCACATTTCAAGCCTCTCTGAGCAACTCTGTCAGCTCTGAACTGTGTCTCCAAAAGTCTCTCTCAGCTGCCCTTGGGGTGTTTTGTCCTCTCTTACCTTCTCCAGAGCAAATTCTTGGCCAGCATCTCAAAGCATCAGCAAGCATCTGTGCCTGGAGCTCTTTTTAAAGGACTCCAGTAAACTAATCAAGACGTGCCCTGAATGGGTGGGGCCAAATATCTATGGAAACTTTCAATCAAAAAGATTAATCAATCTGCCCCCACAAGATTACATTAAAGAATATGGCTTTTTCTGGGGGGCATAATATATGCAAACCAGCACATGTTCCATCTCTTCTTTGTGGTGTTTTGTTTTTGTTTTTATTTTTGTTTTTGTTTTTGTTTTTGTTTTTTTACAGACTTAAAGGGCAGGAGGAGGGAAAGGATCTATTAGAAAAAATAATAAATTAATAAATAGAAAAGAGGAAAGAAGGAAAACAACTGGAGCTTACTAGATGTGATAAAATGAGCTAGACATTAGCCTAGTGTGTCAGGAATTGGCAATTTAAATCCAAACCCTTTAAGTGCTTCTTCTGATCTGAGCTGTGCAGTCTAAACTGTAGGACTAAAGAGAGCTGGGAAAAAGCTGTGGACTGGTGCTCTTTTAGGTAGCTGCAGTGTAGTGAGTCAAGCCTGGGAAACACTGCCAGTCAAAATTTCTCTCTAATGAGAAAAATGATCATTAGTTAGATCAAGAGGATACATAAGAAAATGCTGAAATATGCATGTTCTTGGACAGCTGATAACCTCTTAATCCTAAAATTCAAGTTAGGTCTCTTTTACCAGCTTTTAATAATAGTGAATTGAAAAGAAAGAAATTACAAAAACTTACAGTTTTTACTTTCTTTAAATCTAATGTCACTGTTCACCCCTGTACATGCAATTCTAGATGCAAAAGTGATAGTTATGGAAATTAAAAGAGAAATAAATACAAAAACCAAAGCATCATAGCAAATGTATTTCTGCCTAATCATTTTTTCTTTACCTATATTCATTTCAGTTTTATGTAATCTGATTTCTCCTCCAAAGAAAGCAGCTATGTCACTGATGGTAGGGACTGTCATATAAGTAAACAATAAATGAATGATTTTTGAATGAATCATGGACAGGATTGATGTGGTTGAAGATGAGTGATTTAAGATGATGTATTACATCTTGACTGGCAACTACAGCCTAATATAAAGGTGTATTTAGGTTTATACTATGTATTAAAAATCTGAACCAATATTTACAAATAGAGAAATTTTATATTACAGATTCAGAATATTGGGTTTTTTTGAAAAACTAGGAAATCTAAATCACATCTGGCAAGACAATAAGCAGTTTTCCCTTAAGTTAGAAGAGCGACTGTTGGCCTCCATTTATTAATACACTAATTTATTCAACAAATATTTTTTGAATGCTTCCTCTATGCCCAGTATTAGTCTAGGTGACGAGAATACAAGAGTGAAAAAAACAGACAGAAACCTCATGGAGCTTACATTCTGTTGGGGAGATAAGCAATAAATAAGATAGGTAAAATGTTCACTATGTTAATGATAGGTGCTAAGGAAAAACAATGAAACAGAGAAGGGGAATATGAAGTTCCATGTGCCTGGGTGGGGTTGAAATTTTAAATAAGGGTCTCACTGAGTTGAAAATCAAAGACCTCAAAGAAGTTACGAAGCTTGCCATGCAAGAGTTTAGAGGAAGAGTACTCCAAGCAGAGGAGACAGCCAAGTGTTTAGGACCTGAGGTTGGAGCATGTCTTGCATGTTTGAGGAAGAGTGAGGAAGCTGCTGTGTATTTGCTCTGTTTTTCTTATAGCAGAGAATTATTTCTCTTCTCATATCTTGATCAAAAATCAAAAGACCAGAGGTCTTCATGTTTTAAGACAAACAGAAGGATGTTTCTTTCGGAGATAATCAATATTCCTAGGTAAAGTGTATCTCTGTTGGAAAGAATTCTCCTAAGCACAATTATGAAATAAAATAGAGAACTATGACTGATGTACAAAAAAGATACCTGAGGAAAAACTTAGTGAGTGAGGTTAAAAATGAATTAATATTTCTACAGGCTTTTTTTGCATGTGCATAGTGTGATGCTGCTGTAATATATTAAGTGGCCAATTTCTCAGCTATCGAGACCTTTTACAAGTTTTGAATTTATAAAATAGCATCTATAAAGTGCCTCAGGACTTATTGTCCTGGAGAAGTAAAGGCAGATATGCCTCAGAAAGGCAGAGAACTTACAGGATAGGTTATGTGAAAAAATTAGTCATTTGGGATCTTTTCTGTTGCAGTTGATAGCACCGATATAAATACCAGTGGAATCTTATGTGGAGATTTAAGTTCTAAAGTCAGCACGTAAGGCAAAGATTAGAGATGGTCAAAATTACTCTTGAAAATCCCTTAGAAAAGTACAGTTCAATAGACCTTCTCTCATTAAATCCAGCATACCCAGTTGTTCTGTCTTTGTTTTCTTTCTCTGCATTGGAACGAGACTTTGTTTCCTTAATTGAGCTTCAGATGAGATGAAATAGTCTGCCATGTTATATGAAAAGCAAACAAATGAAAGTATCCTGTTTTTAAACCCTATAACTCTACTTAGCACAGAGACATAATCACACAGTGAGAAGTATGAAGGGACTAAGACCACCTGGGAGAAAAATACACTTACATGCTTCATCTCACACTTCCTCTAGGGCTTATAGATCATTGAGTGGTACAGTGTGCAATATTGTCCATAATATGTAAAATATTTATTTTCTCTCATCCAAGTAAATTCAATGAACATATCATTGAATTCTACTGCATCACCCAGTTACTTGAACATACAGTTATTCCACAAAGCAAAAGTAAATAGGCAGTGCAAGTAGCTTGAATGGCATGCAGTATATTCAGTAATGGATTCCTTTTTCTCCAGAATATTCCCCATTTAAAAACTGTTTAGGCACACATCAATGCAATCTCTATGCTATAACTTATAGTGAAAATAGAATTAAAGCTCTCCCAGTGGTGATTAAAGTAACTTTCAATTATGGCTACTTATGTTATGAGAGGAGACCAGATTTCTGAATTACCAGCCAATTCAAATAATGGGAGGAAAAACATTTTGGTACTAAAAGCTTTTCTTTTATTTGCCCTATGCTTTCAGGTAATGACCCATAGATTGCTGACCAAGGAATTGATTTCTAAGTCAGGGTTTAGGAAAAATATATCAGATTTGCTGCTTTATATAGGTTAGATTTGCTTGAATTTATTGGTATTTGAGGAGTTATATTCTGCACAATTGAATGATAAAACTAATAGGTATCTGCAAGGTATTACTGAAAAAAAAAAGACACAGTCCAGTAGTTAAAGTCCTTTATTTGACTTTTTAGAGAAGAAATAATTGAAGATCTTGCCATGGATCATAATCCTCTTAAAATGTTAGAGAAATAAGTAGTTATAAAAGATATTGAAGTCTGAAAAACATTTAATAAGATATAATGTTGAAAATCACTTCTAAAACTATTTCAGAATGCTCTAGAAAGCATAATACTCCCTGCTCCCAACCCACCAAAAAAAAACAAAACCCAAACAACTTACTAGTCATCCCATAGGTGTCTTAAGACACTATCCTCCATATCATACTTGATGAATTCTAAATTATAAAGCTTATTGCCTTCAGATTTCTCTTTTTTTTTTTTTACTTTTTTTTCCCCTTAATCAGTAAAGTGAATAAAGCCAGAAATGAGGTTTTCCAACATGAGGCAGAGATCTATCAGAATCACTGTGGTGTTTCTTCATTTGTCCTCACTTTTTCCCCTCCAAACAGAACTCATGCAGTACCTTAGGAAATGCATACACATGAGCAGAACGTCACCTACTGTTAATCACATTGCTTCTGGGCCTCCTGGTGAGCTCTTCACCCTCCTGGTGCCTGTGAGGTGGAGGACCATGGACTTCCTTCAGTGTGGCACAGGACAGGCATCCAGGGAGGTGGTCTTGGGTACACTTGTATTGTGGGGGTCCAAGGTATTGTAGCAATGCTGAAGATATGAAGAGATTAAATTGCCATGTTAATTCTCATGTATGTAAAAATCACTAGACTTGACATTAAATCAGAAATAGCCAGACTTACTTCTGGATTTTGTGTGTCTTACAAAGTCTCATGAATTAAGCAGGCTAATTTGTAATTCTGAATCTTCTCTCTTGTCAGTTTTCCAGAAACTATACATAACCATGAAGTAGATTTTATTATTCTTTTAATTACTGACTTACATATTAATAATATATTCTGGGATTTTTAGGAAGAAACACAGTCATTACTAGAAAATTTGCATGTTTACCATACAAATTACTTCCTGGTTTTGAGATGTCTTCATAAATTCACCGCTTCTCTTCCCAAGTACCCATTGGGTCGACAGGTAACCAAAGCTCTCCCTCATTTGAAATCTATGAAGTAGGAATATTTGTAGTTTCTTCTTTGATTTCTGTAGTGTTAAAGATACCAGAATTTGAAATGGATCCAAATCTTGGCAATGAGAATATAATCTAAATCCATTTCATCTGTAGGCATTACTGGTAATTGAGATAGTATTTTTTGTTCTGAAGACCATGGCTAGAAACAACTACAATTCTATTGTTGCTTCTCCAACAGTGTATTTGTGCTAAGGTATTTTAACTGTCCTTCTTTAACACTACTTTGTTTTGTTCCCTATACTGAGAGATCTACCCTCCACCCTTATAAGACTGGAAAAAGGAATCTGTTTGAGAATGTTTAACTGTTAGCTTTGCATTGCACCAAGAACCAAAATAGAAACAGTGCTTCTGCTCCTTGCAAAATTATGGTCAGGTGGCCCTTATGTCATAATGTAAACCTTTTGAACCATTTGTAGAGTTGATGTTAACAGAAGAATTCTGTTATCCTGAGTCTTTGCATCCTTAACTCAGTTTTGGAGGGCAAATAGAAATATATGAATGACTTGTTTTTGAGGTTGTTTCTGCCATTGAACCTTCTTTTTTATAATCATATTATCACTTTTAATTCGTCATTTTTTAATCACAAAGAAATGGCCAGTGATATCAGCCAGTCCCAATGTAGTTTCATTTTGCTTTTACGTAAATGATGTTCTTATAAAGCCTCATCCATGTGATATATGCCAAGCCTGTTGCCATCTAAAGAAACTGGTTGTTTTAATAGCATTAATTTTTTTTTCTTGGCCATATTTGGTTTTGCCAAACTAAGTAGTGTGTAAACTTAGTGCTTCACTTTTGGTTCCTCACGAATGTGCTGTTCACTTACAGATTAGAGAGCTGTACTGCACATGTTTAGAAAAGAACATATGGGATTCAGAGGAGTATGCGTCGGCCTTGCAGCTGCTGAGGTAGTTTTTTTTAATTATTTTTTTCTGTTTTATGAGCCTGCCAGTAAGTAAAACCGTCTTCCAGCACTTTGTCTGCTAGGAGTTTCATAAGACACTATGTTGTATCTAAGAATATTTGTATATATCTTGAATTTATGTTTGTAGCTTGTGTTCTTAACATAGCAACCATCCATTTCTTTGTTTCCCTTTGTTTGAACTTGTGGTTTTTAAAGTAAAGCTAGTGGTTGTTTAGTCAGATATCAGTACTGCACGAGGGAGCTTAGGTAGGGATCGTTGGAAGTCACAAGATTGACATCATGGCAGGGAAAATATCCATGGGAAGTGAGCTCATCTTGGCCTTGATTAGGAGCAACAATGAGTAGGCAGTGGCCTGTATGCCTTATCCCCACTCAAGCTATGTCCACATTGACAGTGGAGAATTCAAAAATGTGTCTGATATCATGCAGATAGGATTTCTTAGTGTTATTAGTAGATTATCAAAGATTGCTTACCATCTCTGACAGATACACCTTTCAAAGTTATAATCCTTTGTATTCCTTGGCTTTATTTTTGTATGTATGGTGAATTTTTAGTCTTCCATAAAAATAATGACCAGATGGATAATGTGAAAGAGAAATGAAGTATGAGCTAAGTTTCTGCACACAGTATTTTCCTTAGTGAAAATAAAGGCTTGTATGAAAATATAAAGCAGTGTGAGAACTGAATAGTTACTAAGTATTGGTTTCCTTGTGACTCAATAAAAGAACAGATGGGCACAATAGGAGGAAAATTCACATTGAAAGCACTTTAAATCCAGAAACTTAATAATACAAATGTTAGTGATTAGCTGGTACAGCTTAAGATAGAAAACTAATTTCAGGCTATATAGAAAAATAACTCCTTGTGGAAACTAGATTGCTACTGAAAAGTTATGTTTCACTTAATATTTTTAACTTCCAATTAGAGATTCCTATGTATTTATATGCATACCTCAACTAGAATATTTCTGAGACTTCTTTTGTTTTCTGTTCAAGTAAACATGCCTTTCCCAAACACCCAGGTGATTCTTGCTTGGTTTCCTCTTTTGACCTTCCTGGTTAGTGATTGTCTTCCTTCTCCAGCTGAGTGTTCCCAAATTCATAAATTCCCTTGTCAGGGAGGGACTTGTTCTTTTCCTCCTAAGCCTCCCTGGTACTGGCCATCTTGGGAACAGTCAAGGATCATGAATGCCAATTCCAAACTGGGGAGAGAAACATGAGCAGTAATAGTAATGGTTCAATAGTAAGCACCATTTCTTGAAGGCTTGCAGTGTGCTAGGGACTTTTTTAGGCACCTTATCCCTGTTTTCTGATCTAATACTTAGAGTTCACCGCTGTAGTAGATATCATTGTCACACTTTACAGCTGAGGAAACTGAAGCACAGATAGGATTAAATGACTTGCCAGAGATCACTCAGTTGCTGACGGAACCAGGATTCTATTCCAGGTCTGACTTCAAAACTGTAGTACCTTCCACTGTTCTTTGCCAAGATCTAAAATATGGATTCGGGATTCCAAGTAAAGCAGAAGCAATAAATAGAAAGTGAGGTTTCACTCATATTACCAAGCTGAGGTCAGAAACATAAGCCTTCAAAGCAGAGGAATGTAGAAAGCTCTGAGGATCAAATGCAGCAGCTACAAGGACAGGCAAGGGTCTGTGCAGCACAAGAGGAAAGGAATCTGGGAACTCCCAGACTCTGGAATTACCCTTTTCTCCTTTTTAGAGATTGGATGTGGACAAGAAGTCAGGGACATTTTGTAGTTTAATTATTCTTAGTAGAAATCATCAGAATTTAGGAGACCAGATATTCTCATCACTTGTCTTCAAATTTGTAAATTCAAGTCAGGAAAGAAAATAAGATTAAAATGCTCACTAAATGTTGCTTTGGAAAGAAAACTTGTTGAGTATTATTAGAAACATAGTCTTAATATAATTTCCAATTTGAATTTTTTGTAAGAAACTGCTTAAATGTAGTATTTCTCTGAAAAAATCCGATTTATCAGGAAACTGACATGTTTAAATAACTATAGATCTGCTTGATGAAATATTTTGTGACCATTAAAAAGTATTTACAAAGAATTTGTAGTAACATGATAAAAGTTTTGTTGTATTTTCATGAGTGGAAACAGACCTACAGAATTTTATAGCACAGTTGTTTTGAGGAGCATTCAAGGGTACACTTTTGAACATAGGTCATAATTTAACATGAGTGCAGTGGTTCTTTCCTCATTCAGTCAACTCCAGAATCATGAAGACCACATCCCTCTGTTGGATTAGTTAATTTTTCACTCAACCATGTATCATTATATAAGAACATAGTTAAGATGAAAAACCATTTGTGAACAGGAAGTGGTAAAAATGGTGCTAACCCAGCAGTGAGCTAGGTGAGTGCATCTGCTTTTCCCGGTCTGATACAAAATAAGACCTACTTTTCAGCTGGAGAGAATTTCTAAACAGCCATCTAGAAATCAAACACTAGACCAAGAATTTTTCAGACTTTTGAAATTCATAGAAGGGTCACCTTATAGGAACAGGAAGAATACTATACTGTCATTATCAATAGCAGTGGTTCACTAAAGCAGTGATTCTTGGTATTGGGGATAATAAAAAGTTTGCCCTCCTTCCTAGGGGAATTTGTTCTTTTCCCCCAACCCCATCAGTTAAGAATTATTCACCTAGAGTTATCCCATTTTCTTCCAAATAAGGAAACTGAGGCCACAAATCTTGAGTGACTTTTCTGCAATTGGGAGAACTAAAATTTAAATCTGAACCTTCAAAGTCCAGTGCTTTTTTTCAGACATATCCCAATTATTTGAAAGATGGCAATAAAAGGAAATTTACATGGATTAGTGGCCAGTAGCCCATGTTCAGAACATATCCAAAATTTTTGAATGAGTCAACAGAGCACATTTCTGTGGAATCAGACCGCCCCCATCCTGTGACCAATCATCTCAGCGTGGGGTGCAAGCACATAAGTGAAAGGAGCCAGTGTTTAGTCTGCTTATCCCAAGTGTAACCTTATGAGCTTGCTACAGAAACAGATTTATAAACTGAAGTTAATTGATAGCTGAAAGAATTTACTTTAAGCTGATAGAAATTATTCTAATTTCTGAGGAAGTCTTTTGACTTTAACAGTAATAAATTAGCAGGTTAGCTCAGCCTTCACTGAGTTTAAAAAACATGACCTGAGTAATAATATAAACATTTGATCACTTCAGTTTAGTTTAGAGACTGTAGAGATTTGGAAACTAAGGAACGCATTGTTTCTTGTTATGCAGATCAACCTTAGAAGATATTTAAAGATCTCATTATGAAAAAATGATAACAGAAGATGTATCAGATTTCATGATTAAAATATAATTTCTCCCTTTTGGAACAGGTATTGCCAATCCTAAATCAGCATTACATCAGGTTCTCCACAGTTATCTGTAAGTTTGTGGTGAAATCAGACAAAGAGCTGAATCATTGAAGCACAGTTTAAAGCAAAAAATGTTGAAAGTCACTGGATTTAGAGTCCTGGTTTTCAGTCTTTGGCATGCGTAAGATTGAGCTGTGGTGTGTTAAACACCTGTAGATTTCTGCCTTCCTCCCAAAGACAGTGAATCAGATAGGGATCCATGGGGAGAGGTCATCAGGAATCTACATTTAAGGAGCACTCCAGCACATTCTGGACAGATGGCCTAGGGACCACATTTTGAGAAACATTGTTCTGGGACATAAAGAATAAGAAAGCATTCAAAAAACTTGAGGAAAAAAATGAAGCCATCAAAGGAGAAAAAAAGTCCTTATCTATGCAGGAGCTAGATGGCTTTCAGGTAGTTTTCAAGTAGAAAAACTGGACTAAGATATTCTGTTAATAGTGAACAATGAGTTTTTGTCCCAATGAACAGAAATAAAGATCTGAATTTGTATTTTAATTTTATGTTCTTCTTTCCCTTTATTGAACATTTAGTGTCACTTTTCTGCTAGTAAAATGAACAGCTAGTTAATAAATATTAAACTCAGAAATAACTGATCAAATTTAACATTCAGCCTTTTGTTTCTTATGAATGTGAGGCTATACTTTTATAGTACATCAGTAAGATATGTGTATATTTTATGCTACTAAAATTGTTCCTAATCATATGGTGAAATAAAATTTATTCAATTTGACAGACAGTGATTTAGTTACAAGATTACAGACATAACCAGATGTAAATAAGCTAAGAATTTTTAAGCAATGATTTAGGCACCAAGTCATCGTGGCTTAAGAGTCAAAATTCATCCTCTCTGTTGTACTGTTAAGACCAACCTTTAAATACTTTAAATACTTCCCTAATTTCCTAAGATCTGTGAGAACTTTCTTTGAGAGTTTCAAAAGAGCAAGGTGTTCCAGAAAGGGTACCATGGCTTCCAGGTGCTCCCCAACATGAACTAATTTGAAAACCATTCATCTTAGAGAAACTGTTCTTTTACTAAGGCCTGAAGTCATGAAATTCTTTATCATTGCATGGTCATTGCCTTGTTCATACATTCAAAAAAAAAAGGATGTTTATTTAATGCCTGATTTGTGGAACCACTGATCTGTTGAGAAAGATGACCCTGTTCTGTTCCAGACACAATTTTTGCAAGTGGGAGATTCAGGCAGACAAGTAGACAGGCAATTACAGTGCAGAGTAATGACTGCTGTGATGGGTAAGGTCTGAATGCTCCATTTGTGAGTTCAAGACAGCTTCTCAGAAGTGGCATCTAATATGAAATATCGAGGCTTTGGAGGAGTTAACTGGGTGGGGTAGGGACAGGGAGCTGCAGCACGGTTTGCAGGAGGCAGTGAAAGGTTGTACGGGAGAAGTTAGATGGGGTAGAAGAGTGTTGGTAACCTCTAAAATCCCCAAGTCTTACAGATTTTAGTTTTTTCTACTTTCATTGCTTAAAATGGAATACAAGCTAGAAGGAAATGTACTTCGTCTTTCTTTGCGAATTCTCACAGATCTTAGGAAATTAGGAAGGTATTTAAAGGTTGGTCTTAACAGTATAACAGAGAGGATGAATTGTGACTCTTAAGCCATGTATAACTTGGTGCCTAAATCATTGCTTAAAAATTCTTACTGAGCTTATATGTCTGGTTATGTCTGTAATCTTGTATCTAAATCGTTAAGTAAAGGCTCTTTAACATGCTTGGCTGTATAAAGAGATGCTATCCTTATTTATGTTTATAGATTTTTTTTAAATATACCTTGGATCTGAATTACCATGAAATGGAATAGGTTCTCAGTATTATTTTTGATAAATAAAAGTTTTTAAATTATCAATTAATAATTAAATTATTAATTTTCCAGTTAAAATATATATATTGTTTTTAAAAAGTTAAATGTTATAGAATATAAAAAATGAAAGTACCCCTAAATGTGCTTTCACTAACATAGCTTTTAATTTTTTCCCTCAGATTACTGACCCTTAATAGAAAAAGGGTTTATCACTTTTATTCCAGATAGCAAAAGGAAAGCAAGAATTTTTTCTGATTTTTAACTCTTACCAATATTTTCCTCTAAATTTTGATTCTGTTTTAGCCATTTGAAGTGCAGCTATTCAGCTAAAAGGAAAATACATTCTTTGTGTATGCTTTTGGTTTCTGTTTCACTTGAAGGATCACATATGATTGCTCCGTTGTATTAGTCTGAAGATCTCTGCTAGTAGATGGTTGTTGCAGGCTTCTCCACCCCCACCCCCACCCCCTTTAACTTCTAGCCTTCATTGATGTAATACATTTGTTGATTTGGGTTTTGAATATTTTTTGAAGCTGCTTTGTAATGGTAATGTCAGTTTAGAACTTGAGGACTCTTTAGTCACATGATCTTTACATTGGCGATGGATTGACCAGTTTCTCCTTATAGCTATCTGTTCTCACAATCAGAAGTTTATATAATCAGTGCTTAACCAGAAATTATTGGCTTTCTGCATGATGAAGCAGAACACTGCATTGCCCTGCAAGGTGATTTCTTTTAATGATTACTAAATGATTCTCTTTCTCTCTCTTTTTTTTTTTGAATTTGGTTTTATTTTTATTATAGAAGAAACCAGAAGGCTAAATTCACCTCATGCACTCTGACATCTGAGCTTTCACAAAGTTCATCATTACAAGATCACTTTAATAAGAAATGGAATGTCTAACTTTAGGTTCTCATATTATTTTTTTTTACTTTCCCCACTAAATTTGTTTTACAGCCCAATCCTTTTGCTTAAGAAAAAAAGAAAAAAGGTTTTGTTTGTGTGTGTGTTAAGTAGGCAAAGCTAAGGAAGCAACTAAAATCCAATGTGTGGTTCTGTTTCTTTCTCATACCACAAACTACCAAATATGCCCATATTTCCAGTGCCTAAGAGAACTGGGTTCCTTTCTCTCTTTAAGAATTTCTTTAATGACAGCTATAAAGCTTTTCATACATTAAGTGTCACAGATCTTTTTTGAACCATTTACCTGATAGCAATATAATCACTTCTAAATCAAGTTAAGGATAAATAGCTCTTTTGAAGCAGGAATGTGACCCATTTTAGGTGTACTTTTTTTTCCTTCTCTGTAAATTAATCTAATCTTGTAGCTTTCAAACTTTTTAATTCTGATACTTTGTTTTCAATTTTATTCCCTTTCTTTTAAAACAAAATGCTAGTGGGAACCCACCAAAAATTCGGAAGTAGTCTCATTTCTTAATTCCTCTCCTCTTCTCTCTCAAAGTGATTCCAATTAGGCTTTTACAGACTCCATCAAAACTGCTTTTATCAAAGCACCAGTGACTTCCATCTCCTAAATCTAATGGTCAGTTCTCAGTCTTCATTTCCCTGTACCTGTCATCAGGGTTTGACTTCCTCTGTAATGACTTCCAAGGATCTGGACTCTCTTGGTTTTCCTCCAACCCCAGTGCATGCACCTTCTCAGTCTTCTTTGGTGGTTTCTCTTCCCCTTGACCTCCTAATGTTACAGTGCCCCAGGACTTACTCGTTTTTTTTTTTTTTTTTTTAATAATTCAATTTTATTGAGATATATTCACATACCTTACAGTCATACAAAGCATACAATCAGTTGTTCACAGTTGCACTATATAGTTGTGCATCCATCACCAAAATTAATTTTTTAACATTTTCATTACCACACACACAGAAGTAATAAGGATAAAAATTAAAGTGAAAAAGAACAATTAAAGTAAAAAAAATCACTGTGTGCTTTTTTTTTTTTTTTTTTTTGGCTCCCATTTTTCTACTCATCCATCCATACACTGGACAAAGGGGAGTGTCGTCCATATGGCTTTCCCAATCACATTGTCACCCCTCATAAACTACATTTTTATGCAATCGTCTTCAAGATTCAAGGGTTCTGAGTTGTAGTTTGATAGTTTCAATTATTTACTGCTAGCTATTCCAGTTCATTAGAACCTAAAAAGGGTTATGTATATTATGCGTAAGAGTGCCCACCGGAGTGACCTCTCTGCCATTGAAACTTATTTCATTTCCTTTCACATCCCCCTTTTGGTCAAGAAGATGTTCTCTATCCCATGATGCCGGGTTCAGATTCCTTTCTGGGGGTCATATTCCATGTTGCCAGGGGTATTTAGACCCCTGGGTGTCAGATTCCAGTGCTTACTCTTGAGCCCACACCTCTCTCCTGAGCACCAGATTTTAATATCCGTTTGCCTATTTAACATCCACACTTAATATCTGCTAGATGTTTCAAGGTTAACATGTCCAAAATTGAACTCCTGATGTTCCTCCCAAAACCTATAATCTTCCTGCATTCTCTCTGCCCTTTGAATTGATCAAGCCAAAAACTTGGGTTCTGCCTTCAAAATGTATCAAGAATCACACTATTCTTGTCACCTTCCTTCTCTGGTACCACCACAGTCCAAGTCACTGTCAAGTCTTCCCTGGAATACTGCTTCTGGTTTCCTGCCTCTCCCTTCGCCCACTACAGCTTTTTTCTCAAAACAGTAGTCAGAATAGTCCTTTAAAAATTTGTCAGATAATGTCACTCCTTTGCTCAAAACCTTCCATTGACTCACTATTTCACTCAGAGTAAAAGCCACAGGCCACACAAGGACCCTACATGATGCCTCTCTAACTTCATCTCCTACTGCTTGTTCTCCCTCTCAGCTTCAGCCACCTTAGCCTCCTTGTTCTTTCTGGAACATGCCAGACACATATCCACCATAGGGCCTTTGCACCCATTGCCAGGAAAAGCTCTTCTCCCAGATATTTGTATGGTTCATTACTGCCTCCTTCACATATTGGATCAAATGTCATTTTCTCAATGAGGCTGAACCATTTTAAAATTGAAACCTATCCACGCCACCATTACTATGTTCTTACACTGCTCAATTTTTTCCATAATATTTATCAAATTTTAACATGTATAGCATATATGGTAGATCAATAATGTTTATTGTCTGTACCCCCTTCCTCACTTAGATTGTAAGTTTCATGAAGACAGTGATTTTTGATTCACTAATGCATACCTCAGATGCCCAGAACAATGCCTGGTATGTAATAGGCATTCAAAAATATTTCTTAAATGATTGAATGGTTTCATGACTAACAAATGGGTCAAAACTCACAGTTTAAAATGCTGGTCTGTTAGCTAGATGCAATCCTTAATTTTCTATTTGAGGTACAATATATAACAAACTTTTTTGGAATGGACTGCATTTTTGGTTTTTTAATTGTTTTCAAGAAATCATGTTCAGTTAGTTTTGGTTATCCGAAGTGCTTGTTAAGAGTCTAAATGAAAAGTAACAGCACTGTTCTGGTATTACCTCTTGTCTGGGTAATACATAACTTGTTTTACGTAACTTTGAAAGCCAATCATCTACTGTTAACAGTTTGTATTTCCAGGCACAAATACATATCAAATCACACTATATATAGTGTTCTACAGATTGCATTGTTAGTTAGTTTTGTTTTTGTTGTGGCACTTGTTTTGCAGCTAATATGCTATTATGAACACTTTTTCTTGCCATGCAGTGTAGCGTAATTGTTAAGAGCATGGATGCCAAACTGGGATCTCTGTGGATTCAAATCCCAGCTTTGCCAATTAATAGCTGTGGGACTCCGAACAAGGCACTTTAAATTTTCTTATCCCTAACATGGGAGTAATAACAGTACCCACCTGAAACAGTGTTGTGGGGATCAAGTAAGGCTTGGTGCATGTATTTGCATATAATTGTTAGCTGTTGGTTATCTTTAGTATTCATATTGCCCTACCTCATTCTTTTTCATTGCTGCATAACGTCCCATGTTTTGAAGGTGTAACATTTTATTTAATTAATCCCTTATTTGACGTACATTTAGATTGTTTCTAATTCTTCACTATTACCACCAGTTCCATAGTGACTACCCAAGGATATGTGTTTGCACATTTGTGTGATTATTTCTAGAGTCTAAATCATAAACACTATTATGCAGTTGTACACTCACACCAAGGTATTGGTGTTTGATAATATCCAGCATGAACATATTATCAGTCTTAAATATTTTTTATTTTCTAGTATTTTATGATTGATGGGCCCCCACAACATACACACTTAAAATTTTTATTTTATCTGAAATTTTTTTTTATATAATACAGAAATTTTGTGTATAAAATACGTAATGTCTTTTCCCCACTAACTTGAAATGCTACCTGTGTCACATACCAAACTTCTAGGTATACCTTGATCTCTTTCTGGACCCTTATTCTCTTCTACTGACCTGTCTATTCCCATACAAGTACCATTTGATTTTAATCTCTATAGTTTATACCTTTTGATAAATTAACAGCCTACTAACACACTCAGACAATACACAGTCTTCCTTCTTTTCAGGAACAATTATTATTCCAGATAAATTTTAGAATAATTTTATTGGGTTTTAAAAAGTACCCACTGCAATTTTGTTTCAAATAGTCTTAAAATTATAGATTAATTTGGAACAAATTTCTGTCTTTACAAGATTGAATGTTAGCAACTAAAATGTCCATTTATTCAGGATTTTCATTTTTTAAATATACTTACACATTTTTAATAAAGTGTATTGCTGTGTGTTTGATAGTTTTTGTTGCCATTTTGGACATGCTGTTTCTTCCATTTCATAATTTAATATAAGCTATTGATTATATGTATATACATATGTGTATATATAAATGTATCTACATACACACCTATAGATGTCTGATATTCACACACCCTTTTACACACTCTAACACTTTTCCAATTCTCTTGGATTATATAACTTCACGGGCACATAATATGCAAACAATAAATTTCATCTTCCTTTCTCCTGTTTATATCTTAATTTATTGTGGTAACTAGATTCTACAATGATGATCAATAATAGTGATAGTGATAGTGGATATCTTTGTTGATTCTTTATATGTATATCATTTAACTGAAAGAAATTTTAATTAATGTCTTTTATTGGGTTGGTCACATTTTTTGCTCTGATCAGTCTTACCTCAAGTCTTGTTTTATTACATTAAACCAGAAAGTACTTAGGAAATAGTAATTACTGATCTTTTGCTACTCTGGAAAGAATAAGAACATAATTTTGGCTAACAATAAAAAAGGAATCGTAACTATCTGGATCCCTGGGAGTTTACATATGAGAGGTCTACCTCCTCCAGTCAATGCCGCATTAAAAGTTATGCCTAATAAAGTCTGATTACAAAATTATATGACATAATGCCTTCTCCCCCCACCCCCATCCTGAAAATGGTTAATAGGCTAGTTTTGGCCATCCTTGATATTCACGTAAACAGAAAATGGGTTAGGTCAATTATTTTGAGCTGAAAATGGATGCAAGTTATGCCTGTCTGCAGCCTGGGAAACTAATCCTCTGCCTGTTGCTGAAATGGGTTAGACCCCCTGCCAGCGTTACCTCAGCCTCTTCTCTCCTCCAAGGCAAGCCAGTGCCAGTGATTCTCTGGACACTGGAAATGCTGATCTGGTCTACTTAAGTTAGAGGTAAAGGTCAAGTATAACAGATTGTTCAAGTGTTGCTGACTTTGAGTTAACTTTCTTAACAGTTTAACTCTGTCTGGGCAATAGAAAGCCAGAAATTTTAAATAATCTCAGACATAATCTAGAATTAAATGTCTTGGCTTGTTTTCCTTTAACTTGTTAGTCGCCTTTCATTCACAGATAAAGAATACACTTTGAATAATTATTTCATTGTTATAGAAAGAGGAAGAGAGATTTTATACTTTTTCTTAAAACGGAGGAAATGTTTACTTTTTGTCCACCCCTACCAGTTTCTATATTCATTGAATGTAGAGGCTTTTTGTTTGTTTGAGCTTTAATTTTAGTTGACATAACCAGTGTAATTTCTTAGTAGTTAGTCTGCTTAGCTTTATATCCCCTTACCCTAACTTGATAAATTTCTCCCAAATTTTTTATTATGAGAAATGTCAAACATGAGATAGTTATCTTGCAGAATACTCCCACATTCTGGATTTGTCCGATTGTTTCTTCATGGTTAATATTAGTACTTTAAATCATTGTAATCTTAATGATTTAGATCCATTTGCTGAGAGTAATTTGTACACCTCTCTCATGCCACATAACAATTACTAGAGTAACCTGATTCCATTTGACTCTGTTTCTGAATATGATCTTAGTGGAGAGATCCTGTAGCTAATGGCTTTAAGAACAGGATCCTAATTCCAGATTATCTGTGTTCTATCTGCATTTGTGACAAAGATTTGTTCTCTAGCCTTGCTGAGTTACTCAACCAGTGTACCTTGTTTAAAGCAGAATTGTGTACCTTGTTTAAAGTTCAGTGGATTTACTGACTGATGGTTTATAAAGCCTATAGAAGATATAAGGCATAGTTAAAATGGTAATAATTCAAGAATGAATGTGATTCTTATATTTTTTGTCTCCTTTCAAACAAGCTTGCATTTGGCATAAATGCCATATGCTTGGCAGAAATTTCTTGTCTTATATTTACATTTAGATCAGAAGAAAGGGAAACTAGTGTTAAATGTCTCCTGTGTGATAAGGACTATGCTCAGTTCTTCACATGTGTCTTCTCATTTAATTTTTGCCTTTACCTAACTTATGAAATATGTGAATTCTTATTTTCATTTTATAAACAGGGAAACTGAGGATCAGAGATGTTTAGTAACTTGTTCTGTATTATAGATTTAGTAAGTGTCAAAACTAGGCTTTGAACCCAGATCTTTGTTAATTTTCCAAGTTGAGTTTTATTATGAAAGCTCTTTTTGAATATTTCTCAGTGTCACATACTTTGAGGAAAATCTCTCCCAAAAAAGGTTGGTAGCTACTAATGCAGAAAGTATACCATCTTCTGAGCAGAAACATTCACTATGTAAATGATGTTTTTTAAGTATGTTAATTTTCCAATTCATTTACATCACCTGTCACTTAATTCTTTTCTAGGATGTTGGCAAAGGATGAGCTGATGACCATACTTCAGAAATGTTTGAAGGTTTTTAAGTTCTCTTCTGGAAAGCAGCTTGGCAGTACAGCAAAGAGAATAGAGGAGTTCCTGGCCCAGTTTCAGTGTCTTGATGGTGAGAGTATATCCTGCCAGTTTTACTGGTTATGACAGTCATTTAACTAAAATGACATGGAAAAACCCTACATTCTGATTTGCTGAGAGATGAAGAGATAAAGTAGTTCATGATCTCAAGCCTTGCAACATCACATCTTAACGATCACAAACAAGCCAAATGTTTCTCTTCCACATTTGATTTAAACAATGAAGAACAGCAAAAAGAAAAAACAAAATTACTTCTCCAGATGGGCAGTTTGGAGGACTTATCTTTAAAAAGAACAACAAAAAGATTGGAGAGAGTAACAGGGCATCATAATTAAGGACTCCTTTTAGACATTTTCCCTTAAGCATTTCACCAAATTCTTTATAGATTTCAAAAACACTGTGTAAATCATTTGTAAGTCAGAGAAATTAATAGCTGTGAACAGTTTTCATGGGAATGAGGCTCATTGGTATGCTGATTACCAAAATATGCATGAGGCATGCTTTAATTGGATTTACAAAGGCTCAAATTCTTTAGCCCTAAATGAATTGAAGCAGCCTGGCCCTCTTCCGTATTGGAGGACTACAGCTTCCTGTGTTTTGCATAACCTCCACATAATCGTTTATGTTTGCTGAAAGCTCAGGATGCCTGATCATGTGTAGGTAGCCATGTTCTTTAATGTTCCAAGACTTCTTTGTGTAGTGAGGCACCATGGATTAAAATTGGACATTAATTTTCCATGGGCTCTTCTCTTGCTCAATTTCTAGCACCAAAGTATAGTATTGTTTTGGTTTTGGTTTTTTTGGTAGAACAAAAGAATGGGTATGCACCATTTCCTTTTCCTTTACTTATGGAACTTTATAAGGGAGTTTCAAGAAAGAGGCAAACTTGTATATGAGCACATAGACTGGATGTGGCATGGTAAAAAATACCTTGCTTGGAATGCCCATTTTAACCCTTTCTGTGTTTGGCACATGTTCCTTTGTCTTGAAAATCCTTTGGGTTCAGGAAACTGCTT
The DNA here is from genome assembly GCF_015220235.1 of Choloepus didactylus. Classification (NCBI taxonomy): domain Eukaryota; kingdom Metazoa; phylum Chordata; class Mammalia; order Pilosa; family Megalonychidae; genus Choloepus; species Choloepus didactylus. The sequence goes on along the minus strand of NC_051313.1, from coordinate 64,846,280 downwards.
TTGCTGAAGTCACTCCCTTTCCATACATGCAGTGCTGGGCCCCTGATGAGTGTTCAGTCAGTGGATGATGAAAGAGAACATTTGCCTGACTGCAGGGGCATGAGCAGGCAGAAGGCAGAATGAGCTAGTACTCCAGAGTGACCAAGAGAACGGTCCCTTCCAGGTTATGTGTAGGCACTGCTCTTTGCCCACAGCAACATGAGTTGAATGACTTTTAGATCATAAAAATTTTCAAGGTCTGGAAATTGGTATTGAGATCATTGAGTCCAGCTACATACAGAAATTAAAGCCCAGAAAGAGAAAGTGACTTGTTCAAGATGTTACAGCCAGCTAATGGTAGCATCTAGACTAGAGCCCACTTCTCTTAGTCACCATCTCATTGTTTTTTTTTTCTCACTGATTCACAATTTAAATGCCCCCTAATTGTGGTCAGTGGCCCAGTGAGGAGCCACCCTTAAGGACATAAATAGGAAAAAAGATTAGAAGAATATAAGATAAATTAGGTAAATTTCTGTCTATTACAAAATTGGACTCATGGGGAATTTTGTTAAAAGAAACTGCAGATAATATAATAACTTTCATTAGAGTTCATGTAACAAGCTAGTGAACAAATTCTGTGATGTGCTAGCATTAAATAAAGGAATGCAGCTTTTAGATGTGGGAAAGTCAGAGACTAAGATGATTTACAGCCTAAAGAATAAAGAATTTTACAAGTTGAAGCAAAACCAGTGTCTTGTAGAAATATCTGTATTTCTATATTTTCATAAGTAATACATTATTAATAATAAAGTAAAAGGTGAAAGATTTATACAATCTGAAGAGAAACCAGAGTATTTATTTTAGGTTTGTTGTCTTTTTCCTACTGCCTTGTTATGTTATGGTTTGTTTGAAATGTTTTTTTTACTGTATGTTTACATATATATATATATATATATATATATATATATATGTATATAATTAATTTAAAAAAAAGAGTTAATTAAAAAAAAATGAAAAAAAATGCAGACCCCCTTGAGGAGCTGGTAGAGAATTCAGGGGTGTTGGGCTTCCCCACCTTGATGGTTGCTGATGTGCTCACAGACATGGGGGACTGGTGGTTTGATGGGCTGAGCCCTCTACCACAGAACATGCCCTTGGCAAGACTGTTGCTGCAAAAGAGAGGCTAGGCCTCCCTATGATTGTGCTAAGAGCCTCCTCCCGAATGCCTCTTTGTTGCTCAGATGTGGCCCTCTCTCTCTAGCTAAGCCAACTTGGCAGGCGAAATCACTGCCCTCCTCCCTACGTAGGATCTGACACCCCGGGGGAGTGAATCTCCCTAGCAACATGGAATATGACTCCCGGGGAGGAATCTAGACCCAGCATCGTGGGATGGAGAACATCTTCTTGACCAAAAGGAGGATGTGAAAGGACATTAAGTGAGTTTCAGTGGCTGAGAGATTCCAAGGGGAGCTGAGAGGTCACTCTGGTGGGCACTCTTACGCACAATATAAACAACCCTTTTTAGGTTCTAATGAATTGGAATGGCTGGCAGTGAAAGCCTGGAACTATCAAACTACAACCCAGAACCCATGAATCTTGAAGACGATTGTATAAAGATATAGCTTATGAGGGGTGACAGTGTGATTGGGAAAGCCATATAGACCACACTCCCCTTTGTCCAGTGTATGGATGAATGAGTAGAAAAATGGGGACCAAAAAAAAAAAAAAGGCACCCAGTGTTCTTTTTTACTTTAATTGTTCTTTTTCACTTTAATTTTTATTATTATTTTTGTGTGTGTGGTAATGAAAATGTTCAAAGATTAATTTTGGTGATGAATGCACGGCTATATAATGGTACTGTGAACAATTGAATGTACACTTTGCATGACTGTGTGGTATGTGAATATATCTCAATAAAAATAAATTTAAAAAAATAATAAAGTAAAATTAAGATTCCCCACATCAGACAGGTAGAAATATTTTTCTATATGCTACCTCTAGTTCCTTAACACTTATTACACATTAGTCTGGATTAGAAATAGTTGTATGGGGAGGAGAGAGTTAAATGGGGCAGAGTGTCATATCACATTTATTTATTTGTTTTTAAGGCTCTGTTACATGTTAGTAAAGAGGATAGAAGAGCTTATTAGATATTTTAACCTTAAATTTTATCTTTCTTGAACCAGGAATTTATCCATGGCTAAAAAAAATATTGATTCTTTGAGAACAATGCAGATTCTCCAGTGTATCCTCCTGTTTTAGATTTAGGCCAAACAAGGCATGTGAGTGTGACGTTCCTTAAAACTAGGAGGAGGGTATCAGAGCCTCATGTTCTTTAGAAGAAACACAGCTACCCATTTACCAGATACAGATTTCTGTTTCCTTTACCAAAGAACCATGATGTAGTTTATGTTTTAATGGGTTATTTTTAAATTTTTACATACCACCCTCTTCATACTCAGTGTTGGTATCAAAAAAAGATCAAGGCCAAGTTTGCCAGGGTATAAATTGTGTTGTTTATAATCTTGGTATGATCAAAGGAATATAATTTGTGTGTTTGATATTTTTAAAAGCTATTTATAACAGCACAAAGATTTGAGACTTTTTGTTGTTGGTTTGGGAGGTATGTTTGTTTTGTTCTGTTTTCATGTGTCACCACCTTTAAAATTCAGTGGTTGATTTTTTGAAGACCTTACTACAGCATAAACTATATAATATTTATTGACCTTCATCTCCTAGAAGAAATAATCTATTTGCTGAAAACTTGATCCCTTGCCACGTTAAAAAAAAAAAAATAGATGAAACTATTAGTTTCCTTGTATTAGTAGAAATGTTTGTTCTCTTGACTTGAATGGATTTATCCTAATTGATGTCTGTTGGTTTTGTATCAAAAGCAGAAGCCAAAGAGGAAGAAGATGCTTCTGGGTCACAGCCAAAGGGGCTTCAGAAGACAGACCTCTATCACCTACAGAAGGTTAGGTCACTGTCTTCCTTTCAGCTACTTCCTGGGATGCTGTTTTTCAGTTTGTGCTGATTAGCTATGCTGATTAGCTATGCCTGGATGTTTTTATTTTTATAAACCAAACTAGGAACAGAGAAGACTTTGTAACTCACTTATAAATTGAACATTCTGTTTATCCCACTGTCATCCTCACTCTACATGTATGCAGTCTGGAATTTACTAGCCAAATAGGTGGAAATTGTTCTTGAAGCTCAGAGAGAGAGAGAATTAACTAGCAATAAAGAGAAGAGTGAGCATGGTTGCAGAAAAAGGAATCTGATTATTTATCTGATTAAACTGAGAGATTTAAAAGAGCCTAACTCATTAGTTTTAGGTACTTGTTCTGATTTTTTAATGCATAGTCAGTATAGCAGGAATTGAGCTACAGTATTTCCAATATAGCCTTTTTCAGATAGTTCTAACTTTGGAATGTCTGTGTACCATAATACCAAATTATGATAAATGTAGAGTAAAATTGCAATCTAAATGAAACAAAATACATGTACTCTCTTCAGGTAGTATGGCAGAAAGGCAGGATAGTTTCTTCCTCTTCTTGTGAATCATTAGCTTAAATGAAGTAGTAGATTGTGAATTTTGAGTGCTGTGGCCTATAACTTAGTACTGAAGTAAACTGTCCTTTTCCTCCTCTCCTGAAAATTCAGTTCATATATATTTAAAGCAAAACATCTAGGAGGAGAGGTTCTTTCCAGACCTTAAAAATGAAAAATAAACAAAACCATTTTGGGTTGGTTCTTTCTCTGCACTTTCTGTCATATGGAAAAGATTTCAGCTGTCCCTGAGCAACAGAGCTGCTCTCTAGTGAAGAGGGATTTTCTGTCTCAGAATCACCAGAAAAGGTATGCTTTTTTATCCATAGTCCTTGTTGGAAATGAAGGAGTTAAGAAGAACAAGTAAGAAGCAAACTAAGTTTGAAGTACTCAGAGAAAAAGTTGTGAACTTCATTGACTGCCTAGTGAGGTGAGTCATATTGATCTTAAGAGCTAAAAATTATGTCCTTTTTCCAAGTGACCCTGGTGTAGTAGCCCATCCAGAGTCAATCCAGGACATTTTTTCCTAGATGAGGCTTTAGGCTTTTTCAGGTCCCTCTATCCAGCTGAGAATTGCAATTTTGATTCTTTTTCCATCCTTACTAAGATGTCTAATCACATGATCCAGCTCATTAAGCCTGAGGTTGGGGAGATGGGGGAAGGGAGAGAAAGTGAATGTTTTCCCTGCTTCTAATGACAAAGTATTATACTTTATCCTTGTTCTCTCTTAGCTTGGAGTATATCCTGGGTCTGGGTCAAGCCCAGGAAACAGATAGGACAGACCAGCTATGCTGTCCTATTTTGTCCTGAGTAAAGGACTTCTTCTAAAGACTGTCAGTGCATCTATGGCCAGCATAAATTCATATTGAGAAATGTACTCATAGTAAATTTAGAAATCCACTAGTTGGGCCTGTATTTAAGATGATGTCTTCTCCAGATACCCAAATCATTCTGATTCATGGATTTCCCAAAAGCTGGCTATATGCAGTTGTGTAAAAATTAACCACTTAAGATCCCTTTGAGGAATTCAGGATATGCTACAGAAAAAAAAAAAAAAAAAAAATGAGAGATGTGCAAAGAAAAAAATGTTATTATTTGAAAAGTAGAAAGATTATTTATCATTGTTTACTATGGTTTTTAATGGCAGCGCCAACCCAACAGCCAGCTAGCCACTTAATAGGATAAAGTACTGAAAAAATAACAGCTCACTTATTAAAGACAAACAGTGGTTTTGTGATAAATTACTTGCCCTTCTTGAAAGTGAAAAGTTCCCTCCTGCAGGTCCATTTGAGAGCAGAATCATTATTCCCAGTCACTGGGGAGAAATTACTAATGTCATTATGAAAGAAGTCTAAAATGATCAACAGAGTTTAACAAAAGAAAGATTAAAGAGAGAAATGTGTCATATAAAGTGATGTGCTACAAAACTGAACTGATCTACTGGTCAGAATTTGCCTTTTAGAACTCATAGACTTATCCTTGCCTTCCTGGGCTTTCCTGTTCCTGTAGTTTCTAACCCTAAACACTCAGCTCTTCCCTTTTACCAAGTTGTGACCCTTATAGTTACTAGAAATAAATTTTACAATGTGATTTACAGTCATTTATAGGCCAGATGTCAGGTTCCTTTCTGTGTTCCTACAGATCCCAAATTGTAGGCACTAAAACCAAACCAGCCATTCTACTTTCATGATCTTTGACCTAATATGATCTTTGATCTTTTTACCTTTCTGAGCAGCTATCGAAATAATGCTGAGCATTATTAAAATGATTCTATTTGAGCTTATAACAGTCAGATTCTTTTTATAATTCTTGAAATACAAAAATTTTGAATCTAGGCAACTTGCGAACTGCCAGCAGGTCCTAAGGGGGGAATCGTTAGGAAGGCTGTGAGGACAGTTGAGCTGTAAGTTTTCTATATGTATCACTGGGTAGGGGAATTAGGTTGGGTGGAACTCCAAACACTCGCAGTTTATGAATAGAAAGACATCGGTAGAAAGACAGAAAATGAATGTCACTCTATTGAAAGAACAGTTGCAGTTATCCTCTGCTTCCTTGTACCAAGCACCTGCCCTGACTGGCTGGGATCATCAGGTAACTAAATAGCAGTGAGCTGCTGCCAGTGTAAGCAGTGCCCCCAATGCTGATAAAGTCAACTTGGCAACCAGAAGGGACTCCTGGCTTACCATGTTTGAATTGCTTATCTGCCAGCATTGCTTCCTGATGCCTCCCTAAACCTGTCTTCAAATGTTGCAGTTGTTAGCTCCTGAAATGTCTGGGTCTTGAAATATACTTAGCCACATGCACCTGATCTGTTCTGTTTCAGTTTCATACTTAAGGCTTCCTTAGAGAACTTTCAGTATTTTCGGTGTAAGACCAGTCACTATTTTCTTTATGTGGAGCCCTTGGCTGATTCCTTAGAACAGCCCTTCAAGTTCTTTGGACAAGTGCCATGTGTAGTCCTTGGGCCATGGCCCCGCTCTTGTGGGATAGTCAGCCTGCCTGAGACCACTATCCTTATTATCCAGGACCAGGCCTTCTATTCCGGCTCTCTACCTCTTTTTGCACTATGATGATTCCCTTTCTCCACTCAGGTTTTTCAAACAGGCCAACTCCTTTAGAGTTTCTCAGTGTCTAGTTGTTGATTTTGCTTTTTAGATAGATGGCTCACTCCTCTGCAGGGGATTGATGAAAATATTATATTGAAAATAAACCTCTCATAATCTAAAAACTGTTATCTGACTTTGTTTCAGAGAACACCTTCTGCTTCCAGAGACACAGCCTCTGCATGAGGTGGTGTACTTCAGTGCTGCCCACACTCTGCGTGAGCACTTAAATGCTGCTCCACGAATTGCCCTCCATACTGCACTCAACAATCCTTACTATTATCTCAAAGTAAGAAGCAGACTCATTTCTGACAGTTTAGCTCAGTCCAGGCTTTATTGTCACAAAATACTGTAAACTTGCATTTCTAATTTAATGAGCACAGACTCTGCAGTTCAGGGTTGCCCTCTTTCATGTATTTTTTTTAATTCTTCACTTTAGAGGGTGGTTTCTAACCCAGTGAAGACACAATTAGTAGCTGACTAATGCTGTCAGTCTTTGACCACATGTGAACTGTTTGCCCTTCATGTGATAAAATATTGGCACTAAGACTCGAGTATAATGCTACAATTATGAAAATAAAGGGGAAATGTTTCCTACATACAGAAACAGATAATGGGTCAAACAATATGCCTACACAAATTATTTAAAGATCTGGGTGGTTGTTTCTGATAGAAGAAAGAAAGAAATACTTTGGGATTTTAAACTGAAGAGAAAACTATTCTCAGAGCATCCGCAGTGCTGTGTGTGGAAGGTGGCTGACAATCCACCACAGCTAAAGCTCCCAGGCAACAACTGCAACAGAGCCACTTGCCTGAAGTCTGATAGTTTACCAACCTCCAGAGTTGTTCTTAAAACAAGACTGTTCCTGTTCAAGACAGTTCAGAATTTTAAAAATTAGCTTTCTTATGCACAGGTAAAGTGATCACATTAAATATATCAATGATGTAAACATGAAATGATTTGGGAAGAGTTCAAGTTATCAACTCAATTAAGCACCTAGAAATTTTGGCACAGAGGATACTTAAGAAGTGACTCCAAACCAAAATTAAGAAACAGAAAACAAAAGAGTTGACTCTGCACCATGAAATATGTGAAGTGTCTGTGCTAGTTTCCTGAACTAACATGCTGAGCATTTCAAGTGAATAAGAAGTAAGAAGATAATGTCAGTGGTTTTTAATGGTGGTGGTAGTGATAGAGAGCTTTAATACTTTCATGTTTAAAGAACCAAAAAACTCAGTTATTTTTATTATATAAGTGTAAACCATAAATTAAAAGTCTTATAAAAAAATATTTTCTTGGCTGGTGGTGTGCCACAGAAGTGATTCTCAACCACTAGGTATGATTTCAGCTGTCTTTGGAGAGATATTTGAGACTCTCAGGATGGGAGTGAGATTGTATTTCTCTTTAAGAATCATGGATTTCAAATCGGTTGAAAAAAAAGACTACTGATTTGCAGTGTTGACAGAAGTCTTTTTTTGAGAGAGAGAGGTTATTATACCCCTGATGGTGGTATGCTGCTATTTACTAATACAGTATAGTAATTGCTACAATTCAGGTAATTAACAAATGTCAGAAGTGGCATTTTATTAAAAAATCACAAAGAATTCCTTAACTTTTTATGAAAATCAGAAATGCATTAGGATCTCAGAAATTAATACTTTGTTATTAAAATTGAAAGTGTTTGTCTTCTGATTCTGGGAATATTCTTCTAGTGACTAGCAGCTACAGGGATTATAACCAAGAAGCAATCCTAAACAAGAACTAGCTAGCTATTAGAGTAAATGCAACTCCCCAAAGAAAGGACGTTTAGAAACCAAGAGTTCAGTTGTTGTTTTATTAAATTTATGTTAAGGGGATCATTAATGTCTGTTTTGTTCCTCATCATTTCTAAAAAGTGGCTGTCTTATTTACTGTTATTTTTAGAATGAAGCTTTGAAAAGTGAAGAAGGCTGCATTCCAAATATTGCCCCAGACATTTGCATTGCATATAAACTGCACCTAGAGTGTAGCAGGCTAATCAACCTTGTGGACTGGTCAGAGGTAGGTCGGGAAAACAGCAAGCTGTGTATTTGTCTAATCATCCATGACAACTTTCCTGGAATGTTTTCATACTTTTGGTACTTTGGGATTCACCTTTTATTTTTTTTAATGTCCTGTCTCTTGTTTGAAAAGCATAAATCATCTCATACTTAAAAAGTCTCTCAGGAAATAGCAACCAACTACTCAACAACCCCCACTCCCATTCCCTGCCCTCTGATCCCCCACCCCTCAACCAAGCAAATTCTGCATTCGTGCCATGTCAAAGTAAGTATATAATCTAACCCAATAGTTAACATTAAGCAAAAGTTAAACAATTTAAGTTTGTTCTATGTCATCCCCCCCCAAAAAAAAGTGAATTATTAACTAGCATTTCCCTTATTGCATAAAAGAAAAAAATATATTGGAATGACTACATGTCAGCCTAGCAATCAGGAAGTACCTGAAATACTTGGCAAGGCATGGGACAACTGTTTTTGTTCTTAAAAGTAATGCTGTTCTTTCCTTCCTCAAGAGCATTACAAAGATCATGAACTCTGTTGCAGACCCTACTTGACAGATGTCTAGTCACTATTTAAAAATATACAAAATAGGCTGCTTCCAAGAAAAACAGGTTGGAGAGTGGAAGATACAGGGCTTCCTTTGTCTTTTCACTTTGACTACCTGTTTTAAAGTGGTCATCACTGTAGCTTTGAGAATCTGAAATTTGGTGTAATGAAAAATGTGCCAGCCATCAACAGCAGCAGTGCCTAACCTGGCTTAATTACAGAGCCATCTAGGGAAATACATGAAAAGGTGTTTGGCAACTGTAGATTTGTTTTCTTTTGTCTTTCAAAAGGCCTTTGCAACAGTTGTGACAGCTGCTGAAAAAATGGATGCAAGTTCCACAATCTCAGAAGAAACAAATGACATTATCCAGTATCCTTTTAAAATCAGTCCTACAATATTAAAGTACACATAGAATATGTTTAGAGATCTTGCTAATGTTAATCATACTTCCCATAACTCAGGTTTCTAAATATTAAGTATTTGTTCTGAATTTAATCAGAAAAACAGCCAAACATTTAGATCTAAAATAGTGGTCTAAAATTTATATCAAGATCATATTTCAAAATATAACTTAATTGTTGCCCAAAAATGAAACCATCATATTGAATTGTTTCCCTAAGGCTATTTATGTACTTTTAGAAGTCAGAGAGTGAGGGAGCAATTATATTATGTGAAAAAATTAGAGTTAGGCATGCATGAGCACATTTCCATTCACATCTTATAGACAGTGGATAATGATCATATTTTAATGTTTTCCAATAAGGATTATAATTTAGGAGTATATATTTGGACTATCTTAGTTTACCAACTATTATTTTTAACACTGAGATTTTAACCTCTTTGTCACAGATGAAACATAAATTTCCTTAGCTACTACCCCCAGTGCTCGGTTTATTAGAGCTGTCTCTGAACTAGAACTTCTAGGATTTATAAAACCTACCAAACAGAAGACTGACCATGTGGCAAGACTAACATGGGGAGGCTGCTAGAAGGCAAATGAGCGAAGCCAGAAGGATCATGCTTAGTTTAAGAGAAAAAAAGAGCTCAGTCATTTCACATACCAGTATCTGAGTGAATCTGTTTTGGAGTGAAATGTGTAATCTCCATGTGATATTTAACCAGAAAACACACATGTGCTAACTCCAAACAAGTGTATGTCAAAACTCTTTTGGTGTACTTAGGAATCAAAAAAATAACTTTCTTATGTTGTAACTCAAAGCCCTCCCACCTTCCAAAAGACATTACTCAATTATGAGTAATTTGTTCTTGAACATATGTAGTATATAAATGTAATAAATTCCTTTACCTGGAATATAAATTATTTGCAATTGATTCATTCATTTTCCTCCAGTCTTGCACTAGTATTGTCCACTTTAATAAATAAGTGACATGAATATCCTAAATGTTTATTTCTCCTAGTAACTACAAAGGTTCTAAAATTGCCTCTATCCTCTCCATTACCTTAAGTCTTACGACTTAAAATGTCCCAAATTGTTTGGCTTTATGCTTAATGGCAATAAATGTTCTACTTTGGGATGACCCATCATGTAGTCTTAGTGACAGTAAGTCCTTGAGAAGTAACATCCCAACCCTATAAAACCCAAATGAGTAAGTAGAGGAAGGCCCAGGTATAATGACATCTGGATCTCTTCTATGGCCAACACTTATCAAGAAATAATGAGACAAAAAATATCTCAAGTTCAGTCAGTATTTAATGTTCTGCTACCAAGAGTATTCTGGGACTTGTCTTTAAGACTACCGACTAACATACCAAAATTACTATGCAAATGTGGTTGGGAAAAAAAAAAATCCAAGTTCAATAAAAACTTTGGTTAGCAAACCTTAGGACTAACGATGTAATTACAGGTGCTTTTTTTTTAACCTTTGGGGACAAAATTTATATAAAACTAAACTTCATTAATTCTGGAATATAAATGGAGTATTATATGGGTTTAGAATAAAGAATATCCTAGTCTTCTGTTAACATGATGGGCTGATAGCTGCCCTCCCTACCCTCTCCAAACACATAAAAATGCTGGATGAAATATATTCAAAAAACAAATGTTGCCAAACTAACAGATGTTGCCACAGCTAAAAATGAAAGGGTAATTCCAAGTTACCAGGAATAGACAACTGTACACCAGAGCAGAAAGTGTCTAGCCCTGCAAAGACAGAAGTGGCTCTATGCCCATACAAGTTGAGGGGCTGAAAAGAGATCCCTTACATTAAATTGCAGGCCTGCTCTCTCAGTCAGATAAATACTTCCAAACATTCATGATTCAAAGAAGAAATCCATCTAGCCCATTTTTTAGATGATATGATTGTACATAGAAAGAGAGAATCCACAAACATAAAGTTAAGTAAGATTTCTGAAATCCCAAGAAAAACAACCAACGGTATTCCAAATTACCAGCAACTACCATTCAAAATTACAATTTTTACAAGCATCCCATTTATAATTTCAATTAAAAACTAGTTATATCTGAAGAAATTTATAAGATGGTTAGGGAAAAAATTATAGAATTTTATTAAATATAAAAAGACCTAATAGACATTAAGTGGTTAGACTCATGAAGATACCAGTTCCTAAGACAATAAATATTGTGCAATTCCAATGAAAATCCCAACATATTTCCAAAAATATGAGATTGCAGATCCTAAAATTCATAAGGAAGCATGAAGAAAATTTTTAAAAAGGGGTGAAGATGCTCTACCAGATACCATGACTTTTCATAAAGGTACCAAGCAGTGAGGTGTAGGGATAGATGAACAAACCAGTGGAACTCAATATGATGCAGAAAACCTATATGGGAACTTGATAATCAACAACAAATCTCTGGGGAAATACTTCATTAAATTATACTGGCACAATTGGCTATTTCTATGGGAGTATATTCCTGTTTTACCCCATAACAAAAAATAAATCCTAAGCAGATGAAAGTTCTAATGTGAAAAAGCCAAACTTTTAGAAGAAAATCTTTTTAAATGTCTTTAGCAGGATGGAATAGTTTCTTTTAAAATACCAAACAGCATGAAGTATAACTAAATGAGGATTATATTAGCAACAGCAACAGAAAATGACAGAAAAAATCCAACCGAATCATCAGCAAAGGAAAAAACCACTATATACCGAAGAGGGAAACGTGAACCAATAAACATAAAAATGTTTACTTCATTGGTCACAAGGGAAATGCAAATTAAAACTGAGATACCATTTAATACCCATTAGGTTGACAAAAATATTTCAATTTTCAAAGCTGTCAGTTACTAACTGTAGCTTCTTCCTCTATCCCCAGTATTTCCTATAGACTGAAAGTTCAATCTAAAGGCTTGATGGACTCTGAATGCCTAGTCCTCTTGTTTCAAAATGGGAACACTCATCTGCAGCTGAGGGAATGTAAATAATCATTTTATGATGTACATGATACCTAATAACAATGATGTTGGTATACATACTTAACCAGTTCCTCTTCCAAGAGTCCACCCTAGAGAAACTCACACGTGTACAAGATGTTCACACTAGCATTATTTGTAATAATGCAAATTTTTAATTTACATATCTCATTGGGGGTTGGTTAACAGCTAAGTCAAAATGAACTAAATTTATGTGTTAGTGGAAAAGTAGAAAAAAAAGCTACCAAAAAATATACACAACATACCAGAATTTAATTAAACACATGCACAAAGGGCTGTCAACTTGGAAATCAAGGAATTTGAGATATATAAACAAATACCACCACAAGGAAGAAACCAGACAAATACAGGCTTTTGACACCTTGGAATCCATGTGTTAAAGGCAGAGCCTCTCATCCTACAGGTTGCTGAAGGATGCCATGGAGCAAAGCCTCTGCCAGTTGGATATGATCTGAACAAAGAATAAATTTCGGTTTTATGTAGTCAATGAGATTACATGATTTATCTTTACAGTAAGTAGATGAATATTTTTTCTTCAGTACTGTAGTTATTTCTCTCCAAATGTTTCCTCAAGCATGCAGCATTCCAGTTTTTTACAACAGTTAGTTGGTAAAATCTGAGAAAATAACATAAGGATGATTTTAAGGATTTCCCACTGATTGCTTGTTCAAGTGCAGCAATCAGCAATGGTGAAGATTTTCCAATACTCCGTATGTCATTAATGTGAGAATACATACCATGTGGCTTCTCCAGCTTTCAAATGATACAGATGAACACCAGATAAAACTGCCAGCAAGATGCTTACGCTACAAGGTACAGACAAAAGTGGGCTCCACACATACCATCAAATTCACTTTTGTCTGAGGCTCAGGTTCAGTGAGTAGAACAAGTATCACTGCTATTCTTTTTCTGAGTTCTTAGTTGAATTCATACAACCTAAATGCATGTCATGCACTAAACCACTTTGATTTGCCTCACTACCCACCAAGATTAGGTAAGAGAAAAGCAGGATATAAACTGTCCTATTTTCATAGTGGATACCAAAAAACTTATAAACTTGAAACACAAAGCTCACTTGTGGTAATCCCTTCTGGAACACAAAACCCTCAAGCCAGCTAGTTAACTCTCAGCTCAGTTCTGTGTCCATTCCTTAATACAGTAAAATCTCAAATCAAAATATCTTACATGAATGGAATTCTTATTTTTTGATGAAAGGCTACCCTGAAAACCCTCAACTGAAGTAGTTTGGACATCATTCAAAAAATATTTATTGAGCATCTACTATATGCCAGGCATTGTTTTAAGCACTTGTGATGATACTGCAGTGAACCAAGATCCTTGCCCTCATTGAATCCTAGCAGAGGAAGTAAAACAAATAGTTATATATAGAATGTTACAAGGGGAAAAAAAGAACCAGAATATCAAGCTGCAGTTAAGAGTGGTCAGAAAAAGCCTCACTGAGATGTCATGTCAACCAGAACTTAATGGGGGGTGAAAGAATTATCCAGTTTTATGGAGAAGCACATTCTAGGGAAAGAACAGCAGTTAACAAAGACCTTGAGACAGGCGTATGCAAGGAGTATGGAGGAATGGCAAGATGGTCAGTTGTGGGTAAGGCAGAGTGAGCAAGAGGAAGAATAGGAGTTGGGGGAGGGGGTGTGTAAAGTGAAGGTAATTTAGGGCTTTGTAGATCATCACGACATCTTTTAATTAGGCAGAAAGTCATCTAAGCAAAACTCATATCTTTAAAGGATGACTGGCTGCTATAATAAAATGAGATGAATAAGGAAATACAAACGAGGCAGAACAAAAAAAAACGACACCACTGAAATAGTAATACATCTTATCATCTTGGACTAGAGCAACAGCAATGGAGCTAGTAAGATTTTAGATGAAACAAATTAAGGATGTAAACATTTGTAAGTTGACAGTTTTTTTGGCTGAGGAACTAGAAGAGTGGAGTTGCCATTAACTGAGTTAGTAAGAGACAAAATAGCTCCCTTTGGGAAAAAATTCGAGGTGTCCATTAAAATATCAAAGTGGACATGTGATATAGGCAGGTGAATACAATCTAGAGTCAAAGGGAGCGACATACAGTGAATTGTCCTTAGGATTAGTTACGATCACCCAAGTATGGATTCCTTTCCTCCTTTGTTCAAACTCGAGCCCTGGGGCATGCTTATGTTTTAAACTTAAGGAAAATAAAGACCAGGCCAGCAGCAAAGGATAGACTGAGGAGCAGCCAGTAAAGTGGGAGGAAAATCGGGCAAGTGCAAGTCAATTATAGAAGTGTTTCAGTCAAATGCTGATCACTGATTGGATTTAGAAATGTAGAAATCACTCATGACTTTAGTAAAAGCTGTTAATGGAATAGTGAGGACAAAAGTCTGAGAGCATGATTTGATAATTCCCCTCCTACGTATATACCCAAAAGAAATGAAAGCAAAGACTCACAGATACTTGTACATTAATGTTCACCGCATTATTCACAATAGTGAAAAGATGGGTACAACCCAGGTGTCCATCAACAGATGAATGCATAAACAAAATGTGCTATGTGTATATATACTCACACAGAATAAAATATTAAGCCATAAAAAGAAATGAAGTTCTAATACAAGCTACAACATGGATGAACCTTGAAACAGTATGCTAAGTGAAATAAGCCAGGTACAAAAGAACAAATATCGTTATGATTTCATTTATATGAAATATCTAGAATAAGCTAGTTCATAGAGAAAGACAGTAAACTACAGGTTAACAAGAGCTGGGGGGAGAGGAGCTGTGGCTTATGGGTAAAATTTCTATTTTGGGTGATGAAAATGTTTTGGTGATAGATGGTGTTGATGTTGATGGTATCACAACACTGTAAATTTAATACCACTTGAACTGTACATTTAAAAAGGGTTAAAACAGCAAGTTTTGTCATACATACATTACCAAAATTTGGGAAGAAAATTTAAAAAGCCTGACTGGAGGCACACATCAGATGACTTCACTAAGTGATAAATTTATCACTAATGTTGGAAAAGCCATACACTGTAATATAAAATGAAGACAATGGCATCATCTACAGAGCACTCTTGCCCAAAAGATTTAACATGGAATTATTAAAAACTTTGGACCTAAGTTCTCGTTTACAGGAGGTTCAAAGAGATAGAAGAGGTTAAACTAATGACACCACAAAGAAACATACAAGATGGCAGGCCTAGTCTCTTCAAAAGCCAGAATCTTAACTGAATCCTTCCAGAGAGGGGGTATCATAAAAGACATTTTGGGGGTGTGCCGGTTTGAATGTATTATGTCCCCCCAAATGCCATTATCTTTGATGTAATCTTGTGTGGGCAGACATATCAGTGTTGATTAGACTGTAATTCTTTTGAGTGTTTCCGTGGAGATGCATCCCACCCAACTGTGGGTGATGACTCTGACGATAATTTCCATGGAAGTGTTATGCCACCCATTCAGGGTGGGTCTAAATTTAATCACTGGAGCCATATAAATGAGCTGACAAACAGAAGGAACTCAGTGCAGCTGTGAGTGACATTTTGAAGAGGAGCTACAGCCAAGAGGGACACTTTGAAGAATGCACAGAAGCTGAGCGTGTAGCTGCAGATGAGAGACAGTTTGAAGATGGCCACTGAAAGCAGACTTTTGCTCTGGAGAAGCTAAGAGAGGACAAACACCCCAAGAGCAACTAAGAGCGACATTTTTGAGGAACTGCAGCCTAGAGAGGAACTTCTGGGAGAAAGCCATTTTGAAACCAGAACTTTGGAACAGACACCAGCCACATGCCTTCCCAGCTAGCAGAGGTTTTCCAGATGCCACTGGCCATCCTCCAGTGAAGGTACCCGATTGTTGATGCATTACCTTGAACATTTTATGGCCTTAAGACTATAACTGTGTAAGCAAATAAACCCCCCTTATAAAAGCCAATCCATTTCTGGTGTTTTGCATTCTGGTAGCATTAGCAAACTAGAACAGCAGGCAAGTGGGAAAATCTGATTATGGACTGGATGTTAAATATTAAGGAATTATTTTAAGTGGAATAATGGTATTGAGGAGAACTTCATTCTTAGGAGATGCATGCAACGATCATGTCCATGGTTTTCTTTGAAGCAGTTTGAAAAAAATACATAAAGCAACAAATGGCAAAATATTAATTTTTCATTTAAGTAGATCACTGGACTATTCTTTTAACTTTACACTGAATGTTTTTCCTAATTTATAAACACCAATTACTGAATAATTTGAAGAAAATGAGTAACGAAAACCCAAATGAAGCAAAGACAATCCTTTCCAACCCTAGGAAATGCACCTAGGGAGCATTTTAACAGATTCCAGTCCCTCTTCCCACCCCACTTCAATCCTGTAAAGCCACCTCTGGGGGTGGAACCTAAGAATCTTGGTAATGCTGATGCAATAAATGTCACATTCAGAAACCATTTTCTCTAGGTTTATGTCAAGTTCTTGCCATAGGCAAAGAGAGCTTTGATATCTGAACTAATACATTACAGTAACATAAATACAGCACCAGATCAGAAGTGACTGCCTTTTACTAAAAGAGAAAGATGACTATTAGTGCACTAAACATATAGATATTTACCTATTGGTGAACTCTGGGAATTCAGAATCCCTATGTATGTATCTTTCTATTGAGATCATGTGTGGCTGGTATACAGACTAAAGTAACCAACTACTGATACCATCAATTATTACTAAATCCAAGAAAATGCACATATTTATTTTCTGGAATTATCTCATACTTCTTAAAATCAGTAAATAGTCATAAGCTAGGACATTCTGGTAAAGGGATAGAAAATTTGCTGTAGAAGAAATTTTATTTTTGGTCAAAGTTGAGTCTAAAATTAAAACCATATACTTGTGGTTCCATTTAGATTGACAGCACTGAGTTTTCTCTTAATATACCTTGCCCTCCAAACAAATATAAAACCCAGCTCCTTCACAAATTTAAGCCTATTTAAGAATTCACAAGTGCTCATTTAATAAGAGAATATTCATTATTTTGCCTTCACTGGGGTTAAGGGATAAAACATATTTATACTCACTCTACTTCCACACCTCCATAGTTCAACTTAGTACTTGCATTCTCCCCCTAAAAATGCTATCCCCACTATACCAGTGGTTCTCAACTGGATACAATTTTTCCCGCCGCACCCACCCCAGATGTTAGGTAATAATCTGTAGACATTTTCCACTGTCACAAAAGGGGGACGATGCTATTGGCATCTTAAGTGGGTAGAGACCAGAGATGCAGTTAAACATCCTGTACTTTACAGAACAATCCCAACAAAGAATTATCCAGCCCAAAATGTGAACAGTGCTAAGGTTGAGAATCCCTGTACTAGCCCTTTAACACCACGTGAATAATCTCCCTTATAGCCACCCTGCACTATAGTAGGATGCCTAGGGACCTTGTGAAATCCCCACACTGCTTTTTTGGGCTTATTTGAAACAAAGAATTGATGAAACAATCACCAAAGTTATAAAAGAAAAAAAAAAAAAAATCCTTTTCTATTTCCACAAATTAGCTTAATTATAAATGTATATGTCCCAGTACATTTAGAATTGATTTAATTCATGGAAATAAGCTATTAGATAAGTCAACAAAATAATTTACTAAAGCATATTTTTGCCCTCTTTATAAGAAACCCAACCCAACATGTATGAAAAATGAGTTGAATCTGCTCAGATATCACACATCAAATCCTTAAAAAATAAACGAAATAACACTGGATTTTACTGATATCTCTGGGAAAAATTCTAGAGCTGTTAAAACTGGTCTATTTATGTGTCAAACATTCTATCATACAGCTATTATCTTTCTATTGAGATTATGTATGGTTGGTATTTGGTAGCACTCAAAGTTTTTAGATTATTTGGTATGTTAAAAGATTGATTTTTTAAATCTTATCACAAAATTAACTTCATTCCTGGAAAATAGTTATATTTAAAACACTGGCTTTTTATTCACATACTACCCATGTTTACATTAAAAAAGAAGCAAATTAGAAGTAAATGTTTTATTCTTCCAACTAAATTCCAGTACTACAAGGGCAGTAAAACAATGATACACTGGGGAAAAAAAAAATGCAATAACATTTGTTAAAAAGACTGATAGAATAAATAAAAACTACCAAAAAAAAAAAAAAAAATCATATAAACCCATTCTGAGACCCCAAGAAGTCATGGAATACAGAAATGCCCTCCTATTTCACAGGAAGCACTGTAGGCTATTTGCTTAACATTGTCTCTGGATTACATTCTAAATTATTAATAACTGGTTACAGCTTGGTTGTAGTGCACAATTAAAATCACACTAACTTCAGCCTGAAGTGTCATTCTACAGTTTTATTTACACAACCAGTGAAGGGCATGTTCTAGAATACCAGCTTTAATCTTTTTCAAACATATCATTAATAAAAGAAGCCAAATTGTAATGATACAGCACATCAGGCCACTGGTATTAATACAGGTAGCAAAGGTCCACATTCAGGTGGTACTGACATCAGGGAAATTTCCAAAACCAGATGCTGCCTAAGAGTGGCTGCCATTCACGAAAGCTTGAAATAACCTGTATTCACAGGGGGGGTATTGGCATTGCTGCATGTCTTAATTGGGACCTCTTGCAACAACTCAACAAGAACAAGGCAGCCCACAACTGCAGAAAACGTGATTCATGAAACATCTAAAGGGAAAAAAAAAGGAAAATTAGTGCAAAGTACAAAGTCAAAATTCAAACAGATACCAGATCTTCATACCCAATATTGCCCTAGGTATTTAAGTAACCAAAAGTAAGCCTTGTAAAGTTCTGCTGCCACCTATTTCCTCCATGATTTTCCAATTAAACTTTTTGGTATGAAAATTATTATAATAAAAAGTCTTCTCTTTAAAAGACTGTCTTGTTTCAGTTTATAACTTCAAAGATGCAATACTTACAACTAGCAGGCTGTTCTCCATATCGCCGCATTATTTGATCATGCGTAAACTTCACAAATGCATCATATTGTTCTACAAATAAAGGTATACGTCAATTACACAGTTGCAAGACCCCTTCCCTACTTTATTAGAGCCAGAAGAACTGAAAATCCAAGACATACAGTGAAAAAATCCTAACACCCACATAACCTTGGTAATAACATTTTATCAAATGCAAGTGGCATGGAAGTTGGTTGGGAAACGTAGGTTTCAGTCTCAATCACATGACCTCATGTATAGGTACTTATCCCCCTGAATGAAGCTTTGATTTTCTAATTTTATTAAAAATAAAGGACTTGAAATAAAAAGGTATCTTCTTACTCTGAAAGTTTAAGTGATCTATGAATGGCAATATTCTGCAATGAGAGGAAATAGGACAATGAAAATGTAACAAAATACATTTTATTCAAACAAATCCACCTATAAGCCCATCAGATGCCACAGAAAAAGAGATTAAAAGAAAAAGATGCTGTATAACTAAGCAAATTTTCTTGCCTATCTTAAACACCTTGATTTAACTCCTTAAGAATCTAAAAGTTTACAATATCTATATCCAATAAAATCTGTGGCTTAAAATTAGATGTTAAACATTCTGATTAAGTTACCGTACATAGTAAGTTTTATTTATTGCACATAAATTATCAAGTTTCCCTTAAGTTTTTAAAAATGCCAGATTCTTATAAGTCAGAAGCTTGGTATACTCTAAAATGATGCAAAGAGTAGAAGACAGATATTTCAAATATCTAGACTGATGGCTAAATCAAACAAAGATTTAAAGTCCAAAATTCCACACTAAATTGAGATAAAAACAGCTGAAGTTCGTTTTTAGCATGGGGACATCAAAAGAAAAATCTAGTTCACTAATACTTCAGTTCTTCTACATGGCACTTCTTGAGGTCACTAAGGTGAGTCATGAGCTACAAGAAGGTTCAATTCCTTTCTTGAACTGAAATCTGGTTCTTGGAAAATACATTATACCAGTATATAGAAACGGTAATCTATCTGATATGAGCTGCACATGGGAAGTAACAAAAAGTTTCTGGGAAACACTAAAATAAACTCATCTCGCACCTGCAAGTTTTGTGTTCAATATTTCTTCATACTCTTCTCGAACTTTTTCTTCACGTTCTTTCAACAAACGTTCACAGATCATCCCAACTTGCCGTAGAGTGAATAAGGGCTGTTCTTTTTTTAATGGGGAGGATGTTGCAGATGCAGTCCCTATGTATAACATGAACAAAAACCATCTGATTTAGAGTCATCATAGAAACTATCTTCTAACTGAAGAGGCTTCATTTGGATCATTTCAATGATTCCTGTGTGTGTGTGTGTGTGTGTGTGTGTGTAATTTTCTATCAGGTTTTAGCACAGGATTTCTGTGTGTGTGTGTGTGTGTGTGTGTGTGTGTGTGTGTAATTTTCTATCAGGTTTTAGCACAGGATTTCCCAAGAAGTCTTACAACAGGTTTAAAGTAATAACCCTATCAGCTTATGACTCTGGAAAAATACAGCAAGAGGTAATCATATATAGGGGAAAAAAAACAAAACAGTTCAAGTGTCTAAAGGTGAGTGGAGAAAATTACAATTTCTGAAGACACAAACAAATACTAGTAACAACCATTAATTACAAGAATGCGTCCTAATATATGCCAATGACCAATCTCCATTTTGGCCAATACCACACAATAGTTTTAGTGACTAATTTACAAACTCTCCTACAACAGAAATAGGGGACATCTCTAGTCTAAAGCTTAATTTCATTTACTCCCAAAAAATAACAAATGATATTTATTCCTATGAGAAGACACTGTTATACTTCAAAGTCATACTTGTAATATCCTAACAACCCAGCACAAACTGGAGATTACTCCACCACCATTTCACTTCAACACTCCCATTTTCCAAACCCTTTAATTTAGAGGGGCTTTCCCTTATCAAAAGAGAGAAAAACAGATTTCATGTTGGTACAATAAAACATTTATGTTTAAATATTCTGTAAAACACTCTGGGATCTAGATACTCATCCCTTGACAAAGTAGCATAATAAGTTATATAGTGTCCACTCATTCCCATTAAATTAACATTAATACAACAGAATTTCTATTACTAGAAAAGTAAGTTCAAGGATCAAACTGATAATATGCTCAAAGTTACAAAACGTAATCATACTACACTGTCATCACACTAAATAAAAAGATCTAAAGCAACTAAACCCAAAAGCAGCAGCAACATCAGTGTCTGCCATTATTTTAATTAGCATGGAAATTATTTTGGGCAAGTATTTTTACACCTACTAAATTAAAGCTCATTTCCATGATCTCTTAAAGGAAGAAGCACTGATAATTTTTATTTCTTACTCATCTGGATTTTATATTTTTTTCTAATGAAGAGTTTGTCTCTTAATTAATGATATTAGCCAAGAGACCACTTTGTACAAGGAAAAAAAAAAATCCTCACAATATATACCTAATGTGCAACATATGTATTTTATGGTTAAAAGTTCGTAAAGATTATTAATCTAACAGCCATTTGGCATTATCAGATACTCCATATAAAAGATTTCTTCAGAAACACTTCCTCTTTAAGAACTACTTAAGGCACTTTGATTTTCCAAAACCATCATTCCCCATTTCTTATAAAGAACATGTGAAATTTATTCTTTTTGAGAATTTAGGAGAGCCATCCATTGTAACACTGCTGCAATTATTTTATAAACATATAAATACACATCAATTTGTTACTGTTTCTTTCTCCTGCTCTATCCGTCTCTGGTAATCCCCCTAATTCTTCTCTTTTGACTTGCTCCTTGTAACTACCATGGCTGGAACCAGTTAACTGCGTGTTAGAACTGTGTCTATATCTCAAGAATAAAGTATACCAGCTTTACAGTATAGCTACTAAGGTTCTTTATTTTGAAATTCCAGCTTTGTTAGCTGAAGATGCCAGTTAATTGATCTGAGAAATTAAACTGACTAATGAATAACCATCTAATTCTCCAGCTGACAGTCCAGCCTCCAACCCTCATCTCCTCTTACCATGTTTCATCCACTTACACCTGGCCCATAAATCAGCAGGAGTACTACAGTATTTTTAGTTTTGAATAATGTCATATTTCCTAATTTTATTTGACTGTTTTATGGCCTTGACTGCTTTTTATTCAGCCAGATTTTCCTATCCCTACAAAAAAGGATGGGAAAAAGGAAGAAAGGGAGGGTGGGGGGGGGAAGGAATAACAGATGGAAAGAACTGTCAAGATAAAGGGAAGAAGAAAGGGAGGGAGAGAAGATGGAAGGAACTGTCACAAGAAAAACTATTTTGCTTAAAAACTTTACTAAGGTAAGAGCCACTTCTGATGTCTCTTTGCCAGCAAGAAGCTACTCTTCAACTTTTCCTCTCCCTATACTTCAAACAGCCCTCATTTTTCTGCTTTAAAAAAAAAAGTGTATTTGTAAATCACTCCCTCCAATAAAAAGTTCCTACAAAGAGATTGCAGGATCAGAAAATCCACTTTCAGGAATCTATCATACTAAGACAAGTGTCTGAGAGAATATGTACAGAGTTATTATCTATCAGTAATGGATAATTAAATAATTATAGCAAATTCATAAAATGGTATTCAGCCAGGCAAGATACAGCTGTAAGAAATACATGGTAGATTATTAATTTGCAAGATGGAGGCTACAAGTAACAGTACTTACTGGAAGTTTACTTTGGGGAAATTATACATATGGTTATCTTTGGATATTGGGAATCCAGGTATATTACTTATTTTCAAGAGATCATGCATTACTTGCTGTGTACATATATATAAATTTTTTTTTAATCAGAGGAAGAAACAAGAATTTAATAGACTAAAGGCAATTTGGATTACACTTTTCCCATACTGAATAACATTTCCTTTAACTTATTAAGTTTATCATTACCTGGTGAAGCTGGTCCACTGAGGAGAAATGCATTTGGCTGTGCATCAGAAGCACAACATGGATCTGTCTGTTGGAAACTAGTTTCTAAATGTCTTCTCTTCTGCATGCGTTTATACTCTTGTTTTATGTTGTACAGAATTTGTTCTAAAAGAAAAAAGTTAAAATTTGGCAAGATAAACTTTCAAGTTAAAAAAAAAAAAGTTGGGCATCCAACAATTGTTTAGGAGAACCAATCTACCCAAAATATTCCCTTCAAATAATATGCAGAAAGCTGACACTGAGAGAACTCGTTTTGGCATACATGGAGGCACTCATTCAGAAACAGCAGTTACACAACACCACTTGGAATTAAGCTATTCAACAACATCATTCTTGTTGAGCACCTGATTAGCAAAAAATAAAATATAAAAGCCTTTCATTCAAAACAAAGGTCAGGGAGTCTGTGCACTAAAACACACATTTTACTCAGATCCTTAACAGTCCCCAACTCAAAGCCCATTTATTCATCACAAATAGAATTATTAGAACAGACTATTCCAACCCAATAAAAATAATGAGAAGTGGGGAGGACTAAGTATGTATGCACACCGAGAAGCGACAAGTCGACAAACAATAGACAGGAAATTTAAATATTATCATATAGCTCTACAGAACCTAAGACCATTATAACTTTAGCAGCAAGAGTTATTATGAATTGGGAGGAGGGGGGAAGGCACCATGTAAAACAACTTGTATATAACAGGTACTCAATGAGAATCACTATAACCAGGGCAAAATTATTGATCAATCACAACCATGAAAAAGGGAGGAGGGGTAAAATTATATCCAGCATTTCCTTGAGGCCAGTATGATTCATTTAAGAAAAATTTCTCATTCAAAATAGTTACTATTTGACCTCTCTAGAATATACCTTCCAGAGTTTCTCACATACACACCCCCCATATCTCCTAAATTAATAGGTTATCTATGTGCAAGTACATTCCAAAAAACGTATTAATCCCAATCCAAATCTGTCCCTTAATGTTATACTGACAATTTTGTTATTTTAACTGAAAAAAAGTTTACAAGATATATCCAGTGAAGATAACATTCGTGAAACTTCTGTGCATAAACAAATATGTTTATATATATATATGAATGTTTAAATATAAAATCGCACATTGAAATAACTTCTTCAAGATGGTTGTAATTTAGCTGTATTTAACATTTTTCAAAATGTTAACTATTGTTGAATACAGGTTATGGTCATCTTCAGTTTTTTTCCCAGATATATGAGATAGCTTGAAATTTAAAAACAAAGTTACTAGTGTGAAATAAAATTACTGCCTTTTGAGCTATAAGCATACCTTGATATAAATGGGCTTCCCAAGATTCAGCAGAAATGTCCTCTAAAACTCATTCAACATCCTAATTCCAACCAGGACAAGGCATCTATCTCAATCTCTCGCAGCAAGCTTCACTCATTACTTTTCAAAGCTAACCATCATCTTGAACAAGAATAGCACTTGAAAGCATCTCAAGTTTATTCACAACCAGAGACTGCAGGATGTACTATCTCTGAGTAACCTGTCCTTGGCATCTATCTTTTAGGTGACTTATTTACCCTCTTTTTTGGTCACCACACAGCTGTTTCTCAGGTTACTTTAGTCTTCCTTTTGCTTCACAAAATAACTAAAGCACAATTAAATAGTTCCAAAAAAATACTTATAACAAACTTTTGTTTTATGTCTCAACAGAGATCTAACTCAGAATTAAGATATGGTAAAACTTTTAAAAATTTGCTTTGTAAACCTCCACACCATCCGATCCCTGAGACGTCACTAACAAGCTAAAGAATCAAGATAATTTACAAACAACAAAACTCATCAATTTTAAGTGTACAATTCAATGTGAAAAGTACATACAGTCTTGTAATCATCACAACCATGCCATGATACAGAACTTCATCATCCCAAAAAGTTCTCTCATGACCCTTTGCAGTTAAATTCACCACCCAGCCCTCATCACAACTCATCTGCAGTCACTGTGCTGGTGTGAATCTATTATTCCCCCATAAAAGCCATGTTCTTTAACGCAATCTTGTAGGGGCAGACTTATTAGTCTTTTGATTAGGGTGAGATCTTTTGATTAGGTTATTTCCATGGAGATGTGACCTACCCAACTGTGGATGAGACCTTCTGATTAGATCATTTCCATGGAGGTGTTATCCAGCCTAGTCATGTGGGTTTAATTAGATCACTGGAGTCCTTTAAGAGAGCTCACAGAGAGAAGGAACTCAGAAAAGCTGAGACAAACATTTTGGAAAGAAGCTAAGCTATGTAATCCAGAGAGTGCCCCGGAGAGAAACTAAGAGCCGACACAGACCCAAATGCTTGGAGACACTGGGAGATGCAGACAGAAGGATGTTTGGAGATGCTGAGCTAAGAGATGAAGCCCAGAGTTTGCCTGTGAGAAGCAAAGAGAGGACTCCCAGATGCTTAGAGAGAAATACCCCAGGAGAACCAAGCAGAAAGCTGAGAAAAGCTAAGAGAAACAGAAGCCCAAAGGCATTCTGGAGAAAGCGATTTTGAAACCAGAACCCAGGAACAAAGAACTAACAGACGCCAGCCACGTGCCTTCCCAGTTGACAGAGGTGTTCTGGACGCCATTGGCCTTTCTTGAATGAAAGTATCCTCTTGTTGATCCCTTAGTTTGGACACTTTTATGGCCTTAAAACTGTAAATTTGTAGCTGAATAAATCCCCTTTATAAAATTCAATCCATTTCTGGTATTTTGCATAACAGCAGCTTTAACTAACCAGAACAGTCACTATATAATTTTGCCTTTTCTAGAATTTCATATAAATGGTGTCATATATATTGTAAACTTTTGTCTGACTTCTTTCAACATAATGCTTTTGAGATTCATCCACAATGTTGCACAAATCAGTAATCTCTTTTTATCGATGATTAGTATTACATTGTATATATATCAAACAATTCAGGGTTATTATGGATAAAGTTGCTATGAATATTCAAGTGTTTGGGTGAACATATGTTTTCATTTCTCTTGGGTACAAAATACCCAGAAGTGGGACTGCCTGATCTTATGGTAAGTACATGGTTTTTACTCCATGGGAAAAGGCCAAACCATTTTCTAGAATGGCTGTGCCAGGTTGCATTCCCACTAGCAATGAATGAGACAGTCCCAGCTGCTCTACATCCTTGGCAGCAATCACTATTGTCAGTTAAAAAGCAAAAGAATTTTGAATACTATTACTGCCTGCACTGCTTTTTACATCTAACATGATGCAACTATGTAATCTAAGCCTCACTGTGCCCTCAAATGTTCTAATAACGGTTAACGTGATAAACAATGCTACGCAGTGAATGGTCCAATTTAACTTGGCTAAGATCTCAACAGCACAAGTAGTAAACAGCTAACTGCAAGTCACAAGCTCAATTTATCTCAGTTCAGAGGTATAAACACTTATAAAATTGATACCTCAAGAAATTCTCCAAATACAGTATTCCACAACTTACACTGCTAAACTCTTAACTCTTATATAGATACTTTTTCTGACTTAAGTTGCTTTCTACACCAACTAAATAGAGGCCTTCCATATATCAATAAAATACTTAGGTCTACTTAGTCATAAGCTATTTAGATCTAGCCATCTCTTATTAAACTAGCAAGTGACATTTTATTCCAAGTACATGTAACATCTGTCACTGTGCTCCCAACACAAATCATGGTCCATTAAAGCAAAAAAAAAAAAAAAAAAAAAAAAATAAAAAAAAGCTTCACTTTCATTATCAGTAACATACCGTAGTTTTAATCATATAACCTTCATATTCATATTTGGTTTATGAAGTACAGACTGAATTTACAGCAAAATATGTAGACTGTCATGAAGATAACTACATCACAAATAGCTAAAAACTACATTACTCCTTTACGGTGAAACAGAGCTGAAACTTTTTCCCACTGTATTGGGTTAAGTGAAAGTCGGTATTAGCAAATTCTATGACTCATGGCATTTTCATTCCCAAATCTGGTAAATGCCACTGAGATTGCTAACAAAATTTTCCTCAACAGGTGGAAGAGGTATGAATGAGCCAATGCTCCTTTGCAATATTAAAAGGGGGAAAAAAAATCCAGGTAAATGTGAAAAGAAAAAGCCTTGCTACAAGAAATATTAAGCCTATTCTAAATCCTTCTTTGTTGTTAGGTTGACACTTTCTTTAAGTAATCATTAAAGAAAACCTGGACACAATGAATAAGGCTAACAACACAAACAGGAGAAATCAGTTGATGGGACAAAAAACTGAGTTGATGAGGGAAAGAAAAACAGCATCAAGATGGACTGACAGCAAAGAAAAGAATCTAGAAATACAAGCAAACTAAAATGTGTTAAAAAGTGAACCACAGACGGGGAGAAGAGGTCAAGGTATCTTTCTAAAATCTGTAAGACAAGCTCTAAAAATCTGACACCTGAAACTGAAATTTTGCTTCAGACCCATAAAATCTTACTGTTTTTTCATTAACTTCATTATTAGATACAAACATTAAGGTTTCATAAACAAGTTTTAAGTTTAGGGATATGAGACCCGTTTGTATCACCTTATATGCCAATAACATCATTCATTTCTCTACGGAGTATATTTGAAAAACTGTAAAGTGAAAGTGCATATAGGACAACTCAATGGGCTTAAAAATTAAATCTTGAAAGTCTCAGTTCTAGAGAGAAAAACAAATGGCACAGAAAACCCGTATAAAAGTAAGTACAGAAAATACGCAGTAGCCATTAAGACCTAAAATTAAGAAATTGTTCCAAAACAAGAACAGAACTCTAGAGCTCTGAACTACATACTAGGCACTGCCATTTCTATTTTATAAATTAAAACAAACACAATTAGGAGTTGCTACGGAAGCCCCTCTTTGTAAATCAGCTATTTTCCAAGGATCATCTGTTCAGAAATTGAAACAGTTCTTACGTTTTACTTGATGGAATCTTAAAGACAATTTTCTTGTCCAGCCAAGAGCTGACTAAAAAGAATGAGCTGATGCCATTTTCAATTCACTTTAAAATTACTATGTCCAAGGGACCCAGGACCTAATTTAACACAAGATAGGAAGGATTCTCCTACAATTTTAACTTTTATCTGAATCAGCATGACTCCTACCTAATAAACATAATACAGATGCGCAGTTATATGTTAGGGCACTGTGTGCAGGACCTTAAAAGCATCTATCTGGCTTATGTTCTAAGTTTACATTTTAGAAACATATTTTACTGGATTAGAGGTATTCACTTATCTTCCTACCAACAGAGGAAGAAAAGCTATGATCAATACAAGTCAAAGTCTATTATTCCACTCATACCATAATAGCCAATGATTATTTATTTGAAATAAACGATTCAATTTGTTTAAAATCTGCACGGAAGTATAAATTTTACAAAATAACTGCACAATGGGATCTCACTGAGGCAAGGATTCCAACAACCATCAGCAGGTATCTCCTCCCTGAAATCCAAGAAGCACCACACCTCTAGTTTACCTATTCTAAGGGGATATGTTAACCTTGTTGTTTTTGTTGGTTACTACTTGCAAGTAGTAAAGAGCTAAACACTGTATAGCATTAACATACATACACACTGCTTCTAATACATCCTTCCTTGGACTTGCTCAGTTCACAGGGTCACCTGAAATTTTAAGCTCCTCACGTCTATCAACAGTTATTCTGAATTCCTAACTTACTATCTAGCTAACATATTTTACCTCTGCCAACCTTGCTCTAGCTACACCTACTCTGCAGATCAACTTTACATGCTTGCATATATCATGTTAAGAGAGTCTTAAAAGCTATTTCCTCCATAAGAATTTCCCAATTATTCAAATCTAATTAAGTTTACTTTTCCTAACATCTTTGTCTCAAAAAATGGAATTCATGTTCATCATGTGATTGATACTGAACACACACATTTGTTTTTCTATCATGTCTGCTTTAAGAGAGCAAGTAAGGCCATTTCTCAAACCAGAGGATACTGACTGGAAGCCCAGACATCAACTTTTGTTTATCCAAAATACTTTTTAATGTAAATTAATTGTGAACATTTAAAAATCAACAGATTCAGAAAAATTCTGACTCTGGTTGTGGTGGACTACTGGGAAGATCTGACAATAAAAATATCTGGCAAATACCCCAAGGCTGGAACCAAGAGGAGTTATCTGAACTAAAGATATGAATAAGGGAATCATCTAATTTCAGTTTCCACTTACAACTGAAGTCAAGGCATGCATAGGACTACTTAGGAAGATATTAAATGAACACAGGAGTGGAGCTAAACCCAGAACTAAATTCTGAGGAACTCCTAAGTTTAATGGCCAGGTGGAGACAAAACGGGTAGCCTGAGAAGTGGAGGAAAACAGTGCTGTCATAAAAGAAACAAGTTATTACAAAAAGAAAGAAATGGTCGTTAGCATGAATACTTTTTAAGAAAGAGACCATCAAGATGAAGATTGGATGGAAGTCACTAGTGACTTGACAAGAGCTGTGTTGGAAGAAAAAATAACATTGGGAGTTGAGAACTGAAGAAATGAAAGAAATAAGACTACTAGAAAGTTCTTTTGAGTATTGCTTTGAAGCGGAAGAGTCTGGATGATAGCTAGAGAAAAATGAGGGTGTTTTATTTATTTACTTTATAATGGGAAATGTGGAAGTATTTAAAAGCAAAAACCCATGTTAGAGGAAAAAAAAGGAATAATCAAGAGGATAAAGAGAGAAGCAGGATACTTAGAAGAAAGCAGCTAAAAAGCACATGTGAAGTGCTTTAATTATCTCTTTAACCCTCCACAATGATACAAAAAGAAACAGGATAGGACAAATGTTGGCAGTGGTACAGGAACATGAGGAAATTCCCATTTGATAGCTTCTATTTTTTCTGTCAAGTAGGAGGCAAAGTTATTCACTGAAAGGCAGAGGGAAGTAGGATTGCTGGACAATGTTAAATGTCCCATTTGAGGTTGCCCCATCATGTCTGTCTTTAGCACTCAGTGGCAGGAAATGCTCTTAATCCTCACAAAAATCCTAGGAAGTAAGTACTACTATTATCATGTGCATATTTTTATGATTTTTATGCAGAAGGAAAATGAGGCTCAGCTTCAATGCCTTCTGAAAGGTCACACAGCTGGGACATAGCCGAGCCAGGCCTGACTTCAGGCAACAAGCTTTCATCTACTGTCTTCTCCAGGATTATATTATGACACCCAGCCAGCACTGCACCAAGTACCTAAAGTTACAATGAATCACAATGAGGAAACCTAACTTAAAAAACAGGATGTCAGGGAGAACAGAAGAATTACTACCACACATTACTGACACTCATACCCTAAAACTTCAAAACCTTTTGTTATCTAGAAGGTAGCAGCCAGGAAAACCGATCCTCAAATTACTATGGAACTGAAAGGGGCCTGGAATACCCAACACAATCTTGAAAAGGAACAGGGCTAGAGGACTCATACTTCCTGATTTCAAATTGTATTACAAAGCAAAGTAATCAGGACAATGTTGTCCTGGCACAGGATAAACAAATAGATCAATGGAACAGAATCGAAAGCCAGAAATAGACCAAAACATCTATGGCCAATTGATTTTTTGATAAGGGTTTAAGTATATGCATACTGTGAGGAAAGAACAGTCTCTTCAACAAATGGTGTTAGGAAAACTGGATATTCACATGCAGAAGTTAGACCCCTATACTCTCACCCATATACAAAAATCAACTGAAAATGGATCAAGGGCCTAAATAAAGGCACTAAAACTATAAAACTCTTAGAAGACAACATAGGGGCAAATCTTTAAGACCTGGGACTTTGTAATGGATTCTTAGATATGACACCAAAAGCATGAACAACAAAAGAAACAATATATAAATTTGATTTTATAAAAATTGAAAACTTTTGTGCATCTGTCACAAAAAAACTAATGACTTAAGATTGTTTAAGGGAGAAAGAAAGTCATACCCCAAGGCAAACTAAAAGTATATTAAGATCTGCTTTTTTAAGGCTGGAAGTTTAAAACCCCTACTACCACCACCCAAACACATGGCCTACCACTACAAGAAAGGTTTCAAAATCTGGCACACTGTTAAAATTTTGGTCATTATGCCCAAAATAAATATCAAAGCTGACAAACGAACATATGCTAGAATTTTAATTTACCTGCAAAGATTACCTGCTCAATATAGCTGCAATATGACTTTATCACTTGAGAAATTTGTGGTAACTTAAATCATTCAATTCCTTTAGAAATAAAAGATCACAATGTCCAAAAAATGCAAACTCACCCAACCTATCACTTTGCATTCTTCTTTAACATAAGAGGAAGAAAAATAAATTTTTTCAAATAGGAAAAATACAAAACTGGGCAATTCCACTGAATCTTTTCTTTTATTCTCAACCTCTGAGGACAAAAATGAGTCTTCAAGGGTCTAAATACTTAGGAAAGACCTACCGGTGTAATACGCAGTATATTCTTTTCCTATGAAGTCATTCAGGAATTGAAGAAATTTGTTCCTCTTCCTTACATCTCAGATTGTCTCTGTGGCAACCATGGTGGGTAGGAGCATCCATATACAAAGAGGGGCTAACCTCTGATCTAGCCATGTTTACCCTTCGTTTCTGCGCTCAAGTTTTATTTTTCTACCTTTAAAATAGCACAATGACTATACCTGTACTCTGCTTTACATGGCCACAAAGTTACAGGATTCTTGAACACATAATTCACAGAACTATGAGATAAGTGAAGCTACATACACAGTCCTAAATAAAATATCAGGATTTAAACCCAACGTACAAAGACCATTAAAAAAACATTTATTTGCCAAATCCACTACAGCTGCCTAAATAACCACAAAATATTAAAACACTTCTGGTTCCACATAAATGGCATCTGAAGTGAGATGCTGCCTCCTCCAACAGATATCTCACTTGTTTGCCTAGAACCATTTATACTTCATTTAAGCCAGCTGGTGTCTCTGCAGGCATGCTTCAATGTCTAGTGAACAATTTATGCTCCTGTAAACCCGTCCCCATTCACAAGCTGCAGTTTCCAATTTTAATGGCATGTTTCCAATAAATACAATGAGTTCTTACAAAGGAATTTAACTCTTCATCTAACACAAGTCCTAAGGCAGACTAAAGCAATGATACCAAGACATAAACAATGGATATGAATGTTTTAGCAAACTCACAAATAAGCTGACATCCACAGACCATTCGCTTACTACAAAATTATGACAACATTGTGCTGGATTTCAGTCTCTTGAAATGTTGAAAAATTATTTTGGTTTCATTAAAATAAATTTTTCTTGGGAACGTCATGACAATCCCTTGGCTAGTAATATTTTGAGAAGTTTCAAAAAGCAATGCAGAAGGCTAGAACAGTCTGAATCCTTTTTCAACTTTCCAGGATTAGTATTGATGCAACTACTTGAGGCATTCATCTCCTTCACAGTATTCAATGCTTCCCATCTCCCCCCTCACTCCCACCTTCCCCACCCCACAAACACACCTCCACTCATCCTCCACTTTTCCTTTTCCACATCCAGAGTTACTACAAACCTCACTGCTGACATTCTAGACCAAGGGTGGGCAAACCTCTCCTGCAAAGGGCCAGACAGTAAATATTTGAACTGTGGGGCAGCAGGGTCTCTGTCCCAACTACTCAATGCTGCTGTTGTAACATAAAAACAGCCATGGGCAATTCTCAAAAAGAATGAGGATGGCTGTGTTCCACTAAACCTTTATTTACAGACACTGACATACAAAGTTCCATGTAATTTTCATGTATCATGGAATCAGTCTTCTTTGATTCTTTTCCAACCATCTAAAAATATTCTTAGTTCCCAAACTGTACCTAAAATAGGGCCATAGTTTGTCAAGTGCTGCCCCAGACCCTGGACAGCATTTCTGAAATACTACCTTAGATGTCACAAAGGAAATCTAACAGGTGTTTCAACAGTGAGGTTTCGGCTATGCTACACATTGGGATACCCTAAAAAAGTCATAACACTAACTAGCATAATGAAAGCTCCTTTTTCCTGGTACTAAGTTTCAATAGTTTGGAAAATACTGATTTAAATAAGAACAAACGGTCAAAACAAACTTTGGAATCACCTTCCTCGGATGCCAAAAGTAATAGCTAGGATTTAAATCGTAAGTCCAAATTCCCTACCAAAGAATATCTGACCAAAACAGACAAAGCTATTAGTAAAGCACAAAATGACTTCAGCTATACCATCGGAAAACACTACACAAGCATCCAGAAAAGAACAATGATACAGATAAACTGTACATGCTCTGAAAAAATATTCACTTCAGTACTATAGTTCTGAATTATACTTGAACTCACAGAAGTGAAAGAAAAACAAAGACCTCCTGCAGAGCCCCAGTCAATCTCAACTGGGTGAGCTACTGTCCATTTCGGATTCCAGCTACTTGTTTCTGCTGAGGACGTATGGGTATTCACTCCTGTAAGGTTTAAGAATCCCCACTATAAAAACAGGAATCTAAAAATTAGGTACATGGGAAAATGATTTCCAAGTTGGGTGACAAGCACACTGGGAAGATCTTTGCTACCTACACAACACTGCAGCTCCCATTATGACAACATTACTACAAAAACCAGACAGGTGCGCACCCAAAACTGGCCATGTGAACACAAAACCAAACTACATTACATTTAGGATGTCATTCAAATTTATGGAAAAAAATATAAAATTATTTTAGTAATTCAAAACATCGACAATTTTGACTGATTTTCCAAGTCAACTTTTCACATTAATATTCAAATTAGTTCAAACAGCCAAATAATTTAACAGACTCAATAAAAATCAGGATGTGATTTTAGATGTCAAGATACGATCAAATTATCAAAGTAGATGTCAAAAAGCAAAAGAACAGAAGATACAGCTATATCTTGGAAAATGAAATGTGAATTTGAATCAGCCACTTAAACAACTGCAGTAATTTTAGTGGTTTTACTATTAGTCCACTTAATCGATTGAAATTTTAGATAATGAGGAGCCAACTCATTTACCAAGACTATACAACTGTATCAATGAAATTACAAGTTTTCAACAGATCACAATTCTTTCTGAATAAGTTCTTTTTAAGTGGGGAATAAGTTCTTTTCAAATGGGGAAAAACAGCGCCTGGATCCTCTACCACATGCTTTAAGACTATTTTGGCATTGGAACACACTCTAACTCCCAAACCCAAAACTGTATTAATCATCCCATAGACTGAAATTTATGGTTACAGCTGTTTTTAAATGACCTAATTAGTCGTTAAGTACAGATTCCTTGATACCATTTCACTAAAAAAACAAAACTCTAAATGTTAAACAGCAGGAGATCATTTATAAAGTTTCTTTTTTTTTTTTTTTTAAGTAAAGCCTAACAATAAATCAACATATGCTTTTATACAGAAGACAGTTTAGGTACAGTCATTAAAGAAAATTATCTGTGAATTCGTTTGAAGCGTCACTACAACTCAAACGGCATATCCTCAAGTACGATAAAATATTTAATAGAAAAGATAGTAGCCTGGGTATTTGAAGGTCTCCCAATCGATTTCAGAAAGGATATTAAAATATCTCACCTTAAAAAAAAAATTAAGCCAATTCCAAATGGAAGTAACCAAACATAGAGGTATATACTGCCCACAGATTTTTCTTATAACTAATCAGAAGACATTTAAATGAAGCAATGCAAAGGCTTTGTCTATGTGTCATATTATTACCAAAGGCTCATACACAAAATCTTTGCATACTACACACAAAGGAAACACATTTACACTTCAAATTAGCAAAAGCCTATTCTAGGTCTATGCCAGGGGCACATAAGGCTTTCAAAGTACAGAAAAAAACTATGCATACACATGTTGTACAAAGCAGCCAAAAAGCATTCCCCATAGTCACTTTCAGGAAATGTTTCAAGAGGAAAAGCAGAGAGTCTGAAGTCCCTTGGAATCTGGGGTTAATTTATTATTCTTAACGCCTAGGTTGTTTTTTCCTAACATACTTTGTTGGGGAGAAATAAAGCATTTCCAATTAAAAGCAACTGCTCGGCCCATACTTTCAATACAATTTGCTCTTTAGTAAAACTTTAGGATTTTTTTCAAGGTCTAGACGTATAGTGTGGTCGTATTACCATACTCGGGAAAGGCATTTTCTTTGTTGTTGACCCTGCTAGGGAGTCTTGACTCAGCCAAAGTGGCGTTCTTCTGGGTGATTAATGACAGGCCTAGATCTCGCCCCAATGACATCCATCCCCACCCCACCCCACCCCCTCAATGCTAAAAGCAGCCATGTCTGAACTGAAGGAGGGGCTGCCACCTAGCCTCAAACCGCCCAGTTCCAGAGTTAATAGCTGCAACCAATCGATTCAGGCAAACAAGACATTGATATTCGGGTTAGATGTGACCCTTCTCTCGCCTAAATAAAGGAATAATATCGCCTTCTCTGATCA
Organism: Choloepus didactylus; assembly: GCF_015220235.1. Classification (NCBI taxonomy): domain Eukaryota; kingdom Metazoa; phylum Chordata; class Mammalia; order Pilosa; family Megalonychidae; genus Choloepus; species Choloepus didactylus. The sequence goes on along the minus strand of NC_051313.1, from coordinate 64,810,713 downwards.
TTTCCGCTGGGGCTCTCCAGACTACGGAAACACTCAAGTCCAGTCATTTGGCCCAAAGAAAAGGACCGTCCTTTTCCCCATAATACCGGTAGGGCACGGCTCCTGCTCACCCCACCCCCAGAGCGCCCTTGACACAAGGCCATTTTTCTATTGTGTCTCTTTAGCCAAAAGAGCAAATTAAAAGAAACGCGGTTGTCTGACTACTTTGCCAAGAACCCGGGGCCAGTCCGGCACCCCCATCCCAGCGGCTGCAGCCCGCGCCCGGGTGCCCCCGTTCTTCCGCCTACCCCGGCGGCCGCGGGCCGGGACCCACCTGTAGTGAGGCGGGAAGAGACATCGCCGAAGGGGGAAGGCTCCATTCGGAGATACTTCTGCGGCGAAGCGGCGGCGGCCGAGAAGGAGGCGGCGGTGGCCGCTGCCGCGGCAGACGGGGAGGCGGCGGCCGAGGTGGGTGCCGACAATGGCGCACATCGCCTCCGCTTCGGGGACGCCTGGCTCAGCAGCGGGTCGAAATCCAGAGTCCTTTTCAGAGTAGCTCCGCACGCCATTGCCGGGGGCAGCCCGGGCGCCGGGCTCGGGTGGGTCAGGGAAGGGTGAAGAGAGGGGGAGGGCGAGGAGAGGGGGAAGAGGGAGCAGGGACCCGGGGAAAGCCTAACCGACGGGCTCAGGAGGAGAAAGCGGGTCGCGGAGCGCCGGTTGACGACTAGAAAGCCGCCGCCGCTGCCTCCGCGGCAGGGGCAGTGGCCCGGGCCCGCCGGGGAGACAGCGGGAGGGGCGGTGGCGGCAGCTCACACCAGTAGCGTCAGGGGGCTCTTCCGCCTCCTCAAGCGCGGCTCCCCCGGGAGAGGCTCCGGCCGTCCCGGCTGTCCGTGGGAGCGCTGTGCCGCGCCTGAAAGCTCCTAAGCTGAGACCGGCTCCCTTCAGAAGTCGATACCAGCCCTGTGAGGTGTGTGGCTGGAACGCGGCTCCTAAAGCGCCCGACTACGGTCAGTAAGTGGCCAGCAGCGGTCGATGTGGAGGGATTGCGCGGTGCGGCGAACGCAGGAGCTCAAGCAAATACGTCCAACCGCTTCCCCTTCCACTGTACGACTCTTCCCCCTGCCGTCGGCCCCAATATGGCGTCAATAACAACGCCGCCGATTCAAATCTTGCGACCTCAGGGCGCGTGCGCACAGTGGCAGACACTGAGGGGGCGTTGTGGGAGTTGTAGGTTCTTGCCGTGGTGAGGACTCGGCGTAAAAGGCTCAAGGGAAGAGTCAAGGAAACTACGACTCCCGTCATGCAGGGCGCCATATTCAGTGTTCCGGGTTGGAATTTAAATCCCCCTACATAGCTTGAGAGTAAAAGGAACTGAGCAAAAGAGGAAAAAGAGCCAGAGACGGAGAGAGAGACGAAAGCGAACCGGTGGGGGAAAGCAGGTTAAAATAAAGACAAACATCAAAAATTCCTTACATAGCTCTCTAACTATCTTCATATATATAGATATATATATAGATATATATCTTCCACAGTGATTTAACTGGCAAATAGAAAAAGCTAACCTAATATTCCAAGACAGATTAATTTCAGCAATAAGAGTGCCAAAAACAAAAAGCTGTCACTTCTAGGGGCTAGGAAATAATGAATTACGGAACCTTCTTAGGACTGCGAGTCATAGTATCGGATTACAGGATCCTTGATTGAACTCGATGCTTTGCCCTTCCCCAGGTAGCTGCCTGCATCCACTTACTAAATTCTGCAAAGCCAGTTTTGCTTCTGTAATTAATACGATTTGAACAAATACGGAACCAGATTGTTTTGATTTGGGTAAAAAGCAGATGATATCAGAAATCGTATTATCTCTGTTGAGCAATAGTGTATATCCTTTGTGAACAGTAAAAGTTAAAATCGAAAGACAAATGAAATTTCTAGGTGGTAGACATGGGACCCATTTTGTAAGCAGAGAAAAAAAAATGTTTAAAAAAGCTGTACTAGCCTCCCCCTCCCCAGCCCCGAGGATCTGGGGGAAGGTGTGGATGTGTTGGACATCCTCACCTGGACTGGTGTTGATGTTGTCACAAACATTGGGACTGGCGGTTTGATGTGCTGAGCCCTCGAGCATGGGACTTGCCCTTATGAAGCTCATTACCACAAAGGAGAGTCTAAACTTGTATGTAATGGTTCCTAAGAGTCTCCCCCTGAGTACCTCTTTGTTGCTCATATGTGGCCCTCTCTCTCTCTAACTGAGCCATCTCCACAGGTGAACTCGCTGCCCACCCCACTACGTGGGACCGGACTCCCAGGGGTGTAAATCTCCCTGGCAACGCAGAGTATGACTCCCGGGGATGAATGTGGACCCGGCATCGTGGGACTGAGAGTATCTTCTTGACCAAAAGGGGGATGCAAAATGAGACAAAATAGTTTCAGTGGCTGAGATTCTAAATGGGGTCGAGAGGTCACTCTGGTGGACATTCTTAAGCACTATATAGATAACACCTCTTAGGCTTTAATGTATTGGAATAGCTAGAAGTAAATACCTGAAACTACCAAACTTCAACCCAGCAGTCTGGACTCCTGAAGACAATTATATAATAATGTAGATTACAAGGAGTGACAGTGTGATTGTGAAGACCTTGTAGACCACATCCCCTTTTTCTAGTGTATGGATGAGTAGAAAAATGGGGACAAAAACTAAAGGACAAATGGGGTGGGATGGGGGGATGATTTGGGTGCTCTTTTTTCACTTTTATTTTTTATTCTTGTTCTGGTTCTTTCTGATGTAAGGAAAATGTTCAGAGATAGATTGTGGTGATGAACACATAACTATGTTATCATACTGTGGACAGTGGATTGTATACCATGGATGATTGTATGGTGTGTGAATGTATTTCAATAAACCTGAATTTAATTTAAAAAAAAAAAAAAAGCTGTACTTTTACCAAGTACATAAAATAGGAATCAGATTCAACAGTAATAAAATACTGCTTATGTAGAAGATAGCATACATCTAATAGCTATCTGTTATCATCCCATACAAAACGAACTTACCATACATGAATGCCATATTATCAAATAATTGTACGTATCAAATACTGGCTTTCAATGTCTATTCCTGCCCATTTTTTAGTAACTGGAAGATATTTTATAGTGACTTTGTATTTTATTCTTTATACAATTTTTGGACAGTAGTTCAATATATTCTTGCTTCATAAATTATCCAACATCTCAAAGAACTGCTGACATGGTTTGTGTCAACAACTAAGCAACGCTAATCATACATTACACTGCTTAGAAATATGTTTTGAAAAAAATCAGCATTTAATGAAACAGCAGCCTAAGTATGACACTTACCAGGTAAAGTTTTCTAAATTCTAAACACTCCAAGAAATCCATTAGTGTGAAATTAACAGAATATACACATTTTATTTAAATGAATATGAAAAGATAGATTAACCCTTGGAAAACAAATAACAAAGTATTTATGTTCTTGATAAGTAAATAAGATTTGACCTTAAGTTATAGAACTTACATTGGAAAGGGGGAAGGGGGAAAGAAAGGGGGTGGTTATCATTTGAGATAAACTAGGCTCCTCGGAAATTGAGGAAACAGTTGTATTTAAAGATGTTGGAAGAATATCCGCTAAACTTAGGACATTTTAGTGATAATAGCTGACCATGTGTTTACCTCTGCACAGGGAATCTGCTTAAGGTTCTGTGGCAAGACTAAATAATCACAGAGCTGGGCAGCTCCCCTTCCACCAGAGACTAAGGAGTCCTTTCAGAAGCTAAGGGGGACTTTTCCCTGTTCACCTCTGTGTTTTTACTTAAGCTCTCTGCTCCACACTTCTTGTCTGACTGCTTACCCTTTAAAGACTCTACCCAGGGATTAACTCCTCCAGGAAGCTTTCCACAACCCTTCAGGGCTAAATTAATTTTATAGACTGACAAAGAAAGAGGCACCTATCTGCATATCTTTATCATTACTCTCACCACATTGAAATCGAATCCTCTGTTCATGAATCTGCCTCTGCACCCACTGTGTAAGCTCCTTGCCAATAGTACAGTACCTTTTGCACTTTAATAAATGCCCATTGAATGTTTCTTAAATGAATATTTTACCACCCTATCCTCCCAGCAGCCCACACTATCCTTGACCCTTATGATAGATAGATATCTACTAAAATGTTATAGCAACACTTTTAGGGTGGAAGAAAGCTGTTTGGGGGAGGGGGCTGGGTAGGTATTAAAAGAATATTTGTTAGATTAAAATTGAAAATAAAAATAATACATGAAAGTCCTTAACATTGAGAATGTATTTTTATTTCTATCAAGAGGGAAAAGAAAACTATATTTAACACGTTAATAATTTGAATCAGATCACATGAATTTAAATATATAGTACAGCTAATGGCTCCAGGAATCTACACAGGTCAGAATTGTTCTTTTTGTGACTCAAAGGACCAACACATTTTAAAGTCTTGAAATATTTAGAATGGTTTCCCCATAATCTAACAAGTTATTTTCTGATTTGTACAATCTCAGAAGCCTCTGAGGAAAATATAACTATTTTACCAGGATGCTGATCTGTACTTAGAATTGGTCTTTTCTAACTCTTCCCTAAATATTCCCCAGGATCTGATTCTGAGTCATTCTTTGACTAAAGCCAGTAAAAGTAGACATAGCCGAATGACACAAAACCTCATCATCCTGATCCTCTTCATATCATAAATCATTTTAAAATGACTTTTTCCTGATATCAAGTAAAGATAAATGCAGATATATAAGGTGTGGAGAGGTGTTTGTTGACTTTGCATGCTGAGTGTGTGTAATCATAGGCTCAGCATTAGGAACAGCAGTTCTAATTCAGGAGACACTTCAAACCTGTACCCACAACCAGCATTGCCTTGGGCAGAAAAAAAATGTTTGATCATTGAATGAATGAATGTAGTTAGGGAAGAATAGACATTGTAATTCCTTCCGCATAAGATTTAGCAAGCTGGCCCTAAGCTCTTTCAAGCACCGTATTTGGAATTCACACTATTTTCCCTTGTAGCTAAGAAATGGCTAATTTTACTTTGGCGTCATTATTCTGAGTTTGGGTCATTATTTTGAGTTGTTTGGACACATCATCAAAACTATGTATCTGCACAAATGACTGCAAGATTATCCAGACCGGCCCCCAGCCCCCAGCCCCAAAACAAGATGAGCTGTAAATGACTCAGCCAGATCAGTATCTGACTCTTCCCAAAGATTTTCAGGAACAACATCTAGAATCCTGTTCAAGTGTAAAAACACCATCGCAAATTCTCTTACATTGAGCATTAATCTTTTCTACAACAGAGGCTAATTTCTACTTGTTTAGTGCTCTATAAAGAACAGTGCACTCGAGGAAAGAAAAAAGAAAACAAAAACATAATTCATTTATCCTAAGGGACTTTCAAAGAACCCACAGGATAGTCCCCAAGCACTCAAAATAAGATTTTAAGAAGTCCATATTTTAAAAGTTGCATACTTGTCTCAAGAGAGAGCGTCCTGTACTCTCGTTCTGAAACTATTTACTCTTACTTTACAGAAAATTCTGTCATGTTTTGAGGTCGTATTTCCCAGCATAAATAATTAGAATAATCAAGGGAAAGGAACTGGGGAATTGAAGATGTGATACACTGGCTACAAGAGGCAATACAGATGATCAGACAGCAAGGAAAGAGACTATTAAGAATAACTATTATTTACAAAAAGAACAGCAGCCTGGAGTCACTTAAATGTCAAGATAATTAGCCCTACCACAGCCCAGCTGCACCTGTGATATCGCCATATTATTACAGCCCCATTTAATAGTGGTAAGGTTGCCAGATTTAACAAATAAAAATATAGGACACCCAGTTAAATTTGAATTTCAAAATAAACAAGGAATAATTTAAGTATAAGTATGTCCCAATTATTGCATGTGTTTGTCTGAAATTTTACTGGGTGTCATGTATTTTATCTGCCAACCCTAAATAATGGTGTGCAAGATGGTGATGCCGAGTCATTAAGAAAAGCTCAAACCATGGTTAGCAGGCAGTTCAAAACTATGTTACAAATAAAATATTAGAAAATGTCCCATTGATAGCATTTTAAACTTTTTTAAAAATATCAAAAGTTGCAGTTGTCTAGAAAGTTAATTTATGTGAATTACTTTTGGGCTATTTTATTCACTGCAGAGTGCCAAGCATAAAATAAACCACTAGTAAACACTCAATGAACCATAAAAAGCTTAACACAGCATCTCCTTAATGTTGGGACACCTCATGCCTCTGAAGGTTGTCCCTAGCCTGTCCTTATCATTTAGTTTTAAAATACCTTCACACCTTCAACTGCATGTGTTGGTTCTGTTGTCCTGCTTGCCTAACCGCCAAAGTAGACTGCCACCAAGGCCTCTGTGTTGGTCAGGGGTGTCCAGAGAAACAGAACAGACAGAATATATATATATATATCTGTATATACAGATATATATATATAGAGAGAGAGATTCAGTAAAGGAATTGACTCACGTGACCATGGGGATTGACAAATTCAAATTCCGTAGAGCAGGCTACAGGTTGGAAACTCTGAGGAAGGTGAAGTCACATTCCCCAGGAGAAGTTGACTGGCTGAAGAAGAGGCAGAAATTCTTTCTGACTTCTGAAATCCTCAGTTCTGCCTTAAGACCTCCAACTGATTGCTGAGGGCAATCAACTGACTATTGATGCTAATCCGTCTATGAAATACCTTCCCAACAACAATCAGGCTTGTGCTTGCTTGACCAAAGAGCTGGACACCATAGCCTAACCAAGTAGACACATGAAATTAACCAGCACAGTCTCCACCCAATCTTGTTTTACTCCTGGCTAATGAGCTTAATTCTCACTCTGATTGCATTTCTAGTGCAATTGTGTTTCAAAGCTTCCCTAGACTGCCTTAACAAAGAAGAGTGGAGGTTCAGGCTACAACTTGTCCACCTGCTATTTCCCAACCATTTTTCAGCTATGTTATTCCAATCCTAATTGGAGCTTCTTTTCTAATTGTTTTGGTTATTCACAATTGTCAGTCCAAAACCCACAATACTTCTATAGCTAGGAACATGATTGTTCCTTAAAAAGAGAAGCAGCCCTACATGAATGTTCTCTGACAAGCAATCCAGGTATAATGAATGTTGGTGACTACAACTTGATTTCTGATCTCCGAAATCCATTCTGCCTTTTAGAATCACAAGAGAAGATACAGTGATCAAGTTAATTAAACTTACGGTATGTTGGAGGCTTATTTTGGAATATGAAAAGTGACATGAAAGTTGAGATTGAGGTACACACCTAAATTATTTTAATCTCTTAGAGTGGTCTTCCAAGCATTTGTTTAAATGAATATGCACTGAGAGCCTTCTATGTCTAAGACACTACATTTGGCAACGTGTAGGGTAGCAAGATGAATAAGACACTTCTCAAAGAAGCTTATAGTCTAGTGGAAGAGACATGTACACAAATGACACTAGAGAAAGAACAAAGAGGAGAACCTAGAGAACATCTAGGTTCAAATCAGGGTACAGTTGGATTATAGAGTGTGCCTCATTTTAACCCCTGTTAGCATAGGTGAGTTACAGCCTAAGTTGGCAATGTTTTGGGGGAACAAAATTATTTCAGTGATCCTACCATGGCCCAGGTACGTTCTTGGTTTATCGTAATAAAAATTCTACATAGTTCTAGTGTTAATCTCATTAATCTCATTCATGTAGAAACTATGGCTCAAAGAAGTTATGTATTATGCCTAACGTCACATAGTCTAAAATGGGTCAATCAGGACCATTACCCAAGTGTAAGTTCCAAAGCTATGTTCTTACATTCCATATTGTTGATTTATATAGCAAAGAAACTTGGAAGGAAAGAGATGGGTTAATTTAAATTTTACAAAGCATCATAATGGAAATAAATAGCAAGTATTCAATACATTTTATTTTAAGGAGAGATAAAATATATTTCCAGAAGACACAAAAGAATGTCTCCTATGTCTGCTTCACTGCATTTTTTTGTTTGTTTGTTTGTTTGTTTTCAGCAGAGTATCTGATACTGAGTACAGAGCTTTAAAAGATGATTGATTGTTGTGGTGTCATGTTCCTGTTCTAAGACAATGTGAGTTCCCAGAATTTGTGGAATGACATGTGGCCCACATGAATTATTTTCCTTTCCTAAATAAGGTCCTTTATTGTGCCTCCAACAGCTAGCACCTTTCTATAGATCACTAAAAACCATTCCTAAATTATATTAACCACATCGTTTACTTCATTTGCTAACAAGTAGTTAAATAGACAGAAGTTCAGGTGTCTTTCATTCCCCTTGGTTCCTTGCTACTCAAAATGTGGCCAATAGACCAGAAGCATTGGCATCACCTGGGAGCCCACCCCAAAGTGACTGAATCAAAATCTGCGTTTTAACAAGATCCCCAGGTGATTCATCTGTAACATTAAATTTGAGAAACTCTGCTCTAGTTCATGCAGCCTTTCTTTGGCAGATATGCTAAAGACACTATGTCGTGGTCCTCAGGTGTGTATCAGGCCCTTTGCAAGGCCACAGGTATATTAAGATAACTAATGCATGGCCCCTGTGATGGAGAAAAAAATAGAATGAAAAGAAGGAAAGGGGACCTGGCAGTCTAAAAATACTCATCTGGATCATGAGAATTCCTTATCTAAATGTCCTTCTCCACAAGAGTGGAGTTCTGAATGGCTTTCAATGGAAACAATACACCTTAATTTTTTTGTTTGCTTTTCAAGAGATCATAACCCAGGAAGGTAATAACAAGAAAAAGGAAAAATGCACACATTTCCCATACTGCTATCCTGTTCCTTCTTTCCCTAACAACTACCCTTCACAGTGTTACAACAGAGATGTAAGAAAGCTAAGTATCTTGGAATCTGCTTGCTTAACAAACGTTTATCGAGTGTCTCTGTATGGTCATCACTGTGCTAGGTGTTGCAGTTAAAAATACAGACTACATGGTCCCAACTTCATGGAGCTCTCCTTGAGTGTGAACAATTACTGCACAAGTCTATGGATACAAACAGATGGCTCTGGCTTGCAGAGGAGAGGAAACGACCAAGTCTGCCCCACTTTTCTTTTCCTTATAAACTTTGTGACATCAACTTCGTGACTTGAGTGCTCCTCTGAAGAATTCATTCAGCACTTTAGATGCAAGTGTCTGAGAAGACAGTGCTTTTTTTTTAAGAAATTGAAACTCTGTTGATCAGACCCTGAATCATTTTCTGCCACCAAATATTGTTTCTCTTAAGATTATGCAATGCATCCTTTCAACACAGTGCTCTATATCATACAAAGTGTGGTCTGTGGGTTTGTTCCCAGCCTCAAGATAAGTACAGAAACCAATAATTAGCATTTAGACATTTTTATAGCAATTTGACATTTTCACAACATCCAAGCACAAACCAGAGACCAGTGTGGGTGTTGAACTGGAACAGGTGAGTAGCATGTGGTGCCAGCTGTGTTCTGGTCATACACAGTTGAACTACATGTAATATCACAGAGTTAACTTGTAACTGAGACCCCAAATTATATAAAGTCCAGAATTCATTTTGTTCATGAAAAGTTAATATAACTATAACTTTAATGACTACTTTTTTGGGAGGAAAGATACCCTCATACCCAGCATGGTGCAAAAGAAAGAACATTATTAGCTAATACATATATAGGGTTGACCACGTGCCAGATACTGTTCTGAATGCTCTACATGTATTAACGCATTTAATCTTATGTTATAAACTAAGTATTGTGTCACCATGTTGCTGATGAGAAAACTGAGTCATAGAGAAGATGAGTTACCTGCCCAAGGCCACACAGCTCTAAACTAGCAAAGCTAGGTTCTGGAGTCCATGCTCTTACCCACACGGGGACACAAGACATGTATTGTAGTCATAGGCCTCCACCAAATAACTATGGGCTTAGGCTAGTCATTTAATCCCTGTGGGAAAAGGAAGTGAAGTATTAGAGAAGATAACAAAAGCTACATTGCAGCATCCTAACCTTGTGCCAGTCATTGAGCTAAAAGTTTTCCGTGCATGATCTCAGTGTTTCCTAAGTGTGGAGCTGATACAGGAAATGGCTTCAGGTGGTAGGGGAAGTGATTTAGGAGGATCATGGGCAAGGCAGAAACCAAATTGCATCACATAGTGAGAAAACTATTCTGACTCCTTCTGATTACATCTGGTAAAGAGTCCTCCTTTGATGCCTGATTTGAATGACCTTTTACCACTTGCTTATTTTCCTTTGTTAACAATAGGAGACCACGTCTCAGGTCTACCTTTTTCTCAGGCAACAGGGTCTTGTTCATTCTCATTACTCCTTGGGAATTGAGCAAATGGTACAGATTTTCCATTTATAAAATGATATAAAATTTCCTTGAAAAATTTTAAGTTTAAGAAGTGAGCTATACCAGCTAGACCGCCCAAATGGCCACAGTATGCCAAGCCCTTACCAAAAGTAGTCCCCAAATACCTAGGTCCCTACCTGAGATTCTATAAAATACTCACTCGCTTAATTTTGTATCTCAGAAACTTAAATCCACCAGAGTGTTCCTATGCCAGACAAGTTCTAAAACCCAGAGGCAACAGCCTCTTTAAGAACAATAATCAGATGCAGCTCCCTTCCCCATACTGTCGATACCCCCTTTCAATATGTACAAATTAGGGTGCTCACTGCCTAGACACCCCTGAAGATGGAGAAAGAGATTAGATGAGAGGAAGGGGTAGCAACAAACAAGGTAAGATTTAACAAAGGTCTATGAATACTGAAACTTTATATATATATTTAGATGCTGGGGTGTTGGAATAGCTGGAAGAAGTAAATGACACGGTGGAACTCTAACCTATAACATCCTTTGAAATTTGCTCAATAGCTATTCATTGAATTGTGCTTTGAAAGTCTTCACCTTTCTGTATATACCTTATATTGCATAATAAGGAAAGAACTGAAACTGTGAACTGTAACCCATGACAATTTTTGAAATTCCCTATATAACTCCTTATTGAGCTGTACATCAAAAGTTAAGACCTTTCTGTATGTATATTTTACGATAATGCAAACAGCTGAAGTTGTGGAACTGTGACCCATGATAGTCTTTGAAATTTGCTCTCTGCTTATTAAATTGTACTTTGAAAGTTATCACTGTTATGTATGTATTTTAAAGTTCACAATTAAAAAATGCATTAAAAAATTAAAAAAAAACTAAACAGACCAAATAAAAACCAAAATATCACACACACACAACATATGTGAAGATGCTAATAGTATAGCAAAAGTTATGATGAATGAGGTTTGGAAAATACCTCATTATCTTTCAACAATCTGGTAAGGTAGGTATTATCCCTATTTATAGATAGCAGAGCTGAGGTTTAGCAAAGTTCAGTAACCTTCCCAAGGACCATCTGTAGGGAGTTGAGGAACTGGAATTCACATCTGTAAAAATCTGCCTCCAAAGTCTGACACCTGGGTTGGAATTCCTGGCTGCTGCTCACTAGTTGTGTGACCTTGAGCTTGCCCTTTAAACTATGCCTCCATTTTCTCATCTGTGAAATGGGGATATTAACAGTACCTAACTCTCAGAACTGATATGAGGAGCAGATGAGGAATATATGTAAAGTGTTTGGAATGGTAAAACCTTCTTAGTAAGCATGGGCTGCCGCAGAAAGGGTGGGTAGCCTGTGCCTGAGGGGCCAGCCTTGGGTAGAGAGGTGAATGAGGACACCTTTGGTTACTGCAAGGCCATTTCCAGGACACAGCCTGAACAGTCCTCAGAGGTCACTCGAGACTGTTCAGCACAGGGTCTCAGCATCAAGCTCACATTGGAAAGAAGCAATGAGGCTTCTCTGCAAGTAGCCTAAAAGACTGCCAGCAGTTGGCAAGTGAGTGTGCCTCTTGTTCTGAGAAAGATAAGCCTCTGAACTTGGCAGTCAGAGCGGGGAGAGCCATGAGCTCAGAAACCACTGTTCTGCCCTAAAGCCCAATGTTGCCTGAGTGCTAAGCTCTGGAAGTCACACTGGGCCAGCCCAGGTCTAGCAGAGTCTGACAGCAGAGAAGGGAATCCTGCTCCAATATTTGCTAGCTGAGTGTCTTTGTGCAAGTTACTAAGCCTCCCTAAGCCATAGCTCCTCTTTAATAAAATTGAGCAAGAATATACCTACTTTACCCATTAAATAATATAATATATGCAAAGCACTTAGGAGCACATAGTAAATGCTCGGTAAACAGTAGCCATTACTGTGATAATGTGTGCAGGTAAGGCATGCAGTACTGAAATAGGGCTCCCAGGGAGAGAAAGCTATTCAAACTAGCTTAAGGATACAGAGCTTTCTCACAGGCCTGGAGGACAGGAAATGCTCAAGGCCACAGGCCCTCATCTCTGCTCTCAAGGTATGCCTGCTGCTTTCTTTTCTCTCTGGTGTGTGTAGGGGTGGAGGGAGGGGAGTGGAAGGGAAGAAATAAAGTCCAGTGGTACACATACAAACAGGTTCAAGAAAACAAATGGATAATGAACACCTAAAAAGATATTTGTCTCAACTGACTGTACACTTTGAAGGATTGTATGTTATGTGAATATATCTCAATAAAATTGCATTTTAAAAAAGATATTCATCTTCACTAATATTCAAAGAAATGCAAAATAGCATAACAGTGTTAGGTGGTATGCTTTTTGGAAAATCAGATTGGCAATATTGAAAAATAAAGATAATTGCAGGAAGCTTGGTAAGAGTGTGAGGTGACAGAACTTTTCTGGTGCACTGTTGGGCGTTATGTTTTTTCTGTTTGTTTTTATTCAATTTTATAGAGATTATTCACATGCCATACTATCATCCAAAGTGTACAACTGTTCATAGTACCATTATATAGTTGTGCATTCATCACCACAATTAATTTTGAACATCTTCATTACTGAAAAAAAAGAATGAGAATAAAAAGTAAAGTAAAAAAAGAATACCCAAAACATCCTACCCACCCCCAACCCTCCTTATTATTCATTTACTTTTGTCCCCATTTTCCTACTCATCTGTGGAGTGTGAGCCACAAAATTTTCACAATCACACAGTCACACAGTGGAAGCTATATAGTTATACAATCATCTTCAAGAACCAAGGCTATTGGGTGGGCATTATGCTTTAATATTTTAAATATGTGTAAGCTTTGACTCAATAATTTTACTTGTAGGAATTTATCCTAAGGAAATAGTTAGAACACGCACAAGTAGATATGCACAGAGATGTTTCTTGCAGTATTTTTTAATAGCTAAGAAAAGCTTAGAATAACATAATTGCCCTTCAGAGGAGGGTACACAGGAATATTGAAAAGCCATTAAAAGGATGAAGTAGATCCATATATACTGATATGGAAATAAGTACACAACAAGCTGTAAGGTAAAAAAAATGCAGGCCATGGTAAAGAGAGCATAGTATCATACTAATTTTGTTAAATATTACATATGGTTTATATACATACACAAATATATGTATTTGCCTGTGTGTGTGTATATAGGTATATATAATATATATCTGGCAGGATAGACAAAAACTATTATTTGTATCCATCTCTGGGAATAAAATTATAGGAAGTTTTCACTTCCTGTTTTATCTCTTTCTATATTGTTGAAACTTTTAGAAACAAGTATAAATTACTTTTATAATCAGAGGAAAAAAACCCGATAAGATATTCCATTTTGTGGGGAAAAAGAGTATAAATTTTATGTATGGAAGGTATATATTTGATGTTTTAAAATTAAAGAAGGACAACAAAAATCTAAATATTTTCTCAGTAGTATAGGCATAGCAGGTGGCAACAAAGTCTACCCTGGCCAGAGTGTGGGGTTGCTGGGTAGGAGTTCTCAAGGGTGGAAAGGAGAAAAGTCAGCTTCTCCAGCCTGATGGAGTGCAGTGATGGTGCTTTAGGGCTTATCCAGAAGCCAAAAGGCCTTACCTCTCTGCTACAGATGAATTAATGAACTTTTTAAGTTGAGTTCAACTCTTCAGTTCAAGTCCAGTAATAATATATTTTTATATTTAGATAGGAAAAACAGAGGTGGGTAAATAATGAGAGTGGAGATGTGGAGCCAAGTGAGGGTTTGGATATAGGAAGAACTGGAGGGGTCAAAGAGGGAAAACTGGAGGTGGCCTGGGTTAATTCCAGAGACATATTTACCTGCTGTTAATCATGGGTTTGTGTGGTGCTGAGGGCTTATTTAAAGAAACTTGAATAGGTTGGGAAATTGAAACTCTTGTCAAGATTATTATTATTTTTTTTTTTTCAGTGTTTCCTTTTGGACCCTTCCTTCTTGATAAGAGCATGCTAAATATTTAAAGAGCCAGTTATAATTACTTTCAGTGTCACAATGGATTTTAATGAGGGGGAAAAAAAAGACCATAATCTTGCTGTGTAGACAACTTTACAGGAATGCCTTAGTTTCACACACTGCAGGATAGCTATATTAATGTGTCCTGTCATAGGCAGAAAACAGTTTCAATTAACACAGTCCTTTGTCTTTATTTGCAGTAGGCATTTTACCAGTAGAGCATTTTAAAGCATTATTCCATCAACATTAAAATTAAGTGAATTTTCATTTAGAACAGAAGCATCTATCCACCATATTACTTTTACACACTTCTAGCACCTTGATGGGCAAACTTTTTTAGAGCAAGGTCTGTTTCTCTTCTTCTTTTAGAATTCCACCCTAAGCAAGAAACATTTGCTAAATGTCTAGATAGGGACTCCAACGTTGCCAGCTCATGTAGTAACCTTCCAAGAATGTTTACAATAATGGCAATATTGGGGATAATAAACCACTGGACTTATTGCAAAGAGAGTGTTTTGAGTAAGTGTTCATATAAAACCTGCCAAATCGCTGATATTAGAGATGGCCATTCTTACATTATGAGATTCTTAAGATGAAAACAATCACAGACAGTGAGAGCCAGAAGGTCATCTCGTTCAGCTCCCTCAGGTTACATATGAGGAAATGAGTCTCTCAGAGATTAGAAGTGTTGTCTGCTGTATCATGACTAAGAAGTGACAGAGATCTTTTTTTTTTTACTCCAAATCCAATGTTCATATATATATATAGGTATATGTGTGTGTGTGTATGTGTGTGCATATATATATATATATATGTATGTATATATATATCACAACCATGCATGCCTCTCTCAAACCCATATCTGTCTCAGAGATGCCAGACATTCCCTCCCTCCCTACCCGCATTCCTCCTTAGAGACTCTGCCCCACTCATAACCCTGGGAGGGACAGTACTATATACCATGTGACTGTGCCCTGCCGGCCTCAGTGATTGGCCCAGGGATGGACATCTGACCTAAGCTGGGCTGATCAGATTCTCTCTCCTAGGAATTTGGAATAGGGGTAATAGGCTGAGTCATTTAGCTGTGCAGAGCCAATCTGCAAGGTCATGACCAGCTGGGGCTGGAGCTGGTACCATGGGAGGCCAAAGCCTCATTCTAGCCTGGATGAGAGGAAGCTTAGAAGCTGTGAGTCAGTAGAAAAAGCCGATCTGCAAAAGAGAGGAACAGAAGGATGGGGCAGAGAGATGCCCAGAGAAATATAGAGAGTCCATGTCCTTCGAAAGGCAGAGGAGAGAGAGGAAAAAAGAAAAACATCTCAGGATCCCAGTCTTGGTCCCATAAGGCCTAGTTGTATATCCTGCACTGACTTATTGTAACCCCAAAATAACCTCTGCCTTTTAGTCAATGCTCTTTTTATTTGAGCTAAGTGGAATTCTGTCCCTTGCATCCAAGGAATAATGTTCTGTATTGTCTAAGGCAATATAAGGATATCTTATATTGCCAAGCAGCCTGTTGTGGGTTTTCCCATAATCTAAGGTCTTTCCATTTTGATGTTTCCAAGAAAGGGTCAGGCCTGATTTTCCATGAAACCTCTACTTCCTAGACCAAAGCCATGACCCAGCTGGGACATGGCTATATCACATGGTACTGTCCCTATGCTAATCTCTTAGAATAATGTAAATGGTCTTTTGAAAAATTCCGTTTTACCCTTCTAAAATGACTTACAATGCTTAGAGCTAACCTAAAGATAAAATAATGGGGTAATTATCAAGTAAATTGAGTTCATCAGCTTGGTGGAATACTATACAGATATAAAAAAGAATAACAACCAAGATTAAACAACACAGGCAGATATTTATGATACCGTGAATGAGAAGTAAATAAGAATATAAAATTTTAAGTATCAACCATATCACATAAAGACTTTTTTTTTTTTTTTGATAGCCTCAGCAAGGTAATCAAGGTAGCTATAACCAATTCATAGATCTTGATTTACAGGATAAAATCTATTGGATATTTCTGTAGATGCCCTTGGCTACAGAAAAGTTTCTGTCCTCGCCTGATCCAAGATTTTTTCTTACATTGACCTGATTCTGTGCCCCAGGCTGACTCCCTTCTGTGCTGGTCCATAGCACTCCAATTGATGTGGCCTAATGCTGATTATGGAGAATTCTCAGTCCCTCTGTCCACAATTACTTAAAGTCTGGTATGGAAATCTTTTGCTTTGTACCATACAGAGTTCAACAACTGTATTTAGATTGCTTTCATTATTTTGTTTCTATCTACTATTTCCCATATCTGTGACAGTGTAAAGAAGTGGCTTTCCTCCAGTGCACTAATAACTTCTGCAAAGTTTCTGGGAATGCCCTCCAAAGTTGAGAGGAGAGTGAGGGATGGTGTACCTTTCATTGGATTTAATAGAAAGACAATAATTTATAGGCTAAGGGATGTCTGAAAGACTTTCTGTCATTACAGAAAAAGCCTTCTACAGCTGTTTTCTATCCCTATCATGAAAAGTCTCCTTGACTAGTGGAAGGACTTAAACACTGGTCTCTTGCTGCTTTGCAAGGTTTATGCCTAATTATGTCATGCCTATTTGCGGACATGTGTTACATTTGTGGCCACCCATCATTTCCTGAAAGCCCTTCCCATATCAAGGGAACTTATGCACTATGATTCTGCCTCCTCAGAGTGAAACTAGAAGTCACTATCCCAGCCTTTTTGCAACCAGGGTGCAGGCAAGTGACCTAGTTTCTGTGATCAGATGCAGCCATGTAGGACTGCAGTTCAGAAGAGAAAACCGCGAGAAAGCAGGTGTCAAACAGAGTCTGTTTTCTGATGAGGGATGTGCAGCTTGGCAAACGCACGACGGCAGAAATGGTAGCAGCCTGTTACAGGTTGTCTTATATCTCCCCAAAACATATGTTCAAGTCTTAATCTCGAGAACCTATACACGTGACCTTATTTCAAAACACGGTCTTTGCAGATGTAATTATGTTAAAATGAGGCCATACCGAATTAGGGTAGACTCTGAATTCAATATGACTAGTGTCCTTATAAGAAGAGAGGAAGAAATAGAAAGACAAAGAGGAACAATGGCCATATAAAGACAGAGTCTAAGATTGGAGTTCTGCTGCCACAAGTCAAGGAATGCCTAGAACTACCAGAAGCTGGAAGAGGCAAAGAAGACGTTTCCCTAGAGGCTTCAGTGGGAGCATGGCCCTGACAACACCTTGATTTTGGTTTTCTAACCTCCCAGAACTGTGAGAGAATTAGTTCCTGTTGTTTTAAGCCACCCAGTTTGTGGTGGTACTTTGTTACAGCAGCCCTAGGAAACTAATACACAGCCCTTGTGTCAGTATCCCCCACCACGCCTGGAGTGTCATCATGCCCCAGAGCATGATTCTCTGACCCTCCCAGACAGTCCACGTGCATCGAACATCCTTTAATATATTACTTACTGTTTCAACCAGTGAGAGTGGATTGTGCTGTCTGCAACTAAAAATCTTGAATGATACACTTTGGTGATTTTATATTAGGTTGATTTTATATTAGGCTTCACCAGCCTGCAGTTAAATAGTGTTTCAGTGACAATATACTAAATTTTAATGGCTTTTGCTCCCACCTGCATAATGCAGGCCTTTTAGCCTCACCCAAAATCTCTCCCAGAATCCACAGAGTTATGTAATATGTGCTAACAAACAATCCTCTCAGGTTCTTCTTCTCTGTCCCCTGTGTGGTTGGTTGTGGCCTAAGAAGCCATTGGAAGATTCTTCCCCAATACCCTGTATCAGTGCAAAGCACGACAAGACTGATACCAATTATCCAATGTGTGTTGTCTCCTAATGCTTTCACTCTATGTCACTCCTGGACCCAAAGCACCAGAGCCTGTGCCCACTTGTCTTACAGATACCTCTTATCAAAGTAGTTTTTTAGCAACTGCTTAAAGGCCTTCTCTCTCTAGGCCTCAGCTGTGGGTACCTGGGACTGAGCCAAGGGATCAAGTAGGGTCGTACCTATTTTCTCTGTTTTCTTATTCTTTCTCCAACACACATGCTGTCCCCTGTTCTCTCCCTTTGCAAATTAACTCATGCAAATAGACATCTGCAAATAGACATCACGGACCACAGCAGTTCATCATTCAAGCCTTGTCCTATCTCTGTCTTCAAAGTAGGAACAGTTTGGGATCAAGCTGGTGGACTCCTGAAGCATTCTTTTTGCTTTTCAACATCTTACAGTTGCTGTTAATAGACTATTTTTTAACAAGTAGAAAAGTGTGACCACGAACAGTTCATTTGTCCTATAACATTTATGCTGACATAGCTTGGATTTACCAGAATTCTTTCTTCCAAATGTCTTCTTCTCGTACACCCCATGGTATTTGTCTATGAAGAGAACATGACAATTTCTTCTGGCAAGTAAATGCAGCATGCAGCACAAACACTGAGGCTTAGGAAAATGGAACAATTAGGGAATTTCTCAACAGTACCACTGCCTGCTTTCCCTGGACACTTGTATGAGTATTTATTTTAATGACTTCAATCAGGATATTTTACTCACCCTAACTTAGAGGCTCAAGCTTTTAGAGATCAGCAGAGAATTCTGTGTATTATAGCCTTGCTTCACAGAAATTATTAGGTGGAGTTTTTCTGTGAATAAATGGAGCAGTAAAAATCCCTTCTTACCACTACTTTCCACCCAGCATTGCCATTTGGCATCTGTCTACCCATAGTTATTTTAACAATTCCAGCTTATGGTTCATAAAGGTTCATAAAGCAATATTATACCCAGAGATTGAGTCTTGCAAATGGCATTAAAAATTTCTCTTCTAGAAAATGTCAGGGGAAAAAAATGCCTCAACTTCCTATGGTTATAAGATTTCCATTGCCTTTTTGATCTGTTATGATTCCTTTGGGAAACATGCTTTGCTCCTGTATACTGAACTTCTGTAACCTTTTCAAAATTCATCAAAGGACAATGAAAGAAAAGACTGGTGAATACGGAAGGGGCATCCAGCAATGTTCGAAGGGGGTGATTTCACAAGTTGCCAAAATGTCCCAAAAGAATTTAAGGGAAGATACATTCTAAGCCTTTTAGTATGATCTCAAGTTTAAGATGCACTGTGAGGGGATCTGAAGTAGAATAGGAATCTCAGAATCTGAGTTTCTTCCTTCTGTCCTAGTTAAATCCCAATGGGGAAGGAATATTTTAAGGATATGATAGGAAGGCAAGCTACATGAGAAGAGACAGCAAGAGATGTAGAGATGTGACTCAAGATGTATGTGGAAGGTAGTTTGACTTTCAGGGAGAAGATGATTTTTTCATTAATGCCTGTTTCCACCATTGTAATGCAGTATCGACTCCCTGATTCATTCTAACAACAAGTTTTTCAAAACATCCAGCTACACATGAACTATGCTTATATGTACATGAAATAGACTATGAGAACATTTTAGCATGGGTTATATTGAAAGTGGAGATTGTAGAAAAGAGATAGCAAGGGAGTTATTGAATCTACACAATTATTTTTTTAGGGTACAAAAAGTCTCATGGTACACATATGGTCAAACTGAAACCCTATAATATATTAATTATAAAGCTTGAGTAATTATGAGATAGGATGTGCTTTTGGATTATGTCCATAAAATAAAATTTTAGTCTAGGGCACATGAAAGAATTGTCATATATGTGTGTGTGTGTGTGTGTGTGTGTGTGTGTGTGTGTGTATAAAATATATATTTTTATTTTCATTTTTCTCAGGAGAATGTAAAAGTAAAGTACAAAATATATGGAAAGACTAAAACTTCCTTGTATCTTTCTGATTACAAAAAGGTGATTGGGTTGTTTGCAGTCATTTTATCTCATGCATAACCGAATGAGAAGCCTAGATCCAGAAATTCTCTAGGTGCTAAGAGGATCTCTGAGTCACTTGATGAAAAGGAGAGTGTTGAGCCTGAAGCCCTCCCCTTCTTCTCTCTAGCCTTTCTGCCTGAAGATGTTCCCCTATGTGATTCTGCAAGCAAGTTCCCAGTGCTACTCCCCCTTGGCCCATTAGGGCACAGATCAGAACCCTGAGCCTCTGTGGAGATGTAAAGGCACACGGATCTAGTTCTGCGTCTCTTTACAACACAAAAGAATGTGATCTTTAGCATGGTTCATGTAGTTAGCAGGGTCCCGAGATCAAGGTCATCCGTGAGATTCCTGGAAAGACTTCATTCGGACAGAGATGCAGAGTGGGGGTCCCTCAATCAGGCCAGGGTGCCACCCATCATGCGATTTTAGAATTGGAAATGTAGGCTGTGGCTCTTGAGAAGGACCAGGCAAGTAGAGAAGTTTGCAGTGATCCACACAAACACCTCTACTGGGGAAACTCATGACTGTGCATGTCCTTACAGAGGGGCCTAGGAGTTCCTTCTGTTTTCTACTTTAGACTTCCACTGTGATAATTACGAAATTGGAAAACAATTGAGATGGAAGGAAACTCTGTGGCTTCATCAATGAGGTAAAGCCGTTTTGGCCAGAGAGGGGTGAGCAGCTGATGTCAGAGTAGGACCAATTTTTCCTGTATCACCTCCTGAATCATCATAAAATAGGCTTATGACATGCCGAAAGCCCTGAAGAAACATAGCAGGGAAGGAAGTCAATGAGCCAACTGCATTGGCTCAGTACCCGAGGAACACCCTGCTTCGAGGATAAAATTGCACCTCTTGTGCCAACAGTTTGAGCAAGGGAACCTAGACAAAATAATGCTTGGAATTCAACAGAAGAGGTCTTGCAGGCATTTAAAAAATGAACTCCAAGATTGCTCTATTGCTTGGTTTGTTTGCTTACTTGCTTGCTTTAGCTCAGGTAATGAGATGCGGGAGTAAATACCCCCCCCCCTTGCTGTAAGTAGCATCTGTTTAGGTGACACAGAGGGACGTCATTCAGGTAAAAGAGGGTGTGGAGCCCAGCTACCTCATACCTCCCTCCTTGGTAAATGAGAAGCCAAGGGCTACCATAAAAAATAATTTGGGTCCAGCTCTTGAGGGAAGGAAGTATTTTCATACTGAGAATGTCACACTCCAAATTCTGATCTAGTGCTGTTTCCTGCTCTTGCTCATGAGTGATACACATGACTTTTAATAGCTTTAGCTTCCTCAGAATTGAGGTTCGTTGAAGCCAGTGGCAGCCTGATGAAATTACAGGGCATGGTTTATTTTAGAAGCAAGGGTGAGGACCATTTATTTCAACAGCTTCATGATCACAAAGATTACCCAGGCTAAAAATGATCATAGTGTCCCTGCCATTTATGTATGTTTTTCCCCCTTGCTTTCAAATTCTCATGCTTAAATTCCCTTTTTGTGAAAGTGACTTTTAACTTAACAATTCTTTCTGCCCTGACTTTTTTTTTAATCACTTTTTTTCTTACTTACTCCTTTCATTATCCATTAATAGAAACAGGATAGCATGAGAAGTTGAGGAGGCCTCCGTAACTTAACAAAAAAGCAGGAAGTTAGAAGAGGAAAGGAAGATGCTCCCATTCCAGTTTCTTAGTTGTAATGAAGAAAACCATTATGTGGCCAAATCCAATCAGGTTACACAAAGAAAACTGTAGATTGGCCATGCCTATTACAACCAGACTGAGGTAATGATGAATACAACGATGACAAAGGAGAAACAAAGATCAAGAATTTCAGTATCTGCCAGACACTCTATCTGGTGAAATAGCTAATTCTTAGTTGCTTGCTGTGTGCTGGGCTGTTCTAAACACTTAACATATATTAACTCATTTAATCCTCACAACAGTGCTACCAGGCATTTATCATTATTATCCCAGTAACAATAAAGGCAGAAGAGGAAACAGAGGCACAGAAAGCTTCCTGTGCTAGACAGGGAGATGCACTGCCCACATCCCCACCCCCAAGGGCTTCTACTCAGCTGCCTCCAGCTGTCAAATCCTTCAGGGCCTGTTTCAGCTGTTTGGTTGGAGATCATGTCCTTCCGGGGGCAGACTGCATGGGATGACAGAGAGAGGGAAGGTGTCAAGCCCCAGCCATTTCAGCACAACGCAGGACACGTCTGACAGGTAAAATCACAGCAGAGTTGCCTGCCTGGTTGACAGAGGCTTTCACAAGACTGCATTGCAATTTGACTTCTCCTTCTGCTAGGCTGACCAGCCTAGTTTGCTGGGACTGTACCAGATTTAGGACTGAAAGTTGTGCATCCTAGGAAATCCTCAGTCTTAGGTTGCCTCAGCCCAATCATACTTCCTTTCCCTTCCTTCCACAGGCACTGATCCCTAATAAACATCTTGCAACCCAGACTCCACCTCAGTGTCTACTTCCTGAGAAGCTTGCATGTGACAGTGCCCAGGTTAGCTAACTGAGGCTGGGCATTCTGCCATCCAGCTGCGTGCTCTTGGTCTCCAAGTCTTGTCTTCCTTTATATAAGCATCCTGGTCAGTGGAAAGGGGTACTCCACAGCGGTGCAGACAAATTCTCCAGGCTCTACACAGCCCAGATGAAACATTTTTCAATAAGAATAAAAGTAGCTCACGTTTATTAAATATGCCAAGCAATGAGCTAAGTGTTTTACCAAGAAAGAAGGTTCTATCAATATCTTCCTTTTACACACAAGAAAGCTGAAGCTTACAGCTTAGAAAGTTGACTTGCCCAGGGACAAGTCTCGGGATTTTAACCTGGGGATTCTCTCCTGAGACTTTAAACTAGAGGGTTGGATAAAGCTGAATAGTGTAACATTTTAAGAAGGAAAGGATGTCTTTTTTTTTTTTTTTTGGAGTAGAATTGTTGTGTGGGTTCAAGATTGGTCAGTGAAGAGGAATAAAGAGCCCAGCAACATGGCAGGAAGCTGCACTTCAAGTTGTCCAAAAAACTAAGAGATTTTAGGAAGAGGCCATTGATTATTCAATTGTAAATTGTTTATATTGCCTTGAAGTAAATCTCTATCACTCTTTCCATTTTTCTGAACCTATCCAAGCCTTCAGTAAAGTCTGGCCCAGAAGGGCCTCACATTTACTGTGTATATGTAAACCACAAAGGGGCTGTGTTCCACCAAGCGGAGAACAGGAATTAACAGATGCAAGAAATCAGAGATGGAGGCACATGCACCAGCCTGGTTCCAAATTCCTTTCACTCCCAGCTGCCACTAGGCCTGGAGGAATTTACAGAAATGTTCAGGAGGATATTGGACTTTCCACAGGCTGAATGGGGTTTGAGCCAAATTCTTCTACATTTTCAGGCAGATTCCAGATGACAGCTGAGATGCACAGGCATGACAAAAAGTTTAAGATAAACCAAATTGATAACAGTAGATATCTCTGAGAGAGTGAAGCAGGAAAATGGGAATTTGTATTTTCTTTTTGTGCTTTTTCTGAGTTTTCAGAATTTCTACAACAAATATGTGTTCCCTTTGTAATCTGAGAAATGAGCAACAATTAGCAAATGATCAGGTGTCTATTTCTCTTGGGTTCTTATTACATAGACTCTTGTGTCTCTTGGGTGTTCAGCCATTAAAAGCAAACAGAAACAAACATACACTTAGACCATACCAAATGACTGACATTCAGACCAGAAAAATGGAAACAAAAAGTTATGAACAAGTTTTCTCGGCTTCTTTTGAATAAGATAGGTCCTAGTATTTAATGAAAAGGCTAATTTAAAATATAAATGTTTTCCCCTATTCATTTGACTTATTTAATAAAAAATAAAGGCACAGTTTACTCTTTGCGAATAGCTCAAAAACCCTGGGGTGCAGAGGGATGAAAGATACATGATTTCATGTCTTGGATGTATCATCTTTGACTTGCTAATTTCCGCACTTGGGCGGGGAGTAGTGAAAAATGAGTACTCTTTGTTCTTTTAGAAAAATGAACAGACCCTGAGCAAAGGCATGGAAAGTTTAAAGTGTCATTATAAAGAGAAAATAGATTCTGTAAGCCTTCAGATCTACTTCCTTTTGAATGACAAGTGGAAATGCGTTGTTCTTCCCTTCCTTGATGTCTTAGCCTACTGGCCATCAAGCCTTGCTCTTTCTTCTTCTGAGATGGAATTTACTGTTGAGGAACTGTTTCTGAGTCACAAGCAAGAGTTATTTCTGGGTCTCAACTTAAAAATAAGTATGTTTCAAGCTCAAAATGATTTTAAGGTTTGTTTATTGCTGCTAAAGACTTGAGAATCCTGAAGATATTAAATGCTCTCAGTGATGGTACATTTTAGAACTGAAAGAGCCTGCAAATATCCTACCATGATGCATCTGATGTCCATTTACATCAATGAGAGCAATAAAAGATTTCCTTTTTAATTAGTGGATAAGATATGAAATTAAAAGAAAAAGTCTGTATACAAAACTTGTTTCCCTGTTTTAGACGCTGCCAGCTATGAAGAAATTTGGGGAACAAATATTTGAACACGAACTGAATATTAGATGATATGAAGGAGTTAACATTAATTTTGTTCAATGAGATAATCTCATTTTAGTTACTAAGTGAAATGTTATATTTAGAGATGGGTGCTGAGGTACTATTGGGGGGCTGTCACTAGATCCCTAATTTTCCTTAAAAATGTCAACAGAAGAAGTAAAGTGCATTTAAAAAGTTTTGTTTCATTCTAACATGCTCTTTGTTTGCACTTTTATTCATGATTTCTTCTTGTTATAACATTTTACCATATCCTGCACTCTTTATTTATACCATGATTTTTATTACAAAACTAAGATAACAGTATTACAGCAGATTGGAAAACTCATAACCTCATTTCCCCATCCCAAATACTGTCAGCTTATGTATTTTCTTTCAGTTATTTTCCCTAATCTTGTTTTGACTTTAATTATAGTATACTGCAATTTGGTCTCCTGTGTTTTTTCCCTTAGCATTGTCTCTTATACCTTGCATCCCCTTAAATTTCCTAACATACATCCTTTCAGTGCTATTAAAAGTTAAGCTATTAAAAAAAAAAACCTTTTTATTTTGAAATAATTACAAAATTGCAAAAATAATAGACATAAAAATAATACAAAACCCTTACAGAAATACAGAGAACAACAACATACCCCCCCCAGATACCCAGATCCATCAACTTTTAACATTTTGCTACATTGCCATATTATTCTATTATCCTTCTCTCTATATATTTACTATCATTTATCTATCTATCTAATTATCTCTATCATCTATCTGTTTTTCTATATCTATCTAATCATTTTCTAAACATTTGAGAGTAGGTTGTATACATCACGCTCTTTGAACACTTAATATTTCCATGTACATTTTCTGAGAACAAAGATACTCGCTTACATAACCACTTTAAGCATACTTATCAAGATCAAGCAATTTAACATTGATATGAAGCTTACAGTCTATGTTCCACTTTTTCATATGTCCCAACAATATCCTTTTGGGCCTTTTCTCCTTTATTGTTGGTCCCAGACCAGGATCATGGACCTCATTTAATTGTCGTCTCTTTAATTGCTCTTTTTTTTAAAAAAAAACTGTGGAAACATATATACAACATACGTTTTCCCATCTCAACCACTCCCAAGCAGACCATTCAGTGGGATTAAGCATATTCACAATGTCGCACTACTTCTACCACCATCCATTACCAGAACTTTCCCATTCCCCAAACAGAAACTCTGTACCCATTATGCATTAACTCCCCATCTCCCCATCCCCTGCCCTTGTAATCTGTAGTCCACTTTCATTTCTATGAATTTGCATATTCTATTTCATGTAAGTGGAATCCTACAATATATGTCCCTTTGTATCTTATTTCATTCAACATGATGTCTTCAAGGTTCATGCATGTAGTAGCATGTATTGGAACTTCAATCTACTTTAAGGCTGGGTAATATTCCATTGTACGTATATACCACATTGTATGTATATCCATCTGCTGATGGGTATTTGCGTTGCTTCCACCTTTTGGCTATTGTGAATAATGCTGCTATGAACATTGGTGTACAAATATCCATCTGAGTCCTTGCTTTCAATTCTTTTGGGTATATACCTAGAGTGGGGTGGCTGGGTCATATGGTATTTCTGTGTTTAACTTTCTGAGGAAACTCCAGACTGTTTTCCACAGTGGATATTCTGTTTCACATTCCCACAAACAATGTACTAACAATGTTCATATTTCTCCATCCTCCCAGCATTTGTTATTTTCCGTTTTTAAAATAATAGTCATTTGGTGGGTATGAGGCACACAATAGGCCCTCAAACAATGGTGGTGGCTTGATGGTTATAACCCTAACATTGAAGTTGGTTGGGTTCTCTAGTACTGCAACAACTAAGTTGGATAAAACCCTGGCAGACCTCTCCAGCAGTAGAGCAAATGGGTTCTGAAGGAAGAGTCAGAAGAATTTGGATTTCACCAGGTGGAATTTGTTTGGCCTGGATGCCTTCACATTCCACCCCCCCTCCCATTTTTCTACTCATCCATTCTTACACTGGACAAAGGGGAGTGTGATCCACATGGCTCTCCCAATCACATTGTCACCCCTCATAAGCTACATTTTTATACAATCCTCTTCAAGATTCAAAGGTTCTGGGTTGTAGTTTGATAGTTTCAGGTATTTACGGCTAGCTATTCCAACTCATTAGAACCTAAAAAGGGTTATCTATATTGTGTGTAAAAGTGCCCGCCAGAGTGACCTCTTGGCTCCTTTTGGAATCTCTCAGCCACTGAAACTTACTTCATTTATTTCACATTCCACTTTTGGTCAAGATGTTCTCCATCCCACGATGCTGGGTCCAGATTCCTCCCCAGGAGTCATATTCCACATTGCCAGGGGTATTTACATCCCTGGGTGTCAGCTCTCACATAGGGGGGAGGGCAGTGATCTCATCTGCCAAGTTGTGGATGCCTTCACATTTTACATGCCTCCTTTAAACAGCCCACCAAACTTAAAAGGAAGAAGTAGGCTCTAAAAGATGTTTGAAAGAGGTGAGTTCTGGGGAAATTCTCCTTCCTGGGGAGCATGGCAGGCCCCCCGGTCACTGGGTGGAGAGCACACCACCCCATTCTAAGACAGGGTAGAAGACGGAAGAGTGATTGTTTCATGTAGAAGTTGCCTGCACAAGTTACTCTTTCCTTTGTTAAACAGATTACTGAAACGTGTTGGTACCTTGTCCTGCTGTTGCCTGGAAGGGTGGACGGTGAGAATAAAACTGCAAATTGCTGGTTAGTTATACAATATTTGAGTTTTGGGAAATCTGGAATTCATGCTTATTATACATTTACTTTTTAAAATTTATTTTTTAGAGCAGTTGTAAGTTTACAGAAAAATCATGCAGAAAGTACAGAGTTCCTATATACCTCCCTACCCCCCACAATTTTCCCTGTTACTATTTTCCATTAGTGTGGTACACTTATGTTATATTTAATTTTAGATTTCATATTAAATCTGGAAAGTCTAAAATATGGGTGATAACATATTACTTGATAAATTAATTAAAAAATAAACGCAGAAAGATCAAGAGTGTAAAAAGAAAACCATTTCAGTTAATCCACTTCTCCCCTGTGGTTCTCATTTCTAAGTCAACTAAAAAATGTTTAACCACATGCCTTTAATTAAAGCTCTGCACCCACAGTGAAGCACAGAGTGGTATTTGTGTTACTTAGGCAAGGGTGTCCAGTGGTTCAGTTGCTAGAAAATTGATATTTAATAACAAACATATCCAACAGAGACTCCCATTTTGTTTCAAGTTGTGAAAAAGCTGAAACTTGTGTGTGGAGAAACAGCCTTAAACATCTCTTCTATATTTTTTACCTTTCATCTCATTCATAGTGATTATTACTGGCACATTAACTCAGCCTGAGCATTTTAAACATAATTGTCTGGGTGGGACAAGCACTCAGATCCATTTGTTAAAAAGTATTGCCTATTCCTAACTCCCCATCCCCTTTCCCCCAAACCAGCTTGCAGACATCATATGGCAAGCACCTTTTGACCTACCCAACCCTGCACGATGAAAAGATAACAGGGGAGGCAGTGTCAGCAGAGAACACAAGCTTGCTGGGCTGGGGACCAAGGCCCTCAGTTCTAACCTAGTTTTGTTAGGACCAATCATTATAAACCCAGTGAGATCGTCCATCAAGATAGGCCTCAATTTTCTCCTCTAGACCAAGAGTTTGCAGACTGGATGTTTATAATATGTAGCTGATATTTGACAAGTCATACATGGCAAGGCCTAGACACCTTTTTCTTGCTCTCCTTTAAAATACCACAAAAATATTCCCTTTCTAAATATGGGCCAGAAATAGGAAGTAACTTTCCTTCTTCCTTGAGGATACTGCCACATGTTCTTTTTTTGTTGTTAAATTAGAGAAGTTGTGGGTTTACAGAAAAATCATGCATAAAATACAGGGTTCTCATATACTACCCTATTATTAACACATTGCATTAGTGTGGTACATTTGTTGCAATTGATGAAAGAACATTTTTATAATTGTACTATTAAAATTAGTCCATGGTTTAACTTAGAGTTCACTGTTTGTGTTGTACAGTTCCATGGATTTTGTTTCTAAAAATTTATTCTTGTAACATATATACAACCTAAAATTTCCCCCCTTAACTTCATTTAAATATATATTTCAGTGCTATTAATTTTGTCACAATCCTGTGCCACCCTCACCATCATCCATTTCCAAAACTTTTCCAGCATCCCAAATAGAAACTCTGAATATTTTAAGCCTTAACTTCCTATACCCTACCCTCACCGGCCCCTGGTAACCTATAGTCTAGATTCTGACTTCATAAATTTTCTGATTCTATTTCGTATCAGTGAGATCGTACAATATTTGTCCTTTTGTGTCTGGCTTATTTCACTCAACATGATGTCTTCAAGGTTCATCTGTGTTATCGAATGTATCAGAACTTCATTCTTTTTTTAGGGCTGAATAACATGCTACTATGTATATATAACACATTTTATTTATCCATTCATGTTTTGATGGACACTTGGGTTGCTTTCATCTTTGGGCAATTGTGAATAATGTCCCTATGAATATCAATGTACAATTATCAGTTATATTTCCTGCTCTCAATTCTTCTGGTTATATACCTGGAAGTAGAATTGCAGGATTATATGGTGTTCTTTCTTTAACTTTCTGAGGAACTGCCAAACTGTCTTCCACAGTTGTGTGTGCAACATTTTTCACGTTCCTACCAACAACGAATGAGAGTTCCTATTTCTCTACAGTCTCTGAACTCTTATTATTTTCTGTTTTTTTTTTAAATAGTAGCCGTTGTAGGTGTGAAATGGTATCATATTGTAGTGTTGATTTGCATTTCCCTGATGGCTAATGATGTTGAGCATCTTTTCATGTAGTTTTTGGTCATTTGTATAACTTTTTCAGGGAAATCTCTATTATTTTGCCCATTTTTAAATTGGGTTGTTTGTCTTTTTGTTGTTCAATTGTGGGATTTCTTTTTATATTCTGGATATTAAATGCTTATTGGATGTGTAGTCTCCAAATATTTTCTCCCATTGTGTAGGTTGTCTTTTTACTTTCACTATAAAAATCCTTTGATGCACAAAAGTTTTAAATTTTGATGAGGTCCCATTTATTGTTTTTTTCTTTTGTTGCTTGTGCTTTGAGTGTCAAGTCTAAGAAACCATTGCCTTACACAAAGTCCTAAAGATACTACCCTATGTTTTCCTCTAGGAGTTTGATAGCTCTGGCTCTTAAATTTAGGCCTTTGATCCATTTTGAGTTGATTTTTGTATATGGTATGTGGTAGGGGTCCACCTTTATTCTTTTGCTTATGGAGATCCTGTTTTCTCTGTACCATTTGTGGAGGAGACTATTCTTTCCTAATTGAGTCATCTTTGACCCCTTGTCAAAAATCAGTTGGCCATAAATATGAGGGTTGATTCCTGAATTCTCCTTTTTATTCCATTGTCTGTCCTTGTGCCAGTAACATGCTGTTTTGATTACTGTGACTTTGTAATAAATTTTTAAATGAGAAAATGTGAGTCTGCCAACTTATTTCTTCTTTTTCAAGATGTTTTTGGCTATTTGGGGCCCCTTACCCTTCCATATAAACTTGATGATTGGGTTTTCCATTTCTACAAATAAGGTTGTTGGAATTTTAATTGGGATTGCATAGAATCTGTAAATCACTTTGGGAACAATTGACATCATAATAATATGTAGTCTATCAATCCATGAACACAGAAGGTCTTCCATTTATTTAGGTCTTCTTTGATTTCTTTTAGCAATGTTTTATAGTTTTCTGTATACCAGTTCTTTAAGTCCTTGGTTAGATTTATTCCTAGATATTTGATTTTTTGAGTTGTTATTATAAATGGAATTTTCTTTTCTTGATTTCTTCTTCTGATTGTTCATTATTAGTGTATAGAAACACTTCTGATTAGGGGTGTTGATCATGTACCCCACTGCTTTGCTAAATTCATTTGTTAGCTTTAGGAGCCTTATTGTGGATTTTTCAGGATTTTCTGTACATAGGATTATGTCATCTGAAAAAAAGGAAAGTTGTACTTCTTCCTTTCCAATTTGGCTGCCTTTTATTTCCTTTTCTCGCCTAATTGGTCTGGCAAGAACTTCCAGTACAATGTTGAATTACAGTGATGACAGTGGGCACCCTTGTCTTGTTCTGAATCTTAGAGGGAAAGCTTACAGTCTTTCACCATTGAGTATGAGGTTAGCTCTGGGTTTCTCATACATGCCCTTTATAAGGCGTATATGAGGCATATCCTTCTATTTCTATTTTTCTAAGTGCTTTTATCAAGATGGGGTGCTGGATTTTGTCAATTGCTTTTTTTGCATCAGTTGATATGATCATGTGTTTTTTTTTTTCCTTCATTATGTTAATGTGATACATTACTTTAAATGATTTTCTTAAATTGACCCACCCTTGCATACCTGAGGTAAGTTCCACTGATCATGGCATATAATTCTTTTAATATGCTTTTGGATTTGGTTTGCTAGTATTTTGTTGAGGATTTTTGCATCTATAATCGTAAGAGATATTGGTCTGTAATTTTCTTTTGTTATGGTTTCTTTATCTGGCTTTAGAATCAGGGTGATGTTGGCCTTGTAGAATGGATTAGGGAGTGCTTCCTCCCTTTCAATTGTTGCCTTCATGGATTGTTTGGTAAAATTCCCCTTGAAGCTTTCTGGTCCTGGGTTTTCTTCGTTGGGAGGTGTTTTTGATTACTGATTCAAGCTCTTTGCTAGTTTGTTGAGATCTTCTATTTCTTCTTGAGTCAGCATAGGTAGTTTGTGTGTTTCTAGGAATTTGTCCATTTCATCTAGGTTATCTAATTGTTGGTGCACAGTTGTTCATAGTAGCCTCTTATAGTCCTTTTTATTTCAGTGGGGTCGATAGTAATGCTCCCTTTTCATGTTTTATTTTAGTCATTTATTCCCCTCTCTTTGTTTTCTTTGTTAGTCTAGCTAATGTTTTGTCAATTTTATAGATATTTTCAAAGAACCACATTTTGGTTTTCTTGAATCTCTCTATTTTTTTTTTTAATTCAATTTTATTGAGATATATTCACACACCATACAATCATCCACAGTGTACAGTCAGTTGTTCACAGTACCATTATATAGTTGTGCATCCATCACCACAATTTTTGAACATTTTCATTACCACACATGAAAAAGAATAAGAATAAAAATTAAAGTAAAAAAGAAAACCCAGAACATCCCATACTCCCCATCCTTCCCTATCATTCATTTACTTTTTATCCTCAATTTTCTACTCATTGGTCCATATACTGGATAAAGAGAGTGTGAACACAAGGTTTTCACAATCACACGGTCACACAGTGTAAGCTATATAGTTATACAATCGAATTCAAGAATCAAGGCTACTAGTTCAACAGTTTCAGGTATTTCCTTCTAGCTATTTCAATACACTAAAAACTAAAAAGGGTTATCTACATAATGCATAAGAATAGCCTCCAGAATGGCCTCTGAAATCTCTCAGCCACTGAAACTGTATTGTGTTTCATTTCTGTTCCCCCTTATGGTCCAAGAAGGCTTTCTCAATCCCATGCCAGGGCCAAGCTCATCCCTGAGAGTCATGTCTCACATTGCCAGGGAGATTTACACTCCTGGGAGTCATGTCCCACATAGGCGGAGGGCAGTGAGTTTACCTGCACAGTTGGCTTAGAGAGAGAGGCCACATCTGTCTCTACTGTTTTTTTAATTCTCAATTTCATTTATCTCTGTTCTCATCTTTGTTATTTCCTCCCTTCTGCTCACTTTAGGTTTTGTTTTTCTTTTTCTAGTTCTTTCAGTTTCGAGGTTAGGTCTCTGATTTGAAATCTTTCTTTTTTGTTGGAAACATTTAGAGCTATAAATTACCCTCTCAGCACTGCCTTTGCTGTATCCTGTAAGCTTCACTATGTTGTATTTTCATTTTCATTCATCTCAAAATATTTCCTAATTTCCTTTGTAATTTACTCTTTAATCCATTGGTTTTTCAGTAGTATGTTGTTTAATTTCCACATATTTGTAAATTTTCCATTTCTCCTTCTGTTATTGATTTCTAGCTTCATTCCATTGCAGTCAGGGAATATACTTTGTATCATTTTAATATTTTTTAATTTATTGAAACTTGTTTTATGACCTAGGATATGGTCTATCTTGGAGAATGATCCATGTGTACTTGAGAAGAATGTTTATTCTGTTGCTGTTGGGTGAGGTGTTCTATATGTATCTGTTTGGTCTAGTTGGTTTAGAGTATTGTTTGAGTCTTCCATTTCCATATTGATTTCCTGTCTAGATGTTCTATCCATCATTGAAAGTATTGTATTAAAGTCCTACTATAAATATAGAACTGCCTGTTTCCACCTTCAAATATGTCAGTATTTGCTTCATATATTTTAGCTCTGCATATATATTTATAATTGTTATAGTGTCTTGTTGAATTGACCCCTTTACCATTATATAATGACCATCTCTGTCCCACATAATAGTTTTTGACTTAAACTCTGTTTTAACTGATATTAATATAGCTACCTCAGCTCTCTTTCTGTTATGCCTTGCATGATATATATTTTTTCCATCCTCTCAACCTGCTTATGTCTTTGAATTGAAGGTCAGTCTCTTGTAAACAACATTTAGTTGGGTGATGCTTTTTAATCCATTCTGCCAATCTCTTCCTTTTGACTGGGGACTTTAAACCATTTACATTTCAAGTAACTACTGATAATTCAGGACTTTCTTCTGCCATTTTGCTATTTAGTCTTTGTATGTCTTACACCTTTTTTGTCCCTCAAGAAATGCCTACTTTCATATTTATTTTATTTTTTTTTGTACTGTGTTATATGAGTCATTTTTCATTTCTTTCTGGATATATTTTTCATCTATTTTCCTTGTCTTAACCATGGGGTTAAAACTTAACATCCTAAATATTTAACAATCATATTTGATTTCACACAAATTTAACTTCAACAACATGCACACACACTTCGTCTTCCTAGCTCTTTTGTACTTGTTACCACTTACATCTTTTTATATTGTATTTCCAAAAACTTAGATTTATTATTACTTTTTATGCATTTGCATTTTAGCACCTGTAGGTAGTAAGAAGTGGAGTTAACAAACCAAAAAAAAAAAAAAAAACCAAACAAACAATGCGTTAGTAGTACCGGCATTCATAATTACACTTATGGTTATCTTTACTGGAATTCTTTACGCCGTGTTGAACCACTGTCTAGTGTCCTTTATTTTAGTCTGAAAAACTTGAGCATTGCTTATTAGGCATGTCTAGTGCTAATGAACTCTTCCAGCTTTTGTTTATCTGAGATGTCCTAATCTCTCCCTCATTTCTGAAAAAAGTCTGGTTATAGAATTCCTGGTTGGCAGTTGTTTTCCCTCAGCACTAAAGTATTTCAACCCATTGTCTTCTTGCTTGCAAGGTTTTTGATGAGAAAGTGGTACTTGATCTAACTGGTACATAACATGTTGCTTTTCTCTTGCAGCTTTTAGAACTCTCTCCTTATCCTTTGCATTCAACAGTTTGACCAGTGTGTGTCTGGGCATGTTTCTCTTCACGTTTATTCTCTTTTGTGGCCTCTGGGCTTCTTGGATGTGCATATTCATTTCTTTTGCTAAACTTGGAAAGTTTTCTTGCCATTATTTCTTTGAATATTCCTTCTGCCCCTTTCTCTCTTTCTTTTTCTTCTGGAAATCTCATTATGCATATATGGGTACACTTGATGATGTCCCACAGGTTTCTTAAACTTTTTTTTTTTACATTTGCTTTTTATTGTTGTAATATATATACAACAGAAAATTTCCCATTTCATAATGCTGCATTGTACAGATGGGTCATATTTGGTTTATTCATTAAAAGTTTATGAACATTTTGGGTTGTTTACATCTTTTTTTCAAGCAGTTTTATTTGAGATAAATTCACATACCATACAAGCCAGCCGAAGTGTACAATCAGTGGTTCACAGTATCATCACATAGTTGTGCATTCATCACCACAATAAATTTTAGAACATTTTCATTACTCCAAACCTCCCCCCATCATCCCAAACCCTTTATTCCCCACCCCCATTATTGACCCTTAGCATTGTCTTAGACTATTTTTGTTTTTTATAATTTTTTTCTTTCTGCTCCTTAGCCTGACTCATTTCAATTCTTCCTTTCTTCGAGTTCACTGACTTTTTCCTTCTGCTGCCTCCAATCTGCTATTGAAATCCTCCTGGGAATTTTTCATTTCAGTTTTTGTGGTCTTCAACTCCAGTAGTTCTGTTTAGTTCCTTTTAAAAATTTCTGTTTCTTTATTGAGATTCTCACATTATTCATTTGGTATTTTCCTGGTATCCTTTAGTTCTTTCTCTGTATTTTCCTTCATCTCCTTGAGCATATTGCAGATCATTTTTTAAAAAGTCTTTGTCTATTATGTCCACCATCTGACCTTCTTCACTGGTGTTTTGTGGATTTTATCCTCTTCCTTTGGATGGGCCATCATTTCCTGTTTCTTTGTTTGTCTTGTAATCTTTTGTTGCACACTGTACATTTTAATATTTTGAAATATCAATGCTGTGGTTTATTCCCTAAGATGTCTGCTTCTTGAGTTTGTATACAGGTAGTGATACGACAGAGATTTTCTTGAATGTCAGGAGCTAACACAACCAAGCAAATCTAAGCAAAAAACACCTTTCACCATCTTTGCAAACTGGTTTTGTGTCAGAGTACACCCCCTATTAGAAAGGGCAACCCAAGCCAAAGGCAAAGTGCAGGGTCTTTCCTGTCTTTTCTCGGGCTATGTCTTGTCCTGGGCATGTGGTTTCTAGTGGCCTTATGAGTCCCCCTGTTTACAGGAGTTTGAATGCCCCCTCTACTTCCCAGGAAACAGAACTTCTCCCTTTCCCAGGTGTTCCACTGCAAGACTTGCAGTTAAGCTTTTGCCCCAGGCCATCCCCCTCAACTGTTTCATCCACTGCTTTCATTGTTTCAAGCTGCTTTTGCTTGGAGGGCATATTCTGGGGGAGGGACATGCCAGAGAGGAGTTTCCCAAGTCAGTCTTTCCCAACTGGAACAAAGCCACAAACCCAAAAAGGGAGTGTCCACTGGCTCCAAACTGCCCTGGGGAAGAGATAAAGGAGGGATCAGGAAGGACACCAGGAGCTTATTCCACAGCTCCCCAAAGCTGTACTTTCTTGACTTGACTTGCACTTGCCCAGCCAATGCAGCCCTTCAACTGTCCTCCTCAGCTCTGAGGAAGTGTGCCATTTTAAAGCCTCTGCCACTGCCTTTATCCTGGGTGGGTTGGAACAACAGTCAC
Organism: Choloepus didactylus; assembly: GCF_015220235.1. Classification (NCBI taxonomy): domain Eukaryota; kingdom Metazoa; phylum Chordata; class Mammalia; order Pilosa; family Megalonychidae; genus Choloepus; species Choloepus didactylus. Next base: position 64,774,596 of record NC_051313.1, on the reverse strand, counting down.
CCTAAGAGCTGGTCCCCCAGTGATCCAAAGTAGCTAGTCAAAAGCAATGATCAGTGATTGGGCTATGTTATCCCCAATCCCTCCGCCCCCAATCTTGGGGAACTAGGCTTTTACATCCCTCTTGGCCACCAGCAAGATCTACCACAGGCTGGACCCCACTGCTTTCTCCCATGAAAGTGGGGATGGGCAGCAGTAACTGCTGTGCAGAGAAAGCAATTCACTGGTATTTACTGCAATTTACCAGCCTTCTCCTCTTGCTTTTCCCTGGATGCTGTACAGTGTTCTACTGGACTCTGGAGTTTCAAAATACTTGACTCAGACTGTTCTTGCCTGTTTAGTAGTTGTTCTGGTAGAGGAAACAATTTTTGGAGCTTCCTACTCCACCATTTTCCTACCACCTCCTTTCTTGGTCTTAGGAGATGTTTCTGCTATCTTGAAATAGAAGGACTTGGGCCCAAAGTCATAATCATAATCTTCTTCCTCCCAATTGTCACCATCACAGTAGCTATTACTTATTAAATCCTTCCTGTATGCATGTTGATTGTGCTGAGCACTCATCGTGAATTATACCATTGACTCCTCATCTTGTGTCTGACATGGGTGCTATTATTATCCCCATTGAGGACCTGTTATACCCGAGGCTCAGAGTAACTTGTCTAAAACCAGTAGGCGGTAACAAGGAACAAAATTTGAGACTCCCCTTTCCCAAAGTCAAAAATGTATCCACATTAGGCCTTCATTCTCCTGTTAAAAAAAAAAAAGATTTTTCATTTTTTAATGGAAAATTTGAAACATTCAAAAATTACCCCATCACTTATTTGCAACAATTAAGGTAGCATTTAAATATTCATTTTGTCTATACTTTCCCTAAGAGCCTCAGCCCCAACATACATATCTCACCACTAATCAGTCAAGAGGCTCAGCTATTGGGCAGTGGTTTTATTTTAAGGGGGAGGTGAAAGGAGATGAGTGGGAGTGTGAGGAATGGCAAACAGTTACCTGGGGAGTTTTGTCAAAAACACCTGCTGTACTCCCGCCTCCCTTCCTGAGAGTCAAGAACTTGTAACCTAAGCTCGAATATCTCCAACCTTTTTTGAGCTAAGAAATCAGTACACATTATGCTGCATGCCCTGTCTTCTCGTCAACATCCTTTCAATCGAGGGCAGCGTGTGTGTGAGTCCAGACAGGAGGTGGCTCGGTGTGGTGCCTGTCTTGGTTCAGAGCGACTCTTTGGGAGTGAGCTCCCTACCCATTCCTCAGCCTGCTCATCTATAAAATGAGGATGATAATGAACCCCCAGATCATAAGGCTGTTGTGAGGTCTAAACATGGTAATACAATATACCTAAAGCCTGTAGAATAGAGGGTGGTATAAATGTTAGCTGACATTTGATTGAAAAAAATGTTTTCCTTTCCAGATGGATTTTCCTAAGCTTAGTGCTTTTTGCTTGGTCATCATCCCCAACTGTCCAGAGTGTCCATATGTTCCCCATGAATATTTGGTGACTTATATTATCCTGTGGAAGTGTTTGATGAATGTTCTGCATGGCTATTAGAGCTCTAATTTTCAAGCTGTGAAAAAGTGAAACTTGTTAGGGAAAAGGCCTTAAGCTTTAAATATCTCTAATGATCTTTGGTTTTAATCTCATGTGCTGTGGCTCCTGCTTAATGCCTCTGTGTGGTAAGAATCTTAAGATTAAGTATCCGGATCTGAAGGGGGTATTAGAAATGCTGATGGCTCCCATTTTGAAAATCATTAGACCTTGCCTAGACACCAACACAAAAGCATTTAGTCATGGACTCATTCATTCTTTCACTCACATGTATTTATTAAACACTTAACTATGTGTCAATCACTGTACAGGGTAAATAATACACAGTTCCTCATTTTGAAGAGCTCAGAGTCTATGGGGAGACAGAGGAACAAATTTATGAATTACCAAAATGATAAATGCTGTTACAGGACATGAACAAAATGTTGTTGGAGCCTAGAGACTTGAGTAACTAATTGTGCCTGGAGGAGCCAGGAATGTCAACTAAAGTGGGCTGTGAATGACGAGCAGACCCTTTGTGTGTGTGTGTGTGTGTGTGTGTGTGTGTGTGTGTGTGTTTATCCATGGGGGCATTGCAGGCAGAGAGCAGAGCAAAGATGTGGCTTGTGGAAGGGGCTGATGCCCATCAGAACTAAGGTCTATGTAAGGAGGCACAGTCTACACCTTTGGATAGGAAAAGCTTTTTTTTTTTTAAATGGGGGAGAAAAATGGAGAACTTGGGGTTGGTGTATTTATTAAGATTTGGATAATTGACTATTTTCCCAGGAAAACAGTTGGAAATAAGAATGCCCATATACCGGACCACACTCCCCTTTGTCCAGTGTATGGATGGATGAGTAGAAAAATGGGGGCAAAAAACAAAAACAAAAACAAAAACAAAAAAGGTACCCAGTGTTCTTTTTTACTTTAATTGTTCTTCTTCACTTTAATTTTTATTCTTATTATTTTTGTGTGTGTGGTAATGAAAATGTTCAAAAATTAATTTTGGTGAAGATGGCACAACTATATAATGGTACTATGAACAACTGAATGTACACTTCGTATGACTGCATGGTATGTATGGTATGTGAATATATCTCAACAAAATTGAATTAAAAAAAATGCCTATATATGACAGCAAAAGGAGAGAGTGCCACCCTTGCTATAGGCCCTTGATACAAAGTGGATTTAAAATAAAACAGGTTAATGTTAATAACTGACAACACTGCTCTCTGGATCCCACCTTCTTCCAGGGACTTACATCAGATATCCCTTAGGGTAAAGGGGAAGTCTCTATAGGATATTTAACTGTTAGAGTTTAAATTTAAAAGTAAGTGCATAATGATTTTGAATCCCTTAAAAGAACCAGGTACAGCACCACAGCAGCTAGATTTATCCTGAAATGCATGTAATTTGGATACCATCCACAATTCCTAAAAAGCCTTTTTTGAGGCAGACTTTTGAGTAAGGTAAGGAGAATGCAAGTGAGAATACAGAAGATAAACCAACCCAAGGGTTTTAGAAGCTGACAAAATCAGTACAATGAACACTCATAGACCTGCCACCTAGATTCAGCAATTCTTAACATTTTGCCATATTCAACTCATGTATTTGTATATGTATATGTGTATATATATATATATATTTTCTGAGCCATTTTAAAGAAAATTACAGACATCATGGTATTTTACACCAATATACTTCCACACATGTACACACCTTCAAAATTAAGGGCATTCTCCTACTAAACAGACACCATGATCACACTTAACACAATAAATAATCCCCTAATTTCTAATATCTAGTCCATATTTGTATTTTCCCAGTTATTTCCCCCAATTTTTAATAGTTGTTTTATTTTTAACAGGGCAAATATATATTTTAAAAGGTGGCATAAGTTTTTTTGATGCAGAAGAAGTCTAATTTCTAGTTTAAACTGCATTTAGCACACTAGCAGATTTCTCTGAAGCCTGAAATATTGCTTAGGCATCTATGACTACAAGTAAATGTACAAGTGAAATGAAGAGAGAAAAGTGCTTTCATTGATAATCTGATAGAGAAAAGATGGGGTGAGATTCGTCCCTTCAGGCAGAGTCAGCTTTTTTCTAACAGCCCCCGGGATGTAACTTTGATCTTAAAAACAAAAATGATAATGGATGATACTCACTGTTTCTTCTTGACTCTCCGCAGTGGATGTGAGTATTTTAATCAGATGTGGGAGATTTCTTTAAAGTGGAGCCAGGCATTTTAACTGTCTTTTCAAAGTGCCTTCTCACATTTCTCCTCACCATTCACACCATTGGGAATCAATCGGCACATCCATGACCCCAGTCAGAGGCCCCATCCCAGGCTCAGGGCATCCTCAGACTGACGGACATGGCCTGGAGATGCTCTGACTCCTGAGAAAATGAGAAGTATCCATTTCCAGCAGAGGAACCGAAGCAAAGGTTGAAGGGAGAAGATGTAATTATAGTCTGAGAAAAGGATTTGGGACCAAATGACACACTAAAAAATTTTTTTTGTAATAATCTTCAATTTACAGAAAAGTTGCAAGTACAGCACAAGAACCATTTGAGAGTAACTTGTAACCTGATGTCTCATAATTCCCTGCAACCTGATTTTCAGGCATGACCTTTACAAGCTATCACCAAAATCAGAAAATCAACATTGGTACATTATTACCATGCAACACTGAGACTCCATTTAAGTTTTGCCAATTGCTCCAATACTATCTTTATATTAAAAAGATTCAGTTCGGAATTGTGTGTTGCCTTTAGTTGTTGTGACTCTTCAGTATTCTCTAATCTGGAAGAGTACCTCAGTCTTTCTTTGACTTTTATGACCTTAAGACTTTGGAAGAATACAAGCCAGTTGTTTTATTGAATGACCCTTAACTTGGTTTTGTCTGATGTTTTCTCATGATTAGATTCGGAGTATGCATCTTTGGCAGGAATATCACAGAAAGGATACCGTGTTCCTCTCTCATCGCATCTTGTCTGATGGCAGGCTATTTTCATTTGTCCCATTACTGATAATATTTAATCTGATCACTTGATTAAGTTGCTATCGGCTGTAAAGCTGTTCTTTTCCTTTTTGTGATTAATAAATATTTTGTGGGCAGATATTTTGAAATGGTGTAAATATCCACTTCTTAATCAAACTTTTAATTTATTAATATATTTGTTGATATCATTATGAGCTTATGTTTCTATTTTATTCAATGGGTTATAATCTGTTACTAACATTATTTATGTTGAAACTCTGATTGTCCCAGATTTTTCCAGTAGCAGCCCCTTCAAGCTGGCTCCCATGTCCTTTTGTCAAGTCTCCATCATTCTTTGAGCACTCTTGCTTTTTGACCAAAATATATATTCCAGATTTCCTCGTACTTTCCCTATCCCAGCTCTGGACTTAGCCATTTCTCTAAGGAGCCTTGGTTCCTTTTAGTGGAGAGTGGTATTTATATGCCAGGTATGCTCATTGCTATTGGGGTGTGCTGCTCCCAGGAACTCTCACTAGACAGAGATAAATAATACAATGTACGTTAATTTCCCGTGGCTACTGTGACAAATTACCACAAACTTGGTGGCTTAAAACAATACATGTTTATCTTACAGTTCTGAAGGTCAGAAATCCTAAAATCAAGGTGTTGGCAGGGCTGCATTCCTCCTGGAGTTTCTAGGGGAGACTCTGCTTCCTTTCTCTTCTAGCTTCTAGGGACTGCCCACTTTCTTTGGCTTGTAGTTTCTTCCTCCATTTCCAAAGCCAGCAGTGTAGCATCTTAAATTTCACTTTCTCTCTCTCTCTCTGACCTCTGCTTCTGTCTTTGTGTCTCTTTCTCTGACTGACATTCCTGCTTCCCTCTAATGAGGATTTTTGTGATTACATTGGGCCTACACGAATAATCCAAGATAATCTTCCCATCTCAAGATCCTTAACTTAATCACATCTGCTTAGTCCCTTTGCCATGTAAGGTAACATATCCACAGGTTTTGAGGGTTAAGGGCATTTTTTGGGGAGGGCCATTATTCTACCTAACACAATATATATGTATTTATCATACATTTATTTCCATATCTATCTAAGCATATTGCAAACCATGGGCTCTCCTGGATACCTCCATTTCTAATCCAACAACTACAATGTTGATTCTAATTTTCTCTCTTTCAATATTTGTAATTCCCTTTTCCAACAGCGTGGAACTTGGATTGCATTATCCTTAGTATATAGCCGATTCTCATTATTTGCAGGAGTTGTGTTCTGTAGAGTCACTGTGAACACTGAACTGGTGAATAATGAAGGCCTGTTCCTCAGAAACGCAGGAGTAGGGTCCCATAAGCCTCTGGTCACATTTCGTCAACCAATCAATACGTAACCTTTTTTAATGTGCATTTCTGTTTAAAGACACCTTGTTTAATAAATATTGTTGCTTCATCACCATTGAACTCTTGGCCAACAGCACCGTAATTCACGCCTGAACAAAGCTTATCTAACATATGTATTTTCACCATCAAGCTCCACGGAGCCTTCTTTTGCTTAGGAACGCTAGATAGTTCCTAAGCATTTGGCTTGAGGGCCATTTTAAACAGTGAAATCACCAACAAAATGCACAAAAAATGTGCAAAACATGGCACTAAATATACCCCAAAAGTATACTTGCTTGTAACAGGTGAGCTAAAACGAGAAGGCAGAGCATTGCCTTGTTTGACCTCAACTGAGAATGCGTGCATCAGACAACTTAAAGTTTTCACCATTCTACGCATGTCTGTAAATGACCATAGATATGCTGCAAGCATTGATTTGGGGGTTACAAGTTAATTTTAGCAACCAGACAATTTTACAAATATCGAACCTATAAATAATGAGGATTGACTGTAGCTAATTATTTGATCAATCTCCCTCTACATATGTTTCCCATCCTACTTCCTTCTTACCCATGGAGGGATGTCCTCCTGCTCTGGCTGGACTCTGGCACTTTGTATGGGGCCACCCTTCCTTGGGGATGCCATCCTTACCCCACTTGGATTCTGCCCTTCCACTCCAGGCCACCTTCTGTGGGAATACTATTCTCACCCTGCTCTGACACCCACTTTGGGCCACCATGGCTCCCCCTTAGATACCTTGCTCTGTCCCCCCTCTAATAGTTTTAGCATCAAATTGTTCAGGGGGTAGAAAAGGACAGAAGAGAAAGAAGAGCCCAAGTGATAAACTTTTAGCAAGGAGAAAGGGCACTAAAACCTTGATGCAAGCAAGGGTGAGAAATGTGGAGTGTCGAGGGGAGAGAGCTGGTGAAATGAGGTGGAAGTGCACAATAGTGGACTTGAGGCTTGAAGAAATACCGCTTATTGGGATTGGCCCCTGTTCTTGGGCCTGTTTGCGTGTTTGAGGAGTCGACTCATGTTTTTCTGGGCTGAGATTGCTGCCGCTAGCCTGGAGCCTCATCAAACCACTTTTCATTAAAAAACCACCCTTTGGCTCCTGATGTTTTTTATGCTGATTAAGAACATTGACTTGGCTTAATGAACAAAGAGGCTGATTGTTGTGCTGTCTCTTGAAGCAGGAGAGGTTTTCCCATCAAGTTGAGTGGGAGTTTATGTTTGAGGTACTTTAAAAAATGAAATTTGGAGATAAACTCATGAACTGAATTTGAAACTGAATTCCAAGCTCATTAAACAGAAACATTTCAGATCCTTTTACTCTGGAAAAAGCCCATTGCAATTGCCCTTTTAAGCCCCTATTTTTCTTTGAGATAAAACTCCTCAAATTGCACATCATTTATGTACCTATTGAGATGTACACCTCAAAAATAAACTGAAGTTTGAATTTTTTTCTTTCTGAGGGGATGAGAACCTTGGCTTGGGGACTGTCTTCCTCCTCCCCGACACCCAGAGCAAGACAGCCATGTGGGTGTCATCCAGCAATGACTAGGACCCATTTCCTGGTGGCAATCTGGGAGTGAGAGCTTAGCTTCACTGCACATGAGGCCATGAGGGGGCTATGGGCTGGTTGGGTGAAAAACAGAAGCTTGTGGATTCTAATTCCAGTTCCTCCACTGACTTCTGAATGGCTTTAGGTGAGTCATTTAATTTCTACATGTTTGGTCTGCCCCATCAGTCACAAAGAGCTAAAGATATTCCTCATTCAATTATCTCATGGGGATTTTTTAAGGGCTGATTAATCTCAGGGCGGGCAAACGTCACACATGGGCAATGAGCTAAGAAAAGTGAGATTGTGAGCCAAGAGATTCCTTCAAATTAGAGGTGATCTTTTCCTTCAGGAATGAGCTATACTTACGGTGCTGGTAGTTTTTGGTCATTTCTCTGTTTGTCTTATTCATTTAACTTATGCTATTATTAATTAGATACATAATAACATACTTGGTTCCACAAAGATGAAGTCATCCACTTCAATATTGTTTTATGTATTTACCATGTACCTGGCCCTTTCCATATTAGAATTAAAAACCTATTTGAAACCCAAATTAGAGGAAGGTCAGAAAATGTGAAACATGAGCAAATTCATGTTTATACTTCTGTTAACTCTGATGTTTATTTGTTGGAACAGAGGCTTCTCTTTTTATTGTAAGACTTATCTGAGGGAAGCTGAGCTTCAGTTTCCTAAATATTTGTGAAAGACACAGTTTAGCTTTTGAAAAGAAGCCAACTTCTCATCAAATGGCAGTCCTCTTAAGGACCTGGGGCTCCACTAAATGAATTTCCAAGTAGCTGTTCCAAGTAGCAAACAGGATGGTAACCTAAATTAGGCTTACCCCTTTGCAGTGCCAAGCAAGATACTGATGATACAAAATATCATCAGAATCAGCATAAAGGAAGTTAAGCCAGATTGTATGTGAACTGAAGACCAAACTAAAAATGATTATCTCGTACTCCTGAAAAATCTTCATTTATGCACACATGGAAAGAATTGCTCCTCACATAGCAATAGCTTCAGCCACCCTCCAACCCCATGCAGCTGGCATTTTCTCCCATAAATGTGCAGCAGCAAGAAAGCTTCATGCTCTTTCTCAACCAGGCTGACAACTAAGTTCAAAGAGTCAAGGGACAAATAAAAAACACAAAATAATACAACACACTGTAGGAAATAAGGGTTTGGCAACTTTGCTTCCAGTTGTTGGGTTTGGCTCTGAGTAGGGCTTCTGGTTGGCTGCTGTAGGAAAACTTTTGGACTATTTTCGACAGACAGGACAGACCACATGAAATTTTTATTATTACTTAAATCTTGGCTGGTTCCAGTGCTCAGATCCGACTGTCTTTTGTCTCTTGTCCTGTAGTATGACATATCTGAATGCAGCCCTGGTGCCTGGGGCCCCCTCCCTGCAGAACCTGTTTCAGAACCATTACCTCTTAAGAGGCTTAGGTACCTCAGTAAGGTCTTCTCAATACTGTAGCTACTGATGTTTCTGAAAGAAGAGCAAGCCCATCCTGATTTTTCTTTTCTAAAACTGTGTCATCATCAAATCAAAGGTACCAACAAGCCCTTAAGTTAGAAACCATTCTCTGATCCAGATAAAATTTTATGGGATTGCAACACTTAGGTTTAGAATGTATTTCTAGCATGTATTAGAAAACCAGGCAGAGTGTTAGCAGTTCTCTAGGCAACTCCATATGGAGAGCTTGATTTTACTTCCCCACCCCTACTTTCTCTTCCTTGGTTAAATAGGAAGGACTTGGTATTTAAATAGAATTCACGAAGCTTCAAGTGTTCAAAAGCAATAATTTATTTTAATCTTTATGTGTTGCCAAGCATTGAAAACTCAGTTACTGAAAACGTCCCAGAACCTGGGTCTTGCCTGCTAATGTTCATGTTCCTTGACCTCCTGTACAAGAAGAAAGACTTGTCCATTTCTCTGGATTCTGGACCACATGAGGTTCACCAAATGAAGTGCCGAGCGTTGGGGTTGGCTGGTTTCTGATTTTCTTACGAATCCTGAGCTTTAGGAAAATGGAATTTTATCTATGGGGCAGCTTTGCTTTTGAAATGGATTTTTGTTCCATTCAAATGGAATAATAATAATATCAAGAGACGGAATGTCTTTATACAGATTGGTTGATAGACAAATTGGGCCAAGAAAGAGCCAGGACTACAGAGGACTCATTTGAATTTTGCCACTGATTCACTTGTTCAATGGCAATTCTCTTCACATCTCTGTTTCTCTATCTGTAAAATCAGGATCCTGGCAGGTGTTCAAAAGTTGGCGTGGGAAGTAGGTGGAGAGCCAGGGCTCTGGAGGCAGCCTGCCTGGCTAGACTCCTAAGTCTGCTACCTCTAGCTGTGTGACTTTGGGCAACTTACTTAGACTCTGTGCCTCAGTTTCCTCATGAGTAAAATAAGGACAATAATTCTGCCTACTTCATAGGACTGTTGTGAGGCATGATAAAGGTAAAGCATCTGGCATATAAAACCCAATCAGCATTAACATTGGTGTTATTTTACTTATCTGCAGTTAGTGTTGGCATTATTAGGACCTAACAAGAGATGCTAAAGTCCAAAGAAGTAGAAAAGAAGTAGAAAGAGCACAAAGGAAAGTTTAATTTGACTCTAATTTTTAATTTTTATTTTCATTTATTTTTCTACCCAGCTACTCTGTACAACAGCCAAGATCAGCAAACCAAGATTTCACAAACTTCTGCAAATGGGGACTCACTGGAAATATTTCACAACTGTCTCTCCGTGATGTTAGCAACCATTTGAGGAACAAGCAGAGGGATGCAAGACAGAGAGCAGAGTGGGAGGTCCCGGCCTCTGTTGCCATGCCCAGGGCTAGATCGAGACATTTGCAGGATCTCCAGCAACATCCTCATAACAATTATTTTAGGTGGCATCTAGATTTTAAAAACATTAATTAGTGACTTGGATGAGGTGTGAGCTATGTCATTCCCTGGGCTGGGCTAATTGGATTGTAAATAAACCAAGTCTTAGAGATGATGCATCCTGAGGTATTCACTTACAGAGGAAGGAAAACACAAAGCAGTGGAGATAAGGCAAGAAGTCTGGGGAACCTGGATCCATTTGTCTTTCCCAAGCTGGCCTTTCTCTATCGCTTTAGGTTTATTTTCTGCTTTTGCTCAACATGCCCCTTCACTCTTCTACTCTGCCTCCTGTGGTCCCATGGCTATGCTCTGTACAGACTTTTACTCATTTTGGCCCTCTTGGAAAGCTTTCCCTTCTCCTCCTGTTATCTATATTTATCCAACCTTTAAGCTTGCCTAGAGCACAAGCTGTCCTCTAGATACATCTCTCCCTGAATATACTGCTCTCTTGATTTCTCTCATCATCTGCAGAAATTAAATAGCCTGAAATAAGATTTGCTATAGCCATAGCAACATGTCCCTCCAATAAATATATTCTTTATGTCTCTCAGTGCACATGTATTGAATGGCTACATTGTGTTTCATCTGTAGCAACCAAATGTTACAAAGTAGATATTATTCCCATTTCATAAATAAAGAAACCAAGGCTTAAGACAGTAAGTTATTTGATCATGGCTCTATGCTAGTAAGTGATGGGGATGGGATTTAAATCTGGGTCTGTCCTCTTTTCACCTTTTTCATGTGTTCAGTCTGAAGAAGTCACAGTCAGTAGGTAGGAGGGATGGGAAGGGCGTCTTAGAAGATCTGGAGGAAAAGCTTGATAGAGGAGTTAGAAGTGGGTATAGATTTTTGGTTGTTGGGCAGGGTTGGGGGTTGGAAGAGTGCTCAGGCCTCAGGACACAAAGGAATGAGAGGCCAGTGGACTGTTCCTGGAAGACCAGAGGTAGAAGGCTTCAGAGATGAGCAAGGGCCAGATGTCTCTGCCCTGTTCTCTTTTAAGGGGACTTGTGAAGCTTGGCTTGAGTGCTGGCCAGGGGGATGGTGCCAGGGTAAGAGTTTCCCAAGCAGCAAAAAGTGAAAAGATCTACTTTGGATGAATGCAGGTTTTGCCCCTCGGAGGGGAGAAGGCCAACCCACGGCTGCCCATTCAGTCACTGAACCCAAGCGCTGAGAGCAGGGCCAGAAGTGGGGGCAAAACTGAGTGTCAGAAGTGAGGTGGACACTAGAATGTGGTGGAGAGTCAAGGACAAGTGTGGAGGAGAGTTTGGGTCCAAGGCACATTTGGTGAACAGAGCTGGTGGGTTAAATCTTGTTTGAAATCAATTCAAGGGACAAGGATAGAACAGTGTGGCTTACAAGCATGGGGTCTGCAAAGAGAAGATAATGAAGGGCCCTAGATGACCATATTAAGGGAGTAGAGTTTTAAAAAGACCTCTCATCCCTTTGGCCTCAGATTGAATTGGGGTGGGGAGGAGCAGAACTGTTGGTAGAGGGCTCAGCTAGGGGCTTGTGCAGGGCTGTTGTTTTGAAATAGCAGAGATGTAGGCAAAAAGCCCTATTCCCCAGAAGGTGTCAGTTGGTATGGAGTGAAATGTGTCTAGGAGGAGCTACATTGGGTTCCCTGAAGGTTTCTACATAGACCCTGAGGGATGTGTTGGTGGGTGGTGATCCCTTTCTTCCAAATATCCACTTGTGTATTCATTGACTAATTATGTGTTGAACGCATGCCATTGTGTTAGGAACTGCTCTGGGCACTGGGAGCAGTGGGGCCAAAGGCATCAAGGTCCCTGAACATGGAGATTTATGGTAGTGAGGAAGACAGACATGGAACAAATAAATACCTAAATTAAGGTATAATTCAAAATTATGGAAAGTGAGTGGTAGGAGAAAGATGACAGAAGGGCCTAATTTAGATTGGGGTGGTGGGGAGGCCTCTCTCAGTTGCTGACATTTTAGCTGAGATCTGATGGATGTGCAGGAATTAATGCTCTCTTAGTTTCAGTCATTAATCTTTTATCTGCTGCAATTATATTTGTTTATATAAGACTGCAGACTGGAAGAATTTTACCAAATATGTGAATTCTTGGAAAGGGGGTCACAAAAGGACAGTGGGGATGTTATGTGTATTGATATCAAGAAAATACTCATAGCACAAGGCTTTTGAGGTTTTTCCCATCAGAATTGCCTGATCCCGCATGGATCTATTTGTGTTTTAAGAAGAGCATCTCCTTAGAAAAACTCTCTTTCTTTTTGCAAAGTGTTTTACTGAAATTTATTTTCAAAGTTAGAAAACAATACCAGAATAACAGAAATGTATAGATGGTCCTAAATTTCAAAGGGTCTAAAAGCAAGGCTATAAAAGAGAGACCAACTTGTTAAATATGGACAGAATATTCTCATGGATGAATCTGTTACAAATGCTTTGTGTTTGGGTTGTATTTTTGAGAGTGTAGAAAAAGTACAAAGCAATAAAAACAAGAATACTTCTCCCGCCCTCTTAGACACTTCTCCTACCCCCCACCTCCAATCCAGAAAACATTTCCAAAAGAACAGCTGGTAGACAACCTCATCTTCTCTTTCTCCTTCTGATGTCTCCACCCACCTCCTTCCTTCACACACCCCCTCCCACCCCTTCATCATCCACTCAAGGAAACAGTGTCATCAGAAGGAACACACTCATGAGGTGCAGTCCTGTGGTCTCTTGATTTGATCTTCTTTGGATAGGCGATATGTACTTGAGTTTCACACGTCCTCAATTCAGTGTTGGGATGGCAGCAGAAGGGAAGTGAGAGAAATTCTAAAAGCTAGAAAAGATAAACATCTTTTGCCTTGCCCTTGAAATATAGCCCTTTGAGTTTGCAGACAAGGATCTGGAGGTAGGACAAGGAGGTTAACACATTCGAATGATGAACAGGATCCTGGAGGGCTTTAATGTGCCTGCAAGACAGATAGGGCCTGGATTTTGAGATCTCCTTTCTGAGGGCTCCAAATTGAAATGGAGATAAGAGAGACCGGTAGAAGGAGAATGGGAGGTGGAGTCAAGGAGAAGCAAGCAACATCGATTCACAACAGGGATATATATTTCCTTTTTTCAGTTTTCATGGGTCTGAGTGGTTCTAACTACTTAATAAAGGAAGTAAATCAGCCTTCATTGGATATTTTTTTCCATAGTGTTAGTAGAGCATCTAGAAATCAAAACATTGTAATCAATGTACATCGATACTGTTATAATTACATGATCTAGAGCCTAGTTAAACCCACCTTAAAATAACAATTCATCATTACTGAACCATTCAGGGGCCCTCCATATCATTTTTAAGGAAAAGTACAACCCTTCCTTGATTGATATGGTTCAGTAGGAGAAAGCCTGGTCCTTCTGGCTTGAAAAATCTTGATTTGGGTTTATCAGCTGTGTGAACTCAACAAGTTCCTTCTAGAATACAAATTCCATTAGTGTGGGTTCACTGATATATACCAAGGATCTGGCACATAGTAGGTATTCCTTAAATAAGTACTTATCAAATGAATTGTCATTTATATTTTCTGAACCTTGGTTTCCTTACATTAAAGGGGGAATAGTAATACCACATAAGGTTGCCAAGAAGGCCATGGATGATGTAATGTAGAACACCTGGCGGAGAAGACTGTCTGGTTAGGGAGAATCTTGGAATAACTTCAGTTGTGTTGTTACCTCCAGTCATGGCTTGTTCTTGTCTCTTTCCAGGTTTATATTTTGGCTTGTTTTTACCAGTTTGCTCATGAACCATCTATGGTTCTATCCCAGGACTACTTCCAGGTAGATTTTAGTTCTATTGAAGAATGTAGGCAGTTTTCCATTAAAAATTATCAGCCAGAGAGCAAAATCCTGCCACATACATTGTCAACAGGAAACTTCACAATGATGTGCCAAAAGGGTATTTTCATATCAATATGAAATAAATTCTTTTGAATAAACAAGATCATCTAGCCATGTCCTTTTATCTCCATGCCTATCTCTCCCCATTGGTTTCTGTTTTCTGGCCACCCTAAGGTGCTCCCAGTTCTCGTTATTACCACATTCTTTCTGGACTCTAGCATTCACATTTTTATTTCCGCTGTCAAAACTTCTCTCCAACTCCCACCCCCCCATCCTTATTTTAATGTCATATCCTCAAGGATACCTTTCCCAAACTTTTTTAGTAACTCCTGTGTCTCATTATATGATCCCATATTATCTGCACTTCCTCTTTCATAATACTAATCACACCTGTTAATATTTTATAACTGTCTTTCCCACTATACTATGAGCCCCATGGTGGCAGAGTCTGCTTTGCTCACCATCACATCCTCAGTGTCTGGCACAAAGTGAACACTCTGAGATTTTTGTTGAATTGAAAATGAATGAACCAAACCATAGCCTCAAAAGGATTTCAGCACCGGAAGGGACCTCAGATATAGAGGCCATATTTTTTTCAAACAAAAGTCAGAAATTACGTTTGGCAAAGGATTTTGTTTTTTATTTGTTAAATTCTTCATAGGAAAATTCTAATAAAATTTAAAAATTAAAGAATGTTTAGTTGTATGTTTAATAATATGCCTTTATTAAAATATTAAAATTCCTTGACATTGTGATGACTCAGAAATATCTGACATGAATGCTTATTACACCTAGAGTAATCTAGAGTTCATTAAAAGCAGCATCCATATAGTGAGATGTTTTTGAAATACTGAAGTATTTTTCTTTCTGGTAGCTCCCAGTTGTTCCATTTTGCCTCGCAGTCCTTGATTACACAGCCAAACAGCCTGGATTCAAATCTAGTCTCCACCACTTAGATCTTAATTAAGGAAATCTATGATCTTAGGAAATCTATGATCTTTATGCCACATTTCCGTTATCTGTAAACTGGGATAATAATTGTTCCTGTTTAATAGGATCATTTTGAGAAGTGACTGAGATAATATATGTAAAATTCTTAGAATGGCATTTGGCACATGGCTCTCAATAAATGATCTGTTATTATTATTATTTTTTAATATTCATTTTATTGAGATATATTCATATACCACACAGTCATACAAAAAATCGTGCATTCGATTGTTCACAGTACCATTACATAGTTGTACATTCATCACCAAAATCAATCCCTGACACCTTCATTACCACACACACAAAAATAACAAGAATAATAATTAAAGTGAAAAAGAGCAATTAAAGTAAAAAAGAACACTGGATGCCTTTGTCTGTTTGTTTGTTTGTTTGTTTCCTTCCCCTATTTTTCTACTTATCCAACCATAAATTAGACAAAGGGGAGTGTGGTCCTTATGGCTTTCCCAATCCCATTGTAACCCCTCATAAGCTACATTTTTATACAATTGTTTTCAAGATTCATGGGTTCTGGGTTGTAGTTTGATAGTTTCAGGTATCCACCACCAGGTACCTCAATTCATTAGAATCTTGTTGTTATTATTATTATTATCCAAAGAGAGGGCAAGAACACTCAAAAACAAAATAGTTATTTTTATCTTTGAGTTTTGAAATGATTTTAAAAGCCTGTAATGGTGACATCAGCAACAAAGGTAGAGAAAGGGCCTCTGAAAATTTTCTCTTCCATGGAGGCAATTAGAAAAGTGGCAAAAGATTGTCGGAATCAACTTTCTCAGAACTCTGAAAATGAAATAAAAGCCTGCAGCAATCCAGGAAGCATTTATTCAAGAAAAACAGCTGAATCTCCATAAGACCAGTCAGCTTTATGGCACTTTACATGCCCTATTCCTGTCACTCCCTTTCCAGCCTGTAAACCAACACTCCAAAATCACAGTGAAAACCATCAGCCTGGCAGCCACCAGAGTGGGAAGAACAGGATTGGAACACTTTCAAAAGCTTGTTGCTAGAAAAGTCTTTATATGATTTGTCTGGTGTGTCCCTGTAAGACCCCATTTGCAAGAGTGTCTTTATTTAACCTAACTCAGAGCTTGCCCAATGCCAGTGCAAAAGGCTTTTTCTACTGGGACACAGACACTCATTAAAAATATTTAGGGACAATTCTTTAATTTTTGCATTGTTTCTGAGGTGGTGGATAACAGTTGGGTTAACCCAAATGCTTAAAAGAACAAGCTGGGAAATGGGATGTCTGCAGGGGCTTTGAAAGCCTGACATATCCCTGGGAATCTAACACACCACACACATGCCCAGGGCTATGCACATGCTGAGGAAAGCCTTGAGAAGGCCCTAAGCACTCACCTCTGAGTGACTTTGAGGCTCTGGGTAAGCAGAAAGTGAAGGCTAAGTGGAGTTGTTAATTGCCTGGATAAGTGTTGAAGGCATATCCTAGCACAAACACAAAGCCCCTCACCAAAGACTGGGAGCTTATTTATTCCAGGTGTTTAAAGAAATCTCTGCTCAATCACTAGCTGACCACTAAGTTAACCAAGCAGATTTTAGTGGCCATACACAGCAAAGAATACTGACTTTACAGAATTAGTTCAGAAAAGTCACTAAACAAACAAACAACAACAGCAACAAACCTGAAGGTAGTGGATCTGATTTCCCAAGTTTCCACATTTTATCATTTTAAATGTCCAGTTTCCAACAACAACAACAAAAATTATGAGACATGCAAAGAAACAAGAAAGTATGGCCAATATACAGGGAAAAAACAATCAATAGAAATTGTCCCTACAGAAGCTCAGACATCAGACTTACTAGACAAAGACTTTAAATCAGGTATTTTAAAATATGTTCAGAGAACTAAAGGAAAGCATGTCTAAAGATCAAAAGGAAAATATGAGAACAATATCTTACTGTGGTCACTTGAAGCTGTAGGTGCCCCAGAAAAACATGTTCTTAAATCTATCTATTCCTATGGATGTAAACCCATTGTAAGTAGGACATTTTGATGAGGCTACTTCAGTTAAGGTATGTCCCACCTCAATCAGGATGGGTCCTAATCTTATTACTGGACCCTTTATAAGAGAATGAAATTCAGACAAAGAGGAAACCACAGAAGCAAGAAGCTGAAATCAACAAAACTGAGAAGAGAAGGGAGAGATCAGCAGACACTGCCATGTGTCCTGTCATGTGACTGAGGAGCCAAGAATTGCTGACAGCTAGTCTTTGGGAAGAAACCATTGTTGGAAAATTTCACTCCAAATGCAAGCTTTCACAAAAGGCACATTAGACAAACCTTTTGCGCTAAACTTCCTGGTGGCCAGAATAACATACTGCAGCCACTTCGTCCTGCCCAAATGTCCTGTTCTGGTTTGCTAATGCTGCCATTTTGCAAAACACCAGAAATGGATTGGCTTTTATAAAGGGGGTTTATTTGGTTACAAAGTTACAGTCTGAAGGCCATAAAGTGTCCAAGGTAAGGCATCAACAATAGGCTACCTTCACGGATGGCCAATGGCGTCTGGAAACTTCTGTTAGCTGGGAAGGCACTTGGCTGGTGTCTGCTCTGGAGTTTTGGTTTCAAAATGGCTTTCTTCCACAACATTCCTCCCTAGGTGTCTGCTTGCTCCTGGGTTGTATTCTCCAAAATGTCTCTGTAAGCTGTAGCTCCTCCAAAATATCACTTTCTGTTGCTCTCTGGTTCTTCTGTTTGTGAGCCCCTTTATAAGACCCTAGTGAACTAATCAAGGCCCATGCTGAATGGGTGGGGCCACACCTCCATGGAGACATTCAATCAGAGGTCACACCCTAACCAAAAGTGTCACTCACAGTTGGGTGGGTCACATCTCCATGGAAACACTCAGTCAGAAGACTCCAACCTAATCTACACTAATACTTCTGCCCCCACAAAATTATATTAAAGATAATGGCATTTTGAGGGCCATAATAAATCCAAACCAGCACAACCCCCTTCCATAGCTATATACAGTCCAATTCCTAAAAGGGCAAAAAAAAACAAAAAACCCATTACTCACTTATCTATTGGCTTCATGCCATTCCTTCTCAATTCCCACCCCGGCCAGACTCCCGGGCCCAGTCACCACTTGGCCCATCAGCTAAACCTCTGTCCATCTTTACCAACTGACCACCCCTGAAAGCAAAGCATAAATACGGCTCTCCCTTTGTCTCGGGCAGGCTGAAGCTTTACTTCAGACCCCTGCCATGCTGATGGTGCCTTTCCTTCTGACCCTCACCATGCTGATGTGTGAATAAAACTTTCCTGCCTGAAAGTTGACTGGTCTCTGTGCTCTTCAAGACTGTGCACCCTGAGGTTTCTAACACCATTGCCTTGATGATGCCTTGATTTGGACATTTTCCTGGCCTCAAAACCATGAGGGAATAAATTCACATTGCTGAACACAATCCATTTCATGGTATTTGCTTTGAGCAACCTAGGAAACTAAAACACTTACTAAATAGAAAATATCAGTAAAGAGAAATGATATAAAAGAACCAAACAGAAACTTGATTTGGAATGCATAATAGCTGAAATGAAAAATTCACTGCTCAAATTTGAGCAGGCAAAAGAAAGAATCAGAGAACTTGAAAACAGATGATACAGTTTGAGGAACAGAAAAAGAATGAAGAAAAATGAACAGAGCCTCAGTGACCTGTGGGACACTATCAAGCATACCAACATATACATAATGGGAGTCCCCAAAAGAAAGGAGCAGAAAGAACATTTGATGAAATAATGCCAGAAAACTCTGCAAATTTAATGAAAAGTCTGTAACAGAGATGATAGCCCAAGAGCCAAAGAGCTTTAGGTCTGCAAGAACTATTGTTTAAGAGAGGAGAGTTCTTCCTTCCCGAACTAAAAATGTGTCTGTGTATTCTAATTTCAGGCAAACCATTTACACCTGGTGTCAGAAGGCAGGCAAAATAATATCAGATATTCCCAGCCACATGGAGTGGAGATAGGACTCCTTTCTGGGTTGGCAGGAGGAGCTCAAGCATTTGAAAAGGACAAATAGAATTGAGACATTAGTGTGGAACTTTGCACCCTACATCCTTCCCTCAAAGTATGTGAAAAAAGCCACCATGCCTTGGGAAGGCCATTGAGGACAGAAAATGACATATTGACCAATACCCCTCCCCTGATGCTAGAATATGTAAGCTCCCCCCATCTTGCCCCCAAACTTAGATTATTCTGGGAAGAAGAGGAAAAAGAGAAGGGAAAGTAAGAGAACCTTAAGAAACTGCATTTTAAGCTGAATGTGACTTCAGTCTCTAGAACTGGAACAACTAAATTTTATGGCATCAGAGGAAATGGGATCTTGAGAGCTAAGTTTAATTTTAGACAAAGACAAAGAAAATTATATCCTTGCACATCTGGACTGTTGCACTGTGAAAATGTATTCCCACTGGACCTATTTAGATTAATCCTCATTTAATTCCAAATTACAGTATTTGCATTATATATGCATTTAATTATGTAAATTAAATACTGTGCATAAAATGAGAAAAATTCTTTAAATAGTGGGAAGGAGTCCACCCACCAATGTCTTGAGTGTATATCCCTGTGAATGTGAGCTGAGACATGTGAATAAACTATTCCTTAGCTCTGCCTGGTACCCAAGGGCATACAGTGAAAATCTCATCAAACTGAGTGTGATTCTACTGCTGAAGGTACTTATTTTTTAAAACCCTAAATACGTGTCAGTTATTTTGTCTGATGCTCAACCTAAGAGACAACAGTCTATTTCAACAATGGAGCAAAAACTGTCTCTATTGAACTTACTATGACAGTGTAATGGTCTCCGCCATTGAGCCTTCTTAAGAGAATGTAAAAGGTAATTTGCCTACAGGTACTTTTCTTTGTATGTGCTAATATTTGAACCTAACCCTACAGTAAGATAAAACTTCATTGTACATACAAATTTTTGACTGAATAACCAGAGAATAGCTCTAGAAATACTGCTTTTAATGAGTTGACAATAGCTTTATGTGTGTGGGTAATCTTTCTTTAATAACCTCATAGACTGAGTAAAAATTAATATTTACCTTCCTCAAAATGTTGGGGTGATCACCCTAAATTAAGTTTAAATGTGGTAACTTAATATATTCTTTTAACAAAGAACTAATGCATGAGGAAAAAGATTGTCTTGTGGATTTAGTTTCATATACTGGGGTCTCTGAGAGATGAACAAACATTTGTAGCCAACTGGGATTCATCGCTGAGTTAAAGTATTCAGCTAACTAAGCACAGTTGCCAAGGCCCTGGGCAACGAGCCTGAAATGGGAGCCAGGGCAGGTGGGACCCTCTTTTTAAGTGTTCGCTGACTCCAGAGTACATCTGGGCATTTTCTCCCATCTGTTTGTCAAAGAGTTAAAAAGAGGGCACAGTACTGACAGTCATTGTTTTCTATTTAGGAACTATCTTTTTTAATACTGAATTTTGTTTTTATTTGTCTAAAGTAAATATATGTACATATTTTTTAAAGTACAATAATATTTCTGGACTCCTTTTCTCCTCATCTCATAATTCTCTTTTTTAAGGAAACAAAGACTTTCAACACTTTAAAACAATTTAAAAATAGCTAAAAAGGAGCTTTTTTTTTTTTTTAAAGAAAGATTTGTCTGGTATTTATTTCTATATTCCCAAATAACATAGTTTTACTGCTTTTTTTTTTATTTTTAAGTTTTAGATCTTCTCTGTAGATTTCCTACAGTGGAAGATGAAGAGTTAACTTTCTTACCATGCACTCCACCCCGATCCATATATTTCTTTTCCCTCATCTTCCCAATAAAATCATCCTTTTTGCTAAATCAATATTCAATGTTTTAAAAATTATGACTATATAATATAATTCATCCTTGAGCTATGTGCTATGATTATGTTTTCTTTCTTTTAAACCATATTAGTCAGGGTCCTGGGAGGAAAAGTTTTATTAAAGTAAGTTTAATCAAGAGACTATTTATATACCTGAGACTCAGAGCCAGTTTGGCAGCTATGAATGTCAGCATTACCCCATACAGCAATTGCTAAAAAAGCTGAAAAGAGATCAGACTTCAATTAGACATGAACGAAATGGACTTGGTTGGGACTAAGGTAAATCAGACTAAAGGGTAAAGGGTGATATTGATTGTGTTTGAAAACATCAACTTCTATGCGAGCCCAAAGGAAGAGATGTTTTTTGGTGCAAAATCTATATTTTCTGTAGCATACTATACATTTTAACTTGTATGGTCAGTTTATTCAAACACCATAATTACATGGAACCTTGAATAGGGGGTGAGATCTGGTTCATTTGTACAGGTTAGTGTGAAGCCCTGATTGGGCAGAGAATAAAAAGTGTTTGCAAAGGCTGCCCACCCATCCACCCCCCAAAAAAGAGAGAGACTATTTATAGAGGTCTGAGCAGGGTTAAGGGAACCAACAAAGCAAGGCTAGAGAACTATTCAGGGACTAGTAGTAGTAGTAGAACTTCTCAGGGAGAAAGCCTGAAGGGGAAAGGAAGGTTTCCTGGGGCCTATAGAGAGCTGTAGTTGGGAGAGAGGGACCACCAAACAACAGCCGTGGCTGTAGGTCGAGAAATGTAGCTGCTTCCAAAATGCCATGGCTTGGTGGTAGGGGTGGGAGATAAGGGTGGAGAAAATATCCCAACCTCTCCTGCCCTTTGATTTCTTGCTGGTGTCTCTCACTGGCTGAAACCAACTAGAAGCCAGAGGACACAAGAGCCTGGGTCATGAAATCTTTAGTATTTGACTGCCTGAGGTACAGGAAAGAATTGAATGGAGAAATTATAGCAATACATTTTTGTTTGTATGTTTACTCTGGAGTTAGTAATTGCCTCAATTTTTTTGTTATTATTTGTTTATTTGCTTAGTTTTCTATGTGCCCTGTAGGAATAAAAATTTACATTTTGCCCTGATTCCAATATGATTAAGCACTTTTCAACCCGAGACAAACCAAAAATAACAGGGTCATTCTGCCTGGTTCTGGTCCCCTAAATAATAAACCTTGAATACTTCCTGTAAGCCCGAGCTCCCCAAGAAAAACAATTTTATCCTTGATTTTTACTATCAGAATGTCTGAAGAAAAGTTATAATCTTTGCAAATGAGATAATCATGTGAGAAAATTGTTTGCTTTTTTTTCCCCATCATAAACAGACTAATGTAAACTTGAAAATCTTGGTAATTTGAGATGTTTTCTTTTAAAAATTTGTGTTTTTAATTTGATGAGTCTAACTTTTTTGTACTTGTTTTAGTTTGCTGATGCTGACAAAATGCAGCATACTGGAAATGGGTTGGCTTTTACAATGGGGATTTATTAACTTACAAGTTTACAGTTCTGAGGAAGTGAACATGTCCAAATCAAGGCATCAGTAGGCGATGTTTTCTCCCAGAAGAACGGCTACTGGCGATCTGGGACTCTTCACTGCATGGCAAGGCACATGGCTGGCAACTGCTGATCTTTCTTTCCCAGGTTTTGTTGCTTTTAGCTTCTGGCTGCTTCTCTCTCAGCTTCTCTGTGCCCTTTCTCAGTCTTTTGTGTCTCTTAGCTTTTGACTTGTCTCTTTGGTCTTCTTTGTGCTTCTCTGAATTCCATCACTTATAAAGGACTCCAGCAAGAGGATTAAGACCCACCTGGGACATGCCTCAACTGAAATAACCTAATCTAAAGATCCCACCTTCAGTAGTCTACACCCACAGGAATGGACTGGCTTTAGGAACATGACCTTTTCTGGGGGAACATACAGCTTCAAATCATCACGGTATTCTTGCACGTAAAGTGTTTCTTTACTTTCCTAAATGCTTCAGTCTCCAAGTCTTCCCTTGACACTACCTCTCAGAAATTCATTCTGCAACTTGCAGACAAAAATAAAATTTTCTTCTCAATATTCCAGGGTATTCAATCAATTTTCCTCCTTGGTGTCTGTCTGGTTCAATCTCTTTAGATAATAAACAATAATCTTTTGCCAGTGTAGGAAGAGTGGTCTTTGGCTGCACAGGGAAGAGGGAAATGATGGAGGAGAAGGGATCAGATGCTCAGAATTTTCCTTATATAGACTTTTACCCAATGATCCTGTTCTCAGCCCTACTTCTCTTTTCCACATTTGGAGTTTCCTGGTGTTGTCAATTTCTGAGGCTATCAGGGATGCTTATTATTGACTCCCTCCTTGCCCTCTTGAAAGCTTAGACTTCAGTATTTTCCTCACTCTAAGTCAGTTTACTCTTTATCAATCTGCATTCTAGCCTCCAAAGTTTTTCTTGACATTTTCTCTGCTTTCATTTCCTCTCTAACTTTCTTTGTGCCTGGGGGTCTTTTCTATTTTTTTTTTTTTTTTTTTAACTTTCATTTAGTGAGATTTTGGCAGGGCAGGGAATAAAATACATGTGCTTAATTAGCTATATTTAATCAGTTGTCAGAACTGCAGAACTGCTTCTTTGGGGCACAAAAATGCTAACTTCCCCGATTCAGGATTCTTCCACATGTAAGTATTTCTGATCTGAATAAACTTGGCTTCGCTTTACCAAACATAATAGTACTGAGCACGTCTTTTGCACATCGTACATCCTCTTGTCCCCATGTCTTACTGTAGTAATTGCTGTGGTGACTAGTTCCTGGCAGGGTTATATTAGCTGCATGCAGTTTTATTCTGATAGTGCCTTATCTCAGCACAAGACTTCTCTGTTACTTGAGGAGTGGATACCCTCAGAATCCATGGACACTCATGCATGGGAAAAATGGAAGTCCAGGGAAATTAATATCCATGGGGCCATTCTTGACCAACAGGAAATGGGAGCTAATGGACAATTGTTCCCCTCTTTGTATCTAGAACTGAGATGCAGAATACAGTACCAGTTGCTTGCGGTGGAGACCAATTCAGAAATGTAACTTTGCATTACTTTTCCTTCCTTCCTTGTTTCACTCTTCCTGTTCCTCAATTCTATCCACTAAGGTTATGTGCTGGTTTGTATATAGCATGTCCCCCAGGAAAAGCCAAATTCTGTAGTGCAGTCTTGTGGGGGCACTAATCTTTTTGACTGGGGTGTGCTCTCTTGATTGAATGTTTCCATGGAGATTTGGCCCTGCCCATTCAGCATGGGTCCTGATTAGTTTATTGGAGTCCTTTAAAAAGAGCAGCTAAGAGAGGACAAAAAACACCCCAAGAAATGTTTGCTGATGCTGATGCTTAGAGACGCTAAGAGATGCTAGCCAGAGTTTATTCTGGAGAAGCCAAAAGAGACAAACCCAGAGACATTTTGTAGGATGCCATTTTGAAATGCAGGTGCTGAACCACAACCTGGGACAAGCAGACGCCAAGCATGTGCCTTCCCATCTGACATGGGTGTTCCAGATGCCATCGGCCTTTCTACAGTAAAGGTATCTTCTAGTTGATGCCTTGATTTGGACACTTTTATGACCATAGAACTGTAAATTTGTAACTTAATAAATTTCCTTTACAAAAGCCAATCCATTTCTGGTGTTTTGCATAATGGCAGCCTTAGCAAACCGGAGCAGGTTACTTCCCAGATAACACCCTGCACACAGACTTTGTTTTGGGTTCAACTGTCAGGAGATCCTGGGTTAATAGAGTTGGTACCAGAAATGTCACTAGAAAGCAGACCTCAGCAACAGATTTTAGAGCTGGGTCACTCACTGGTCAGCTGGCAATAAGAACCCACTGCTGTTAGTAGTAGGTGAAATGGTGATAATCCTTGGCATGTGATAGCATCACAATTACTAAGATTCATCCATGATGAATTGGATGAGGTGCCAGTGGAAGGGGAAGCATTGGGTTTTGTAGTGCTATGGTAATTAAATGGTAAAATGATAATTATAAAGATTGTGGAGTTGTATGGCTTTTATGGACCGCTTTGGAGGCCTTGAAAGAAGAATCAGACAGGCTTGGGTCAGCCAACTCATTACAGAAAGCCTCCATGGCATAATTTAAGGAAACTAATCTCCTGTACTGCAGGGCAGACTGTGCTGAAAATTAGGCTCAGGATTTAACTGGAAGGAAAGAAGAATAACAAAGGAGACTGAATGTGGATCTTTGACAGTCTCCTATGTCAAAGTCAGGGTTCTGATAGAAAACAAGTGCAGCCCTAAGATCTAGGTCAGGGATATTTGGGTAATGAAACCCAAGAATCCTGAGTCCTTCTAACACTCTTAAGCTTCTGGGTTGGAAAAAGAATTATACTTCTCCTTGCTAAGGTGAAGAGTCTACCTTTGTTTGGAGGCTATGTAAATAGCTTATCTGAGGCAGGTATTATCTGAAGATGGTACTTATTTTTCTCCTCAAGATTTATTCTTGCTACACCTCATTGTCCACAGGCCAGTAACTAGGGTCAAGTATCAGCACAGTCAAAGCAGGGAAGCACAGCCCTTGTTCCAAGAGAAAATAGCCCAGCACTGGAGGAATTGCTGGACTTGATTAATATGATGAGCAGGGAACTAGGAGAATATGTGTGGGAGTAAATCTTGAGAGAATTGGATGATGGGGGGCAATATACAAGGCTGGATGGGCAGTATATAAAGCTGGATGGGGAGAATGTTGGGGAGACTTATAAACTTGGGGGTTTGATGTTATGAAGGACACTTTGAGCTGGTCCAAATAGTCCAGGACTACTCCTTGAACTACATTTGGACACAATGATGACAATGTAAACGAAGTGAAGAAACTGAACTGCCTTGGCAAAATACTGAGGAAGGGGCCAGAAGTTTAAGGAAAACTCTGAAAGCCCATGATCTGATTATGTTGCCCACAGGGTTCTGAGAAGATTCTCTCATTAAGAGAATTAAAACATTCACTGGTGAGAGGGGAACCATCTTTGAGAAATTTGATGGTGATTTGTCCTCTATAAGCCATGTTGCCAAGGAACTGGGTCTTCTGATATCAATGGGGATGATGGCACTCCAGAATGGTAGAGGTCTGGTGGTAGTACTGAACTGTTAGAGGAAAGATGGCTCTTAATGGTCAAAAGACAGCAAGGTCAGCATGGCAATCAGGATGCTTGACCTGCAGATATCTGTGCTGATAGTGTGATAGACTGTGTGATGTTCTTAGGGATGAAATAAATAGCTGATTCGGATATTTCTCAACTTGGTAATACAGAAAAATAATTGAGAACTGATAAGTAGAAGGCTAACTTAGGCACTGCAAAAGAAAATTGTGATATCTCTACCAGTTTCCAGATTTAAGTTAATTCCCAGAACCAGAGCTCCTTGTTTGAAGGGGAGGCCAGGTCCTTTTGAGGAAGGACTTTACAACGCAGCACGAATGAACAGGTAAATATTTCCTCACTCCTTTCCCTAAGGTATCTATAGACATTTGCGAGGGTAACTCTATCCTGGGGAAAATGGAATACCCAGATTCAAAGACTTTTTGATATGGGACCAAGTTGACACTGATACCAGGGAACCCAAAACACTGTTGTGGAGCTCCAGATAGAGTAGGTGATTTTGAAGGTCATGTGTTCAATGGATTTCTGGCACAAGTTTATTTCATTGTGGGTCCAAGGGGTCTGTGAGCTCACTTTATTGTTATTTCCCAGTCCCTGAGGGTATAGTAGATATACTTAGCTCTGGAAGAATTCTCACCTTTGTTCCCTGACCAATTGAGGAAGGGCTATTAGGTAGGAAAGTGGAAGCTCTTGAAACTTCTCCTTTTTCCCATTGCTCTACTCAGCCATAATAATAAATCAAAAGCATACTACATCCCAAGAGGAATTTCAGAGCTTGGCACCACTATGAAAGACTTAAATGACACAGGCATTCTGGTTTCCATCATTTCCCTTTTCATTTTGTCTGTATGGTTCCTGTATGGATGGAGCATGGAGAGAGATTGTGGACTCCCATAGACTGTGTGTCACCCCCAGTTATACCTGCTGTTCTGAATGTGGTATCTTTGCTGGTTCAGATCAACACAGCCTCTATCCGCTGATAAGCAGCCATTGATCTAATGAATACATGTTTTCTGATCCACATTAAAAGGTAAGATGAAAAGCAGTTCACCTTCACATGACAAGGACAGCAGCACATGTTAATGTTCTTGCCCCAGGGCTATGTAAATGCTCCTGCTTTCTAACACAGGGGGTTCAGTCATGTTGACTGGCATCAGATCACTGCATGGTATCACGCAAATTAGACCTGGTGAACAGGAAGAAGCAAGTAACCTATGTGCCCTGGTGGAATCGTGTGTACCAGGAAATGGGAGATGAACCCCATGAAGATTCAGGGGCTTGCCACATTGGTGAAGTTTTTACAGATCCAGTGGTCTGGAGCATGCCAGGGACATCCCTTCTAAGGTAAAAGACAAGTTGTTGCAACTCACCCTCTTGCCATTACAGATGCTGCACAGCAGCTTAGCTTGTCTCCTTAGAAACTCTGCCCCCTGGTGGCAGGAGATGAGAGTATTTTGAAAATTGCCTCAGGCCCTCTGGCTTTCAAAGCATGTTTTGAATGGGCGGTTCTACCTGAGCTTATCATTTTCTTTTATTAAGCCTTCCAATTCTGTTAATAGAAGTAAGGCCATTCCATCATTTGTTTAGTTATCACTGCTCCCATACTGGTCAAGCACCACAGCCACTGCATATCCCATTGCCTCACCTTCCATCCCCACCTATTATCAATTAAATTCAGGTGAAAGCCTTAGTACTTGTGATGCCATTGTGTGCCAGCTATTTCTACCCCACCTACTACCAATAATCGGAATCCTATTGCTTTCAGATCAGTTAGTAATTTAGCACTAAAATCTCATCCTGAGGGTCTGTAGTCTAGGTTTACTCTTGGTACCAATTACTTGTGTGATAGGCAGAGTTTTAAGTTGATCCCCAATGACATTTACCCTTGTATAATCCACTCCCCTTTGAGTATATGTGGAAACTGTGAATATGATATCGCTCCTATGATTATATTACATTATATGGCAAAAGGGATTTTGCAGATGTAATTAAGCTCCCAAATCAGTTGACCTTAGGATAGAGAGATTATCTGACCTCATCACATGAGCCTTTTAAATCTGGGTCTACAGGTGAGATACAGAGAGGTCAGAGAGATCTGAAGCACAAGAAGGATTTGAGGCACCATTGCTGGCTTTGAAGATGGAGGGGACCACATGACAAGAAATACGGTGGCGTCTAGGAGTTGAGAGCAACTCCCTGCTGATGGCCATCAAGGAAACTGCAGCCTCAGCCCTACAACTCTAAGGAACTAAATGCTGTCACATCCAGGTGAGTTTGGAAGTGGATTCAATGCTCCTGATGAAAATGCAGCTCGGTTCACACCTTGACTTCAGTCTTGTGAGAAACTGAGCAAAGAAGCCAGGCTTGCTAATCTGTATTTCTGACCTATAAATCTGTGGCCTCAAAAATTGATGCTGTTTCAAGCCACAAAGTTTGTGGTAATTTGTTTCAGAGCAATAGAAAACGAATACAATCTGAGCCTGAGGCCAAGGCTTAAGTGCTACTACTTTATTAGGGAAGGCAACTCCCTAATAGGGGACAGGAATAAGGGAAAAGTGGAGTGAAGCAGGGAAGAAGGAAATACAGTTTGAGGGGTTTATCAAGAGCAACTGATTCCCTGGTCCTGTGAAAGTGTTTATTGAGAGACATATACATAATTTCTTCTCAAAACAGTCTTCCCAGGGAAGGAAGGGAGAAGGATTATTTGTTGGCTCCTGTCTCCCTTTGGTCAAAGGTTTTCCCCACTGAGTGTTAATTGTCCTGCACTTCCTGATTGGGCTTGCATAGGCACTGAGTGTGTCCTGTAGTGTATCCACAGGAAAGACTCAGGCAGGAACTGAGAGGTGTGGATGAAGCGAGTGCTACTGGGTCATACCTAAATTATGTTGGTTGGAATTCACACTGTGTTGGCTCCCACAGTGTGACAGGAGGTCAAAAGTCACAGAGAACGGTAAAGCTGAGAGGATTTGAAGTGGCATGTAAGAGTGGTCTCCTGGTGTCCCTTTTTATGTGGAAGAAGTTGAAAAAGTTGTTAAATTTTTACTCCATTTTATTTTACCCTAATACTTTCTTTTATAGAGATCACTCACTGCAGTTGCTAAATCCATCATAATATTTTCTGTAAACAGGATATCTAATCTTTCTGGAACATCTTCATAAAGAGTAAAAACTCTGCTAGGCCTCTCTGGGGAACTTCAGTGTCCCAGAGTAAACTATTCACCAACAACTCTTTTCTGAGTGAACATGGATTTTCTCTCAGAATTTTAATTTTTTTCTCAACATGGTTTCATAGTTTCTTGTTTCCTACAGTGCTTGGTGAGTGTCTGAAAAGAGAAATACAACTCTTTGATCTGTAAGGCTTTTTCCAAGAGTAAACATAGATTTTTAACATCCACCCTTCTGAAGTTTAAATTACATTGGCTTTGCCTGCACTTGCTTTGAAGTGTTTCCAGTTTTCTCCTTAGTCCCTGCACCCAGGGAAAGAATAAACCTTCTTCTTGTAGTTTATTATTATATTACTATTATCACAGGGAAAAACTTACCCAGAACTCTCTTGCCAGATTTCCCCTTATGTTTCCTTGACTAGAACAGCATCACCTTTTTAACCTTTGCTGCAAGAGAGGCTCAGAAAGTCAGTGCCTGGCAACTTTACAACCTATTGTGGGAAGCAGGTTATGACAATGAGAAGAAGGAAAGATGAGTGGCTATTGGAAGGGCAGCCTAGCAATGAAGTTTCCTGTTTTCTTAATTTCAATCAGTCCTGTCTCCCTGAGACTGTACCCTAAATAATTGGACTGAACCTGGAGATAAGTGAAGCTTCTTAGCCACACATTTACAGAACAATTACAATGGAGATTCTCTGTATTAGTGGTTCACCTTATTCATTATGTGTTGATTCTTATTGGGGTCACGCTAAGAGGGTGACCTTACTTTTAAGTTCAGGGGACACCTTTCTCTCCCTTAAATATTTATTACAAAGGGAATCACCACCTTTGGCTTATGCAGTTTTAAAACAGTATTGAGTTTGAATTTCTATCATGTTACACCCTATAGCTATTTTACACATTTTTTCCTTGTTTGATCACTGAAGCATTTGAGCTTGCAATGGCTAGAAAAGAAATAGATTGCAAAAGGCATGTATCCATCACCACTGGGTAAATCTCATATGAGAGAACACAGATTAATTTTCTAGAATAGAGAAATTTAACTTCTTAAAGCACCAAATATTTCTCATTTTAACTCTTTTGAATGTAAGTATTTCCAAGTTATTTATCTCAGAACTTACTAAACATAATTTAAACACATCTCTGAAATATAATCTTCAGCTTAACTACCTTTTTGTTTCTCCTCTGTCTCAGGGAGGCTTTCAGGAACATTGCGGTTTCTCACTTCTTGCTGCTGTGCTTACATCTATGGTCTCCTTTTCCAATCTATATCTCCATATTTGCTTTGGCTTTAGAAAAAGGATCACTGAGCATGAAAGAATTTTGTCAAAAATAAAATTAAGCAGTATCTGACCTGTATACTTTTCTTTTCTTTTCCCATTGGTGTTTGCTTAGGACAGCTGCCAAGTGAGATATGTTTGCATTTGATTTCACCACCATCCTGACGAGGCTCTCCTTGGGAAGACGTAAGGGGGAGGGACCCCTTTCGGAACTTCAGATCAACATTCTATATTTCTATGTATTTGTCAGAAGCCTGGAATAATGCTGTAGTTAGTAGAAGAGGCTGGATAGAACTCAGGTCTTTAGTGCTCCACTGCGTGGAGAGGGATCTCTTTAGGCAGCTTGTCCTGTTTCTCCCACATCAAATAGAAGCTCATGGGAGTGAGCTGGGACTTTGTCTTGTTCATAATTGTATTCAGAGCCCATAGAATGCAGAATATTGGGTGCTCACTGATGATCAAATAATAATTCTTTCTTAGCTTCATGCTGTTTCTTGGGGGTATATTTTTATTCTCATTATATTCTTCTAAATTGGGTTTTGTTGTGATGGAGAAGGAAGGAGTTATAATAAACTTGTGAGTAGCAAAAGACTGAAAATTATGATCTTTGAAAATGGAAGTCTTTATATGTTATCAGTGTGTCCATACAGAATGCAGGGAGAGAGCTTGAGTGTGTCAGTTGTACTTGGGGAACAAACTCAGAGAATCGTACCATGGAAAAGGTAAGTCAAGGAAAGCAGAACTAGTGAAAAAAGGTGTCTTGGAGGGATAGGGGAGTTGAAGGATTTTTGTAGAGCAACCCAAGTAAGAAGGTACTTTCTTGTGGGGGTAGGGTGAGGTGAGAACATTCTCCTTACTCTTTACTGGAATTCTAAGAAGTAGGTACCATTATCATCACATTTTACAGATGAAGATACAATTTTAGAAGGTTAAGAATGTGTCTTACAGGCAGTGGAACCAGGCTTTGAATCACTTTTTTCTGACTCTTTCCGCTTTTACCCACTTCGCTATAATATCCCCCATAGCTGTTCAAGTAAAGAACTGTAAGGAGAAGGAGGAAAAAAAGAAAATGTTTTAGAAGAAAGAAAGTCTTGTGGTAGGCAACAGGAGCTAATACGGGGTGATCTCAGGCAAGAAAGATTGTCATTTAGGAAACACTGGCCTGATTTGGTCCATTTGTACAAATATATTATCTACAACTATTTCAAGGGTGAATATTCCATGAAACAAACAAAACTTTGTGCTTATGTTTACTTCTAGAGAGTTGTTTAGGTTTCAGAATGATTTTACCCTAGTGTATCTCCCTGCCTTTTTTTTTTTTTTTCTTTCCATTGTCCTTTGTCTGGTGTGGGTCCTTGGAAAGCAACACTGGCTAATTCATGCTGTTCTCACTGCCTTTGGACAATTTTGAAAACCTTATTGTGGCCAAGTTTCTCCACTTGAAAATGTAGGGGGATTGTTAATGCTGACTTCTTTATCTGGGTGTGGGTTATGATTGATTAAATAAAGTTTGTAACATAGTTTGAAGTTGTGTACTTAGATGCTACACTGTCTATAAAGACATAAGTATTTTAATAGTGGGTGCATGCTTAAGTTTAAAGAGAATTTTCTCCTTTTCTAATTGCATCTTCATTCTGAGAGCCAGTTGCATAATACTGGAAAGTGGGATCTTCCAAACTAATTTCCCTTTCCCACGATTGTAAGATGTGGCACATTTGTAAAGATCTTTGCTGAATCAGTCACCTTGGGGAGGGATCAGTTTTATCATTCAAAACATCCTAACAAAACTCCATCTTATTCACATGTGGTAACTTGCAAAAAGGGGTGTTCCCCGGCAGCTGGGAGGACCCTACTCTTTATGGGAATTCTAAGAATGTAAGAATTCTTACAGATGAAGGTACAATTTCAGAAGGTTAAGTGCACAGGCACTGGCAAGAGAAGGTGAATGTTCTCACCTCACCCTACCCCCACAAGAAAGTACCTTCTTACTTGGGTTGCTCTACAAAAATCCTTCAACTCCCCTATCCCTCCAAGACACCTTTTTTCACTAGTTCTGCTTTCCTTGACTTACCTTTTCCATGGTACGATTCTCTGAGTTTGTTCCCCAAGTACAACTGACACACTCAAGCTCTCTCCCTGCATTCTGTATGGACACACTGATAACATATAAAGACTTCCTTTGGGTTTTTCAAAAGATTTTCCTTTGGGAAAAGTGACCTTGGAGGCTTCCAGAGACAGACAAAGTGGGGAACCCTGTAGCAATTCAGCTTACTTTAAGCAAAGCCAAAGGAATAAAATGTAAGGGAAACCCTCCGGGTATAGGATGAGAAATGGGTGGAAACAAGACTGGGAGGATTGGTTTTTGAGGATATCTACTCCTGTCTGGATTCTTGTTTTTCTACGTACCACTTTGCTCAATAGAGGGAGTATTTCAGCAGTTCAGCCTGGCTCTGAGGATCATTCAGGAGAGTCTGAATCAATGGGAGGAGAGGTGGAGGCTGGAGAAACACACCTCACTGCTGGGTTTGATGGGCTACCTGCCGGCTTCTCTATGACATGTTTAACAAGCCTCTGATTAGATTAGGGACGTGCAATGGAAAGCAATGAATCACTCCCGGGAGCTCTGGTGAAGGTCATTTTCGTGACAGTGGGGACCAGGGAAATGCATTATCAGGATGCTGGAGAGAGCGGCAACAAGTAGCCAGCCTCTGAAGTTCTGCCATTCCCCACCCCCAAGCCCTTGTTTTCGTTATGTACCAGCCTGTGTTCTAGCTAAACAATTACCCTGGTCCTTTGTCAACCTTTATCCTAACCTTCAACGCTGCTTTGGGTTCTGCTGAAGTAAAGGGTTGTGTAAAGCCTAGGGACAAAGATACAAAATTCCTTTAGATGCCCCAAATATCCCTTAGCATTCCTAAAATATTTTAATGTGGCTGAGTAGTTGCACAGCAGCTTTCTATTGAAAACTTCCCACAGCAACCCCCCACTTCCCTCCCCTCCACTTCCGCTCGCCCACCCCCCACCCCAGGGCAGTTTAACTCTCTGGGTCAGAACTTATGTAGATTTATTTTCACAAAATAATAGCATTTAACTGGTGATCGGTCCCAGCTTTTTTAGCATCTGCTAATATGTAGTGGGAGAGCTTGATGGACTCATTTCAATGGACTCATTTTCAGTGAATGTCAAAAACTAATCTGTCATTATTACATTATTTATTCTTTTTTCCCTAGGAGGGACATCGGTTTGTCACGTAGAGTGCATCTCACTCTTCAGCAAGCAATGGAAATAGATGAACAGACAGACCCCCCCCCCCCTTTTTTTTTAGATTTTTCAATAAACCAGGGCTTTGGTTGTGTTACAGATTCTTTCCTTCCCTCTCTTCTAATTTTCTGTTATCATAGCTTGTCCAAACTAAATTTGAATGTGTTGTCCTTCAAAGTTATTTTAGCACTAGAATGTGAGAAGGAATTTAAAAATTAAGGAAGGAATAAACTGATGCATATCAGAATAAAAATGAGGAAATGCCTAAAGCAGTGTGATTAGTCTACTGGGATTGATCCCTCTCAGCAAGTGTTGTCAATAGAAATAAAATGCAATCCACATATATAATTAAAAATTTTTTAGTAGCCACATTAAAAAAATAAAAAAAAGTTGAAATTGACTCAAAGAAAATATTTTATTTCAATATGTCCCAAATATTATCATTTCAACATGTAATCAATCTACAAACTATTAATGACATATTTTGCCTTGTTTTTGTGCCAAGTCTTTGAAATGTGGTGTGCATTTTATATGTACAGTGTATCTCAGTCTGGATTCGCCACATTTCAAGTCTCAACATCCACAGTGACTAGAAGCTCTTATCATGTTCTCAGCTTTTCAATTCTCCACCGTGGTCATGTCTCACCCAACTTTGCTTGGAAATGCAGA
Organism: Choloepus didactylus; assembly: GCF_015220235.1. Classification (NCBI taxonomy): domain Eukaryota; kingdom Metazoa; phylum Chordata; class Mammalia; order Pilosa; family Megalonychidae; genus Choloepus; species Choloepus didactylus. The sequence goes on along the minus strand of NC_051313.1, from coordinate 64,740,018 downwards.
GCCCTGATCCTCTCATGGAAAGCCAGGCTTTGTGTATTTTAAAAGCATGCAGCTGATTTCCTTTTAAGCTTTAATCTTCATTTCCTGTTGGCTCAGCCCACTTGGAATAATATACTAAAAACTGATGGTAGGTGAAAGGGGATAGGAAAATCTGGATGCTGTCAGGGAAAGGATCAGAGCCAGGCTCCCTAAATGGATGCCTCTCTGTTGAGTTAGATCCATGCTTCTTTCTTATGTGGGAGGTCCGCCAGCTGGTAGCCTGTAGAAAAAAGTGTTTATAATGTGACAATCGCTAGACTTTAATTCATAGGCTGAACACAGGAGTTCACATCAGATAGTTAGCAAATAACACGTACTTTCTCACTTTTTTCTTCAAAAGCAGTGGTCTTTTCCCACATAAAGAAGCACTTTTCTGACAGTGGCCATAGTATAAAAGACAGGTTGATTCCCATGAGAGTTTATGGAGTGGCCACCAGCATGGAATGGGGGAGAGCCAGCCCCTGAAGTCTGCCTCACCAATTGTTCATAGTTCAGGAAGGTTGAGAACCTTGGCTCTCTAACTCTATTCTCCTTTCTCAACTTTAAGGTCTAGGCAGGGAGCTCTGTCTTTCTTCTTTCACCTACTCTCCCACTAAGAACAGGAAATCTGCTCCCAAGTCCTTAACTGCACTCTTGGTTAAGGGCACACCAAGTTCTTCACTTAGAGTATAATTAGCACAGCAGGCAGCTAGGTTATAGGTAAATGAGCCCTCTGCTTAAGGACCAAAGACCTAGGTGCTATCACTTCTTTACTGTGTCTTTGTACAAGTTATTTGCCCTCTTTAAGTTTTTGTTTCTCCATTTGTAAAGTGGCAGTAATACTATTTACCTCACAGGATGGTTGGAAGGATTAAAGGAGGTAATATAAATGAAGCACTCAGGAATCTGTAAAATGATGCATAGTTCAGTTGTTAATTGTGTTCTGGCAAGATTTCAAGACATAGTCCTTCTGAATTCCCTGGCCATTCTCACTCTTTTTCAAATTTGTGGGGGTACCCTATGACTCCTTAACCACATCCTGTCCTGAATCTCACCTCTACCAGCTTTGTCCACTTCTTTTCAGGCTCCCTGGTGCCCACACTGAGGGCTGGGGGCAGACACCTAACCCAAGATGGGCCACATAGACTTTTTCTTCTGGAATTGGAAATTGGGACCCAAGTCATTATTGATTGCTTGAAGTTGAATGGCTTAGAATACTAGCTCTCAAAGTGTGGTCCATGGATGCCTGAGGAGCCTGAGGGTCTTTCGTGGGATCCATGAGGTCAAAGATTTTTCACAGTAATGTTATTTGTCTTTTTGTGTCTGTGCTTTCCCACCGATGGAATGATGGGTAATGACGGAAGGCAACGATGGCGTAGAGCAAGTTGCCATATGGTGCATTATGGGAACCCAGGCTCAGGCACAACAAAGACTTTCAGCAAATGACTACTTTATTACCTACACAGCACAAAGGGTCCAAAAGAACAGGGGAAAAGATCCTATCATGGTTGATCCCCAGGGAGGCAGCTTCTCTGGTCAGGGTCAGTGTCAGTGGATGGCAGCTCTGCACACCCTGCTTCCATTAGACAGGAGGGACAAATCTGGACCGTCCAAGAGTGGGTATGTATACTCCAGGGGGAGAGGGCTTTCACTGAGAGCTCCCATCCTAAGAAGTAGCTGGAACTGCTTGTTTTCAGTTTGGGGTTAAAGTAAGGTCTCACTGTTCCATTAGACTTAAAGTCTTCCCTGGGCTGCAGAATGGAAACACTGTAACATCTACACACAACAGAAAAGTGGGGGAGGTTAGACAAGGGTGGGTAGATGGCTGGGAGATGGGTGCTAGACGGGTTGGTGACTTCCCTAGTAGATGGGTAGTATTGTTGGCATCTTAGCAGGAATCAATGGAGGGCACCCAACTGTACTAATAATCATTATATTCTTCACCATCATTCACTTACAGCGATTTTTTTTAAAGCCAATTTACTTAATAATGTTCTTGGTGAAGCAGAAAAAATTATTAACTTTATTAAATCTGAACCCCTGAATACTTGTCTTTTCGGTGTTTTGTGTGATGAAATGGGACGTCACATAAAGCACTTCTGCTGCATACTGAAGTAGACATCCTGAGGAAAACCACTTAAGTGATTGTTTGAGTTATGAGCTAAACAAATAACCTTTTTCATGGAGCACCGTTCCTACTTGAAAGAATAAACTACGATTACTCCGACTCGGGTATTTGGTAGACATTTTCTTGAAAATGAAGAAAGTGATCCTGTCACTTCAAGGAAAAGCACCAACAGCATTAATTGTCAATGATAAAATTAGAAGTGTGAAAAACTTGTATCTGCCACTGTGGGCTTGACAGCTTCTCAGTATTTAAAGCCTTTTCTGATGGGATCAGTGGTGATATTAACAAATGTGAGGTTTTTTTTCCTTTAGGTTTTAAAGTAACATTTTTTTTTTCAAACTTTAACTATGCAATATAGAAAACTGAAAAGCACAAGAAGCAAACAACAGAAAAATCATCTAGAACACAAGCAATGTACAGTTTGAAGTATCCTTCTAGGTCCTTTATGTGTTTACACACAGCTTAGCATATATTCTTATGTGGTTGAGATCACAGTGTGTCATGCTTTTTCGTGAATATTTACCAATTAATAGTCCCAAAGCCATGAGTATTGTGATAACCAAGAATACATGACACCATTTCAATCAGGGGGGAAAATGTATTCCTGCCTTTCTTGGGGACAAAAATTTCACAAAAGACAAAAATGGCAGCAGGCCTCTATAGATATTGGCAGAGTTACACATACTGCATTCCCTTAATGCTTGATTTAAAATGAGACATAAAGCAAGAGTACATTAAGTATAATGTGTCTAAGAGAATTCATTATCAGATCTATATGGAAATATTAGCAAGAAAGTATGTTTTCATTGAATTATTTAACAATGTTTTCCAATGTGCAACCAATAGATGCACACATACAATGGTTACATCATAATGGAAATATGAACACATCTGCATACATCCCTCCCCTTGCACTTCTTTCTGCTCCTCTGCAGCCAATTTAATAAATAAATCCTGATGCATACTGCTCAGAGGTGGTTTAACAATTCTGTGTCAAAGATGCTTCTTTTCTGTTAATTTTAAAAAAAGATAATTATAAATTCATTAATTCACTAGCTCTGCTTTTTATCATATATTGTCACCTCAAGACATCTAAATTTAAAGTTTAGAAATTGTGACATAAAGAATGAATCTTATCTGCAATAGATACAGGCATTGTACAAAAAATACACATAGAAATATGGTTGTAATCTAAAACTGTCTTCTAGATATAGAGATATTAGCAAAGAGCCCTTCCCTTTGCCCTTCCTTTTCCACTATTCAAAGACTAAGTACAGAAACGCTTCTAGCTCCAGAAGGTGGATTAACAAAGGTCACTCCCAGAAGACAGCTCTTCCTATAAACTAATACAAGGCCATTTATATAGGGAATATTTTACTACCTGTATTTTTAATATACTTTGGACATTAGGACTTGTCCTTTAATACACAGCAATACTTAAAATGCCTGTATAGAACAACGGTCAGACAATCTGAACTTGTCCAAAAACTCTAAGGCTAAGAAACCTTCCCTCTGCACCCCCCACCCCCGCCATCAGCATACTGCTCCCAGACATCTAGTTTAACAATGACATTCCCCAAGTACAGCCATTCCTATGTACTAACAGAAAAAACATTTAAAGTGCTATTTTACACTCTCTACTTTTAAATATGTTGTATACTTAGAAGCATCTAGAAAGACTAGATGATTCAATAAGGACTTAAGTTTGTCAATGATACACACAGTGGCACTGAATTAACCACACGCATGTAACAAAGGATATAATCTGAACTATCTTCTAAATAGGTATGTTCTGGCCTAGAACCCTTCCCTTTTATCCTTCCTCCACCAACCCTGTGGGATATAATGCTCAGAATTTCAGAAAACAAGATTTCCTAGGAATTTTAACACAAAATGTACTAATTTACTAACTCTTGTTTTTGTCATACACTGGCAACCTCTTTAACATCTAGAAGACTAGATGTAAATTAGGATGTGTTCCTCCATTATATACACTATTTACACAACAAAGTAAAACCAAATACACAAACATAGGGACAATGGTTAATCTTGCCTCATAAACAAACTGGCTTAGAGCCCTTTGCACTTCCTTCTCCCTCCTCCCCCAAACCAATGCACAAAATGTGGGCTACTCAGAGAGGATGGTTTGGTCATTCCAAAAATACCCACAATATGTCATATGAATTTTAACAAACAGATATTTGCAAAATGTGTTCTTTTACCACCCTTATTTTTTTTTTTTTCAAACTTTTAATTGTGCAATATAGAAAACTGAAAAGCACAAGAAGCAAACACAAAAGTCATCCAGAATCACAAGCAGTTTACGGGTTGACATATCCTTCTAGGTGCTTTATGTGTATACATACAACTGAGCATACATTTTTATGTGTTTCATGCTTTTTCATGAATATTTACCAATTCAAAGTCCCAAAGCTGTAAGTACTGGGATATAACCAAGAATACATGACACCAACTCAATCAAGGGGGGAAAATGTATTCCTGCCTTTCTTGGGGACAACAATTTCATAAAAGACAAAAATGCTACAGGCCTCTATAGATATGGCAGAGTTAACAAATACTGCATTCCCTTAATGCTCAATTTAAAATTAGACATAAAGAATACAAGTATAATTCATCTAATAGAATTCATGTTCAGATCTATATTGAAATAACAAGGTATGTTTCCACTGAATTATTTTTAGCAATGTCCTATGGTATAGCCAAGAGATGCCCAAGTACAATGGTTACATCAAAATGGAAATATGAACACAGTTGCATACATCCCTCCCCCCTGCACCTTCTTCCGCCCCTCTGCAGCCAACCTAATAAACAAGTTCTGATACCAACTGCTCAGAGGTCGTTTAACAATTCCATGTCAAAGATGCTTCTTTTCTATCAACAAAAAGATATTTATAAATTCATTAATTCACTACTCTACTTTTGATCATACATTGTCACCTCAAGAAATCTAAAAAGCTTAGATATTGTGAAATAATGAATCTTATCCGCAATAAACACAGGTATTTTACAAAAAAAAAATTCACATAGAACTATAGTTATAATCTAAAACTGTCTTCTAGATCTAGAGATACTAGCAAAGAGCCCTGCCTCTTCTTCCTCTTCCACTATTTCAGTGACTAAGTACAGAAATGCATCTGGCTCCAAGAGGTGGATTAGCAAAGTCACTCCCAGAAGACAGGCCTTCCTTTAAACTAACACAAGGACATTTCTATAGGGATTATCTTTCTACTTCTATTTTTAGTATACTTTGGACATTAGGACTTGTCCTTTAATACACAGCAATAACTAAAATGCCTATACAGAACAATGGTCAAACAATCTGAACTTGTCTAACTCGCAGGCAAAGAACCCTTCCCTCTGCACTTCGTTCCCTACCCCACCCCCACCCCCTCAGCACACTGCTCCAAGATATCCAGTTCAACAGTGCCATTCCCCAGATACAGCCATTCTTCTGTATTAACAGAAAAAATATTTAAAATGTTATTTTACACTCTGTACTTTTAACATATATTGTATCCTTGTAAGCATCTAGAAAAACTAGATGTTTCAAATAAGGACTTAAAACTCGTCCACGATACACACAGTAGCTTTGAATAAACCATACACATGTAACAAAGGATATAATCTGAAAATGTCTTCTAAATAGGAATACTCTGGCCTAGAATCCTTCCTGTTCTCACCTCTATCAACCCAGTGGTTGCATGTGCAATGCTTAGAGGGTTTTTGTTTTTTCATTTTTTTTTTAAATGATTTTGCTTTCACAAGTAAAATTCTGTCATTTTCAAAACAAGTCTTCCCTATACATTTTAACACAAAATGTACAAAATGTGTTAGTTTACTAACTCTACTGTCATACACTGGTCTAGAAAGACTAGATAAAAAATGAGTACTCGTTTGTCCACTATATACACTATATACACAGTGAAGTAAAACAAAATACACAGAATATATAGGATAATGGTTTATCTTGCCCAACTACAGACTTACTGGCAAAGAGCCCTTGGCACTTCCTTCTTCCTCCTCCCTGAAACAGCACAAACAGAATATGTACTGCTCTGAAGGTGGTTTGATCATTCCATCTCCAAAAAATATTTCATATGACTTTTAACAGAACAATATCTACAAAATGTGTTATTTTACTACCTCTACTTTTAACATACTTTGTGCACTTCTAAACATCTAGAAAGACTAGATGTTTCAAATACGGACTTAAATTTGTCCACTATATACATAGTAGTGTTCAATAAACTACACACACGTAACAATTGTTAAATCTGAAAGTGTCTTCTAAATAGAAACATTTTGGGGCTAGAGCCCGTCATTTCTCCTGATTCCTTTTCTCCACCACAAACCCAGTGGATGAGCTACAGGCACCTGTGTCACTTAGATGGGGTTTTCTAATTTCATTTCCAAAAGTCATTTTCAGAAGACAGCCTTTCTAGGAATTTTAACACAAAGTGTACAAAATGTGTTAGTTTACTAACTCTACTTTTGTCATACATTGGCAACCTCTTTAATATCTAGAGACTAGATATTATAAAATTAGGACTCATTTGTCCAGTATATACACAATATATACAGTACGGCAAAGTTAAATGAATACACACATAACATACATGGCAATGAATGATAAGAAATGTTCTAGTACACACTAGCAAAACACCTTTTTAAATTTCTTCCCTCCCACCTCACTCAAACCAATGAACAAGTACAATGTTCAGAGGTGGTTTAACAATTCCATTCCCAAAGACAGTATTTCTCATCAATTTTTAAGAGCTATTTACAGTGCTATCCTACTACCTCTGTTTTTAAACACATCAAGTACTTCTAAACATTTAAAAAGACTAGCTATTTCAAATAAAAATTTACTTGTTCACTGCATATATAGTATTGTTCAATAAAACCGTACACACATAACAATGGTTATAATCTGAGGTGTTGCCTAAATGTGACCATCTTGTCCTCGAACAATACCCTCCTGACTTCCTTTTCTCCACCACCAGTTCAGTAGACAAGTACAGGCAAGTGTAATGGTTTGAGGTGGTTGAACAAATTCATACCCAAAAGTCATTTACAGAAGACAAGCTTTCCAATAAATTTCAACATAAAGTATACAAAACATACTAATTTTAATAACTACTGGCAACCTCTTTAACGTCTACAGACTAGATGCTGCAAAATTAGGACTCATTTGTCCATTATATACACTATATATACAGCCAAATGAAATGCACAGAACATACAGAAAAAGTTTTGTCTGAACACACTAATAAATTACATTTTGCTATTGCTTCCCTCCCACCTCCTCCAAACCACTGAACAAGTATATAGACAGTTGTATGCTGCTGAGAGATGGTTTAACAATCCCATTTTCCAAAAGACACTATTTCCTATGAATTTGAGCAAAACAGTATTTACAAAGTAATATTTTACTAATACTACTTTTAACATACATTGGGCACTTCTAAACATCTAGACAGACTAGATGTTTCAAATAATGACTTAGTTCATCCACTATATACAGAACAGTCTTGAATAAACTGCACACATCTAACAACAGTTAATCAGAAAGTGTCTTCTAAATATGCACATTCTACTCTAGAACCCTTCCCTTTTATCCTTCCTCCACCAACCCTGGGGGCTATACTGCTCAAAATTTCAGAAGACAATCTTTCTCAGGAATTTTAACACAAAATGTACAAGATGTATTAGTTTACTATGTTTTTGTCATACACTGACAACCTCTTAACATCTAGAAGACTAGATGTAAATTAGAACATGTGCGTCCATTATATACACTATATACATAGCAAAGTAAAACCAAATGCACAAACATAGGGACAATGGTTAATCTTGTCTCATTATAAACATATTGGCATAGAGTCCTTTGCACTTCCTTCTCCCTCCTCCCCCAAACCAGTGTACAAAATGTGTACTATTTAGAGAGGTGGTTTGGCCATTCCAAAAAACTCTGTACTATTTCATATGAATTTTAACAAAAAGATAACTACAAAATGTGTTCTACTACCTCTACTTTTTACCATATGTCAGGCACTTCAGAACATATAGGAAGAGGAGATATTTCAAAAAGTACTTAGCATTGCCAATTATATATACAGTAGTGAAGAATAAATTGCACACACAAAACAATGGTTATAATATGAAAATATCTTCTAAATATGACCAGTCTGGCATACAACCTTCTCTTCCTCTTCTTAGCCTTCTGCTTCTTGGCCTCCAACCCACAGAAAGCGTGGTTGTGTCTCTCTCCCGCTGTCGCTTCCAGAGGCAGTCTAAATTCCATTTCAAAGTCAATTCCAGAAGACATTCCTAAGATTTTTTTTTTTTTTTTCCCCTAACAAATGGACATTACAAGACATGTGATTTTCTACCTCTACTTTATCATACGTCGGCAACCTCTTTACATCTAGTAAGCCTAGATGTGGCACAAGTTTTCTTTAAAAAGGTTGGGGGGAAATTTGAGAGCAGCTTTTTCATATTATATACATAGGCCTTCTTCTATAAACGGCCAGTAAATCTTCCCAAAAGGTGGTGGGCACTTCTTATTGGACAAATGTCGCAGGTTAGTCTACCATTTCTCTCTTTCAATGTCAAGCAAGGTCTGGCAGAACGAAGACTAACCGCCCTAAGGCCCGCTAACCGTCCCACCCGTCGTCGTCCCGGTGCCGCTCACCTTCCGGGCCCGTGAAGGCCTTTGTCCGTCGTTGTTGGGACGAGGTGGCATCTCGTCCAATTGGAATGGGGCGGTCACCCCAGGTCCCGGATCTGTGAGGCTCCGTGGCCCAAGCCGAAGAGAGGACCGAGCCTGAGTCTACACAACCCGCCTTCCGGGCGCTCGAGTCCCCTAGCGGCCCTCCGCGGCATTCGGGAAGCCGCCATTTTCCTCTCCCTGCCACGCCCGCCGCCGGGCAGGTCTGGGCAGGGAAACCCAGCGGCCGGCGGGGTCCAGGCTCGGAGAGGCCGCCGCCGCCGCCTCCAAGACATCGTGGGGGGAAGGGAGGACCGGGTCCTGCCGCTGCCCCAGGGCCTGGACCAAGACGGTGGACAGTCGCGGTGAAGACTCCGAGTCTCCGCAGGCAGAGACCACAGGGCGCCCCCGGGGCCGGAGGGGTCCGAGGGCCCGGAGGGGCTGGAGAACACAGGCCGCGCTCCGCTTCCCGACGCAGTCTTTTCAGCGCGCTCTCGGCCGGAACTGACTTCTGAAGGTCCCTTACTTTTAACATATGTCAAGCACTTCAGAACATCTAGGAAGAGGAAATAGTTCAAAAAAGTACTTAGCATTGTCAACTATATATACATTGATGAGGAATAAAATGCACACACAGAACAATGCTTATAATATGAAAATATCTTCTAAATATGACCAGGTGTGCATAGGACCCTCTTTCTCTTCTCAGCCTTCTGCTCCATGTCCTCTAACCCACAGAACAAGTGTGGATGTGTGTTGCTCCCAGTGTCCTTTCCAGAGGCAGTCTAAATTCCATTTCAAAGTCATTTCCAGAAGACATTTTTTTTTAACAAATGGATAAGATGTGTGATTTTCTTACTGTACTTTATCATAAATCGGCAACCCTTTTCCATCTAGAAAGGAAAGCCAGATGTAGCAAAAGTTTTCTTTTAAAACGTTGGGGGGAAAATTGAGAGCAGCTTTTTCATATTATAAACACAGGCCTTCTGTAAACACTCAGCAAATCTTCCCGAAGGGTGGTGGGCACTTCTTATTGGACAACTGTGGCACTTAATTCTATTTTTCTCTTCTAATATCAAGCAAGGTCTAGTAGAAGGAAGACAGACTGCCTGATGGCGGTTCCACCATCCTCCGCCAGGGCTCCACGCACCTGTAAGGCCTTTGTCCTGTTGTCCTGACAAGGCGGTGACTGGTCCAATTGGGATGGAGCGGTCACCCCAGGCCCCAGGTCTGCAGGCTCCATGGCCTGAGCTTGAGTCCACGCAGACCCACCTTCCGGGCCCTCGAGTCCCCTAATTCCGGGCCCTCGAGTCCCCTAACTAACGACCGTCTGAGGCACTTGGGAAGAAGCCGCGATTCTTCTCTCTCTCCGCCATGCCCACAGCTAGCGGGGTCCAGGCTCGCAGAGAGGAAGGGAGGACAGGGTTCCGCCGCTACCCCAGGGCCTGGACCGGGCCAGTGGAGCGAGGACTCAGGGTATCTGCAGGGCAGGGGCCACAGGCCGTATCCCGGGCCCCCAGTTCACCTGACCGGCAGGGCTCGTGGGTTCCGAACAACACAGGCAGCACTCTGTTTTCACCACGCTCTCTGTTGAAAATCAAATGTGAGTTTTTGATATTCATATGAAATGAGTTAATATTTGGAAAATATGCGTAACAATGGTTATTTTATAAGTTGCAAATGCATGGGCAAAAGATCTATTCAAGACATAATATAAAGGATTTTAATGTAAGAGCACAAAAAGTTCATTGGTAAGATTTTGGATTCCATATTGCAACTAAACTTCAAAGAACTGCTACCACCGGTTGAGTTTTGGTGGAGTATCAAAGAAGATTATCCACAATTATTTCAAAAGCCGATTAAAATACTCAGCTCTTTTCCTCTACATGTTTCTGTGCAACTGAATTTTCTCCACAAACTGCAGTCTGAACAGCAACAGATTGGAAGCAGAAGCAGATATAGAATTCAAATGTTTTCTATTAAGCAGACTATTAAAGGGATATGCAAAAATGTAAAACAATGCCACTTTTGTCATTAAAATTTTGTCTGTTTTTGGAAAAAACAGAACTGCTGATTTAGAAGTCAAGTTTAGGCAGCCATTTTTGGCCCATGTACATGCAAGTAAGTAAGTAGAGGACTCTAGTGTTGAGAGAGAGAAAGAAGAGAAGAGACTGAAGTTCAGGGAGAAGCAGACCTGTTCATACTGCTCAATTAAAAGCTTTAGGAGATTTCCATGTATCCTTACAATGAAGTTTCTATTTAAGCTGACTGGAAAGGGTATATTCCTCATGCAGTGGTCCTGAATCTCAGTCCATGTACTCGGGTGTGCAAGAGATATCACCTTTTAAAATTAAATCAACTTAATTTTGCCTTTGGCCTACATCCTGCTGGGTTGGTGAGAGTCATTATTGGGATTTTTCCCAGACCATCTCCAGGTTGTGCCAAGGCATTGGGGAACTCAGTCTGGGAAAGCTACTCCCATGAAGCCTCCAAAGATAGACCAGGGAAGGTGCAGTGTAATGCATTTGCACCCTCTTTCCCTGCTCTCTGCCACGTCTTGTAAGAATTTTGCAAAGACTGATGTCTTTGTAGGATTCTCTTTGTCTTCTGAACATAAATGTTTCCTCTGCCTTGCCTTTACTATGCCCTGTCAGTGGCAATGGAAGAACCCAGTTGAGTTCTGATAGCCAGGGAAGAATTTTTAGGAAACCCTTGTTCTGGTCTACACACTTCCTTGTAATGTGGTCAGTTCTTTCACATCCACCTCTTTCTTCCTTTATATTCCCATAGCCATCATCACCAATGGCCCTCAAACTTGCATGCCTGGATCCCATAGAGTCTCCCAATGTTGGCAAGCCATTTTGCACATGAATCCTCAGATGAATCATCCGGAGATGCAATGTTCATAGTGTCATAACATTCATTTAGCACTTAGCACAATTAGCTTCTTTTAAAACATCATCTCTTTTTGTGAATGGCTCATCTTCCCTCAAGAGAAGAGATTCTTTTCTATTTCTGTGCATACGCCATGTCCAGTGTAGAATACACTGTTTGCTGCCATGGATGCTGTTGCTTTAATGGGAACATCAATGGGGTCTTTGGATGGTTACAGGTAATTCATTCAATAACTTTTATTTAGCACTTTTTGTTTACTCAACCCTGCTGGGTGCTGGGGTCTCAAAGATGAATGAGCTATGTCCCTTGTGTGCTAACGATAATGCAGCCCAATAAGTGATAACAATAGCTCAATAGTTGAGGTCTTGTATCCTCTGGCCAGCTGTCTTCAACAATCACAGGCTGGTTTAGAATCCCTTCTCTCTGCTTTCCCAGTCCCCTCAGCATTTCTCCACTACAGCACTTAGCATGCAATCTGTATTTTTAAAATACCTAACTCTTTATTATGAAAAATGTCAAACATACATAAAAGTAGAGAGAAGACTATAATGAATGTACCCCATGTATCTATTCCCCAGTTCAGTTATTAACATTTTATCATTCTTGTTTCATCTATCCCTCCAGTTATTTTTTTCTGATGGATACATTTAAGGCAAATCCCAGGCATTTTATCATTTCACTCACTAATGCTTCAGAATATATCTCTAATAGGATAGGACTTTAAAAAAATATAACTGCAAAACCATTCTTACACCTGTGGTAGGTTGAATTATGTACCCCAGAAAAACATGTTCTTAATCTTAATCCATTCCTTTAGGTGTAAGCCATTGTAAATAGGACCTTTTCAGGATGATATTTTTAGTTAAGGGGTGGCCAACTGTATCAGGATAGGTCTTAATCCTATTACTGAAGGCTTTATGGTGAAGGCCGCAGAGAGAAATTCATAGAAAGGAGTGGAAGCAGGAAATCTACAGAATCTGGAAGAGAAAGGAGAGGACATTACCATGTTACAGGAAAGCCAAGGAACCCAAGGGTTGCTGGCAGCTAGAACACTACCAACACTGGGAGGAAGCAAGCTGTTTAGCCTCTGAAACCATCAGCCAATGAACTCCTGTTGTTGAGCCATCCCATTGTGTGGTATTTGTCAGGGCAGCTGGGAAGCTAAGACAATACCTAACAATAACAATAAATCAGGTCCAGAGTTGCATTTAGTTGATACGTTTTTTAATCTTCTAACCTATGGCAGTTCTCCTCCCTTCCTCTCCTCCTCTCTCACTTATTTGTTGAAGAAATCAAGTCAGTTGTTCTGTAGAACTTCCCATGGTCTGAGTTGGCTGATTCCACCCTGTGGTGTTTTTACCATGTTCCTGTATATAGGTAATAAAGTCTAGTGGCTGATTATAGTCAGATTTCTACTTCTCTGGCGCACGTACATCATGTTGTACCTCTTCAATTATACCATACCAGGAGACCCCTGCTGTCCTGTTGTTCTCGTGGTCTATTTTCTTATATCCTCTGTTTGACTTGCTGTTCCTTGGGGGTAGGGACTCTCGATGACTTTAGACCCCACAGTCCTCAGCAACTGAAGAGTCGGTGGGTGGCTCTGCTGGCGGGAGCTAGGAAAGGCCTCATCAAGGATATGGGTCCTGAGGAATACCACGTATTTGTCAGGCAGATAATGGAGAGGATCCAGGGAGAGGTGTAGTGAATTTGGGAGTCAGCTCAACCTTTGTGGGTGTGGTCATTGTTAGGGACAGAGGAAGTACGGTGGCATTGACTTTTGCCTTGGCGATTATATGGATAGAGACAGCATTTCACAAACCAGTGCTCACTTCTTTGTGGTCTTTGGGGTTAATTGCAGCTCCACTAAAGAATAGCCAATGAGTTTAAAAAGAAATCCTGTAAACCTCAGGGGAGTCTTAATAGCAGTCTTGTCACAATATACCATAATAGGGAAATACTGAAATTGTAGAACTGTAACCCATAATATTCTTTGAAGTTTGCTCTCTAACTGCATGTTAAATTGTACTTTGAAAGTTGTCACTGTTCTGTATATATGTTAAATTTCATACTAAAAAATGTATTAAACAAATAGCAGTCTTAGTAGCACTTGGAGGACTGGGATGACTCATTCATAGATATCATCAACCCCATTCATTTGCTCATTCATGGAGAGCTAAAACAGGGCCTTTGCAGAGAGGGACAGTCTTAGATTCAAGTCCAGTTCTGATTCTAACTGGTTGAGAGACCTTGGACATGTCATGTAACAGTTTTGAACCTTGGTTTCTTTATCTGGAAAGTGGGGATGTTGACACTTACCTTAGAGGATGGTTGTGAGGATTGAGTATGATCGAATGTGTCAAGCATTTAATATGGTAACTGGTACATCTTAGAGATTCAACACAGGTTATCTTCCTTTTCTTCTACAAACATTTAGAAGTCTTGTGACTATAAAGCGCTGTGCCAGGCAGGTTGGTGTGGGTGAACAAAAATGAATCCATTGTCCATAGATTGTGTCCTCTGAGAGTTTGTAGCCCAGTAATGGAGGAAATATGGTAAATGCACAAATAATTACATCAAGAGATAGAAAAAGTCAGGTGCTGTGAGAGAGGTGGAGCTAAAAGTGGGATGGGAGAGCCATGCCTAAGCACGCCATACCTGCCTGTGTGTAAACTGACTTTCTCTATGGTCTGGCAGTGCCCCTTACTAGATAAAAGCACATTCTGCTTCTTCCATTACAACTTGTTGGAGTCCCTGGTTTGGATGTGAAAGAAAAGGAAAGAGAAGAGATTGGACTGTTTTTGCTTCTATGAGGAAGGGGGCAGTCTACCAGACACGCCTGACCTGGGGGTAATGACACACCTGGATTTGCTCCACCTTGACCCTAAAGCCAGTTGGACCCAGGTTCAGTAGAATCTGGCTCTTTGGATCAGCATCATTTATCGGATTCATTTCATCTTCAGTGCCACCAAGCGCAGTTGGATGATCCGATAGCAAGAACGAACCACAGCCCGAGCCTGAGGATAATCAGGAGGAACCCCCACTGTCACACCCTGGGAATCAGAGCTACGAATCCTGCCTTGCAGGGCCCAGAAGCTCTGAAAGCAACACTTTCCCTATTGGAAGCATATATCTGTAAGGATTTGTCTCCAGGCAGCACTATAGCCTCCTCTTCTGGCACCAGGGAGACTGTTGTTTCCCTTAGGATTGCTGGCACCAACAAAGGTGGAAGGGAGTAGAGCCAACCTCGCATTCCTGCGTGAGGTGGGCCCCTTTGTAAGAACACATGCAAGTGAGTGCCCTGGGCTTCTGCTCAATCGGCAAAAGGTGGGTGACCAGAAGGACAGATTTCATTTTTGTGAAACACAACTCAACGATCTGTCTCTGCTGCCTACATTGCACTCGTTCTTCCTGAATCTGACAGCCTGTGGGTTTGGGCTGAATTTGCCCCTTTATTAGGCATTGCAGCAGCCCATCAAGGCTTTTCTTTTCTTTTCTTTGAAACCCTGGTTTCTCCTAGCTAGTCTTAAAACTCTCAGGCTTTTTTTCCCTTCTTTTTAAAACCCTTTTTAAAATTGTGAAATATGGTGTAGTTACTGAAAAGATCATAGAACAAATATTCAGCTCAATTAAGGGAACACCAAGGTAACCATTTTACAGATCAAGAAGGAGACCATTTCCAGCCCCCAGAAACACATCTCTCCCCCATATCCCGCTTCCCAGTAACAGCCCTTCCTGATTTTAATGTTGATTGTTTCCTTGCTTCTTTTGTATTCTTACCACCTAACTATTCATCTAGAAACACTTTATTAGTTTTGCATGTTTTAGAAATTATGTAAATGGAATGTACAGTATATTTTTTGTGATTGGTTTCTCTCACTCAGTATTAAGTCTGTGAGATTCATCCATGTGGTTACCTGGAGCTGTAGTTTCTACCTTTTCATTGATATATAGTATTCCATTATAAGAACACACAAGAATGTATTCATTCTATGGTTGCTGGACATTTGAGTTGTTTCTAGTTTTTGGCTCATATGAATAATATTGCTGAGAATAACTTGTCCAGGTCTCCTGGGGCACATGCTCTTAAAAGGAAAGCTATGGTCCCACTTGATGAAGCCTGAGATAGGAGTCTTTTGGCAATGCAGGGAATCAAATGTATATTCAAGACGATGCGCTAGCCCCTCTTTTGCTCAGTACTGGGTGGGTGGATGGGGTTGGAGGTAACTTTTATTAGAAATCTCCCTAGAAATCAAGGCAGAAAGAAGCAAGAACTTTCTGGACAGGATAAAGGGAACTACTTGAAAGGGTGCTGAACTGGAGATCAAAGAGACCTTCATGCTGTGGGCTTTTGATGTTAGCATAACTTCACACACTGCAGTAGTTAATTAACTTATCTTCAGAGCTTGCTGCCTTCCCCACCTACCACCTCCTAATCAGCAACCCTCCACTCAAGGCCAAAATCATCATTACTAACAAGTCCGGGGACTTGGAGCCAGGTTGCCCTTGGCTGCCCCAGGCACTCAGCACTGCTGGAATACCTCTGGGGAAGAGCTTTGAAGCCCACTTATGGAGGCTGTCAAATTGGAGAAAGTTGGAACTGGAAGACCTCTTAGAGATCATCATAGGCAGACTCCGCAGCTGTTTACCGGCTTTTGGGGGAGGGGCAGTGGATGGAAGTGGAGTTTTAATGAAAAAGAAGTGGCTGTTTGTTTTCATTCCATGTTGTTGGTAGCCAGGGCACGTTCAAGGAAGAATATTCATTCCTCTCCTGTTTATACTCCGTTTTGTCTTCCTCAGTGCATGTCTCCTGTTTCAGAAATCAATCTGACTATTGCTCTAGTTTTGAGGAATAGATATACACATCTCTCCAATGGGCCTTTTCTGTCACCCTGAATAAAAGCACTGTACAATTTAAGCATTGACTCCCCCTTCCCTATCTCCTTCCAAGCCCCTGATAGCCTGTATTTTAATTTCTGACTCTATGAGTTTACTTATTCTAATTATTTCATATCAGTGACAGACAATATTTGTCCTTTTGTGTCTGGCTTATTTCATTCAACTTAATGTCTTTAAGGTTCATACATGTTGTTGCAAGCATCAGAACACCATTCTTTTTATAGCTGAATAATATTCCCATTGTATGCCTGTACCACATTTTGTTTATCCATTCATCTGTTGATGGACACTTGGGTTGCTGCCGTCTTTTGACAACTGTGAATGAATTTGCTATGAATATCAGTGTGCAAATATCCGTTTGAGTCTTGCTTTCAATTCTTTTGGCTAAGTATCTAGAAGTGGGATTGTTCGTTCATATGGTAATTTATGCTTAACTTTCTGAGGAACCACCAATCTGATTTCCACAGTGGCTGCATCTGTGCCAGTTTGAATATATTGTGTCCCCCAAACGCCATTATCTTTGATGTAATCTTGTGTGGGCAGACATTATCAGTGTTGATTAGATTGTAATTCTTTGAGTGTTTCTTTGGAATGCGCCCCACCCAGCTGTGGGTGATGACTCTGATTGGATAATTTCCAGGAGGTGTTGCTCCGCCCATTCGGGGTAGGTCTAAATTGATCAGTGGAGCCATATAAATGAGCTGACATAACAGAAGGAATTCATTGCAGCTGTGAGTGACATTTTGAAGAGGAGCTACAGCCAAGAGGGACACTTTGAAGAAAGCACAGGAGCTGCAGATGAGAGACATTTTGAAGACAGCTGTTCAAAGCAGACTTTTGCTTCGGAGAAGCTGTGAGAGGAAAAATGCCCCAAGAGCAACTAAGAGTGACATTTTTCAGGAACTGCAGCCTAGAGAAGAACATCCTGGGAGAAAGCCATTTTGAAACAGAACTTTGGAGCAGACGCCAGCCACGTGCCTTCCCAGCTAACAGAGGTTTTCCGGACGCCATTGGCCATCCTCTAGTGAAGGTACCCAATTGCTGATGTGTTACCTTGGACACTTTATGGCCTTAAGACTGTAACTGTGTACCCAAATAAACCCCCTTTTATAAAAGCCGACCCATTTCTGGTGTTTTGCATTCTGGCAGCATTAGCAAACTAGAACACCCTCAAACAATGAATGAGTGTCCTATTTTTCCACATGCTCTCTAACACTTAACTATTTTCCATTTTTTAGTAGTAGTCATTGTAATGGGTGTGACACGGTATTGAATTATGGTTATGATATGCATTTCCCTAATGGCTAATGATGTTGAATATCTTTTTGTATGCTTTTTGGCCTTTTGTATATCTTCTTTGGAGAAATGTCTATTCAAGGCTTTTGTGCATATTCTAATTGGGTTGTTTGTCTTTTTGCTGTTGAGTTGTAGGATTTTTTTTTTTTATTAAATTCAGTTTTATTGAAATACATTCACACACCATACAATCATCCATGATATACAATCCACTGTCCACAGTATGATAACATAGTTATGCATTCATCACCACAGTCTATCTCTGAACATTTTCCTTACATCAGAAAGAACCAGAACAAGAATAAAAAATAAAAGTGAAAAAAAACACCCAAATCATCCCCCCATCCCACCCCATTTGTCCTTTAGTTTTTATCCCGATTCCTCCACTCATCCATACACTAGCTAAAGGGGGTGTGATCCACAAGGTCTTCACAATCACACTGTCACCCCTTGTAATCTACATTATTATATAATTGTCTTCAGGAGTCCAGACTGCTGAGTTGGAGTTTGGTAGTTTCAGGTATTTACTTCTAGCTATTCCAATACATTAAAGCCTAAGAGGTGTTATCTATATAGTGCATAAGAATGTCCACCAGAGTGACCTCTCGACTCCATTTGGAATCTCTCAGCCACTGAAACTATTTTGTCTCATTTTGCATCCCCCTTTTGGTCAAGAAGATACTCTCAGTCCGACGATGCCGGGTCCACATTCATCCCCGGGAGTCATACTCTGCGTTGCCAGGGAGATTTACACCCCTGGGAGTCAGGTCCCACGTAGGGCGGAGGGCAGCGAGTTCACCTGTCAAGATGGCTCAGTTAGAGAGAGAGAGGGCCACATCTGAGCAACAAAGAGGTACTCAGGGGGAGACTCTTAGGCACCATTACATTGAGTTGTAGGATTTTTTTATATTTTCTGGATATGTGGTTTCCAAATAGTTTCTTCAAATCTAGTTGTCTTTTTACTTTCTTGATGAAATCTTTTAATGCACAAAAGTTTTTAGTTTTGATGAAGCACAAAAGTTTTTAGTTTTGATGAAGTACCATTTTTTCTGTATTTTCTTTTGTTGTTACTTGTGCTTTTGGTATTAAGTCTAAGAAACCATTGCCTAACACAAGGCCTGAAGATGCTTCCCTATCTTTTATTCAAGGAGTTTTATAGTTTTGGTTCTTATTATGTAGGTCTTTGATTATTTGAGAAAGATCTCAACTCAGAGAACTAACCTCACAACCAAAAAATCTAGAAAAGAAGGGAAAACTAAACGTAAAATGAGCAGAAGGAAGGAAATAACAAAGGTGAAAGTGGAGAAAAAAGAAATAGAGGGAAAAAGACAATATAGAGAATCAACAAAACCAAAATTTGGTTCTTTGGAAAGATCAATAAAATTGATCTTTAGCTAGACTGACATCCTAGTGATAAAATGCCATCATGACTTGTACTGGGAGTAGCAGAAAATAAAAATGGAAAGATTGGTTGAGATGAGATCATGGAGAGATTTGAGGCTCAGGCTGTGGAGTTTAGGCTTTATCTTGTGAACGTTAGGATGCCCTAGAAGAGTATCATAATTCTTCCATCCCAAGATTTTTCTTACCTAAACAAGTGCATCTCTTATGAAGATTAATAAGGCCTCAATATGCAGAAAGGGTTGGAAACCAAGAACCAATGGTCAGGAGGCCAGTAAGGCTATTACTAGAGTCTTGGCATGGAGCAATAAAGACATTGTGGAGTTTCTTCAGTCTATGAATATGGTAAAAGGTGCTTGGGGATTCTTTCTGTAGCTTTAGAACACAGAGGGAGAGGCAACATTATCCTTCCCTCTTCACAAGGCTGCCATGCTTGGAGAATGGTGTGGGCAGGAAATGTGAGCAGGACTTAGGAGTTGATGCAATTATATAGTTTCCGCATTTGTAAGGGTTTCATGCCTACATGCCACTGTTGCTCTTATTCCATCTCCCTGGAATGTCATCATTACTCTTCTTTCCCAATTGAAATCCATCTTGTCCTTCAGACTTATTTCCTTTCTGCCATCTTCTTTGGCCTACTAATCAGAATTAAGGTCTCCTTCCTCTGGTCTTCCACGACACAACTGGTTTCCCTATGAGGCATTTCCTCCATTATGCCTTGAATAATATCCATCTCTCAACTAGAATATGGCTCCTAGAGGGAAGGGACTATGATGGACCCAACTTTGTATGCCCTATAGTGCTTGGCACTTAGAAATGCACAGTTGTTGGTGAATGAATTCTGCATGGCGTATGCTTTGAGGCAGGTTTTCTGAAGACAGGGTTTTGCCTATATTCTTATAGCTGAAAACCATTAGATGAAGCATTGTATTTATGCATATTTGTTATCACGTTGCAACAGCGGAGATTACTTCAGTTAAATGTGTAAAAATCATATACTCTATGTTCACATCTACTGGTTTCCTACCTGCTGGGCAGTACTGAATAACTTCCTGGCTATTTTTTCTTGTGAATTTTAACTAAACACTAAGATTACAGGGTAAACTTTTAAATGACTGCCTCAGAATTGAATTCCACCTATTCAAGCTCCCTGCTTCACCGGGAGACTAAATGTCAGGTAATTTAACTATGTGAATCTAGCATGGCTTACAATAAATGGTGTGTACTATTTGGAAAGATTCATTAGGCAGATCTAATGACTTGGCTGCTCTCTTCAAGACATGACTAATTAGAACTCATTCAGCTTAATGAATTGATACACAGGAGTGGGGTTCATGACTCAGAGGAATAAAGGCCTTTTAAAAGTTCTTAGCAGAGAAGAGGGTGCCCATAGAGGTAATGACTCTGGACTTGGGTTTACATAGCCTTTCATCTGAGTCCTGTGCCTTAAAGCACTTTGCTCCTCCAACACAATCACCCACCATTTAAGTACAGCTCCTTCCTCTTCTGGGTGGAGCAGAAATGAATGCGGAGTCTAATATGAGGCTGTGTACACAGCAGAGGCCCATTGCTGTACTCATTTGCCTCTTGGATTCAGAAATCCTAACTTCTCTCTATATAAGATTAAGGAAAATTATATTGTGCAGCATTATTCAGTTATATTCAAACTAATTACTCAGGGCTTGACAAACATGAAACAGAAAAGACTATTAAGTTGCAAGGCCAAGACTCTGGAACATTCTCGTGATTGGAAGCAGAGACTACTTTCTCCCTGGAGTTCAAATTTCCTCCAACCCCAAGGGAACAGAAGAGACTGGAACTACTTCCTGTATTTCCTGCTTTCTGTAGAAGGCCTGGGCCTTTTACTGTGTTCTCCAAGTTTGGAAAGTTTGGGGAAGCAGACTACATCTGAGCCCAGAATAAAATACATTGGGGGTTATCATTTAGATTTAGGTAATACCTGGTAGCCCCCTACTGTTTCAGTATAATAAACACTATGCTGGGGCACAGGTTGTAGGCAGCCTGGTCTTCTGTGGGATAAGCAGAAGATGTCAAGGGAGCAGGAATGCACCTTATTCATTCTACAATTTGGCATGGTCTTTTTATGGCAGACATGGAAAAACATGGTCTTTGTCTTATTCTAAATATCATTCATTCATTTGTTCATGAATGCATTCACTCAAGAAATATTTACTGGGGGTGTACTATGTGACAGACACTGTTCTAGTTGCTAGGGGTACAGCAGTGAGCACAAAAGGATTTAGCCCACAGGAAACTTGAGGTACACAGATCGTAAATCAAAGACAGATAAGTGATAGTATAGTCTGACTTCTTTATTTTACAAATGAACAAATTGAGAATGCCCATCCTTTGGGAATTGTAGTTATGGATAAGGAACATTAAGGTTGCCAGCAAGTGGGATGGGTGGGGGAACTCAGCTAATAACAAAGTACGCAAGTCAAACCAAAGTTTGAAGAATGATTTTCTTTAGACTGGGTCAGTTTTAGAATAAGAAGGAAGCATCTCCTCTTCCCTGTGATGCTGACTACTAAGTACCTTATCTAAATTGTATATTGATGCTAATAATAGTGCTCACATAGCTAAAATAATATCTATTAAGTGGCTGCTAGAAATCTAGCTAAGTGTTTTGTCTGTATTATCTTTTTTAATCCTTTATCCTACGGAATAGAGATTATAGTTCTCATTTTACAGATGAGAACTTATCTCATTTTATAGTCTAAGAGACTGAGTAATCTAGTAAATCAGTTATGGAGCCATGATTTGGATGCAGGTTTTCTGACACTAAGCCCAGTGCTGCTTGTACTGTGCTATGCAGGACAGCACATCCGGGCACCTACCACCGGGGTGTTGACTCACTCATTAACTTGACAGTTTTTGAGGGCCTTTTACTTGTCTGGCACTGTGCTAGGCACTATGCCAACACAGATTTTAAAAAAGCCCAGAACCTTCCTTCAAATATCCTGAGAATTATAATATGATATGATAAATGCTACAGCATAAGCATGTCCAGGGTGTAGGGGCCCCAGAGGAAGCTCATTCTCTCAACCCGGAGAAGGCTGGCCAAGACTTCCTGAAGGAAATGGTGCCTGAAGTGGGGAGTCACCCTCTGAGTGGGAAGTGGCCAAGTAAAGAATGGGTGGGAGCAGGATGTCACTCACAGTCAGAGAGGTCAGTGTGGACGAAGGCACAGGGTGTGAACAAGCACACTGCAATCCGTGAACCATGAGTAGGCCAGAAGGTGGGAAGCCCAGGGCATGAAGAAAACTGATGCAGAATCTCTCATGTTTCCAGTGAGTGGACCACTGACGACTGTGCTTTCAAGTTAGTTTAATGGCCAAAAAATTTTATTTTCCTAAAAAGACTTTTTTTCTTTTATGGTAACATAGGTGCCCTCAACTCAGTGTTTCCGATCAATCATTTTCTGAATCCTCTGAAGAACGTAG
Source organism: Choloepus didactylus (assembly GCF_015220235.1). Classification (NCBI taxonomy): domain Eukaryota; kingdom Metazoa; phylum Chordata; class Mammalia; order Pilosa; family Megalonychidae; genus Choloepus; species Choloepus didactylus. The sequence continues at coordinate 64,717,187 of NC_051313.1, read as the reverse complement.
CAACAATCTTAAAGATAAGATTCCCCAGTAGGACCAGAAAACCTGCTTCTACAATCATCAATAATCAATTGTTTCCAGAGCCTCGGCCCTTCCTGGGGCTTCTCTGATCTTCTTATGGAGGGTTTTGCTTTGGAGTTGCAGGAAAGATGACTGAATCCTCTGTGAAGTGGCAGCAAGCTGGTCTCTAATAGGAAAGTTATGATCCAATGACTTGTTGCCATTATGTCTTGAAATCAACATTTATTTGTTTGATGTTTTCTATTATTCACCGAGGCCTATTCTTTTAGGAGTCACAGTGTCCAAATGTATTCTAAAATATGCACAAAATATCTCAAACCTTTTAAAGCAGTAGGGGATGCTGAATGCTTGTATCCAGCCAGGTGGATAAGCCAGACGGTAAAAACTGGCTTTGCTTGAATCTGAAAAAATGGATTCAGACTTAGTCACAGAAGTGGAAGCACTGACCCAGTTTTTGTTTTCTGATTTCAGTTTTAGGAGCCCTCAGTTGACCTTGTTATACTCTCCCTAGTTTGTGAGGTGAAAGCCTTTCTCCTCTTGTCCTTTTCACCAAATACTGGCATTGTACTTCAAACACAAAATTCTCATATGTGATCTCTGCCTCAGCCAGACTTTGGGTGAATGAGTAAAAAGCTCTGTTAGGAAGAGATTGAGACCTGTAGTAGAATGGACTGATACCATCTCTCTTAGACTCTCTTGGTTGGATTGAGATCCAGAGTACAATTGAACCGGAGTGCTGCCAGAACAGGCCTCAGTGAATAATAGAAAACATCAAAGTCTCAGGAAGGAGGTCACCGTCAACATTAAAATGACTTCAGGGCCATATACTTTCTTTTTAAAGAAAGGGACCTACAAAGACTCATAGGGACCTATGAGTCTTCGTAGAAGATAGCTTATCCTAAGGCGGCCATGTGTTAAATCATCTAAACTGGCCTTCCTCCTGTAGAAGGATAGCATTAGCTATTCCTGTTTTGGCCTTCTTATTGTTTTCATGGTACATGTTTACTGTTACCAAGTTTGTGTGATTCGAGTATGGTTTTGAGGCCGGTGACTTCAGCCACTACTTCTGTCCTCATTTCAAGCAGCTTCCTTTCGTTCAATGAACATAGTGCTTTCACTCTGCTCTTTTCTAGATTGAAGTCTAATTTGATATCTGCTTGGACCTGGGTCACTTCATCCATTATTTGTTGTTTTATCCGATATAGTTCATTTTCTGCTCTGAGGGCTGAAAATTCACTGTTCTCCAAAATATTCATATCCTTTTTTACATTAGCAATCTGCAACATCATTTGCTAAAGAGCGATTTCCTGCTACATCTTGGGGACCATCCCCTTGTATAGGATGTCTATTTTGGCCTCCATGACCTTGACCAAAGCAGACATAACGATTTCTGCTTGTTGAGTAATGAACCCATTTTCTTCAAGTAAAGAAGACCTTAGGGACTATTTATATAGGCAAATGTACTCTGAGTTTTGGTTGCCTTTCTGTCACATAGTTGTGTGATCCCAGAAGCAATATTTTAAGGTTTCATTGCCTGCGTTTTCTCAGCTGAAAGATGAGGATAGGTAATATAGTTGAGCCATTTCACAGGGTTATTGCAAAAGGTTGGAAAAGTCATTCTTTAGGTAAGGACATTTTTAGGATGGAATATCTCTGCTGTTAGTCCTGTAGTCTTTTATTACCAAGGCTCTGTCTCCTTTGTCTTTTTTGTCCTTGAATCATTTATTGAGTGTATCAGTCAAGATTAGGTTAGGCTGTGTACAATAATAAAACCCTAAATGACAGAAGATTAAACAAGATAGGGTTTTATTTATCTCTCATGTAAATGATGTCTGGAAGTAGGTAGTTTAAGCTCCATAGACAATGGAAATCCAGGCACCTTCTATCTTTCTGTTCCATTCTACTAGTCCATGATTTTTATTAAGATTATCTCATAATCCAAGATGGCTGCTGGAGGGCCAGGCATCATATTTTCATTGGGATATCTATTAGGTGGTTGAAATGGAACACCCCAAATCATGGTGTTTTAAACAAGGTAGAATTTTACTTCTTTCTAACACAGCAGTAGGGGCCAGGGTTTGGTATAAATGTGTGACAGTGTCAGGGACCTCGGCTTTTTCCTCTTAGTTTTTTGAACACCCGTGTCTGCATGCCTGCCTATGGAGAGGGAGGAAAAGAGAAGACGAGAGCCTTTTTTCTTTAAGGGCATGACTTGAAAGTTGCACTGCTTAAGCTCATGTTCTATTTGCCATAACCTAGTCGCATGACCACATCTAGCTGAAAGAGAGGCTGGAAAATGTAATCTTTAGCTTGATAACAATGTGCTCAAGTAAAACTTCTCTTAGTATAAATGAAGAGAATGAACATTTGGGAGACAGACAATGGTTTTTATGTTAACTAACATGAGAGATACAGAAAGTGGATCAAGTTGGGTAGAGGCTGAGGGCAGGAAGAAAATAAATTTGGATTGGAAAATGTTGAGTTTAAAAGCTAGTGGGACATTTGGATTGAAATGTCCAATAAATTGGGCAGGGGAAGGAATCTTCCCCAGGGAGCACATAGAATAAGAAAATAGGGCCAACATTTAGGAAGTAAATGGAGGAAGGTTGTCTCTGGAAGAAATGAGGAAAGAGCAGATAGAGAAGTAGGAGAAGAATTAGGAATTGGTACTGTCTCGGAAATCAAGGAAATAGTTTAAAGAAGGAGACACTTAATTAGATAGTAACAACTGCTGCTGAGAGGACAAGTAGGAAAAGGGCTGAGAAAAAGTAGTTGATTTGATCTTTGTCTCAGTGGAGCCGTGGGGACTGATGACACATTACAGTGGGCTCAGTAGTGGATAGAAGGTGAAGTAGAGGTGTGAAGTGTACACAGGCAGCAGGAAAAGAGCAGCAGGTGGGTTGAACAAAATTTTATTTTGGGGATAGGAATCTTTGATCCTAAATTTATTAGGCCAAATAAATAGATCTATAGGCCAAGGGCATGGATTCAAGGGAGGGAAGATTGAAATGCAGAGAAGAGAGAGGATTCTGATGGTACAAATGTTTGTGGGATAGATGGGACAAGGTAAGGACATAGTGGGATGGGTCATGGAAAAGAGTAGGGCTGCCTTTTACTCTGGGTGGAGGAGATAAAGAAACATCAAGAACTTACAGAGAAATCTGGCAAGTCTTTTCAAAAGATAATTTCCTTAATATGTGAATTATGGAAATGTATGTGAATATAATATGTGAATTATGGAAATGTATGCTGATGTATGTTCAGGGTTTATCAGTTACTTAGACATAAATGGAGTTTTAGGTTCAAGGAGCTCAGTTCACTCAGCTCAGCTTTGAGCTGAGGACGATTTCCTTTCTTGAAGCTCTGCAAACAGGAGATATGTAAAAGGTGAGACTAGGGACATCTCAGAACAAATTCTAGGATGTAATGCAGGACAGAAGCAGCAGCAATTAGTGTTTTCTTCAGGAGGCACCTTGTTTTATCAGACTGTAGCAGCTGCCTCCCAGAGGGGTTTGAATGTCAGGGACTTACTGACCCTGAGGCTCCTCCTGGATAAATGGTAAGGAAAATTTTGGGACCCTCCCAAGAAGTAATCTCAGCAATGGACTGAATTTGTTAAATGGAATCTTAAAAAATTTCTAGTGTGGATGGTGAAATCATTATTGGATGCCATTAGAGAGCTTCCATGACTCACTGTTTAATGATTTCCAGAAGGATAATAAAGGATTTAAAAGTAAGCTTGAGGCTTTTGAGAGCAAATAGTGTACCAAGAATATCAGAGTGGTTTGGGTTTTTGGAGTCTCTGAAAACTGTATTGTTAATTTAGGAAAACCCCCACAAAACTAGGCTCTGAAAGTCTGTTATTTTTAAAAAAAATATTATTTGTCTTGTCTCTGCAAGATATTTGACATTAAAAAAAAAAATGCTAAGCAGATAGCAGTAGCTGCCTACAACCTTGTTGACTAGCTCATCTCAGAAGAGTCTGGCCGAGCCAAAGGGCAAAAACTTTTAGAGACTCTGGGTTGTTGAGCAGGGTGTGGATGGTGGGAGTGGAGGGAGGAAAGCAGAGTAGAGAGGCAAGGAAAGAAGCAGGAATGGTGGCCCTTTGCCCTAAACAGGTGTGTTAGGTTTTCTGTAAAAAGAGCTTGTCTTAGGTTTGCCATGCTGCTATGACAAATACCACATAGTGGGTTGGCTTAAACTATAGTAACTTATTTTCTCAAGGTTTTGGAGGGGAGGGCTTGCTTCTCCCAGGGTCAGTAGTGTCTGGTACTGGGTTGGCACAATCCTTGGGGTTCCTTAGCTTGTATCTGGTGCCTCATGTCACATGGTGACATTCTCTCCTTTCTCTTCCTGGTTCCTGCTGACTTCTGGCTTCTCCTGTGGCCTTCTCTGACCCTGGCTTCCAGTTTCTTCTCATTATAAGACCTCCAGTAATCTGGATTAAGACCCACCCTTCTTCAGTTGGCCATACCTTCACTAAAAATGACATCTTTAGGAGATCTCTTTACAATGGGTTAATATCCATAGGAATGTGGATTAACATTAAGAACACGTCTAAATTGGGGTACGTAATTCAGTCTATAACAGGATTCCAGTTACTTCCTACCCTGAATCCATGCCCCTTTGCAATGTGATTTTGCAGCTCCATCCGTGAAGAAATAGTGTTTGTATCTCCCCGTTGAATCTGGAGACTTCGTCTGCCAAAAGAATGCAGAAGTGACATTATGCCAGTTCTGAGTTAAGACCTTAAGAGGCCTTGAGAACTACTTCCCTTCCTCTTAGAACTCTGTGGAGCTATCTAAGGACAAGTCCAGACAAGCCTGCTGAATGATGATGGCCCAGTTGCTCCCATGGCCTCAGTTGACAGCTAAATAACTCCCAGAAACAGAGTTACTTAGCTAAGCAGCAGCATGAGTGAGCTCAGACAAGACCAGAAAAACAACCCGGCTGAGCTCAGCCCAAATTACTTACCAGTCCACACAATTGTGAGCTAAATGAATGGTTGCTGTTTTAAACCATCAAGATTTGAAATGGTGTGTTACACAGCAAAGGCTAACTGATACAGCACTTTGGGCTTGAGAAGACCATGATATAATAAAGAGCAAAGAGGATGAGAGGTGGAGGTTGGAAAAACATGCCAAATGGATTGTGCTTAGATATAAGCATGGAAGGAAGATTAAAATTAGCAACAGAATTACCATAGCTGTCTGTCACTCTGCTTTTCCATCCTCCACCTTCCAGTACCAGTACCCTTACTTTTTCCAATACACATAATGAGCTGTGTACTGTTGAATCAGGCTGACTATTTATGTGAACTCCTGGTTGGGGTTGTCTCAGAAATACAGGATGGATAAAAAGGCTGCTGACTCAAGCTGCCATTCTTTGGATGGCTTTCTGAGGTTTGTGGTCAAGTTATAACTTTGGACGAAGCTGGTGGCTCAGCGGTCTAGGCAGTTGTAGGTGCTTTTCATTGTTCATCAATATTTACCTGGGAAATTTCAGGTTTTTTTTCCTTAATCTTCCATTAGAGACTCCATTTATGCCACTGAAATCCTTCTGTGGCAATTCATGATTCTTTCAAATAAACAGGCTTTCTCTTATCCCACTTTTCTGCTCAGCATGTTTTATACAAAAATCATTGAGACACTTCTGGGAGTGCAAAGTCCATTTATCTCCCTTTGTTAACCAGAGGTTTTTACAGGAGACAGCTCTATTGTGAAATGTCTTCCTACTACCCGTCAGCCCATGGTTCTAAAGTCTCTTCACCTCCAAAGAGCAAGGCTCCCTGATCCTCTGGAAATCCTTCTTGGTGTTTTTGTAGGAAACAGAAGCTTCATGGGGCTTTCCATCCCAGGATCTCAAAACATCAACACAGCATTGGGCATTCAAATAGCTGCACTGGCATTTTCAAGGCACACTGCCACAATTGATTGGTTAAGCTATTAAGGGCTTTGGGAGTTAGATAAGTCTTTATCCCACTTTTTCTCATTTGAAGATATTTGTTAAGAAAAACAAAGGGGAATCAGCAAAGCATGATGGGAAGAGTGTGCACTTTAGAGCCAAGCCTGGGATTTAGTCCTGGCTACTTCTTACCGGGTATATAATATTGGGCAAGCCACTTAAATTCTGATATTCAGACCCCTGTTACGTAAATGTGGACAATAATATTCTCTCAACAGGGTTGTGTGAGATTAAAAAATATGAGATTATGCATGCATGCAAAATGCCTGCCACACAATATATACACAATAAATGGTAACTACTGTCATTATGAAGAATGATCTAAGGGGCTTAGGTCTTCTGTTTTTTTTTTTTTTTTTTTTTTTTTAATACACTATGCTTTCCCATACTTCTTAAAACAGTTTGAGTCTTGCTCCTAGGGAGCTCACACTATTCCCTAGTGCTCCCTCAACCCATCCACAGCTCTGATGAATGATCCAACGTCTCATTGCCTCCTTCTTTGCTTTTGGGATGCAGTTTCTCCCTTGGCCCCTCCCACCATTCCTGATTTGGACAACTGGTTATCATGCTTTCCAGGCCTCAAATAGTGAAGAAGCCCTTTCTTTACAGCTTGGAAATCACTCTTACTGCTATGAGCACATAATTTGCCCAACCATTCCCATAGCATGGCACACAGAGAAAAGGATAATGTTTGAAGGAAAACTGAGACAGACAGACAAGGCTACTTATGGATAGAACTTTGTCAAGCTGCCCTGAGGACCAAAAGTTGTTCAGGACACACTTCCATCATCAGTTGTGAAGCTGTGTGCTGTTGAACCTGAGTTCCTTCATTCAGTAGATGTTTATTCATCACTGTGTTGGCATTGGCCATACAAGGATGGACAGGACTCATTTTCTGCCCTCGAGGAATTAACCGTATTCCCTCAATGAATGTATTAATGTAGAAGTGTTAAAGTGGCAAGATATAGTAGAAAGAAATTGGTCTCTCTGGAACCTGTCAGTCTTGGGTTAACTTCTGGCTCACCCACTTGCTAGCTACGTGTTTTTTGAGCAAATTATTTAACTTTTCTATTAGTTTCTTATTTAGTAAAATGGAGATCATACATCTCCCTGTAGGCTTACTGGTAGGGAAGGGGTGGAGTTCATGGGGAAAATGTTAGTTTTCATCCCCGTTCATAAATAAGGACATTTATCTGCAAATGTCCAGTTGTGTTCTTTCCAAAATGCCTAGACATATTCTGAATACCTATTATAGATTGCATATCAATTATTATTTATCAGAATTAGAATATAAATAGTTTATCATCTCTGACTCCAATTCAGTGAAATATTTTTGATGGCCAGTTAGAATCACAGATTGTTCTCCTGATTAACTTTCCTCCTTATTCACAAAGTCCTCAGCTTTGAGATGTCCTGGTCGGGGGCTAGAGTAGCTAATCAGCTAGAGACCAGCTAATCAGCTAGAGAACCAAGAATTATAACTC